>NW_027140953.1:1244788-1943538 GCF_036365525.1 Heterodontus francisci | reverse complement strand
AAATCCCACTGCCACACTCTCTCCCCATACCGCTGTATCTATTTCGAACAAATCCCACTGCCACACTCTCTCCCCATACCACTGTATCTATTTTGAACAAATCCCACTGCCGCACTCTCTCCCCATACCGCTGTATCTATTTCGAACAAATCCCACTGTCACACTCTCTCCCCATACCACTGTATCTATTTTGAACAAATCCCACTGCCACACTCTCTCCCCATACCACTGTATCTATTTTGAACAAATCCCACTGCCACACTCTCTCCCCAAACCACTGTATCTATTTTGAACAAATCCCACTGCCACACTCTCTCCCCATAACACTGTATCTATTTCGAACAAATCCCACTGCCACACTCTCTCCCCATACCGCTGTATCTATTTCGAACAAATCCCACTGCCACACTCTCTCCACATACCACTGTATCTATTTTGAACAAATCCCACTGTCACACTCTCTCCCCATACCACTGTATCTATTTTTAACAAATCCCACTGCCACACTCTCTCCCCATACCACTGTATCTATTTTGAACAAATCCCACTGTCACCCTCTCTCCCATACCACTGTTTCTATTTTGAACAAATCCCACTGCCACACTCTCTCCCCATACCACTGTATCTATTTTGAACAAATACCACTGCCGCAGTCTCTCCCCATACCACTGTATCTATTTTGAACAAATCCCACTGCCACACTCTCTCCCCATACCACTCTATCTATTTTGAACAAATCCAACTGCCACACTCTCTCCCCATACCACTGTATCTATTTTGAACAAATCCCACTGCCGCACTCTCTCCCCATACCACTGTATCTATTTCGAACAAATCCCACTGCCGCACTCTCTCCCCATACCACTGTATCTATTTTGAACAAATCCCACTGCCACACTCTCTCCCCATACCACTGTATCTATTTTGAACAAATCCCACTGCCACACTCTCTCCCCATACCACTGTATCTATTTTGAACAAATCCCACTGCCACACTCTCTCCCCATACCGCTGTATCTATTTTGAACAAATCCCACTGCCACACTCTCTCCCCATACCACTGTATCTATTTTGAACAAATCCCACTGCCACACTCTCTCCCCATACCACTGTATCTATTTTGAACAAATCCCACTGCCACACTCTCTCCCCATACCACTGTATCTATTTTGAACAAATCCCACTGCCACACTCTCTCCCCATACCGCTGTATCTATTTTGAACAAATCCCACTGCCACACTCTCTCCCCATACCACTGTATCTATTTTGAACAAATCCCACTGCCACACTCTCTCCCCATACCACTGTATCTATTTTGAACAAATCCCACTGCCACACTCTCTCCCCATACCACTGTATCTATTTTGAACAAATCCCACTGCCACACTCTCTCCCCATACCGCTGTATCTATTTTGAACAAATCCCACTGCCACACTCTCTCCCCATACCACTGTATCTATTTTGAACAAATCCCACTGCCACACTCTCTCCCCATACCGCTGTATCCATTTTGAACAAATCCCACTGCCACACTCTCTCCCCATACCGCTGTATCTATTTTGAACAAATCCCACTGCCGCACTCTCTCCCCATACCACTGTATCTATTTTGAACAAATCCCACTGTCACACTCTCTCCCCATACCACTGTATCTATTTTGAACAAATCCCACTGCCGCACTCTCTCCCCATACCACTGTATCTATTTTGAACAAATCCCACTGCCACACTCTCTCCCCATACCACTGTATCTATTTTGAACAAATCCCACTGCCACATTCTCTCCCCATACCACTGTATCTATTTCGAACAAATCCCACTGCCACACTCTCTCCCCATACTGCTGTATCTATTTTGAACAAATCCCACTGCCACACTCTCTCCCCATAACACTGTATCTATTTCGAACAAATCCCACTGCCACACTCTCTCCCCATACCACTGTATCGATTTTGAACAAATCCCACTGCCACACTCTCTCCCCATACCACTGTATCTATTTTGAACAAATCCCACTGCCACACTCTCTCCCCATAACACTGTATCTATTTCGAACAAATCCCACTGTCACACTCTCTCCCCATACCACTGTATCTATTTTGAACAAATCCCACTGCCACACTCTCTCCCCATACCACTGTATCTATTTTGAACAAATCCCACTGCCACACTCTCTCCCCATACCACTGTAATAATTTTGAACAAATCCCACTGCCACACTCTCTCGCCATAACACTGTATCTATTTCGAACAAATCCCACTGCCACACTCTCTCCCCATACCGCTGTATCTATTTCGAACAAATCCCACTGCCACACTCTCTCCCCATACCACTGTATCTATTTTGAACAAATCCCACTGTCACACTCTCTCCCCATACCACTGTATCTATTTTGAACAAATCCCACTGCCACACTCTCTCCCCATACCACTGTATCTATTTTGAACAAATCCCACTGTCACACTCTCTCCCCATACCACTGTTTCTATTTTGAACAAATCCCACTGCCACACTCTCTCCCCATACCACTGTATCTATTTTGAACAAATCCCACTGCCGCAGTCTCTCCCCATACCACTGTATCTATTTTGAACAAATCCCTCTGCCACACTCTCTCCCCATAACACTGTATCTATTTCGAACAAATCCCACTGCCACACTCTCTCCCCATACCGCTGTATCTATTTCGAACAAATCCCACTGCCACACTCTCTCCCCATACCACTGTATCGATTTTGAACAAATCCCACTGCCACACTCTCTCCCCATACCACTGTATCTATTTTGAACAAATCCCACTGCCACACTCTCTCCCCATAACACTGTATCTATTTCGAACAAATCCCACTGTCACACTCTCTCCCCATACCACTGTATCTATTTTGAACAAATCCCACTGCCACACTCTCTCCCCATACCACTGTATCTATTTTGAACAAATCCCTCTGCCACACTCTCTCCCCATACCACTGTAATAATTTTGAACAAATCCCACTGCCACACTCTCTCGCCATAACACTGTATCTATTTCGAACAAATCCCACTGCCACACTCTCTCCCCATACCGCTGTATCTATTTCGAACAAATCCCACTGCCACACTCTCTCCCCATACCACTGTATCTATTTTGAACAAATCCCACTGTCACACTCTCTCCCCATACCACTGTATCTATTTTGAACAAATCCCACTGCCACACTCTCTCCCCATACCACTGTATCTATTTTGAACAAATCCCACTGTCACACTCTCTCCCCATACCACTGTTTCTATTTTGAAAAAATCCCACTGCCACACTCTCTCCCCATACCACTGTATCTATTTTGAACAAATCCCACTGCCGCAGTCTCTCCCCATACCACTGTATCTATTTTGAACAAATCCCTCTGCCACACTCTCTCCCCATAACACTGTATCTATTTCGAACAAATCCCACTGCCACACTCTCTCCCCATACCGCTGTATCTATTTCGAACAAATCCCACTGCCACACTCTCTCCCCATACCACTGTATCTATTTTGAACAAATCCCACTGTCACACTCTCTCCCCATACCACTGTATCTATTTTTAACAAATCCCACTGCCACACTCTCTCCCCATACCACTGTATCTATTTTGAACAAATCCCACTGTCACACTCTCTCCCATACCACTGTTTCTATTTTGAACAAATCCCACTGCCACACTCTCTCCCCATACCACTGTATCTATTTTGAACAAATCCCACTGTCACACTCTCTCCCATACCACTGCTTCTATTTTGAACAAATCCCACTGTCACACTCTCTCCCATACCACTGTTTCTATTTTGAACAAATCCCACTGCCACACTCTCTCCCATACCACTGTTTCTATTTTGAACAAATCCCACTGCCACACTCTCTCCCCATACCACTGTATCTATTTTGAACAAATCCCACTGCCGCAGTCTCTCCCCATACCACTCTATCTATTTTGAACAAATCCAACTGCCACTCTCTCTCCCCATACCACTGTATCTATTTTGAACAAATCCCACTGCCGCACTCTCTCCCCATACCACTGTATCTATTTCGAACAAATCCCACTGCCGCACTCTCTCCCCATACCACTGTATCTATTTTGAACAAATCCCACTGCCACACTCTCTCCCCATACCACTGTATCTATTTTGAACAAATCCCACTGCCACACTCTCTCCCCATACCACTGTATCTATTTTGAACAAATCCCACTGCCACACTCTCTCCCCATACCGCTGTATCTATTTTGAACAAATCCCACTGCCACACTCTCTCCCCATACCACTGTATCTATTTTGAACAAATCCCACTGCCACACTCTCTCCCCATACCGCTGTATCTATTTTGAACAAATCCCACTGCCACACTCTCTCCCCATACCGCTGTATCTATTTTGAACAAATCCCACTGCCGCACTCTCTCCCCATACCACTGTATCTATTTTGAACAAATCCCACTGTCACACTCTCTCCCCATACCACTGTATCTATTTTGAACAAATCCCACTGCCGCACTCTCTCCCCATACCACTGTATCTATTTTGAACAAATCCCACTGCCACACTCTCTCCCCATACCACTGTATCTATTTTGAACAAATCCCACTGCCACACTCTCTCCCCATACCACTGTATCTATTTCGAACAAATCCCACTGCCACACTCTCTCCCCATACTGCTGTATCTATTTTGAACAAATCCCACTGCCACACTCTCTCCCCATAACACTGTATCTATTTCGAACAAATCCCACTGCCACACTCTCTCCCCATACCACTGTATCGATTTTGAACAAATCCCACTGCCACACTCTCTCCCCATACCACTGTATCTATTTTGAACAAATCCCACTGCCACACTCTCTCCCCATAACACTGTATCTATTTCGAACAAATCCCACTGTCACACTCTCTCCCCATACCACTGTATCTATTTTGAACAAATCCCACTGCCACACTCTCTCCCCATACCACTGTATCTATTTTGAACAAATCCCACTGCCACACTCTCTCCCCATACCACTGTAATAATTTTGAACAAATCCCACTGCCACACTCTCTCGCCATAACACTGTATCTATTTCGAACAAATCCCACTGCCACACTCTCTCCCCATACCGCTGTATCTATTTCGAACAAATCCCACTGCCACACTCTCTCCCCATACCACTGTATCTATTTTGAACAAATCCCACTGTCACACTCTCTCCCCATACCACTGTATCTATTTTGAACAAATCCCACTGCCACACTCTCTCCCCATACCACTGTATCTATTTTGAACAAATCCCACTGTCACACTCTCTCCCCATACCACTGTTTCTATTTTGAACAAATCCCACTGCCACACTCTCTCCCCATACCACTGTATCTATTTTGAACAAATCCCACTGCCGCAGTCTCTCCCCATACCACTGTATCTATTTTGAACAAATCCCTCTGCCACACTCTCTCCCCATACCACTGTATCTATTTTGAACAAATCCCACTGCCACACTCTCTCCCCATACCACTCTATCTATTTTGAACAAATCCCACTGCCACACTCTCTCCCCATACCACTGTATCTATTTTGAACAAATCCCACTGCCACACTCTCTCCCCATACCGCTGTATCTATTTTGAACAAATCCCACTGCCACACTCTCTCCCCATACCACTGTATCTATTTTGAACAAATCCCACTGCCACACTCTCTCCCCATACCACTGTATCTATTTTGAACAAATCCCACTGCCACACTCTCTCCCCATACCACTGTATCTATTTTGAACAAATCCCACTGCCGCACTCTCTCCCCATACCACTGTATCTATTTTGAACAAATCCCACTGCCACACTCTCTCCCCATACCGCTGTATCTATTTTGAACAAATCCCACTGCCACACTCTCTCCCCATACCACTGTATCTATTTTGAACAAATCCCACTGCCGCACTCTCTCCCCATACCGCTGTATCTATTTTGAACAAATCCCACTGCCACACTCTCTCCCCATACCACTGTATCTATTTTGAACAAATCCCACTGCCGCACTCTCTCCCCATACCACTGTATCTATTTTGAACAAATCCCACTGCCACACTCTCTCCCCATACCACTGTATCTATTTTGAACAAATCCCACTGCCACACTCTCTCCCCATACCACTGTATCTATTTCGAACAAATCCCACTGCCACACTCTCTCCCCATACCGCTGTATCTATTTTGAACAAATCCCACTGCCACACTCTCTCCCCATACCACTGTATCTATTTTGAACAAATCCCACTGCCACACTCTCTCCCCATACCACTGTATCTATTTTGAACAAATCCCACTGCCACACTCTCTCCCCATACCACTGTATCTATTTTGAACAAATCCCACTGCCGCACTCTCTCCCCATACCACTGTATCTATTTTGAACAAATCCCACTGCCACACTCTCTCCCCATACCACTGTATCTATTTCGAACAAATCCCACTGCCACACTCTCTCCCCATACCACTGTATCTATTTTGAACAAATCCCACTGCCACACTCTCTCCCCATACCGCTGTATCTATTTAGAACAAATCCCACTGCCGCACTCTCTCCCCATACCACTGTATCTATTTTGAACAAATCCCACTGCCACACTCTCTCCCCATACTGCTGTATCTATTTTGAACAAATCCCACTGTCACACTCTCTCCCCATACCGCTGTATCTATTTTGAACAAATCCCACTGCCACACTCTCTCCCCATACCACTGTATCTATTTCAAACAAATCCCACTGTCACACTCTCTCCCCATACCGCTGTATCTATTTTGAACAAATCCCACTGTCACACTCTCTCCCCATACCACTGTATCTATTTTGAACAAATCCCACTGTCACTCTCTAACCCCATACCACTGTATCTATTTTGAAAAAATCCCACTGCCGCACTCTCTCCCCATAACGCTGTATCTATTTTGAACAAATCCCACTGTCACACTCTCTCCCCATACCACTGTATCTATTTTGAACAAATCCCACTGCCACACTTTCTCCCCATACCACTGTTTCAATTTCGAACAAATCCCACTGTCACACTCTCTCCCCATAACACTGTATCTATTTTGAACAAATCACACTGCCGCACTCTCTCCCCATACCACTGTATCTATTTTGAACAAATCCCACTGCCACACTCTCTCCCCATACCACTGTATCTATTTTGAACAAATCCCACTGCCACACTCTCTCCCCATACCGCTGTATCTATTTTGAACAAATCCCACTGCCGCACTCTCTCCCCATACCACTGTATCTATTTTGAACAAATCCCACTGCCACACTCTCTCCCCATACCACTGTATCTATTTCGAACAAATCCCACTGCCGCACTCTCTCCCCATACCGCTGTATCTATTTTGAACAAATCCCACTGCCACACTCTCTCCCCATACCGCTGTATCTATTTTGAACAAATCCCACTGCCACACTCTCTCCCCATACCACTGTATCTATTTTGAACAAATCCCACTGCCACACTCTCTCCCCATACCACTGTATCTATTTTGAACAAATCCCACTGCCGCACTCTCTCCCCATACCACTGTATCTATTTTGAACAAATCCCACTGCCGCACTCTCTCCCCATACCACTGTATCTATTTCGAACAAATCCCACTGCCACACTCTCTCCCCATACCGCTGTATCTATTTTGAACAAATCCCACTGCCGCACTCTCTCCCCATACCACTGTATCTATTTTGAACAAATCCCACTGCCACACTCTCTCCCCATACCACTGTATATATTTTGAACAAATCCCACTGCCACACTCTCTCCCCATACTGCTGTATCTATTTTGAACAAATCCCACTGTCACACTCTCTCCCCATACCACTGTATCTATTTTGAAAAAATCCCACTGCCACACTCTCTCCCCATACCGCTGTATCTATTTTGAACAAATCCCACTGCCACACTCTCTCCCCATACCACTGTATCTATTTTGAACAAATCCCACTGCCACACTCTCTCCCCATACCACTGTATCTATTTTGAACAAATCCCACTGCCACACTCTCTCCCCATACCACTGTATCTATTTTGAACAAATCCCACTGCCGCACTCTCTCCCCATACCACTGTATCTATTTTGAACAAATCCCACTGCCACACTCTCTCCCCATACCACTGTATCTATTTTGAACAAATCCCACTGCCGCTCTCTCTCCCCATACCACTGTATCTATTTTGAACAAATCCCACTGCCACACTCTCTCCCCATACCACTGTATCTATTTTGAACAAATCCCACTGCCACACTCTCTCCCCATACCACTGTATCTATTTCGAACAAATCCCACTGCCACACTCTCTCCCCATACCGCTGTATCTATTTTGAACAAATCCCACTGCCACACTCTCTCCCCATACCACTGTATCTATTTTGAACAAATCCCACTGCCACACTCTCTCCCCATACCACTGTATCTATTTTGAACAAATCCCACTGCCACACTCTCTCCCCATACCACTGTATCTATTTTGAACAAATCCCACTGCCGCAATCTCTCCCCATACCACTGTATCTATTTTGAACAAATCCCACTGCCACACTCTCTCCCCATACCACTGTATCTATTTCGAACAAATCCCACTGCCACACTCTCTCCCCATACCGCTGTATCTATTTTGAACAAATCCCACTGCCGCACTCTCTCCCCATACCACTGTATCTATTTTGAACGAATCCCACTGCCACACTCTCTCCCCATACTGCTGTATCTATTTTGAACAAATCCCACTGTCACACTCTCTCCCCATACCGCTGTATCTATTTTGAACAAATCCCACTGCCACACTCTCTCCCCATACCACTGTATCTATTTCGAACAAATCCCACTGTCACACTCTCTCCCCATACCGCTGTATCTATTTTGAACAAATCCCACTGTCACACTCTCTCCCCATACCACTGTATCTATTTTGAACAAATCCCACTGTCACACTCTCTCCCCATACCACTGTATCTATTTTGAACAAATCCCACTGCCGCACTCTCTCCCCATACCGCTGTATCTATTTTGAACAAATCCCACTGTCACACTCTCTCCCCATACCACTGTATCTATTTTGAACAAATCCCACTGCCGCACTCTCTCCCCATACCGCTGTATCTATTTTGAACAAATCCCACTGTCACACTCTCTCCCCATACCACTGTATCTATTTTGAACAAATCCCACTGCCGCACTCTCTCCCCATAACACTGTATCTATTTTGAACAAATCCCACTGCCGCACTCTCTCCCCATACCGCTGTATCTATTTTGAACAAATCCCACTGCCGCACTCTCTCCCCATACCACTGTATCTATTTTGAACAAATCCCACTGCCACACTTTCTCCCCATACCACTGTTTCAATTTCGAACAAATCCCACATTCACACTCTCTCCCCATAACACTGTATCTATTTTGAACAAATCCCACTGCCGCTCTCTCTCCCCATACCACTGTATCTATTTTGAACAAATCCCACTGCCACACTCTCTCCCCATACCACTGTATCTATTTTGAACAAATCCCACTGCCACACTCTCTCCCCATACCGCTGTATCTATTTTGAACAAATCCCACTGCCACACTCTCTCCCCATACCACTGTATCTATTTTGAACAAATCCCACTGCCACACTCTCTCCCCATACCACTGTATCTATTTTGAACAAATCCCACTGCCACACTCTCTCCCCATACCACTGTATCTATTTTGAACAAATCCCACTGCCGCACTCTCTCCCCATACCACTGTATCTATTTTGAACAAATCCCACTGCCGCACTCTCTCCCCATACCACTGTATCTATTTTGAACAAATCCCACTGCCACACTCTCTCCCCATACCACTGTATCTATTTTGAACAAATCCCACTGCCGCACTCTCTCCCCATACCACTGTATCTATTTTGAACAAATCCCACTGCCACACTCTCTCCCCATACCACTGTATCTATTTTGAACAAATCCCACTGCCACACTCTCTCCCCATACCACTGTATCTATTTCGAACAAATCCCACTGCCACACTATCTCCCCATACCGCTGTATCTATTTTGAACAAATCCCACTGCCACACTCTCTCCCCATACCACTGTATCTATTTTGAACAAATCCCACTGCCACACTCTCTCCCCATACCACTGTATCTATTTTGAACAAATCCCACTGCCACACTCTCTCCCCATACCACTGTATCTATTTTGAACAAATCCCACTGCCGCACTCTCTCCCCATACCACTGTATCTATTTTGAACAAATCCCACTGCCGCACTCTCTCCCCATACCACTGTATCTATTTTGAACAAATCCCACTGCCGCACTCTCTCCCCATACCACTGTATCTCTTTCGAACAAATCCCACTGCCACACTCTCTCCCCATACCGCTGTATCTATTTTGAACAAATCCCACTGCCGCACTCTCTCCCCATACCACTGTATCTATTTTGAACAAATCCCACTGCCACACTCTCTCCCCATACCACTGTATCTATTTTGAACAAATCCCACTGCCACACTCTCTCCCCATACTGCTGTATCTATTTTGAACAAATCCCACTGTCACACTCTCTCCCCATACCGCTGTATCTATTTTGAACAAATCCCACTGCCACACTCTCTCCCCATACCACTGTATCTATTTTGAACAAATCCCACTGCCACACTCTCTCCCCATACCACTGTATCTATTTTGAACAAATCCCACTGCCGCACTCTCTCCCCATACCGCTGTATCTATTTTGAACAAATCCCACTGCCACACTCTCTCCCCATACCACTGTATCTATTTTGAACAAATCCACTGCCACACTCTCTCCCCATACCACTGTATCTATTTTGAACAAATCCCACTGCCACACTCTCTCCCCATACCACTGTTTCAATTTCGAACAAATCCCACTGTCACACTCTCTCCCCATAACACTGTATCTATTTTGAACAAATCCCACTGTCACACTCTCTCCCCATACCACTGTATCTATTTTGAACAAATCCCACTGCCACACTCTCTCCCCATACCACTGTATCTATTTTGAACAAATCCCACTGCCGCACTCTCTCCCCATACCACTGTATCTATTTTGAACAAATCCCACTGACGCACTCTCTCCCCATACCACTGTATCTATTTTGAACAAATCCCACTGCCGCACTGCCTCCCCATACCACTGTATCTATTTTGAACAAATCCCACTGCCGCACTCTCTCCCCATACCACTGTATCTATTTTGAACAAATCCCACTGCCGCACTCTCTCCCCATACCACTGTATCTATTTCGAACAAATCCCACTGCCGCACTCTCTCCCCATACCACTGTATCTATTTTGAACAAATCCCACTGCCACACTCTCTCCCCATACCACTGTATCTATTTTGAACAAATCCCACTGTCACACTCTCTCCCCATACCACTGTATCTATTTTGAACAAATCCCACTGCCGCACTCTCTCCCCATACCGCTGTATCTATTTTGAGCAAATCCCACTGTCACACTCTCTTCCCATACCACTGTTTCTATTTTGAACAAATCCCACTGCCGCACTCTCTCCCCATACCACTGTATCTATTTTGAACAAATCCCACTGCCACACTCTCTCCCCATACCACTGTATCTATTTTGAACAAATCCCACTGCCACACTCTCTCCCCATACCACTGTATCTATTTTGAACAAATCCCACTGCCACACTCTCTCCCCATACCACTGTATCTATTTTGAACAAATCCCACTGCCGCACTCTCTCCCCATACCACTGTATCTATTTTGAACAAATCCCACTGCCACACTCTCTCCCCATACCGCTGTATCTATTTTGAACAAATCCCACTGCCACACTCTCTCCCCATACCACTGTATCTATTTTGAACAAATCCCACTGCCGCACTCTCTCCCCATACCGCTGTATCTATTTTGAACAAATCCCACTGCCACACTCTCTCCCCATACCACTGTATCTATTTTGAACAAATCCCACTGCCGCACTCTCTCCCCATACCACTGTATCTATTTTGAACAAATCCCACTGCCACACTCTCTCCCCATACCACTGTATCTATTTTGAACAAATCCCACTGCCACACTCTCTCCCCATACCACTGTATCTATTTCGAACAAATCCCACTGCCACACTCTCTCCCTATACCGCTGTATCTATTTTGAACAAATCCCACTGCCACACTCTCTCCCCATACCACTGTATCTATTTTGAACAAATCCCACTGCCACACTCTCTCCCCATACCACTGTATCTATTTTGAACAAATCCCACTGCCACACTCTCTCCCCATACCACTGTATCTATTTTGAACAAATCCCACTGCCGCACTCTCTCCCCATACCACTGTATCTATTTTGAACAAATCCCACTGCCACACTCTCTCCCCATACCACTGTATCTATTTCGAACAAATCCCACTGCCACACTCTCTCCCCATACCACTGTATCTATTTTGAACAAATCCCACTGCCACACTCTCTCCCCATACCGCTGTATCTATTTAGAACAAATCCCACTGCCGCACTCTCTCCCCATACCACTGTATCTATTTTGAACAAATCCCACTGCCACACTCTCTCCCCATACTGCTGTATCTATTTTGAACAAATCCCACTGTCACACTCTCTCCCCATACCGCTGTATCTATTTTGAACAAATCCCACTGCCACACTCTCTCCCCATACCACTGTATCTATTTCAAACAAATCCCACTGTCACACTCTCTCCCCATACCGCTGTATCTATTTTGAACAAATCCCACTGTCACACTCTCTCCCCATACCACTGTATCTATTTTGAACAAATCCCACTGTCACACTCTCTCCCCATACCACTGTATCTATTTTGAAAAAATCCCACTGCCGCACTCTCTCCCCATACCGCTGTATCTATTTTGAACAAATCCCACTGTCACACTCTCTCCCCATACCACTGTATCTATTTTGAACAAATCCCACTGCCACACTTTCTCCCCATACCACTGTTTCAATTTCGAACAAATCCCACTGTCACACTCTCTCCCCATAACACTGTATCTATTTTTAACAAATCCCACTGCCGCACTCTCTCCCCATACCACTGTATCTATTTTGAACAAATCCCACTGCCACACTCTCTCCCCATACCACTGTATCTATTTTGAACAAATCCCACTGCCACACTCTCTCCCCATACCGCTGTATCTATTTTGAACAAATCCCACTGCCACACTCTCTCCCCATACCACTGTATCTATTTTGAACAAATCCCACTGCCACACTCTCTCCCCATACCACTGTATCTATTTTGAACAAATCCCACTGCCACACTCTCTCCCCATACCACTGTATCTATTTTGAACAAATCCCACTGCCGCACTCTCTCCCCATACCACTGTATCTATTTTGAACAACTCCCACTGCCGCACTCTCTCCCCATACCACTGTATCTATTTTGAACAAATCCCACTGCCACACTCTCTCCCCATACCACTGTATCTATTTTGAACAAATCCCACTGCCGCACTCTCTCCCCATACCACTGTATCTATTTTGAACAAATCCCACTGCCACACACTCTCCCCATACCACTGTATCTATTTTGAACAAATCCCACTGCCACACTCTCTCCCCATACCACTGTATCTATTTCGAACAAATCCCACTGCCACACTCTCTCCCCATACCGCTGTATCTATTTTGAACAAATCCCACTGCCACACTCTCTCCCCATACCACTGTATCTATTTTGAACAAATCCCACTGCCACACTCTCTCCCCATACCACTGTATCTATTTTGAACAAATCCCACTGCCACACTCTCTCCCCATACCACTGTATCTATTTTGAACAAATCCCACTGCCGCACTCTCTCCCCATACCACTGTATCTATTTTGAACAAATCCCACTGCCGCACTCTCTCCCCATACCACTGTATCTATTTCGAACAAATCCCACTGCCACACTCTCTCCCCATACCGCTGTATCTATTTTGAACAAATCCCACTGCCGCACTCTCTCCCCATACCACTGTATCTATTTTGAACAAATCCCACTGCCACACTCTCTCCCCATACCACTGTATCTATTTTGAACAAATCCCACTGCCACACTCTCTCCCCATACCGCTGTATCTATTTTGTACAAATCCCACTGCCACACTCTCTCCCCATACCACTGTATCTATTTTGAACAAATCCCACTGCCACACTCTCTCCCCATACCACTGTATCTATTTTGAACAAATCCCACTGCCACACTCTCTCCCCATACCACTGTATCTATTTTGAACAAATCCCACTGCCGCACTCTCTCCCCATACCACTGTATCTATTTTGAACAAATCCCACTGCCGCACTCTCTCCCCATACCACTGTATCTATTTTGAACAAATCCCACTGCCACACTCTCTCCCCATACCACTGTATCTATTTTGAACAAATCCCACTGCCGCACTCTCTCCCCATACCACTGTATCTATTTTGAACAAATCCCACTGCCACACACTCTCCCCATACCACTGTATCTATTTTGAACAAATCCCACTGCCACACTCTCTCCCCATACCACTGTATCTATTTCGAACAAATCCCACTGCCACACTCTCTCCCCATACCGCTGTATCTATTTTGAACAAATCCCACTGCCACACTCTCTCCCCATACCACTGTATCTATTTTGAACAAATCCCACTGCCACACTCTCTCCCCATACCACTGTATCTATTTTGAACAAATCCCACTGCCACACTCTCTCCCCATACCACTGTATCTATTTTGAACAAATCCCACTGCCGCACTCTCTCCCCATACCACTGTATCTATTTTGAACAAATCCCACTGCCGCACTCTCTCCCCATACCACTGTATCTATTTCGAACAAATCCCACTGCCACACTCTCTCCCCATACCGCTGTATCTATTTTGAACAAATCCCACTGCCGCACTCTCTCCCCATACCACTGTATCTATTTTGAACAAATCCCACTGCCACACTCTCTCCCCATACCACTGTATATATTTTGAACAAATCCCACTGCCACACTCTCTCCCCATACTGCTGTATCTATTTTGAACAAATCCCACTGTCACACTCTCTCCCCATACCACTGTATCTATTTTGAAAAAATCCCACTGCCACACTCTCTCCCCATACCACTGTATATATTTTGAACAAATCCCACTGCCACACTCTCTCCCCATACCACTGTATCTATTTTGAACAAATCCCACTGCCACACTCTCTCCCCATACCACTGTATCTATTTTGAACAAATCCCACTGCCACACTCTCTCCCCATACCACTGTATCTATTTTGAACAAATCCCACTGCCGCACTCTCTCCCCATACCACTGTATCTATTTTGAACAAATCCCACTGCCGCACTCTCTCCCCATACCACTGTATCTATTTTGAACAAATCCCACTGCCACACTCTCTCCCCATACCACTGTATCTATTTTGAACAAATCCCACTGCCGCACTCTCTCCCCATACCACTGTATCTATTTTGAACAAATCCCACTGCCACACTCTCTCCCCATACACTGTATCTATTTTGAACAAATCCCACTGCCACACTCTCTCCCCATACCACTGTATCTATTTCGAACAAATCCCACTGCCACACTCTCTCCCCATACCGCTGTATCTATTTTGAACAAATCCCACTGCCACACTCTCTCCCCATACCACTGTATCTATTTTGAACAAATCCCACTGCCACACTCTCTCCCCATACCACTGTATCTATTTTGAACAAATCCCACTGCCACACTCTCTCCCCATACCACTGTATCTATTTTGAACAAATCCCACTGCCGCACTCTCTCCCCATACCACTGTATCTATTTTGAACAAATCCCACTGCCACACTCTCTCCCCATACCACTGTATCTATTTCGAACAAATCCCACTGCCACACTCTCTCCCCATACCGCTGTATCTATTTTGAACAAATCCCACTGCCGCACTCTCTCCCCATACCACTGTATCTATTTTGAACAAATCCCACTGCCACACTCTCTCCCCATACTGCTGTATCTATTTTGAACAAATCCCACTGTCACACTCTCTCCCCATACCGCTGTATCTATTTTGAACAAATCCCACCGCCACACTCTCTCCCCATACCACTGTATCTATTTCGAACAAATCCCACTGTCACACTCTCTCCCCATACCGCTGTATCTATTTTGAACAAATCCCACTGTCACACTCTCTCCCCATACCACTGTATCTATTTTGAACAAATCCCACTGTCACACTCTCTCCCCATACCACTGTATCTATTTTGAACAAATCCCACTGCCACACTCTCTCCCCATACCACTGTATCTATTTTGAACAAATCCCACTGTCACACTCTCTCCCCATACCACTGTATCTATTTTGAACAAATCCCACTGTCACACTCTCTCCCCATACCACTGTATCTATTTTGAACAAATCCCACTGTCACACTATCTCCCCATACCACTGTATCTATTTTGAACAAATCCCACTGTCACACTCTCTCCCCATACCACTGTATCTATTTTGAACAAATCCCACTGCCGCACTCTCTCCCCATACCGCTGTATCTATTTTGAACAAATCCCACTGTCACACTCTCTCCCCATACCACTGTATCTATTTTGAACAAATCCCACTGCCGCACTCTCTCCCCATACCGCTGTATCTATTTTGAACAAATCCCACTGTCACACTCTCTCCCCATACCACTGTATCTATTTTGAACAAATCCCACTGCCGCACTCTCTCCCCATAACACTGTATCTATTTTGAACAAATCCCACTGCCGCACTCTCTCCCCATACCGCTGTATCTATTTTGAACAAATCCCACTGCCGCACTCTCTCCCCATACCACTGTATCTATTTTGAACAAATCCCACTGCCGCACTCTCTCCCCATACCACTGTATCTATTTTGAACAAATCCCACTGCCACACTCTCTCCCCATACCACTGTATCTATTTCGAACAAATCCCACTGCCACACTCTCTCCCCATACCGCTGTATCTATTTTGAACAAATCCCACTGCCGCACTCTCTCCCCATACCACTGTATCTATTTTGAACAAATCCCACTGCCACACTCTCTCCCCATACTGCTGTATCTATTTTGAACAAATCCCACTGTCACACTCTCTCCCCATACCGCTGTATCTATTTTGAACAAATCCCACCGCCACACTCTCTCCCCATACCACTGTATCTATTTCGAACAAATCCCACTGTCACACTCTCTCCCCATACCGCTGTATCTATTTTGAACAAATCCCACTGTCACACTCTCTCCCCATACCACTGTATCTATTTTGAACAAATCCCACTGTCACACTCTCTCCCCATACCACTGTATCTATTTTGAACAAATCCCACTGCCACACTCTCTCCCCATACCACTGTATCTATTTTGAACAAATCCCACTGTCACACTCTCTCCCCATACCACTGTATCTATTTTGAACAAATCCCACTGTCACACTCTCTCCCCATACCACTGTATCTATTTTGAACAAATCCCACTGTCACACTATCTCCCCATACCACTGTATCTATTTTGAACAAATCCCACTGTCACACTCTCTCCCCATACCACTGTATCTATTTTGAACAAATCCCACTGCCGCACTCTCTCCCCATACCGCTGTATCTATTTTGAACAAATCCCACTGTCACACTCTCTCCCCATACCACTGTATCTATTTTGAACAAATCCCACTGCCGCACTCTCTCCCCATACCGCTGTATCTATTTTTAACAAATCCCACTGTCACACTCTCTCCCCATACCACTGTATCTATTTTGAACAAATCCCACTGCCGCACTCTCTCCCCATAACACTGTATCTATTTTGAACAAATCCCACTGCCGCACTCTCTCCCCATACCGCTGTATCTATTTTGAACAAATCCCACTGCCGCACTCTCTCCCCATACCACTGTATCTATTTTGAACAAATCCCACTGCCACACTTTCTCCCCATACCACTGTTTCAATTTCGAACAAATCCCACTGTCACACTCTCTCCCCATAACACTGTATCTATTTTGAACAAATCCCACTGCCGCACTCTCTCCCCATACCACTGTATCTATTTTGAACAAATCCCACTGCCACACTCTCTCCCCATACCACTGTATCTATTTTGAACAAATCCCACTGCCACACTCTCTCCCCATACCGCTGTATCTATTTTGAACAAATCCCACTGCCACACTCTCTCCCCATACCACTGTATCTATTTTGAACAAATCCCACTGCCACACTCTCTCCCCATACCACTGTATCTATTTTGAACAAATCCCACTGCCACACTCTCTCCCCATACCACTGTATCTATTTTGAACAAATCCCACTGCCGCACTCTCTCCCCATACCACTGTATCTATTTTGAACAAATCCCACTGCCGCACTCTCTCCCCATACCACTGTATCTATTTTGAACAAATCCCACTGCCACACTCTCTCCCCATACCACTGTATCTATTTTGAACAAATCCCATTGCCGCACTCTCTCCCCATACCACTGTATCTATTTTGAACAAATCCCACTGCCACACTCTCTCCCCATACCACTGTATCTATTTTGAACAAATCCCACTGCCACACTCTCTCCCCATACCACTGTATCTATTTCGAACAAATCCCACTGCCACACTCTCTCCCCATACCGCTGTATCTATTTTGAACAAATCCCACTGCCACACTCTCTCCCCATACCACTGTATCTATTTTGAACAAATCCCACTGCCGCACTCTCTCCCCATACCACTGTATCTATTTTGAACAAATCCCACTGCCGCACTCTCTCCCCATACCACTGTATCTATTTCGAACAAATCCCACTGCCACACTCTCTCCCCATACCGCTGTATCTATTTTGAACAAATCCCACTGCCGCACTCTCTCCCCATACCACTGTATCTATTTTGAACAAATCCCACTGCCACACTCTTTCTCCATCCCACTGTATCTATTTTGAACAAATCCCACTGCCACACTCTCTCCACATACCACTGTATCTATTTTGAACAAATCCCACTGCCGCACTCTCTCCCCATACCACTGTATCTATTTTGAACAAATCCCACTGCCGCACTCTCTCCCCATACCACTGTATCTATTTTGAACAAATCCCACTGCCACACTCTCTCCCCATACCACTTTATCTACTTTGAACAAATCCCACTGCCGCACTCTCTGCCCATCCCACTGTATCTATTTTGAACAAATCCCACTGCCACACTCTCTCCCCATACCACTGTATCTATTTTGAACAAATCCCACTGTCACACTCTCTCCCCATACCACTGTATCTATTTTGAACAAATCCCACTGCCACACTCTCTCCCCATACCACTGTATCTATTTTGAACAAATCCCACTGCCGCACTCTCTCCCCATACCGCTGTATCTATTTTGAACAAATCCCACTGCCGCACTCTCTCCCCATACCACTGTATCTATTTTGAACAAATCCCACTGCCGCACTCTCTCCCCATACCACTGTATCTATTTTGAACAAATCCCACTGTCACACTCTCTCCCCATACCACTGTATCTATTTTGAACAAATCCCACTGCCACACTCTCTCCCCATACCACTGTATCTATTTTGAACAAATCCCACTGCCGCGCTCTCTACCCATACCACTGTATCTATTTTGAACAAATCCCACTGCCACACTCTCTCCCCATACCACTGTATCTATTTTGAACAAATCCCACTGCCACACTCTCTCCCCATACCACTGTATCTATTTTGAACAAATCCCACTGCCGCACTCTCTCCCCATACCACTGTATCTATTTTGAACAAATCCCACTGCCGCACTCTCTCCCCATACCACTGTATCTATTTCGAACAAATCCCACTGCCACACTCTCTCCCCATACCACTGTATCTATTTTGAACAAATCCCACTGCCACACTCTCTCCCCATACCACTGTATCTATTTTGAACAAATCCCACTGTCACACTCTCTCCCCATACCACTGTATCTATTTTGAACAAATCCCACTGCCGCACTCTCTCCCCATACCGCTGTATCTATTTTGAACAAATCCCACTGCCGCACTCTCTCCCCATACCACTGTATCTATTTTGAACAAATCCCACTGCCGCACTCTCTCCCCATAACACTGTATCTATTTTGAACAAATCCCACTGCCGCACTCTCTCCCCATACCGCTGTTTCTATTTTGAACAAATCCCACTGCCGCACTCTCTCCCCATACCACTGTATCTATTTTGAACAAATCCCACTGCCACACTCTCTCCCCATACCACTGTATCTATTTCGAACAAATCCCACTGCCGCACTCTCTCCCCATACCACTGTATCTATTTTGAACAAATCCCACTGCCGCACTCTCTCCCCATACCACTGTATCTATTTTGAACAAATCCCACTGCCACACTCTCTCCCCATACCACTGTATCTATTTCGAACAAATCCCACTGCCGCACTCTCTCCCCATACCACTGTATCTATTTTGAACAAATCCCACTGCCGCACTCTCTCCCCATCCCACTGTATCTATTTCGAACAAATCCCACTGCCACACTCTCTCCCCATACCACTGTATCTATTTTGAACAAATCCCACTGCCACACTCTCTCCCCATACCACTGTATCTATTTTGAACAAATCCCACTGCCGCACTCTCTCCCCATCCCACTGTATCTATTTTGAACAAATCCCACTGCCACACTCTCTCCCCATACCACTGTATCTATTTTGAACAAATCCCACTGCCACACTCTCTCCCCATACCACTGTATCTATTTTGAACAAATCCCACTGCCACACTCTCTCCCCATACCACTGTATCTATTTTGAACAAATCCCACTGCCACACTCTCTCCCCATACCACTGTATCTATTTTGAACAAATCCCACTGCCGCACTCTCTCCCCATACCACTGTTTCTATTTTGAACAAATCCCACTGCCACACTCTCTCCCCATCCCACTGTATCTATTTTGAACAAATCCCACTGCCACACTCTCTCCCCATATCACTGTATCTATTTTGAACAAATACCACTGCCGCACTCTCTCCCCATACCGCTGTATCTATTTTGAACAAATCCCACTGCCGCACTCTCTCCCCATACCACTGTATCTATTTTGAACAAATCCCACTGCCACACTCTCTCCCCATACCACTGTATCTATTTTGAACAAATCCCACTGCCGCACTCTCTCCCCATCCCACTGTATCTATTTTGAACAAATCCCACTGCCACACTCTCTCCCCATACCACTGTATCTATTTTGAACAAATCCCACTGTCACCCTCTCTCCCCATACCACTGTATCTATTTTGAACAAATCCCACTGCCACACTCTCTCCCCATACCACTGTATCTATTTTGAACAAATCCCACTGCCGCACTCTCTCCCCATACCACTGTATCTATTTTGAACAAATCCCACTGCCGCACTCTCTCCCCATACCACTGTATCTATTTTGAACAAATCCCACTGTCGCACTCTCTCCCCATACCACTGTATCTATTTTGAACAAATCCCACTGTCACACTCTCTCCCCATACCACTGTATCTATTTTGAACAAATCCCACTGCCGCACTCTCTCCCCATACCACTGTATCTATTTTGAACAAATCCCACTGTCACACTCTCTCCCCATACCACTGTATCTATTTTGAACAAATCCCACTGCCGCACTCTCTCCCCATACCACTGTATCTATTTTGAACAAATCCCACTGCCACACTCTCTCCCCATACCACTGTATCTATTTTGAACAAATCCCACTGCCGCACTCTCTCCCCATACCACTGTATCTATTTTGAACAAATCCCACTGCCACACTCTCTCCCCATACCACTGTATCTATTTTGAACAAATCCCACTGTCACACTCTCTCCCCATACCACTGTATCTATTTTGAACAAATCCCACTGTCACACTCTCTCCCCATACCACTGTATCTATTTCGAACAAATCCCACTGCCACACTCTCTCCCCATACCACTGTATCTATTTTGAACAAATCCCACTGCCGCACTCTCTCCCCATACCACTGTATCTATTTTGAACAAATCCCACTGTCACACTCTCTCCCCATACCACTGTATCTATTTTGAACAATTCCCACTGCCGCACTCTCTCCCCATACCACTGTATCTATTTTGAACAAATCCCACTGCCACACTCTCTCCCCATACCACTGTATCTATTTTGAACAAATCCCACTGTCACACTCTCTCCCCATACCACTGTTTCTATTTTGAACAAATCCCACTGACACACTCTCTCCCCATACCGCTGTTTCTATTTTGAACAAATCCCACTGCCACACTCTCTCCCCATACCACTGTTTCTATTTTGAACAAATCCCACTGCCACACTCTCTTCCCATACCACTGTATCTATTTTGAACAAATCCCACTGCCACACTCTCTCCCCATTGCACTGTTATCAATTTCGAACAAATCCCACTGCCACACTCTCTCCCCATACCACTGTATCTATTTTGAACAAATCCCACTGCCACACTCTCTTCCCATACCGCTGTATCTATTTTGAACAAATCCCACTGCCACACTCTCTCCCCATCCCACTGTTTCTATTTCGAACAAATCCCACTGCCGCACTCTCTCCCCATACCGCTGTATCTATTTTGAACAAATCCCACTGTCACACTCTCTCCCCATACCACTGTATCTATTTCGAACAAATCCCACTGCCACACTCTCTCCCCATACCGCTGTATCTATTTTGAACAAATCCCACTGCCACACTCTCTCCCCATACCACTGTATCTATTTTGAACAATTCCCACTGCCACACTCTCTCCACATACCACTGTATCTATTTTGAACAATTCCCACTGTCACACTCTCTCCCCATACCGCTGTATCTATTTTTAACAAATCCCACTGCCACACTCTCTCCCCATACCGCTGTATCTATTTCGAACAAATCCCACTGCCACACTCTCTCCCCATACCACTGTATCTATTTTGAACAAATCCCACTGTCACACTCTCTCCCCATACCACTGTATCTATTTCGAACAAATCCCACTGCCACACTCTCTCCCCATACCACTGTATCTATTTTGAACAAATCCCACTGCCACACTCTCTCCCCATACCGCTGTATCTATTTTGAACAATTCCCACCGTCACACTCTCTCCCCATACCACTGTATCTATTTTGAACAAATCCCACTGCCACACTCTCTCCCCATACCACTGTATCTATTTTGAACAAATCCCACTGCCACACTCTCTCCCCATACCACTGTATCTATTTTGAACAATTCCCACTGTCACACTCTCTCCCCATACCACTGTTTCTATTTCGAACAAATCCCACTGCCACACTCTCTCCCCATACCACTGTATCTATTTTGAACAAATCCCACTGCCACACTCTCTTCCCATACCGCTGTATCTATTTTGAACAAATCCCACTGCCACACTCTCTCCCCATCCCACTGTTTCTATTTCGAACAAATCCCACTGCCGCACTCTCTCCCCATACCGCTGTATCTATTTTGAACAAATCCCACTGTCACACTCTCTCCCCATACCACTGTATCTATTTCGAACAAATCCCACTGCCACACTCTCTCCCCATACCGCTGTATCTATTTTGAACAAATCCCACTGCCACACTCTCTCCCCATACCACTGTATCTATTTTGAACAATTCCCACTGCCACACTCTCTCCCCATACCACTGTATCTATTTTGAACAATTCCCACTGTCACACTCTCTCCCCATACCGCTGTATCTATTTTTAACAAATCCCACTGCCACACTCTCTCCCCATACCGCTGTATCTATTTCGAACAAATCCCACTGCCACACTCTCTCCCCATACCACTGTATCTATTTTGAACAAATCCCACTGTCACACTCTCTCCCCATACCACTGTATCTATTTCGAACAAATCCCACTGCCACACTCTCTCCCCATACCACTGTATCTATTTTGAACAAATCCCACTGCCACACTCTCTCCCCATACCGCTGTATCTATTTTGAACAATTCCCACCGTCACACTCTCTCCCCATACCACTGTATCTATTTTGAACAAATCCCACTGCCACACTCTCTCCCCATACCACTGTATCTATTTTGAACAAATCCCACTGCCACACTCTCTCCCCATACCACTGTATCTATTTTGAACAATTCCCACTGTCACACTCTCTCCCCATACCACTGTTTCTATTTTGAACAATTCCCACCGTCACACTCTCTCCCCATACCACTGTTTCTATTTTGAACAAATCCCACTGTCACACTCTCTCCCCATAACACTGTATCTATTTTGAACAATTCCCACTGCCACACTCTCTCCCCATACCACTGTATCTATTTTGAACAATTCCCACTGCCACACTCTCTCCCCATACCACTGTATCTATTTTGAACAAATCCCACTGCCGCACTCTCTCCCCATACCACTGTATCTATTTTGAACAAATCCCACTGCCACACTCTCTCCCCATACCGCTGTTTCTATTTTGAACAAATCCCACTGCCACACTCTCTCCCCATACCACTGTTTCTATTTTGAACAAATCCCACTGCCACACTCTCTTCCCATACCACTGTATCTATTTTGAACAAATCCCACTGCCACACTCTCTCCCCATTGCACTGTTATCAATTTCGAACAAATCCCACTGCCACACTCTCTCCCCATACCACTGTATCTATTTTGAACAAATCCCACTGTCACACTCTCTCCCCATACCACTGTATCTATTTTGAACAAATCCCACTGCCACACTCTCTCCCCATACCACTGTATCTATTTTGAACAAATCCCACTGTCACACTCTCTCCCCATACCACTGTATCTATTTTGAACAAATCCCACTGCCGCACTCTCTCCCCATACCACTGTATCTATTTTGAACAAATCCCACTGCCACACTCTCTTCCCATACCGCTGTATCTATTTTGAACAAATCCCACTGCCACACTCTCTCCCCATCCCACTGTTTCTATTTCGAACAAATCCCACTGCCGCACTCTCTCCCCATACCGCTGTATCTATTTTGAACAAATCCCACTGTCACACTCTCTCCCCATACCACTGTATCTATTTCGAACAAATCCCACTGCCACACTCTCTCCCCATACCGCTGTATCTATTTTGAACAAATCCCACTGCCACACTCTCTCCCCATACCACTGTATCTATTTTGAACAATTCCCACTGTCACACTCTCTCCCCATACCACTGTATCTATTTCGAACAAATCCCACTGCCACACTCTCTCCCCATACCGCTGTATCTATTTTGAACAAATCCCACTGTCACACTCTCTCCCCATACCACTGTATCTATTTCGAACAAATCCCACTGCCGCACTCTCTCCCCATACCGCTGTATCTATTTTGAACAAATCCCACTGCCACACTCTCTCCCCATACCGCTGTATCTATTTCGAACAAATCCCACTGCCACACTCTCTCCCCATACCGCTGTATCTATTTTGAACAAATCCCACTGCCACACTCTCTCCCCATACCACTGTATCTATTTTGAACAATTCCCACTGTCACACTCTCTCCCCATACCACTGTATCTATTTTGAACAATTCCCACTGCCACACACTCTCCCCATACCGCTGTATCTATTTTGAACAATTCCCACCGTCACACTCTCTCCCCATACCACTGTATCTATTTTCAACAAATCCCACTGCCACACTCTCTCCCCATACCACTGTATCTATTTTGAACAAATCCCACTGCCACACACTCTCCCCATACCACTGTATCTATTTTGAACAATTCCCACTGTCACACTCTCTCCCCATACCACTGTATCTATTTTGAACAATTCCCACTGTCACACTCTCTCCCCATACCACTGTATCTATTTTGAACAAATCCCACTGCCACACTCTCTCCCCATACCACTGTATCTATTTTGAACAAATCCCACTGCCACACTCTCTCCCCATACCACTGTATCTATTTTGAACAATTCCCACTGTCACACTCTCTCCCCATACCACTGTATCTATTTTGAACAATTCCCACTGTCACACTCTCTCCCCATACCACTGTATCTATTTTGAACAAATCCCACTGCCACACTCTCTCCCCATACCACTGTTTCTATTTTGAACAAATCCCACTGCCGCACTCTCTCCCCATACCACTGTTTCTATTTTGAACAAATCCCACTGTCACACTCTCTCCCCATAACACTGTATCTATTTTGAACAATTCCCACTGCCACACTCTCTCCCCATATCACTGTATCTATTTTGAACAATTCCCACTGCCACACTCTCTCCCCATACCACTGTATCTATTTTGAACAATTCCCACTGCCACACTCTCTCCCCATACCACTGTATCTATTTTGAACAATTCCCACTGCCACACTCTCTCCCCATACCACTGTATCTATTTTGAACAATTCCCACTGCCGCACTCTCTCCCCATACCACTGTATCTATTTTGAACAATTCCCACTGCCACTCTCTCTCCCCATACCACTGTATCTATTTTGAACAATTCCCACTGCCACACTCTCTCCCCATACCACTGTATCTATTTTGATAATTCCCACTGCCACACTCTCTCCCCATACCACTGTATCTATTTTGAACAAATCCCACTGCCGCACTCTCTCCCCATACCACTGTATCTATTTTGAACAATTCCCACTGCCACACTCTCTCCCCATACCACTGTATCTATTTTGAACAAATCCCACTGCCACACTCTCTTCCCATACCACTGTATCTATTTTGAACAAATCCCACTGCCACACTCTCTTCCCATACCACTGTATCTATTTTGAACAATTCCCACTGCCACACTCTCTCCCCATACCACTGTATCTATTTTGAACAAATCCCACTGCCGCACTCTCTCCCCATACCACTGTATCTATTTTGAACAAATCCCACTGCCACACTCTCTCCCCATACCACTGTATCTATTTTGAACAAATCCCACTGTCACACTCTCTCCCCATACCACTGTATCTATTTTGAACAATTCGCACTGTCACACTCTCTCCCCATACCACTGTATCTATTTCGAACAAATCCCACTGCCACACTCTCTCCCCATACCACTGTATCTATTTTGAACAAATCCCACTGCCGCACTCTCTCCCCATACAACTGTATCTATTTTGAACAAATCCCACTGTCACACTCTCTCCCCATACCACTGTATCTATTTTGAACAATTCCCACTGCCGCACTCTCTCCCCATACCACTGAATCTATTTTGAACAAATCCCACTGCCACACTCTCTCCCCATACCACTGTATCTATTTTGAACAAATGCCACTGTCACACTCTCTCCCCATACCGTTGTTTCTATTTTGAACAAATCCCACTGCCACACTCTCTCCCCATACCGCTTTTTCTATTTTGAACAAATCCCACTGCCACACTCTCTCCCCATACCACTGTTTCTATTTTGAACAAATCCCACTGCCACACTCTCTTCCCATACCACTGTATCTATTTTGAACAAATCCCACTGCCACACTCTCTCCCCATTGCACTGTTATCAATTTCGAACAAATCCCACTGCCACACTCTCTCCCCATACCACTGTATCTATTTTGAACAAATCCCACTGCCACACTCTCTTCCCATACCGCTGTATCTATTTTGAACAAATCCCACTGCCACACTCTCTCCCCATCCCACTGTTTCTATTTCGAACAAATCCCACTGCCGCACTCTCTCCCCATACCGCTGTATCTATTTTGAACAAATCCCACTGTCACACTCTCTCCCCATACCACTGTATCTATTTCGAACAAATCCCACTGCCACACTCTCTCCCCATACCGCTGTATCTATTTTGAACAAATCCCACTGCCACACTCTCTCCCCATACCACTGTATCTATTTTGAACAATTCCCACTGTCACACTCTCTCCCCATACCACTGTATCTATTTCGAACAAATCCCACTGCCACACTCTCTCCCCATACCGCTGTATCTATTTTGAACAGATCCCACTGTCACACTCTCTCCCCATACCACTGTATCTATTTCGAACAAATCCCACTGCCGCACTCTCTCCCCATACCGCTGTATCTATTTTGAACAAATCCCACTGCCACACTCTCTCCCCATACCGCTGTATCTATTTCGAACAAATCCCACTGCCACACTCTCTCCCCATACCACTGTATCTATTTTGAACAAATCCCACTGTCACACTCTCTCCCCATACCACTGTATCTATTTCGAACAAATCCCACTGCCACACTCTCTCCCCATACCACTGTATCTATTTTGAACAAATCCCACTGCCACACTCTCTCCCCATACCACTGTATCTATTTTGAACAATTCCCACTGTCACACTCTCTCCCCATACCACTGTATCTATTTTGAACAAATCCCACTGCCACACTCTCTCCCCATACCACTGTATCTATTTTGAACAATTCCCACTGTCACACTCTCTCCCATACCGCTGTATCTATTTTGAACAATTCCCACTGTCACACTCTCTCCCCATACCACTGTATCTATTTTGAACAAATCCCACTGCCACACTCTCTCCCCATACCACTGTATCTATTTTGAACAATTCCCACTGTCACACTCTCTCCCCATACCACTGTATCTGTTTTGAACAAATCCCACTGCCACACTCTCTCCCCATACCACTGTATCTATTTTGAACAATTCCCACTGTCACACTCTCTCCCCATACCACTGTATCTATTTCGAACAAATCCCACTGCCACACTCTCTCCCCATACCACTGTATCTATTTTGAACAATTCCCACTGTCACACTCTCTCCCCATACCGCTGTATCTATTTTGAACAATTCCCACTGCCACACTCTCTCCCCATACCACTGTATCTATTTTGAACAAATCCCACTGCCACACTCTCTCCCCATACCACTGTATCTATTTTGAACAAATCCCACTGCCACACTCTCTCCCCATACCACTGTATCTATTTTGAACAATTCCCACTGTCACACTCTCTCCCCATACCACTGTTTCTATTTTGAACAAATCCCACTGCCGCACTCTCTCCCCATACCACTGTTTCTATTTTGAACAAATCCCACTGTCACACTCTCTCCCCATAACACTGTATCTATTTTGAACAATTCCCACTGTCACACTCTCTCCCCATATCACTGTATCTATTTTGAACAATTCCCACTGCCGCACTCTCTCCCCATACCGCTGTATCTATTTTGAACAATTCCCACTGTCACACTCTCTCCCCATACCACTGTATCTATTTTGAACAATTCCCGCTGCCACACTCTCTTCCCATACCACTGTATCTATTTCGAACAAATCCCACTGCCGCACTCTCTCCCCATAACACTGTATCTATTTTGAACAAATCCCACTGCCACACTCTCTCCCCATACCACTGTATCTATTTTGAACAAATCCCACTGCCACACTCTCTCCCCATACCACTGTATCTATTTTGATCAAATCCCACTGCCACACTCTCTCCCCATACCACTGTATCTATTTTGAACAAATCCCACTGCCGCACTCTCTCCCCATACCACTGTATCTATTTTGAACAAATCCCACTGTCACACTCTCTCCCCATACCACTGTATCTATTTTGAACAAATCCCACTGCCACACTCTCTCCCCATACCACTGTATCTATTTTGAACAATTCCCACTGTCACACTCTCTCCCCATACCGCTGTATCTATTTTGAACAATTCCCACTGTCACACTCTCTCCCCATACCGCTGTATCTATTTTGAACAAATCCCACTGTCACACTCTCTACCCATACCACTGTATCTATTTTGAACAAATCCCACTGCCACACTCTCTCCCCATACCGCTGTATCTATTTTGAACAATTCCCACTGCCACACTCTCTCCCCATATCACTGTATCTATTTTGAACAATTCCCACTGCCACACTCTCTCACCATACCGCTGTATCTATTTTGAACAAATCCCACTGCCACACTCTCTCCCCATACCACTGTATCTATTTTGAACAAATCCCACTGCCACACTCTCTCCCCATACCACTGTATCTATTTTGAACAATTCCCACTGCCACACTCTCTCCCCATACCACTGTATCTATTTTGAACAAATCCCACTGCCACACTCTCTCCCCATACCGCTGTATCTATTTTGAACAAATCCCACTGCCACACTCTCTCCCCATACCGCTGTATCTATTTTGAACAAATCCCACTGCCACACTCTCTCCCCATACCGCTGTATCTATTTTGAACAATTCCCACTGCCACACTCTCTCCCCATACCACTGTATCTATTTTGAACAAATCCCACTGCCACACTCTCTCCCCATACCACTGTATCTATTTTGAACAAATCCCACTGCCGCACTCTCTCCCCATACCACTGTATCTATTTTGAACAAATCCCACTGCCACACTCTCTCCCCATACCACTGTATCTATTTTGAACAAATCCCACTGCCACACTCTCTCCCCATACCACTGTATCTATTTTGAACAATTCCCACTGCCACACTCTCTCCCCATACCACTGTATCTATTTTGAACAAATCCCACTGCCGCACTCTCTCCCCATACTGCTGTATCTATTTTGAACAAATCCCACTGCCACACTCTCTCCCCATACCACTGTATCTATTTTGAACAAATCCCACTGTCACACTCTCTCCCCATACCGCTGTATCTATTTTGAACAAATCCCACTGCCACACTCTCTCCCCATACCACTGTATCTATTTTGAACAAATCCCACTGCCGCACTCTCTCTCCATACCACTGTATCTATTTCGAACAAATCCCACTGTCACACTCTCTCCCCATACCGCTGTATCTATTTTGAACAAATCCCACTGTCACACTCTCTCCCCATACCACTGCATCTATTTTGAACAAATCCCACTGTCACACTCTCTCCCCATACCACTGTATCTATTTTGAACAAATCCCACTGCCGCACTCTCTCCCCATACCGCTGTATCTATTTTGAACAAATCCCACTGTCACACTCTCTCCCCATACCACTGTATCTATTTTGAACAAATCCCACTGCCGCACTCTCTCCCCATACCGCTGTATCTATTTTGAACAAATCCCACTGTCACACTCTCTCCCCATACCACTGTATCTATTTTGAACAAATCCCACTGCCGCACTCTCTCCCCATAACACTGTATCTATTTTGAACAAATCCCACTGCCGCACTCTCTCCCCATACCGCTGTATCTATTTTGAACAAATCCCACTGCCGCACTCTCTCCCCATACCGCTGTATCTATTTTGAACAAATCCCACTGCCACACTCTCTCCCCATACCACTGTATCTATTTTGAACAAATCCCACTGTCACACTCTCTCCCCATACCACAGTATCTATTTTGAACAAATCCCACTGCCACACTCTCTCCCCATACCACTGTATCTATTTTGAACAAATCCCACTGCCACACTCTCTCCCCATACCACTGTTTGAATTTCGAACAAATCCCACTGTCACACTCTCTCCCCATAACACTGTATCTATTTTGAAAAAATCCCACTGTCACACTCTCTCCCCATACCACTGTATCTATTTTGAACAAATCCCACTGCCGCACTCTCTCCCCATACCACTGTATCTATTTTGAACAAATCCCACTGCCGCACTCTCTCCCCATACCACTGTATCTATTTTGAACAAATCCCACTGCCGCACTCTCTCCCCATACCACTGTATCTATTTTGAACAAATCCCACTGCCGCACTCTCTCCCCATACCACTGTATCTATTTTGAACAAATCCCACTGTCGCACTCTCTCCCCATACCACTGTATCTATTTTGAACAAATCCCACTGCCGCACTCTCTCCCCATACCACTGTATCTATTTCGAACAAATCCCACTGCCGCACTGTCTCCCCATACCACTGTATCTATTTTGAACAAATCCCACTGCCACACTCTCTCCCCATACCACTGTATCTATTTTGAACAAATCCCACTGTCACACTCTCTCCCGATACCACTGTATCTATTTTGAACAAATCCCACTGCCGCACTCTCTCCCCATACCGCTGTATCTATTTTGAACAAATCCCACTGCCGCACTCTCTCCCCTTACCACTGTATCTATTTTGAACAAATCCCACTGCCGCACTCTCTCCCCATACCGCTGTATCTATTTTGAACAAATCCCACTGCCGCACTCTCTCCCCTTACCACTGTATCTATTTTGAACAAATCCCACTGCCACACTCTCTCCCCATACCACTGTATCTATTTTGAACAAATCCCACTGCCGCACTCTCTCCCCATACCACTGTATCTATTTTGAACAAATCCCACTGCCGCACTCTCTCCCCATACCGCTGTTTCTATTTTGAACAAATCCCACTGCCGCACTCTCTCCCCATACCACTGTATCTATTTTGAACAAATCCCACTGCCACACTCTCTCCCCATACCACTGTATCTATTTCGAACAAATCCCACTGCCGCACTCTCTCCCCATACCACTGTATCTATTTTGAACAAATCCCACTGCCGCACTCTCTCCCCATACCACTGTATCTATTTTGAACAAATCCCACTGCCACACTCTCTCCCCATACCACTGTATCTATTTCGAACAAATCCCACTGCCGCACTCTCTCCCCATACCACTGTATCTATTTTGAACAAATCCCACTGCCGCACTCTCTCCCCATCCCACTGTATCTATTTCGAACAAATCCCACTGCCACACTCTCTCCCCATACCACTGTATCTATTTTGAACAAATCCCACTGCCACACTCTCTCCCCATACCACTGTATCTATTTTGAACAAATCCCACTGCCACACTCTCTCCCCATACCACTGTATCTATTTTGAACAAATCCCACTGCCGCACTCTCTCCCCATACCACTGTTTCTATTTTGAACAAATCCCACTGCCACACTCTCTCCCCATCCCACTGTATCTATTTTGAACAAATCCCACTGCCACACTCTCTCCCCATACCACTGTATCTATTTTGAACAAATCCCACTGCCGCACTCTCTCCCCATACCGCTGTATTTATTTTGAACAAATCCCACTGCCGCACTCTCTCCCCATACCACTGTATCTATTTTGAACAAATCCCACTGCCACACTCTCTCCCCATACCACTGTATCTATTTTGAACAAATCCCACTGCCGCACTCTCTCCCCATCCCACTGTATCTATTTTGAACAAATCCCACTGCCACACTCTCTCCCCATACCACTGTATCTATTTTGAACAAATCCCACTGTCACACTCTCTCCCCATACCACTGTATCTATTTTGAACAAATCCCACTGCCACACTCTCTCCCCATACCACTGTATCTATTTTGAACAAATCCCACTGCCGCACTCTCTCCCCATACCACTGTATCTATTTTGAACAAATCCCACTGCCACACTCTCTCCCCATACCACTGTATCTATTTTGAACAAATCCCACTGTCACACTCTCTCCCCATACCACTGTATCTATTTTGAACAAATCCCACTGCCGCACTCTCTCCCCATACCACTGTATCTATTTTGAACAAATCCCACTGCCGCACTCTCTCCCCATCCCACTGTATCTATTTCGAACAAATCCCACTGCCACACTCTCTCCCCATACCACTGTATCTATTTTGAACAAATCCCACTGCCACACTCTCTCCCCATACCACTGTATCTATTTTGAACAAATCCCACTGCCACACTCTCTCCCCATACCACTGTATCTATTTTGAACAAATCCCACTGCCACACTCTCTCCCCATACCACTGTATCTATTTTGAACAAATCCCACTGCCACACTCTCTCCCCATACCACTGTATCTATTTTGAACAAATCCCACTGCCGCACTCTCTCCCCATACCACTGTTTCTATTTTGAACAAATCCCACTGCCACACTCTCTCCCCATCCCACTGTATCTATTTTGAACAAATCCCACTGCCACACTCTCTCCCCATACCACTGTATCTATTTTGAACAAATCCCACTGCCGCACTCTCTCCCCATACCGCTGTATCTATTTTGAACAAATCCCACTGCCGCACTCTCTCCCCATACCACTGTATCTATTTTGAACAAATCCCACTGCCACACTCTCTCCCCATACCACTGTATCTATTTTGAACAAATCCCACTGCCGCACTCTCTCCCCATCCCACTGTATCTATTTTGAACAAATCCCACTGCCACACTCTCTCCCCATACCACTGTATCTATTTTGAACAAATCCCACTGTCACACTCTCTCCCCATACCACTGTATCTATTTTGAACAAATCCCACTGCCACACTCTCTCCCCATACCACTGTATCTATTTTGAACAAATCCCACTGCCGCACTCTCTCCCCATACCACTGTATCTATTTTGAACAAATCCCACTGCCGCACTCTCTCCCCATACCACTGTATCTATTTTGAACAAATCCCACTGTCACATTCTCTCTCCCCATACCACTGTATCTATTTTGAACAAATCCCACTGTCACACTCTCTCCCCATACCACTGTATCTATTTTGAACAAATCCCACTGCCGCACTCTCTCCCCATACCACTGTATCTATTTTGAACAAATCCCACTGTCACACTCTCTCCCCATACCACTGTATCTATTTTGAACAAATCCCACTGCCGCACTCTCTCCCCATACCACTGTATCTATTTTGAACAAATCCCACTGCCACACTCTCTCCCCATACCACTGTATCTATTTTGAACAAATCCCACAGCCGCACTCTCTCCCCATACCACTGTATCTATTTTGAACAAATCCCACTGCCACACTCTCTCCCCATACCACTGTATCTATTTTGAACAAATCCCACTGTCACACTCTCTCCCCATACCACTGTATCTATTTTGAACAAATCCCACTGTCACACTCTCTCCCCATACCACTGTATCTATTTCGAACAAATCCCACTGCCACAGTCTCTCCCCATACCACTGTATCTATTTTGAACAAATCCCACTGCCGCACTCTCTCCCCATACCACTGTATCTATTTTGAACAAATCCCACTGTCACACTCTCTCCCCATACCACTGTATCTATTTTGAACAATTCCCACTGCCGCACTCTCTCCCCATACCACTGTATCTATTTTGAACAAATCCCACTGCCACACTCTCTCCCCATAACACTGTATCTATTTTGAACAAATCCCACTGCCACACTCTCTCCCCATACCACTGTATCTATTTTGAACAATTCCCACTGCCGCACTCTCTCCCCATACCACTGTATCTATTTTGAACAAATCCCACTGCCACACTCTCTCCCCATACCACTGTATCTATTTTGAACAAATCCCACTGTCACACTCTCTCCCCATACCGCTGTTTCTATTTTGAACAAATCCCACTGCCACACTCTCTCCCCATACCGCTGTTTCTATTTTGAACAAATCCCACTGCCACACTCTCTCCCCATACCACTGTTTCTATTTTGAACAAATCCCACTGCCACACTCTCTTCCCATACCACTGTATCTATTTTGAACAAATCCCACTGCCACACTCTCTCCCCATTGCACTGTTATCAATTTCGAACAAATCCCACTGCCACACTCTCTCCCCATACCACTGTATCTATTTTGAACAAATCCCACTGCCACACTCTCTTCCCATACCGCTGTATCTATTTTGAACAAATCCCACTGCCACACTCTCTCCCCATACCGCTGTTTCTATTTTGAACAAATCCCACTGCCACACTCTCTCCCCATACCGCTGTATCAATTTTGAACAAATCCCACTGCCACACTCTCTCCCCATCCCACTGTTTCTATTTCGAACAAATCCCACTGCCGCACTCTCTCCCCATACCACTGTATCTATTTTGAACAAATCCCACTGCCACACTCTCTTCCCATACCGCTGTATCTATTTTGAACAAATCCCACTGCCACACTCTCTCCCCATCCCACTGTTTCTATTTCGAACAAATCCCACTGCCGCACTCTCTCCCCATACCACTGTATCTATTTTGAACAAATCCCACTGCCACACTCTCTCCCCATCCCACTGTTTCTATTTCGAACAAATCCCACTGCCGCACTCTCTCCCCATACCACTGTATCTATTTTGAACAAATCCCACTGCCGCACTCTCTCCCCATACCACTGTATCTATTTTGAACAAATCCCACTGCCGCACTCTCTCCCCATACCACTGTTTCTATTTTGAACAAATCCCACTGCCACACTCTCTCCCCATCCCACTGTATCTATTTTGAACAAATCCCACTGCCACACTCTCTCCCCATACCACTGTATCTATTTTGAACAAATCCCACTGCCGCACTCTCTCCCCATACCACTGTATCTATTTTGAACAAATCCCACTGCCGCACTCTCTCCCCATCCCACTGTATCTATTTTGAACAAATCCCACTGCCACACTCTCTCCCCATACCACTGTATCTATTTTGAACAAATCCCACTGCCGCACTCTCTCCCCATACCGCTGTATTTATTTTGAACAAATCCCACTGCCGCACTCTCTCCCCATACCACTGTATCTATTTTGAACAAATCCCACTGCCACACTCTCTCCCCATACCACTGTATCTATTTTGAACAAATCCCACTGCCGCACTCTCTCCCCATCCCACTGTATCTATTTTGAACAAATCCCACTGCCACACTCTCTCCCCATACCACTGTATCTATTTTGAACAAATCCCACTGTCACACTCTCTCCCCATACCACTGTATCTATTTTGAACAAATCCCACTGCCACACTCTCTCCCCATACCACTGTATCTATTTTGAACAAATCCCACTGCCGCACTCTCTCCCCATACCACTGTATCTATTTTGAACAAATCCCACTGCCACACTATCTCCCCATACCACTGTATCTATTTTGAACAAATCCCACTGTCACACTCTCTCCCCATACCACTGTATCTATTTTGAACAAATCCCACTGCCGCACTCTCTCCCCATACCACTGTATCTATTTTGAACAAATCCCACTGCCGCACTCTCTCCCCATCCCACTGTATCTATTTCGAACAAATCCCACTGCCACACTCTCTCCCCATACCACTGTATCTATTTTGAACAAATCCCACTGCCACACTCTCTCCCCATACCACTGTATCTATTTTGAACAAATCCCACTGCCACACTCTCTCCCCATACCACTGTATCTATTTTGAACAAATCCCACTGCCACACTCTCTCCCCATACCACTGTATCTATTTTGAACAAATCCCACTGCCACACTCTCTCCCCATACCACTGTATCTATTTTGAACAAATCCCACTGCCGCACTCTCTCCCCATACCACTGTTTCTATTTTGAACAAATCCCACTGCCACACTCTCTCCCCATCCCACTGTATCTATTTTGAACAAATCCCACTGCCACACTCTCTCCCCATACCACTGTATCTATTTTGAACAAATCCCACTGCCGCACTCTCTCCCCATACCACTGTTTCTATTTTGAACAAATCCCACTGCCACACTCTCTCCCCATCCCACTGTATCTATTTTGAACAAATCCCACTGCCACACTCTCTCCCCATACCACTGTATCTATTTTGAACAAATCCCACTGCCGCACTCTCTCCCCATACCACTGTATCTATTTTGAACAAATCCCACTGCCACACTCTCTCCCCATACCACTGTATCTATTTTGAACAAATCCCACTGCCGCACTCTCTCCCCATCCCACTGTATCTATTTTGAACAAATCCCACTGCCACACTCTCTCCCCATACCACTGTATCTATTTTGAACAAATCCCACTGTCACACTCTCTCCCCATACCACTGTATCTATTTTGAACAAATCCCACTGCCACACTCTCTCCCCATACCACTGTATCTATTTTGAACAAATCCCACTGCCGCACTCTCTCCCCATACCACTGTATCTATTTTGAACAAATCCCACTGCCGCACTCTCTCCCCATACCACTGTATCTATTTTGAACAAATCCCACTGTCACATTCTCTCTCCCCATACCACTGTATCTATTTTGAACAAATCCCACTGTCACACTCTCTCCCCATACCACTGTATCTATTTTGAACAAATCCCACTGCCGCACTCTCTCCCCATACCACTGTATCTATTTTGAACAAATCCCACTGTCACACTCTCTCCCCATACCACTGTATCTATTTTGAACAAATCCCACTGCCGCACTCTCTCCCCATACCACTGTATCTATTTTGAACAAATCCCACTGCCACACTCTCTCCCCATACCACTGTATCTATTTTGAACAAATCCCACAGCCGCACTCTCTCCCCATACCACTGTATCTATTTTGAACAAATCCCACTGCCACACTCTCTCCCCATACCACTGTATCTATTTTGAACAAATCCCACTGTCACACTCTCTCCCCATACCACTGTATCTATTTTGAACAAATCCCACTGTCACACTCTCTCCCCATACCACTGTATCTATTTCGAACAAATCCCACTGCCACACTCTCTCCCCATACCACTGTATCTATTTTGAACAAATCCCACTGCCGCACTCTCTCCCCATACCACTGTATCTATTTTGAACAAATCCCACTGTCACACTCTCTCCCCATACCACTGTATCTATTTTGAACAATTCCCACTGCCGCACTCTCTCCCCATACCACTGTATCTATTTTGAACAAATCCCACTGCCACACTCTCTCCCCATAACACTGTATCTATTTTGAACAAATCCCACTGCCACACTCTCTCCCCATACCACTGTATCTATTTTGAACAATTCCCACTGCCGCACTCTCTCCACATACCACTGTATCTATTTTGAACAAATCCCACTGCCACACTCTCTCCCCATACCACTGTATCTATTTTGAACAAATCCCACTGTCACACTCTCTCCCCATACCGCTGTTTCTATTTTGAACAAATCCCACTGCCACACTCTCTCCCCATACCGCTGTTTCTATTTTGAACAAATCCCACTGCCACACTCTCTCCCCATACCACTGTTTCTATTTTGAACAAATCCCACTGCCACACTCTCTTCCCATACCACTGTATCTATTTTGAACAAATCCCACTGCCACACTCTCTCCCCATTGCACTGTTATCAATTTCGAACAAATCCCACTGCCACACTCTCTCCCCATACCACTGTATCTATTTTGAACAAATCCCACTGCCACACTCTCTTCCCATACCGCTGTATCTATTTTGAACAAATCCCACTGCCACACTCTCTCCCCATACCGCTGTTTCTATTTTGAACAAATCCCACTGCCACACTCTCTCCCCATACCGCTGTATCTATTTTGAACAAATCCCACTGCCACACTCTCTCCCCATCCCACTGTTTCTATTTCGAACAAATCCCACTGCCGCACTCTCTCCCCATACCACTGTATCTATTTTGAACAAATCCCACTGCCACACTCTCTTCCCATACCGCTGTATCTATTTTGAACAAATCCCACTGCCACACTCTCTCCCCATCCCACTGTTTCTATTTCGAACAAATCCCACTGCCGCACTCTCTCCCCATACCACTGTATCTATTTTGAACAAATCCCACTGCCACACTCTCTCCCCATCCCACTGTTTCTATTTCGAACAAATCCCACTGCCGCACTCTCTCCCCATACCACTGTATCTATTTTGAACAAATCCCACTGCCGCACTCTCTCCCCATACCACTGTATCTATTTTGAACAAATCCCACTGCCGCACTCTCTCCCCATACCACTGTATCTATTTTGAACAAATCCCACTGCCGCACTCTCTCCCCATACCACTGTATCTATTTTGAACAAATCCCACTGCCGCACTCTCTCCCCATACCACTGTATCTATTTTGAACAAATCCCACTGTCACACTCTCTCCCCATACCACTGTATCTATTTTGAACAAATCCCACTGCCGCACTCTCTCCCCATACCACTGTATCTATTTTGAACAAATCCCACTGCCGCACTCTCTCCCCATCCCACTGTATCTATTTCGAACAAATCCCACTGCCACACTCTCTCCCCATACCACTGTATCTATTTTGAACAAATCCCACTGCCACACTCTCTCCCCATACCACTGTATCTATTTTGAACAAATCCCACTGCCACACTCTCTCCCCATACCACTGTATCTATTTTGAACAAATCCCACTGCCACACTCTCTCCCCATACCACTGTATCTATTTTGAACAAATCCCACTGCCACACTCTCTCCCCATACCACTGTATCTATTTTGAACAAATCCCACTGCCGCACTCTCTCCCCATACCACTGTTTCTATTTTGAACAAATCCCACTGCCACACTCTCTCCCCATCCCACTGTATCTATTTTGAACAAATCCCACTGCCACACTCTCTCCCCATACCACTGTATCTATTTTGAACAAATCCCACTGCCGCACTCTCTCCCCATACCGCTGTATCTATTTTGAACAAATCCCACTGCCGCACTCTCTCCCCATACCACTGTATCTATTTTGAACAAATCCCACTGCCACACTCTCTCCCCATACCACTGTATCTATTTTGAACAAATCCCACTGCCGCACTCTCTTCCCATCCCACTGTATCTATTTTGAACAAATCCCACTGTCACACTCTCTCCCCATACGACTGTATCTATTTTGAACAAATCCCACTGCCGCACTCTCTCCCCATACCACTGTATCTATTTTGAACAAATCCCACTGCCGCACTCTCTCCCCATACCACTGTATCTATTTTGAACAAATCCCACTGTCACATTCTCTCTCCCCATACCACTGTATCTATTTTGAACAAATCCCACTGTCACACTCTCTCCCCATACCACTGTATCTATTTTGAACAAATCCCACTGCCGCACTCTCTCCCCATACCACTGTATCTATTTTGAACAAATCCCACTGTCACACTCTCTCCCCATACCACTGTATCTATTTTGAACAAATCCCACTGCCGCACTCTCTCCCCATACCACTGTATCTATTTTGAACAAATCCCACTGCCACACTCTCTCCCCATACCACTGTATCTATTTTGAACAAATCCCACAGCCGCACTCTCTCCCCATACCACTGTATCTATTTTGAACAAATCTCACTGCCACACTCTCTCCCCATACCACTGTATCTATTTTGAACAAATCCCACTGTCACACTCTCTCCCCATACCACTGTATCTATTTTGAACAAATCCCACTGTCACACTCTCTCCCCATACCACTGTATCTATTTCGAACAAATCGCACTGCCACACTCTCTCCCCATACCACTGTATCTATTTTGAACAAATCCCACTGCCGCACTCTCTCCCCATACCACTGTATCTATTTTGAACAAATCCCACTGTCACACTCTCTCCCCATACCACTGTATCTATTTTGAACAATTCCCACTGCCGCACTCTCTCCCCATACCACTGTATCTATTTTGAACAAATCCCACTGCCACACTCTCTCCCCATACCACTGTATCTATTTTGAACAAATCCCACTGTCACACTCTCTCCCCATACCACTGTATCTATTTTGAACAATTCCCACTGCCGCACTCTCTCCCCATACCACTGTATCTATTTTGAACAAATCCCACTGCCACACTCTCTCCCCATACCGCTGTTTCTATTTTGAACAAATCCCACTGCCACACTCTCTCCCCATACCGCTGTTTCTATTTTGAACAAATCCCACTGCCACACTCTCTCCCCATACCACTGTTTCTATTTTGAACAAATCCCACTGCCACACTCTCTTCCCATACCACTGTATCTATTTTGAACAAATCCCACTGCCACACTCTCTCCCCATTGCACTGTTATCAATTTCGAACAAATCCCACTGCCACACTCTCTCCCCATACCACTGTATCTATTTTGAACAAATCCCACTGCCACACTCTCTTCCCATACCGCTGTATCTATTTTGAACAAATCCCACTGCCACACTCTCTCCCCATCCCACTGTTTCTATTTCGAACAAATCCCACTGCCGCACTCTCTCCCATACCGCTGTATCTATTTTGAACAAATCCCACTGCCACACTCTCTCCCCATACCACTGTTTCTATTTTGAACAAATCCCACTGCCACACTCTCTTCCCATACCACTGTATCTATTTTGAACAAATCCCACTGCCACACTCTCTCCCCATTGCACTGTTATCAATTTCGAACAAATCCCACTGCCACACTCTCTCCCCATACCACTGTATCTATTTTGAACAAATCCCACTGCCACACTCTCTTCCCATACCGCTGTATCTATTTTGAACAAATCCCACTGCCGCACTCTCTCCCCATACCACTGTATCTATTTTGAACAAATCCCACTGCCACACTCTCTTCCCATACCGCTGTATCTATTTTGAACAAATCCCACTGCCGCACTCTCTCCCCATACCACTGTTTCTATTTTGAACAAATCCCACTGCCACACTCTCTCCCCATACCACTGTATCTATTTTGAACAAATCCCACTGCCACACTCTCTCCCCATACCACTGTATCTATTTTGAACAAATCCCACTGTCACACTCTCTCCCCATACCACTGTATCTATTTTGAACAATTCCCACTGCCGCACTCTCTCCCCATACCACTGTATCTATTTTGAACAAATCCCACTGCCACACTCTCTCCCCATACCGCTGTTTCTATTTTGAACAAATCCCACTGCCACACTCTCTCCCCATACCGCTGTTTCTATTTTGAACAAATCCCACTGCCACACTCTCTCCCCATACCACTGTTTCTATTTTGAACAAATCCCACTGCCACACTCTCTTCCCATACCACTGTATCTATTTTGAACAAATCCCACTGCCACACTCTCTCCCCATTGCACTGTTATCAATTTCGAACAAATCCCACTGCCACACTCTCTCCCCATACCACTGTATCTATTTTGAACAAATCCCACTGCCACACTCTCTTCCCATACCGCTGTATCCATTTTGAACAAATCCCACTGCCACACTCTCTCCCCATCCCACTGTTTCTATTTCGAACAAATCCCACTGCCGCACTCTCTCCCCATACCACTGTATCTATTTTGAACAAATCCCACTGCCACACTCTCTTCCCATACCGCTGTATCTATTTTGAACAAATCCCACTGCCACACTCTCTCCCCATCCCACTGTTTCTATTTCGAACAAATCCCACTGCCGCACTCTCTCCCCATACCACTGTATCTATTTTGAACAAATCCCACTGCCACACTCTCTCCCCATCCCACTGTTTCTATTTCGAACAAATCCCACTGCCGCACTCTCTCCCCATACCACTGTATCTATTTTGAACAAATCCCACTGCCGCACTCTCTCCCCATACCACTGTATCTATTTTGAACAAATCCCACTGCCGCACTCTCTCCCCATACCACTGTATCTATTTTGAACAAATCCCACTGTCACACTCTCTCCCCATACCACTGTATCTATTTTGAACAAATCCCACTGCCGCACTCTCTCCCCATACCACTGTATCTATTTTGAACAAATCCCACTGCCGCACTCTCTCCCCATACCACTGTATCTATTTTGAACAAATCCCACTGTCACACTCTCTCCCCATACCACTGTATCTATTTTGAACAAATCCCACTGTCACAATCTCTCCCCATACCACTGTATCTATTTTGAACAAATCCCACTGCCGCACTCTCTCCCCATACCACTGTATCTATTTTGAACAAATCCCACTGTCACACTCTCTCCCCATACCGCTGTTTCTATTTTGAACAAATCCCACTGCCACACTCTCTCCCCATACCGCTGTTTCTATTTTGAACAAATCCCACTGCCACACTCTCTCCCCATACCACTGTTTCTATTTTGAACAAATCCCACTGCCACACTCTCTTCCCATACCACTGTATCTATTTTGAACAAATCCCACTGCCACGCTCTCTCCCCATTGCACTGTTATCAATTTCGAACAAATCCCACTGCCACACTCTCTCCCCATACCACTGTATCTATTTTGAACAAATCCCACTGCCACACTCTCTTCCCATACCGCTGTATCTATTTTGAACAAATCCCACTGCCACACTCTCTCCCCATCCCACTGTTTCTATTTCGAACAAATCCCACTGCCGCACTCTCTCCCCATACCGCTGTATCTATTTTGAACAAATCCCACTGTCACACTCTCTCCCCATACCACTGTATCTATTTTGAACAAATCCCACTGCCGCACTCTCTCCCCATACCACTGTATCTATTTTGAACAAATCCCACTGTCACACTCTCTCCCCATACCACTGTATCTATTTTGAACAATTCCCACTGCCGCACTCTCTCCCCATACCACTGTATCTATTTTGAACAAATCCCACAGCCGCACTCTCTCCCCATACCACTGTATCTATTTTGAACAAATCCCACTGTCACACTCTCTCCCCATACCACTGTATCTATTTTGAACAAATCCCACTGTCACACTCTCTCCCCATACCACTGTATCTATTTCGAACAAATCCCACTGCCACACTCTCTCCCCATACCACTGTATCTATTTCGAACTAATCCCACTGCCACACTCTCTCCCCATACCACTGTATCTATTTTGAACAAATCCCACTGTCACACTCTCTCCCCATACCACTGTATCTATTTTGAACAAATCCCACTGCCGCACTCTCTCCCCATACCACTGTATCTATTTCGAACAAATCCCACTGCCACACTCTCTCCCCATACCACTGTATCTATTTTGAACAAATCCCACTGCCGCACTCTCTCCCCATACCACTGTATCTATTTTGAACAAATCCCACTGTCACACTCTCTCCCCGTACCACTGTATCTATTTTGAACAATTCCCACTGCCGCACTCTCTCCCCATACCACTGTATCTATTTTGAACAAATCCCACTGCCACACTCTCTCCCCATACCACTGTATCTATTTTGAACAAATCCCACTGTCACACTCTCTCCCCATACCACTGTATCTATTTTGAACAAATCCCACTGCCACACTCTCTTCCCATACCACTGTATCTATTTTGAACAAATCCCACTGTCACACTCTCTCCCCATACCACTGTATCTATTTTGAACAAATCCCACTGAAACACTCTCTCCCCATACCACTGTATCTATTTTGAACAAATCCCACTGCCGCACTCTCTTCCCATACCGCTGTTTCTATTTTGAACAAATCCCACTGCCACACTCTCTCCCCATACCGCTGTTTCTATTTTGAACAAATCCCACTGCCACACTCTCTCCCCATACCACTGTTTCTATTTTGAACAAATCCCACTGCCACACTCTCTTCCCATACCACTGTATCTATTTTGAACAAATCCCACTGCCACACTCTCTCCCCATTGCACTGTTATCAATTTCGAACAAATCCCACTGCCACACTCTCTCCCCATACCACTGTATCTATTTTGAACAAATCCCACTGCCACACTCTCTTCCCATACCGCTGTATCTATTTTGAACAAATCCCACTGCCACACTCTCTCCCCATCCCACTGTTTCTATTTCGAACAAATCCCACTGCCGCACTCTCTCCCCATACCACTGTATCTATTTTGAACAAATCCCACTGCCACACTCTCTCCCCATACCGCTGTTTCTATTTTGAACAAATCCCACTGCCACACTCTCTCCCCATACCACTGTTTCTATTTTGAACAAATCCCACTGCCACACTCTCTTCCCATACCACTGTATCTATTTTGAACAAATCCCACTGCCACACTCTCTCCCCATTGCACTGTTATCAATTTCGAACAAATCCCACTGCCACACTCTCTCCCCATACCACTGTATCTATTTTGAACAAATCCCACTGCCACACTCTCTTCCCATACCGCTGTATCTATTTTGAACAAATCCCACTGCCACACTCTCTCCCCATCCCACTGTTTCTATTTCGAACAAATCCCACTGCCGCACTCTCTCCCCATACCGCTGTATCTATTTTGAACAAATCCCACTGTCACACTCTCTCCCCATACCACTGTATCTATTTTGAACAAATCCCACTGCCGCACTCTCTCCCCATACCACTGTATCTATTTTGAACAAATCCCACTGTCACACTCTCTCCCCATACCACTGTATCTATTTTGAACAATTCCCACTGCCACACTCTCTCCCCATACCACTGTATCTATTTTGAACAAATCCCACTGTCACACTCTCTCCCCATACCACTGTATCTATTTTGAACAATTCCCACTGCCGCACTCTCTCCCCATACCACTGTATCTATTTTGAACAATTCCCACTGCCACACTCTCTCCCCATACCACTGTATCTATTTTGAACAAATCCCACTGCCACACTCTCTCCCCATACCACTGTATCTATTTTGAACAAATCCCACTGTCACACTCTCTCCCCATACCGCTGTTTCTATTTTGAACAAATCCCACTGCCACACTCTCTCCCCATACCGCTGTTTCTATTTTGAACAAATCCCACTGCCACACTCTCTCCCCATACCACTGTATCTATTTTGAACAAATCCCACTGCCACACTCTCTTCCCATACCACTGTATCTATTTTGAACAAATCCCACTGCCACACTCTCTCCCCATTGCACTGTTATCAATTTCGAACAAATCCCACTGCCACACTCTCTCCCCATACCACTGTATCTATTTTGAACAAATCCCACTGCCACACTCTCTTCCCATACCGCTGTATCTATTTTGAACAAATCCCACTGCCACACTCTCTCCCCATCCCACTGTTTCTATTTCGAACAAATCCCACTGCCGCACTCTCTCCCCATACCACTGTATCTATTTTGAACAAATCCCACTGCCACACTCTCTTCCCATACCGCTGTATCTATTTTGAACAAATCCCACTGCCACACTCTCTCCCCATCCCACTGTTTCTATTTCGAACAAATCCCACTGCCGCACTCTCTCCCCATACCACTGTATCTATTTTGAACAAATCCCACTGCCACACTCTCTCCCCATCCCACTGTTTCTATTTCGAACAAATCCCACTGCCGCACTCTCTCCCCATACCACTGTATCTATTTTGAACAAATCCCACTGCCGCACTCTCTCCCCATACCACTGTATCTATTTTGAACAAATCCCACTGCCGCACTCTCTCCCCATACCACTGTATCTATTTTGAACAAATCCCACTGCCGCACTCTCTCCCCAACCACTGTATCTATTTTGAACAAATCCCACTGTCACACTCTCTCCCCATACCACTGTATCTATTTTGAACAAATCCCACTGCCGCACTCTCTCCCCATACCACTGTATCTATTTTGAACAAATCCCACTGCCGCACTCTCTCCCCATACCACTGTATCTATTTTGAACAAATCCCACTGTCACACTCTCTCCCCATACCACTGTATCTATTTTGAACAAATCCCACTGTCACAATCTCTCCCCATACCACTGTATCTATTTTGAACAAATCCCACTGCCGCACTCTCTCCCCATACCACTGTATCTATTTTGAACAAATCCCACTGTCCAACTCTCTCCCCATACCACTGTATCTATTTTGAACAAATCCCACTGCCGCACTCTCTCCCCATACCACTGTATCTATTTTGAACAAATCCCACTGCCACACTCTCTCCCCATAACACTGTATCTATTTTGAACAAATCCCACTGCCACACTCTCTCCCCATACCACTGTATCTATTTTGAACAAATCCCACTGCCACACTCTCTCCCCATACCACTGTATCTATTTTGAACAAATCCCACTGCCACACTCTCTCCCCATACCACTGTATCTATTTTGAACAAATCCCACTGCCACACTCTCTCCCCATACCACTGTATCTATTTTGAACAAATCCCACTGCCACACTCTCTCCCCATACCACTGTATCTATTTTGAACAAATCCCACTGCCGCACTCTCTCCCCATACCACTGTATCTATTTTGAACAAATCCCACTGCCACACTCTCTCCCCACACCACTGTATCTATTTTGAACAAATCCCACTGTCACACTCTCTCCCCATACCACTGTATCTATTTTGAACAAATCCCACTGTCACACTCTCTCCCCATACCACTGTATCTATTTTGAACAAATCCCACTGCCACACTCTCTCCCCATACCACTGTATCTATTTTGAACAAATCCCACTGCCGCACTCTCTCCCCATACCACTGTATCTATTTTGAACAAATCCCACTGCCGCACTCTCTCCCCATACCACTGTATCTATTTCGAACAAATCCCACAGTCACACTCTCTCCCCATACCACTGTATCTATTTTGAACAATTCCCACTGCCGCACTCTCTCCCCATACCACTGTATCTATTTTGAACAAATCCCACTGCCGCACTGTCTCCCCATACCACTGTATCTATTTCGAACAAATCCCACTGTCACAATCTCTCCCCATACCACTGTATCTATTTCGAACAAATCCCACTGCCACACTCTCTCCCCATACCACTGTATCTATTTTGAACAAATCCCACTATCACACTCTCTCCCCATACCACTGTATCTATTTTGAACAATTCCCACTGCCGCACTCTCTCCCCATACCACTGTATCTATTTTGAACAAATCCCACTGCCACACTCTCTCCCCATACCACTGTATCTATTTTGAACAAATCCCACTGTCACACTCTCTCCCCATACCACTGTATCTATTTTGAACAATTCCCACTGCCGCACTCTCTCCCCATACCACTGTATCTATTTTGAACAAATCCCACTGCCACACTCTCTCCCCATACCACTGTATCTATTTTGAACAAATCCCACTGTCACACTCTCTCCCCATACCGCTGTTTCTATTTTGAACAAATCCCACTGCCACACTCTCTCCCCATACCGCTGTTTCTATTTTGAACAAATCCCACTGCCACACTCTCTCCCCATACCACTGTTTCTATTTTGAACAAATCCCACTGCCACACTCTCTTCCCATACCACTGTATCTATTTTGAACAAATCCCACTGCCACACTCTCTCCCCATTGCACTGTTATCAATTTCGAACAAATCCCACTGCCACACTCTCTCCCCATACCACTGTATCTATTTTGAACAAATCCCACTGCCACACTCTCTTCCCATACCGCTGTATCTATTTTGAACAAATCCCACTGCCACACTCTCTCCCCATCCCACTGTTTCTATTTCGAACAAATCCCACTGCCGCACTCTCTCCCCATACCGCTGTATCTATTTTGAACAAATCCCACTGTCACACTCTCTCCCCATACCACTGTATCTATTTCGAACAAATCCCACTGCCACACTCTCTCCCCATACCGCTGTATCTATTTTGAACAAATCCCACTGCCACACTCTCTCCCCATACCACTGTATCTATTTTGAACAATTCCCACTGTCACACTCTCTCCCCATACCACTGTATCTATTTCGAACAAATCCCACTGCCACACTCTCTCCCCATACCGCTGTATCTATTTTGAACAAATCCCACTGTCACACTCTCTCCCCATACCACTGTATCTATTTCGAACAAATCCCACTGCCGCACTCTCTCCCCATACCGCTGTATCTATTTTGAACAAATCCCACTGCCACACTCTCTCCCCATACCGCTGTATCTATTTCGAACAAATCCCACTGCCACACTCTCTCCCCATACCACTGTATCTATTTTGAACAAATCCCACTGTCACACTCTCTCCCCATACCACTGTATCTATTTCGAACAAATCCCACTGCCACACTCTCTCCCCATACTACTGTATCTATTTTGAACAAATCCCACTGCCACACTCTCTCCCCATACCACTGTATCTATTTTGAACAATTCCCACTGTCACACTCTCTCCCCATACCACTGTATCTATTTTGAACAAATCCCACTGCCACACTCTCTCCCCATACCGCTGTATCTATTTTGAACAATTCCCACTGTCACACTCTCTCCCCATACCACTGTATCTATTTTGAACAAATCCCACTGCCACACTCTCTCCCCATACCACTGTATCTATTTTGAACAAGTCCCACTGCCACACTCTCTCCCCATACCACTGTATCTATTTTGAACAATTCCCACTGTCACACTCTCTCCCCATACCACTGTTTCTATTTTGAACAAATCCCACTGCCGCACTCTCTCCCCATACCACTGTTTCTATTTTGAACAAATCCCACTGTCACACTCTCTCCCCATAACACTGTATCTATTTTGAACAATTCCCACTGCCACACTCTCTCCCCATATCACTGTATCTATTTTGAACAATTCCCACTGCCACACTCTCTCCCCATACCGCTGTATCTATTTTGAACAATTCCCACTGTCACACTCTCTCCCCATACCACTGTTTCTATTTCGAACAAATCCCACTGCCACACTCTCTCCCCATACCACTGTATCTATTTTGAACAAATCCCACTGTCACACTCTCTCCCCATACTGCTGTATCTATTTTGAACAAATCCCACTGCCACACTCTCTCCCCATACCACTGTATCTATTTTGAACAAATCCCACTGCCACACTCTCTCCCCATACCGCTGTATCTATTTTGAACAATTCCCACTGCCACACTCTCTCCCCATACCACTGTATCTATTTTGAACAATTCCCACTGCCACACTCTCTCCCCATACCACTGTATCTATTTTGAACAAATCCCACTGCCACACTCTCTCCCCATACCGCTGTATCTATTTCGAACAAATCCCACTGTCACACTCTCTCCCCATACCGCTGTATCTATTTTGAACAAATCCCACTGCCACACTCTCTCCCCATACCACTGTATCTATTTTGAACAAATCCCACTGTCACACTCTCTCCCCATACCACTGTATCTATTTCGAACAAATCCCACTGCCACACTCTCTCCCCATACTACTGTATCTATTTTGAACAAATCCCACTGCCACACTCTCTCCCCATACCACTGTATCTATTTTGAACAATTCCCACTGTCACACTCTCTCCCCATACCACTGTATCTATTTTGAACAAATCCCACTGCCACACTCTCTCCCCATACCGCTGTATCTATTTTGAACAATTCCCACTGTCACACTCTCTCCCCATACCACTGTATCTATTTTGAACAAATCCCACTGCCACACTCTCTCCCCATACCACTGTATCTATTTTGAACAAGTCCCACTGCCACACTCTCTCCCCATACCACTGTATCTATTTTGAACAATTCCCACTGTCACACTCTCTCCCCATACCACTGTTTCTATTTTGAACAAATCCCACTGCCGCACTCTCTCCCCATACCACTGTTTCTATTTTGAACAAATCCCACTGTCACACTCTCTCCCCATAACACTGTATCTATTTTGAACAATTCCCACTGCCACACTCTCTCCCCATATCACTGTATCTATTTTGAACAATTCCCACTGCCACACTCTCTCCCCATACCGCTGTATCTATTTTGAACAATTCCCACTGTCACACTCTCTCCCCATACCACTGTTTCTATTTCGAACAAATCCCACTGCCACACTCTCTCCCCATACCACTGTATCTATTTTGAACAAATCCCACTGTCACACTCTCTCCCCATACTGCTGTATCTATTTTGAACAAATCCCACTGCCACACTCTCTCCCCATACCACTGTATCTATTTTGAACAAATCCCACTGACACACTCTCTCCCCATACCGCTGTATCTATTTTGAACAATTCCCACTGCCACACTCTCTCCCCATACCACTGTATCTATTTTGAACAATTCCCACTGCCACACTCTCTCCCCATACCACTGTATCTATTTTGAACAAATCCCACTGCCGCACTCTCTCCCCATACCGCTGTATCTATTTCGAACAAATCCCACTGTCACACTCTCTCCCCATACCGCTGTATCTATTTTGAACAAATCCCACTGCCACACTCTCTCCCCATACCACTGTATCTATTTTGAACAAATCCCACTGCCACACTCTCTCCCCATACCACTGTATCTATTTTGAACAAATCCCACTGCCACACTCTCTCCCCATACCACTGTTTCTATTTTGAACAAATCCCACTGCCACACTCTCTTCCCATACCACTGTATCTATTTTGAACAATTCCTCTGCCACACTCTCTCCCCATACCACTGTATCTATTTTGAACAAATCCCACTGCCGCACTCTCTCCCCATACCGCTGTATCTATTTTGAACAAATCCCACTGCCACACTCTCTCCCCATACCACTGTATCTATTTTGAACAAATCCCACTGCCACACTCTCTCCCCATACCACTGTATCTATTTTGAACAAATCCCACTGCCACACTCTCTCCCCATACCACTGTATCTATTTTGAACAAATCCCACTGCCACACTCTCTTCCCATACCACTGTATCTATTTTGAACAATTCCCACTGCCACACTCTCTCCCCATACCACTGTTTCTATTTTGAACAAATCCCACTGCCACACTCTCTTCCCATACCACTGTATCTATTTTGAACAAATCCCACTGCCACACTCTCTCCCCATACCACTGTATCTATTTTGAACAAATCCCACTGCCACACTCTCTTCCCATACCACTTTATCTATTTTGAACAAATCCCACTGCCACACTCTCTCCCCATACCACTGTATCTATTTTGAACAAATCCCACTGCCGCACTCCAACCTTGCCCCAATTCTTAACGAATCCGCCTAGCTCACGCTCTCCACAAACCTGCAGAAAACCCCACATTATTCTCACTGCCCCAGTGCCTTCCTATAGCCATTTATCATATCCAAATTAATTACATTGCACCGCTCTTTCCCCATAGCCCTCTTACTATCCCAGTAATGTTGTGATGCAGTACTGGCGGGGGTGGGGGGAGAAGTTAAACTATTTTGTCAGGGGTTGGGATACAGAGTGGAGTTACAGTAGGGGTGATGCACAGTCAAATATAGAAGAGAAACTGAGTCAGTCTGGAAGACAGAGAAAACATAGACCTGTCAAGGAACAAGCGAATAATACAAGCGTGGATTACATCCATTTTAACGCGAGGAGTCTTACTAGTAACGCAAATGAACTGAGGGCGTTGATTAACACGTCAGAATATGATATTATTGCTATCACAGAGACATAGTTGAGGAAAGGGTAGCTCAGTATTCCAGGGTATAGAATCTTCTGGTATGATAGGGGAGGATGGCATTGCACTTTTGATCAAGGAGTCAATTACTGCATTAAGGAGGGATGATATCTTAGAAGGTTCCTCAAATGAGGCCATATGGGTAGAACTTAAAAACAAAAAGGGGGCACATGCATGAGAAGGTGGGGTATTGGACCTAATCTTAGAGAATGAAGCTGAACAAGTGGTAGCAGTGTCATTGGGGGCGCATTTTGGCGATAGTGACCATAACTGTAAGATTTAAGGTAGTTATTCAAAAGGACAAAGATGGACAACAAATAAAGTTATTGATCTGGGGGAAGACTGATTTCAATATGATGAAACAGGATCTGGCCAAATTAGACTGGGAGCAGCTACTTGTCGGAAAGTCTATATCAGACCAGTGGGAGTCATTAAAAAAGAAATAGTGAGAGTTCAGGGCCGGCATGCTCCCATAAAGGTCAAGGGTAGGACTAATAAGGACTGAATAACAAAAAAGGAGGCTCATGGCCGATTCGGAGGACTGAAAACAGCAGCGGCCCTGGAGGAGTATAGAAATGTAAGGGTGTGCTTAAAAAGAATAATTAGGAGAGCGAAGAGGGGGCATGAAAAAAACACTGGCGGGCAAGATAAAGGAAAATCCCAAGACGCATTATAAGTATATTAAGAGCAAGAAGATAAGCAGTGAAAGAGTAGGGCCTATTAAGGACCAAAGTTACAATCTGTCTGTGGAGCCGGAGGACGTAGCTAAGGTTTTAAATGATTACTTTGCATCTGTGTTCACCATGGAGAAGGACGATGAGGGTGTAGTGATCAGTGAGGGAAATTGTGATTTACTTAAATAAATTAGTATTGAACGGGAGCAGGTAATAACACTTTTAGCGGCCTGAAAAGTAGATACATCCGCAGGCCCAGATGAGATGTCTCCCAGGTTCCTATGTGAGGCAAGGGAGAAGACTGCAGGGGATCTGACTCAATTTTAAAATCCTCTCTGGCCACATAGAACAAAGAAAATTACAGCACAGGAACAGGCCCTTCGGCCCTCCAAGCCTGCGCCGATCCAGATCCTCTATCTAAACATGTCACATATTTACTAAGGGACTGTATCTCTTTGCTTCCTGCCCATTCATGTATCTGTCTAGATACATCTTAAAAGACGCTATCATGCCCGCGTCTACCACCTCTGCTGGCAACGCATTCCAGGCACCTGCCACCCTCTGCGTAAAGAACTTTTCACGCATATCCCACCTAAACCTTTCCCCTCTCACTTTGAACTCGCGACCCCTAGTAATTGAAGCCCCCACTCTGGGAAAAAGTTTCTTGCTATCCACCCTGTCTATACCTCTCATGATTTTGTACACCTCAATCAGGTCCCCCCTCAACCTTCGTCTTTCTAATGAAAATAATCCTAATCTACTCAACCTCTCTTCATAGCTAGCGCCCTCCATACCAGGCAACATCCTGGTGAACCTCCTCTGCACCCTCTCCAAAGCATCTACATCCTTTTGGTAGTGTGGCGACCAGAACTGCACGCAGTATTCCAAATGTGGCCGAACCAAAGTCTTATACCACTGTAACATGACCTGCCAACTCTTGTACTCAATACCCCGTCCGATGAAGGAAAGCATGCCGTATGCCTTCTTGACCACTCTATTGACCTGCGTTGCCACCTTCAGGGAACAATGGACATGAACACCCAAATCTCTCTGTACATCAATTTTCCCCAGGACCTTTCCATTTATTGTATAGTTCACTCTTGAATTGGATCTTCCAAAATGTATCACCTCGCATTTGCCCCGATTGAACTCCATCTGCCATTTCTCTGCCCAACTCACCAGTCTATCTATATTCTGCTGTATTCTCTGACAGTCCCCTTCACTATCTGCTACTCCACCAATCTTAGTGTCGTCTGCAAACTTGCTAATCAGACCACCTATACTTTCCTCCAAATCATTTATGTATATCACAAACAACAGTGGTCCCAGCACGGATCCCTGTGGAACACCACTGGTCACACGTCTCCATTTTGAGAAACTCCCTTCCACTGCTACTCTCTGTATCCTGTTGCCCAGCCAGTGAAAAGTTTGCAGGTCATCAAGAAGCAGCTCCTCGTGTTGCCTCTGCTCAGAACTGTCTATGTTACCTGCATTAACAGGACAATGAGCATGTACGCAGCTCCTAAACACATGTCTCACATTTCCAATCTCTTCTCATTCTCTGTATCTGGGATGTATTTGTAAGGTAGAGTGATTGAGAGTTTGTTTATGGCAGTGAGAAAAAGAGCCCTGGTCTCGTGCTGTGTGTTTGTTTTATGTTCAAAATCCTTTGTTTTGTTTTCATCAATTGTATTTATCTCATTCACAAGGAGAATCTTTTCAGAAGCTGAAGCTTTGATGATGCAGAAAGAGAATCTTTTGGCACGTGGTATTCTCAGACAAAAGCTTTAACCAGTGAATAGTAATAAATGTATTTGTGTTATTGCCTAATTCATTTTTAGATGCAGGAAAGAAGACCTTATGTTTTCGGGGCGAATATAAAAACACAGTGCTGGAAATGCTCAGTATTTCCAGCATGGTCTTTATTTCAGATTTCCAGCATCCACAGTATTTTGATTGTGTGTTTTAGGGGGACCTTTTTACCACAAGGGGGCGGGCTGGAGCGGCCTCTGAAGCAAATAGTTTGGGAAGCGCTGCTCCAGAACAGTCACTGGAATCCCGTAGTTTTCCCTCTCTCCATTTCTTGCTGTAACTTGTTCTGTACCCCTCCCATCATGTTCCTAGCTCTGTTTCTTCACATCTGTAAATTCCTATCTCTATATTCTCTCAGCATCCTTTATATTTCCTCCTCTCTCTAGAGTCTCACAAATATCTCTTTTCATTCTCTTTCTGCGACTCTCTGCTTCTTTATCAGTCTCTCCCAGTCCATTTCTCTCTCACACAGTTCCACATCTTTGACTCTTTCCATCCCTGCCTCTCCTTGCTGGCAAGATTATCATTGCATCGCCCTCCTCCCACTGCAGGACACCCCTCTCTCTTCTGTAAACACATCTTAGTTTGTATCTCTACCCCTCTACCTCTTTCCGTCTTTCCATCTCTCTTTATCTGCGATCTTTCTCAATATCTACATCACTGCTGCATTCTCTCACTCTGCATCTCCAGCTCTCTCTCTTTCTCTCTTTCTCTCTGTATTTCTTCATCTCTCTATCCATCCCTCTCTCTCTCTCTCTCTATGCCTTTCTCGATATTTTTCCCTGTTCTCAGAAAGGAGTGTTTGGGTCCTGGGATAGTGAGGAGAGAGGCGGTAAATAGGCAGGTATTACACCTTCTGCGATAGCAGGGGAAGGTGCCATAGGAAGGGGACGATGAGCTGGGGGTAATGGAGGAGTGGACCAGGGTCTCACGGGTGGAATGATCCCTTCAGAATTCCGACAGGGGAAGGGAGGGGAAGATGCATTTGGTAGTGGCATCACGCTGGAGGTGGTGGAAATGGCGGAGGATGATCCTTTGGATATGGGAGGCTGATGGGGTGGAAAGTGAGGACAAAGCGAACCCTGTCGCGGTTCTGTGCGGAAAGGGAAGGGGTGAGGGTAGAGGTGCAGGAAATGGGCTGGACACGTGGGGGAAACCTCGGTTGAGGAAAAAGGAAGACATATCAGAAGCGCTGCCATGGAAGGTAGCACCATCAGAGCAGCTGTGTCAGAGATAGAAAAACTGGGAGAATGGAATGGAGTATTTACAGGAGGCAGGGTGTGAAGAAGTGTAGTCGAGGTAGCTGTGGGAGTCGGTGGGCTTATAATGGATATTAGTAGACAACCTATCCCCAGAGATGGAGACAGAGAAGTCGAGGAAGGGAAGGGAAGTGTCGGAGATGGACTGTGTAAAGGTGAGAGAAGGGTGGAAATTAGAAGCAAAGTTGATAAAGTTTTCCAGTTCAGGTATCGTGTCAGACTGTGACCAAGAGTGGAAGCGATGCAGGACAAATCCCACATTCTGAATCAGTACAGTGTCAGAGAGTGGCCAGGAGAGCAAGTATTGCAGGAAAAATCCCACATTCTGAATCAGTCCAGTGTCAGACAGTGCCCGGGAAAGGAAATGATGCAACAATAATCCCACACTCTGAATTAGTACAGTTTCAGACAGTGACCAGGAACGGAAATGATGCAGGATAAATCTCACAGTCTGAATCAGTCCAGTGTCAGAGAGTAACCGGGAGAGGAAGTAATGAAGGAAAATTCCCAGACCTTGCATGAGTACAGTGACAGACCGTGATCGGGACACTAATTGATGCAGGAATAATCCCACACTCTGAATCAGTATAGTGTCAAACAATGACTGGGAAAGGAAGTAATCCAGGAAATATCCCAGACTTTGAATCAGGACAGTGTCAGACAGTGATTGGAAATTAAATGATGCAGGAAAATGCCAGACTCTGAATCAGTACAGTGTCAGGCAGTGACCGGGCAATGAAGTAATGGAGGAAAAATCCCCGACTTTGAATCAGGGCAGTGTCAGAGAGTGACCGGGACAGTAAACAATGCCAGAGAGATCCCAGCACAGTGGCTCAGTGGTTAGCACCGCAGCCTCACAGCTCCAGTGACCGAGGTTCGGTTCTGGGTACTGTCTGTGTGGAGTTTTCACGTTCTACCTGTGTGGGTTTCTGTTGGGTGCTCTCCAGTTTCCACCTGCAGCTCAAGACCTGCAGGTTGGTAGGTAAATTGGCAGTTATAAATTGTGCCTGGTGTAGGAATGTGATAGAAGAATTGAGAGAAGGGGGGAACATAGGGTTAATGTAGGATTTGCTTTAATGGGTGGTTGATAGTCATCACAGAGTCGGCGGGTCAAAGCGCCTGTTTCAGTGCCTATCCCTTTGGGAAAGGAAGTGATGAAAGAAAATCCCACGCTCTGAATCAGTACCATGTTAGACAGTGACTGGCAAAGTAAGTCATGCAGGAAAAATCCCACAGTCTGAATCAGGACAGTATCAGAGAGTAACTGGGAAAGCAAGTAATGCAGGGAAAATCCCAGGCTTAGAATCAAGGCAGTGTGAGAGAGTTACTGGGACAGCAAGTGATGCAGGAAGAATCCAATATTTTGAATCAGTCCAGTGTCAAAAAGTGACCGGGAAAGGAAGCAATGAAGGAAAAGTTCCACACTCTAAATCAGTACCATGTTAAACAGTGACCAGAAAGGACGTGAAGCAGGAAAACTTCCAGACCTTGAATCAGTTCAGTGTCAGACTGTTACCAGGAATGTAAGTCATGTAGGAAAAATCCCAAATTCTGAATCAGTACCGTGTTAGACAGTGATTGGGAAAGCACGGGGTGCAGGAAAAATCCCATTGTCTGAATTAGTACAGTGTCCGAGAATACGCGGGAGAGCAAATAATGCAGGAAAAATCCCAGACCTTGAATCAGGAGCATCAGAGAGTGACTGGGAAAGTTAGTGATGTCGTATTTATCCCACACTCTGAATCAGTACAGTGTCAGACAGTGACCAGAACAGTAACTGATGCAGGAAAAATCCCTCACACTGAATCAGTACTGTTTCAGACAGTGACCAGGAGAGCAAGTAATGCAGGAAAATCCCGAGAACTTGAACCAGGACAGGGTCAGAGAGTGACTGGGAAAGGAAGTAATGCAGGAAAAATCTCTCACTCTGAATCATAGTGTCATAGATTCATTGAGTCATACAGCACTGAAACAGGCCATTCGGCCCACCCAGTCTGTGCCGACCATCAACCATCCATTCTTATACTAATCCTACATTAATCCCAAATTCCCTACCACATCCCCACCATCCCTCAATTCTCCTACGACCTCCCTGCACTAGGGGCAATTTACAATGGCCAATTTACCTATCAACCTGAAAGCCTTTGGCTCTGGGAGGAAACCAGAGCAACGACGGAAACCCACGCATTCACAGAGAGAACTAGCAAACTCCGCACTGTACAGTGTTAGACAGTGACCGGGACAGCAAGTAATGCAGGAAAAATCTCTCACTCTGAATCATAGTGTCATAGATTCATTGAGTCATACAGCACTGAAACAGGCCATTCGGCCCACCCAGTCTGTGCCGACCATCAACCATCCATTCTTATACTAATCCTACATTAATCCCAAATTCCCTACGACATCCCCACCATCCCTCAATTCTCCTACCACCTCCCTGCACTAGGGGCAATTTACAATGGCCAATTTACCTATCAACCTGAAAGCCTTTGGCTCTGGGAGGAAACCAGAGCAACGACGGAAACCCACGCATTCACAGAGAGAACTAGCAAACTCCGCACTGTACAGTGTTAGACAGTGACCGGGACAGCAAGTGATGCAGGAAAAATCCCGCACTCGGAATCAGCACAGTGTTAGACAGGTACTGCAAAAGCAAGTGATGCAGGAAAAATTCCAGACTCTGAATCAGTACAGTTCAGACAGTGACGAGGAAAGGAAGTAAGGCAGGAAAAAAGCCACATTCTGAATCTGTACAGTGTTAGATAGAGACTGGGACAGCAAGTGATGCAGGAAAAATTCCAGACTCTGAATCAGTACAGTTCAGACAGTGACTAGGAAAGGAAGTAAGGCAGGAAAAAAGCCACATTCTGAATCTGTGCAGTGTTAGATAGAGACTGGGATAGCAAGTGATGCAGGAAAAATTCCAGACTCTGAATCAGTACAGTTCAGACAGTGACTAGGAAAGGAAGTAAGGCAGGAAAAAAGCCACATTCTGAATCTGTACAGTGTTAGATAGAGACTGGGATAGTAAGTGATGCAGGAAAAATTCCAGACTCTGAATCAGTACAGTTCAGACAGTGACTAGGAAAGGAAGTAAGGCAGGAAAAAAGCCACATTCTGAATCTGTACAGTGTTAGATAGAGACTGGGACAGCAAGTGATGCAGGAAAAATTCCAGACTCTGAATCAGTACAGTTCAGACAGTGACTAGGAAAGGAAGTAAGGCAGGAAAAAAGCCACATTCTGAATCTGTACAGTGTTAGATAGAGACTGGGACAGCAAGTGATGCAGGAAAAATTCCAGACTCTGAATCAGTACAGTTCAGACAGTGACTAGGAAAGGAAGTAAGGCAGGAAAAAAGCCACATTCTGATTCTGTACAGTGTTAGATAGAGACTGGGACAGCAAGTGATGCAGGAAAAATTCCAGACTCTGAATCAGTACAGTTCAGACAGTGACTAGGAAAGGAAGTAAGGCAGGAAAAAAGCCACATTCTGAATCTGTACAGTGTTAGATAGAGACTGGGACAGCAAGTGATGCAGGAAAAATTCCAGACTCTGAATCAGTACAGTTCAGACAGTGACTAGGAAAGGAAGTAAGGCAGGAAAAAAGCCACATTCTGAATCTGTACAGTGTTAGATAGAGACTGGGAGAGCAAGTGATGCAGGAAAAATTCCAGACTCTGAATCAGTACAGTTCAGACAGTGACTAGGAAAGGAAGTAAGGCAGGAAAAAAGCCACATTCTGAATCTGTACAGTGTTAGATAGAGACTGGGACAGCAAGAGATGCTGGAAAAATTCCAGACTCTGAATCAGTACAGTTCAGACAGTGACTAGGAAAGGAAGTAAGGCAGGAAAAAAGCCACATTCTGATTCTGTACAGTGTTAGATAGAGACTGGGATAGCAAGTGATGCAGGAAAAATTCCAGACTCTGAATCAGTACAGTTCAGACAGTGACTAGGAAAGGAAGTAAGGCAGGAAAAAAGCCACATTCTGAATCTGTACAGTGTTAGATAGAGACTGGGACAGCAAGTGATGCAGATAAAAACACGATCTCAATGAGTACAGTGATAGATTTTGATCGTGCAGCCACTGACAAAGCAAATATCCAACCCTCTAAATAAGAATATGGACCGACAATGAGAGTGACAGCAACTGATCCAGGAAAAGTCCCATTCTGTGAATCAGTCTAATGTTAAACAGTGACTGGGACAGTAAGTGACACAGGTAAAATCCCACATACTGAATCAGTACAGTGTCAGACAGTTACCGGGAAAGGAAGTAATGCAGGGAAAATCCCTCACTCTGAACCATAGTGTCATTGATGCATAGAGTCATACAGCACTGAAACAAGCCTTCGGCCCTCCGAGTCTGTGCAGACCATCAACCACCCATTTTTACATTAATCCCAAATTCCTTACCACATCCCCACCTTCCCTCAATTCTCCTACCACCTATCTACACCAGGGGCAATTCACAATGGCCAATTTACCTATCAACCTGCAAGCCTTTGGCTGTGGGAGGAAACCAGAGCAACGACGGAAACCCACGTGGTCACAGGCAGAACTTGCAAACTCCGCACAGAGGTGTCAGACAGGAAAAAACACATTCTGAATCATTAGAGTGTTAGACAGAGACTGGGATAGCAAGTAATGAAGGAAAAAAACACGATCTCAATGAGTACAGCGACAGCTATTGATTATGCAGCAACTGACACAGCAAATATCCCACTCCCCGAATAAGAATAGAGCCTGACAATGAGAGGGACAGCAACTGATGGAGGAAAAAGTCCCAGTCTTAGAATCATCCCAATGTCAGACAGTAACTGGAACAGTAAGAGATGCAGGTATAATTCCACACACTGAATCAGCACAGTGTCAGACAGTAACTGGGACAGTAAGAGATGCAGGTATAATTCCACACTCTGAATCAGTACAATGTCAGACAGTAACTGGGACAGTAAGAGATGCTGGTATAATTCCACACACTGAATCAGCACAATGTCAGACAGTAACTGGGACAGTAAGAGATGCTGGTATAATTCCACACACTGAATCAGCACAGTGTCAGACAGTAACTGGGACAGTAAGAGATGCAGGCACAATCCCACACTCTGAATCAGTACAATGTCAGACAGTAACTGGGACAGTAAGAGATGCAGGTATAATTCCACACACTGATCAGCACAATGTCAGACAGTAACTGGGACAGTAAGAGATGCAGGTATAATTCCACACACTGAATCAGTACAATGTCAGACAGTAACTGGGACAGTAACAGTTGCAGGCACAATCCCACACTCTGAATCAGTACAATGTCAGACAGTAACTGGGACAGTAAGAGATGCAGGTATAATTCCACACACTGAATCAGCACAGTGTCAGACAGTAACTGGGACAGTAAGAGATGCAGGTATAATTCCACACACTGAATCAGTACAGTGTCAGACAGTAACTGGGACAGTAAGAGATGCAGGTATAATTCCACACACTGAATCAGCACAGTGTCAGACAGTGACCAGGACAGTAAATGATGTAGGAAATAACCCACATTCTGAATCAGTAGTGTCAGACAGTGACCGGAGCAGCATGTCATGAAGGAAAAATCCCACACTCAGAATCAGTATAGTGTCAGACAGTGACTGGGCCAGAAATTGGTGCAGGGAAGATCTCACACTCTGAATCACTCCAGTGCCAGACAGAGATTGGACAGCAAGTAATTCAGCAAAAATCCCAGACTTTGAATAAAGACAGTGTCAGACAGTGACCGGGATAATACATTATGTAGGAGAATTCCAAACTCTGAGTCATTACAGTGTCAGACTGTGACCAGCAACGGAAATGAGACAGGAATAATCCCACACTCTGAATCAGTACAGTGTCAGACAGTGACCGGGACAGTAAGTGATGCAGGAAAAAAATCCCATACTCTGAATCAGTACAGTGTCAGACAGTGACCGGGACAGTGAGTGATGCAGGAAAAATCCCACACTCTGAATCAGTACAGTGTCAGACAGTGACCGGGACAGTGAGTGATGCAGGAAAAATCCCACACTCTGAATCAGTACAGTGTCAGACAGTAACCGGGACAGTAAGTGACGCAGGAAAAAAAATCATACACTCTGAATCAGTACAGTGTCAGACAGTGACCGGGACAGTGAGTGATGCAGGAGAAAAATCCCACACTCTGAATCAGTACAGTGTCAGACAGTAACCGGGACAGTGAGTGATGCAGGAAAAATCCCACACTCTGAATCAGTACAGTGTCAGACAGTGACCAGAACAGTAAGTGATGCAGGAATAATCCCACACTCTGAATCAGTACAGTGTCAGACAGTAACCGGGACAGTAAGTGACGCAGGAAAAAAAATCCCACACTCTGAATCAGTACAGTGTCAGACAGTGACCGGGACAGTAAGTGATGCAGGAAAAATCCCACACTCTGAATCAGTACAGTGTCAGACAGTAACCGGGACAGTGAGTGATGCAGGAAAAAAATCCCACACTCTGAATCAGTACAGTGTCAGACAGTGACCGGGACAGTGAGTGATGCAGGAAAAATCCCACACTCTGAATCAGTACAGTGTCAGACAGTGACCGGGACAGTGAGTGATGCAGGAAAAATCCCACACTCTGAATCAGTACAGTGTCAGACAGTAACCGGGACAGTAAGTGATGCAGGAAAAAAAATCCCACACTCTGAATCAGTACAGTGTCAGACAGTGACCGGGACAGTAAGTGATGCAGGAAAAATCATACACTCTGAATCAGTACAGTGTCAGACAGTAACCGGGACAGTAAGTGATGCAGGAAAAATCCCACACTCTGAATCAGTACAGTGTCAGACAGTGACCGGGACAGTGAGTGATGCAGGAAAAATCCCACACTCTGAATCAGTACAGTGTCAGACAGTAACCGGGACAGTAAGTGACGCAGGAAAAAAAATCATACACTCTGAATCAGTACAGTGTCAGACAGTGACTGGGACAGTAAGTGACGCAGGAAAAAAAATCATACACTCTGAATCAGTACAGTGTCAGACAGTGACCAGAACAGTAAGTGATGCAGGAAAAATCGCACACTCTGAATCAGTCCAATGTCAGACAGTGACTGGGACAGTAAGTGATGCAGGAAAAATCCCAGACTCTGAATCATTGCAGTGTCAGTGACCAGGAACGAAAGTTTTGCATGATTTAATCCCGCACTCTGAATCAGTACACTGTCAGACAGAGACCAGGAATGCAAGTGCTGCAGGAAAAATCCCACACCTTCAAGCCTATCTATTCTAATCCAATTTTCCAGCATTTGGCCCGTAGCCTTGTATGCTATGGCGTTTCAAGTGCTTGTCTAAATACTTCTTAAATGTTCTGAGGGTTCATGCTTGTACCGCCCCTTGAGGCATTGCGTTCCTGATTCCAACCACACACTGTGTGAAAAAATAAATCCTTAAATCCCCTCTAAACATTCTGCCCCTTGCCACTATTCGATGCCCGCTGGTAAGGCAAAATGTTTCTTCCTATCTAACCTATCAATGCCCCTCATAATGTTGTCTACCTCAATCTGGTCACCCCTCAGCCTTCTCTGTTCTAAGGAGAACAACCCTACCCTATCCAGTCTCTCTTCATAGCTGAAATGCTCCAGCCCAGGCAACATCCTGGTGAATCTCCTCTGCACCCTCTCCAGTACAATCACATCCTTCCTATAGTGTGGTGAACAGAAATGCACATCTTACTCCAGTTGAGGCCTAACTAGCTTTTTATACAGCTCCAGCATAACCTCCCTTCTCTTATGTTCTATGAAGGCAAGTATACAATATGCCTTCCTAATCTACCTGTGCTGCTGCCTTCAGTGATCTGCTTGCCTTCTTATACCTCTCCAAATGCATCACCTCACACTTCTCAGGATTAAATTCCATTTGCCACTGCTCCGTCCATCTTACCAGCCCATCTATATCGTCCTGTAATCTAAGGCTTCCCTCCTCACTATTTACGACACGACCAAGTTTCATGTCATTTGCAAACTTACTGATCATACCTCCGATATTTACATTTAAATCATTAATGTATACCACAAACAACAAGGGTAGCATCACCGATCCCTGTGACACAGCAGTGGTCGCAGGCTTCCATTTGCAAAAACAACCGTCGACCATCACCCGCTGCCTCCTGCCACTCAGCCAATTTTGGATCTAATTTGCCAAATTGCCCTGGATCCCATGGGCTCTTATCTTCTCAACCAACCTCCCATGCAGGACCTTATCAAAAGCCTTACTGAAGTCCATGTATAGTACATCAACTGCTTTACCCTCATCTATACATCTAGTCACCGACTCGGGAAATTCAATCAAGTTAATTAGACACAATCTCCCCCTGACAAAGCCATGCTGACTATCCCTGATCAATCCCAGCCTCTCCAAGTGGAGATCAATCCTGTCCCTCAGAATTGTTTTCCAGTAGTTTCCTGACCACTGATGTTAGACTCACAGGCCTGTAATTACCTGGTTTATCTCTGCTACCCTTCATGAATAATGATACTGAGTTTTCTGTCCTGCAGTTCTCTGGCACCTCTCTTATCAATCCGAAACGAGGAATTAAGAGGGCTAAAAGAGGTCATGAAATATCTTTAGCAAACAGGGTTAAGGAAAATCCCAAAGTCTTTTATTCATATATAAGGAGCAAGAGGGTAACTAGAGAAAGGATTGGCCCACTCAAGGACAAAGGAGGAAAATTATGCGTGGAGTCAGAGAAAATGGGTGAGAATCTAAACGAGTACTTTGCATCGGTATTCACCGAGGAGAGGGACATGTCGGATGTTGAGGTTCGGGACAGATGTTTGATTACTCTAGGTCAAGTCGGCATAAGGAGGGAGGAAGTCTTGGGTATTCCAAAAGGCATTAAGGTGGACAAGCCCCCAGGTCCAGAAGGGATCTATCCCAGGTTACTGAGGGAAGCGAGAGAGGAAATAGCTGGGGCCTTAACAGATATCTTTGCAGCATCCTTAAACACGGGTGAGGTCCCGGAGGACTGGAGAATTGCTAATATTGTCCCCTTGTTTAAGAAGGGTAGCAGGGATAATCCAGGTAAGTATAGACCGGTGAGCCTGACGTCAGTGGTTGGGAAGCTGCTGGAGAAGATACTGAGGGATAGGATCTATTCCCATTTGGAAGAAAATGGGCTCATCAGTGATAGGCAACATGGTTTTGTGCAGGGAAGGTCATGTCTTACCAACTTAATAGAATTCTTTGAGGAAGTGACAAAGTTGATTGATGAGGGAAGGGCTGTCGATGTCATATACATGGACTTCAGTGAGGCGTTTGATAAGGTTCCCCATGGTAGGTTGATGGAGAAAGTGAAGTCGCATGGTGCCCAGGGTGTACTAGCTAGATGGATAAAGAACTGGCTGGGCAACAGGAGACAGAGAGTAGCAGTGGAAGGGAGTTTCTCAAAATGGAGACGAGTGACCACTGGTGTTCCACAGGGATCCGTGCTGGGACCACTGTTGTTTGTGATATTCATAAATGATTTGAAGGTAAGTATAGGTGGTCTGATCAGCAAGTCTGCAGACGACGCTAAGATTGGTGGAGTAGCAGATAGTGAAGGGGACTGTCAGAGAATACAGCAGAATATAAATAGATTGGAGAGTTGGGCATAGAAATGGCAGATGGAGTTCAATCAGGGCAAATGCGAGGTGATGCATTTTGGAAGATCCAATTCAAGAGTGAATTATACGGTAAATGGAAAAGTCCTGGGGAAAATTGATGTACAGAGAGATTTGGGTGTTCAGGTCCATTGTTCCCTGAAGGTGGCAACGCAGGTAAATAGAGTGGTCAAGAAGGCATACGGCATGCTTTCCTTCATCGGACGGAGTATTGAGTACAAGAGTTGGCAGGTCATGTTACAGTTGTATTAGACATTGGTTCGGCCACATTTGGAATACTGCGTGCAGTTCTGGTCGCCACATTACCAAAAGGATGTAGATGCTTTGGTGAGGGTGCAGAGGAGGTTCACCAGGATGTTGCCTGGTATGGAGGGCGCTAGCTATGAAGAGAGGTTGAGCAGATTTGGATTATTTTCATTAGAAAGACGGAGGTTGAGGGGGGACCTGATTGAGGTGTACAAAATCATGAGAGGTATAGACGGGGTGGATAGCAAGAAGCTTTTTCCCAGAGTGGGGGTTTCAATTACTAGGGGTAACGAGTTCAAAGTGAGAGGGGAAAAGTTTAGGGGGGATATGCGTGGAAAGTTCTTTATGCAGAGGGTGGTGGGTGCCTGGAATGCGTTGCCAGCGGAGGTGGTAGACGCGGGCATGATAGCGTCTTTTAAGATGTATCTAGACAGATACATGAATGGGCAGGAAGCAAAGAGATACAGACCCTTAGTAAATAGGCGACATGTTTCGAGAGAGGATCTGGATCGGTGCAGGCTTGGAGGTCCGAAGGGCCTGTTCCTGTGCTGTAATTTTCTTTTTTCTTTGTTCTTTGGTGAGAGATTGCAGAGCTCCGAGGTGCAGAGGGATCTGGTTGTCCTAGAACATTAATCACAAAATATTAGGATGCAGGTACAGCAAGTAATTCAGAAAGCGAACAGAATGTTATCGTTTATTGTGAGGGGAATTGAATTCAAAAGCAGGGATGGAGTGCTTCAGCTATACTGGTCATTGTTGAGACCACATCTGGAGTACTGTGCACAGTATTGATCTCCTTAGTTAAGGACGGATATAAATGCGTTGGAAACAGTACAGGGAACCTTCACCAGATGAATACCTGGAATGGCCGGGTTGTCTTATGAGGAAAGGTTGGACAGACGTGGCTTGTAGCAGCTGCAGTTTAGAAGAGTAAGATGAGACTTAATCCTAAAGGGTCTTAACAGGGTTTACGTGTAACGGATGTTTCCCCTTGGGTGGGGAATCTAGAGTTAAGGGTCACGGTTTTGAAACAAGGGTCCCCCATTGAAGAAAGAGTTGAGGAATTTATTTTCTCTCAGAGGGTTATGGTCTTTGGAACTCTCTTCCACAAAAGACGGTGGAAGCAGACATTTCAAATGTTTAACAGCAGTGGCAGATAGATTCCTGATAAGCAAGGGGATGAAAGGTTATTGGGAGTCGACGAAATGTGGAATTGTGATTACAATCTGACCAGCCATGAAGCTGTTGAATGATGGAGCAGGCTCGATGGGCCAAGTGGCCTCCTCCTGATCCGAAATTTGTATGTTTACATGCTTGTGTTTTCTTCTGTTCCTGCTGACAATTTTAACACTGTGCCAGTATTCTGCATTGTCACTCTATATCCATTCTTCAGAAAGCATCATCTCACACTAGTCGGTATCAAATTCCATCTGTCATCTCTCTGCCCATTCTGCTATTCTTTCTCTCTCCTGTTACAGGTGGTGTGTATCATCGTCACCTGTAAGCAGCTCCTCCAGGTTTGCTATCATTGAAACATTTTCAGATTCTACTTTGTATTCCAAGATCTAAGTCATTTATAGATAACAAAAAATGCAGTGGTCCTCGGAATCAGAGTTTACATCGCATCAAATGCAGCTTGGGACAACAGCCAGGAGGGTAATGGCATCGGTGACAAAGGTCTGAAGTTTGTAGTGTGACCAAAGATGGAGACTTCACTCTGCCCCATGTTTAATTGGATGAAATGTCAGCTCATGGAAAACAAACTGTAAGAGTCTGATAACACAGAGGCAGTAGAGGGTCGAGCGAGATGGTGGAGAGCTGGAGCTGATGTTGCCAGCACACATGTGGAAGCAGACAGCATGTGTGTAGATGGTGTCACCAGTGGACAACATTTAGATATTAAAGATGAGGGAGCAAGAATGGAAAATTCAGGGTACTCCAGAGGTAATGGTACTGGTGTGGAAAGAGAAGCCATTGCTGGAGATGTTCTGGCCACAATCAGATTAGTGAGAATGGAACCAAGCAATGTCAGTCGCAGTGCAAGAGGTCAGTGTCAGTGGTATCGATAGATCATCGATAGATTTGCTGCAAGTTTGGAGGAGAGGCTTGAGATGGGGAGGGGCGGGAACATGGAGGGATTTTAACACAATGATATAAATTTTAATTATCAGGTGTTGAGGAACTGGGAGCCAATGCGGGTCAGTGAAGGTAAGGTTAATGGGTGAGCGGGATTTGGTAAGAACTGAACATCAGCAGCAGAGTTTTGGACCCGTTGACATTGACGTGTGGCCTGACAGAATTGAACTGGAAGAATGGAGTCAAGATGTGGCACATTTCTAATTTTACTGGAGACATTACCCAATGTAGACAAAACAGGTAAATATACGACATACAAATTAGGAGCAGAAGTAGGCATTTGGCCCCACGAGTCTCTTCTACCATTCAATAAGATCACAGCTGATCTGTTTATGTCTCGAGTTCCACACTCCCATGGACACCTGATTTCATTTGATTCCCTTGCCTAAGAAGAATCTATCTACCTTCGCCTTAAAATATTCAGTGACCCCACAAAAAGAAACATACTTTCTACATCCACATTATCAAGACCATTCAGGATCTCATATACTTTAATCAAGTCTCCCTTCACTCTTCTAAACTCCAGTGAACACAATACCAGTGTCCAACCTTTCCTGATAAGACAACCAGCTCATTCCATGTATCAATCTATCAAACCTCCCCTGAACCCCCTCCAACGCATTCAAAACTGCTGATGCAATGTGTTTGTTCAGGTGAGTGTAACTAATAGCAATTATCAGGGGTATAACCGTGTCAGTGGAGACTTTTCCCATTTATAAAACAGCACCCATTGGAAGATATGAGCTCAGAGTGTCTGCTGGAGCTGTGGGTTCCAGTCTAACAGAAGTCTCTGCTTCTCATAAAAATGTGATATTCAATAATGCTTCAGATTGTATCCATTTATTATCGAATACTTGCCGCAATTGGTGTTCCTGGTAAGCCTGTATATCAGTTGTGAATGGTGTAACTCGATGTTACCTGTGCTGCTGTACTTGGTATTATGCCCCACTGTGTTTTACTCAGCCTCCTGTTCCCGAAGTTGATTGATGGCATCTCCTACCTTTCAGCTCTTTCAGTCTTGTTGGAGCTACATTATTTCTGTAATGACCTTTGTTTATACAAATCCGATATAGTTACTCGATTATTTTGTGTAATGAATGCATTCGAATCAGATGTCTCGGCGCAGAGCAGGAATCAGGCTATCAGGAGCTTTGAATAGTTTCCTGTTGTGGATCTAACCTGGATTGCAATACTTTTATGTAATTGTCTTCAGTGGCTGATAATGCGACATCTCATGGTCTCAGTATTACAAGGGGACAGAACAATATCCTCCATCCCCAATAATATGCTGCAACTTAACTGGGATTTAATGTATTTATTGATTATCAATGTTATAAAATATTATTACATTCTGTATGCGTCTGACGCTGCTTCAGAGATCTGGCCACTGAACTGAGTTTGCTGCTGAATCTTTCCCATCTCCTTCTCTACTTCAGTGTGGATCCTTCACTGTCACTGGACTACATTGTGAAATAGAATGCACTGATATGATGTTTTATTGGTTGGTACCAAGAGTTTTCCCATATGTCTCTGGATTATCAGCTGCAGCGCTGATGTCGGTGTGTTGTAAATTAAACAATCCCACATTCTAATGGTGTACTTTATAATTCCAGGAGAAGGAGTTTCAATGATTGTGAAGTTTGTCTGGAAGGAGCTTTCGATTCTGTTTATTCCATGCATTCTAAATGAAGTGAAGAGTCTAGGTGAACAGGAGGAGATTTGCGTAATCTGTAGACAAATTAAAATATTCACAGAGGTTTCACCATTGAACAAACTGACTCTGAGAATAGAATCATTGAACACGGGGCTGGTGAACAGAACACAGGCACAGAATTATAATAACAAATCGTATGTGAAAATTGACATTAAGTAACAGTTGGCAGAGTGTGAGTACTCCAGAAAGATAGGGAGGGCGACTGAGAGAAGGTAGGAGAAAAGGAGCAGAGAAAAAGATAGCCAGAAGAAATAGAGAGAGGGAAAGAAACAGCGGTGCGAATAATTCACTCACAAAAAGTGCTGGAATATCCAGAACAGTTAGTGAGAGAAACTGTCAGTTGAAGTTGTCTGTTATCAGATTGTGTTAATTTTACTGTTGGACTTGATCCTCTGTGTTTATTACTGTCAGGTCTTCATTTTGTTTTGCAGAAAGTTACTATTCCTTACTTAGTGACTGAATAAACAGAATAGAATCACTCCTTCATTGATGGTAATTCATTATTTAAATACTGCATTTTAAAATCCCTGTGACTGCTGAATTCAATACAGAGCGAAGTTGATAGCAGAAATATATTCTTAATTTCCTGTACAAACTAAATGCATTGACTATATTGTATAAACAATGAACTTTTCTCCAACATCAATAACCACAAGTTTTATTGTTTGAATGGATTCATTAAGTTGTGTTACTGGGATCTGTAGATTAGATATACTCTAATACTCTGCTGCAGTCTCTCCCTGTGAATCTCAGCCTCCCCTCTCACTGTATTGAATCCTCCGTCTCCTCATCCATTGCTTCAGATTATCTACTATCACTGACCATCTGCTCCTGTCTCCACTCCAACTCCAAAGTGTTCTTTTCCTTCTCTCCCTCCCAGTCTCACTTACTTGCTCCAGCTCCAGCTGCCTCGTCCAACTTTATAGGAATTAAGGAACATAGGAGCAAGGTGAGGATATTAAGCCCTTCGATCCTGACCTGCCATTGAATATCATGGCTGATACGAGCACTCAAACTCAGTTCTGCAGAATTCAGCCTTTTCCCATCTGATAATAGTCCCTGTCGGTTCTATGGACCCAGAGCAACGAACCAGCTGAACCTTCCGCTCTGCCTAACCTTCCCAACCAAAGGTTTGGAGACAAATTCCCATTTAACCCACTGGATTCCATCTCTGTAAAACCCCTTCTCATTTCCCCACCGGTACTGCATCCTCACTCATTACTTCCAGTAGATCCGGTGTTGACTTTATTCTCTTTCTGTATCCATTTCCCAATTCATTATTAATAATTGTGTTTTCTAACATTTTACTGTGACAAAGCACTGCCCGGGTCAATGAATCAGTTTTCCCTTTTCGATGCAGCAACAAAGCTGGAAATTTCAGCCCAGATCCTGTCAAACTGCTGCTTTGTCTCCAGGTCTGATCAGTAATTTCTCTGCTTCCTTTTTTCTCTCTTCCAGTTAACTTGGTGGCGATTGTGATCCTGTCCCGAGGAAAGTGCGGTCTCTCCAAATGTATCACTGCCTACCTGGTGGGAATGGCAGTGTCTGATCTCCTGCTCATTATCACTGATCCCATACTGTACTGGATTATTTCAATTTATTTCCCAGACTCATTCCTGGACATTACTCCTGTGTGTTCTCTCATTGCCGTTCTGCTTTCTGCAGCCACATTTATTTCTGTCTGGCTCACAGTCACTTTCACCTTTGATCGATTTGTGGCCATTTGTTGTGAGAAGCTGAAAACAAAATATTGCACCGAGAAAACGGCAGCTGTGGTTGTAGGAACAGTGAGTGTGCTGGGCTGTTTAGAGTATGTCCCCTGGTACTTTATATATAAGCCATGTTACGTTATTGTTAACGTTCCCATAGGTTGTGTTTATAAACCAAGCTTCTTTACTTCTCCCAAATGGGGGGCATTTGAATTGTTTAACTACATTTTAACCCCTTGTGTTCCGTTCTTTCTGATTTTGATGCTCAGTGTTCTGACAGTCAGACGTATTTTATTCTCCAGTAAAGTCCGCAGGGGATTCCGGCGCCACAGCAATGGAGAGAATCACAAGGACCCAGAGATGGAGAATCAGAGAAAATCAATTATTTTACTCTTCAGTATATCCATCAGTTTTATATTGTTATGGATGACGCTGGTTGTATTTAAAATTTATACAAGAATTGCAGATTTTCAGTATTATTACACCGACACTGACCCTCACTATATCACAGATCGCACATCAAAGATGCTGCAGCTTCTCAGTTCCTGCACCAATACGTGTATTTACACTGTGACCCAGAGTAAATTCAGACAGGAGCTGAACAAGGTGGTGAAATACCCTCTCAATATCATTGCTAAATTAGTGAAAACATAGAAAGAGCTGTAGAGTTTTAAACAAAGAACAAAGAACAAAGAACAAAGATTATTACAGCACAGGAACAGGCCCTTCGGCCCTCCAAGCCTGCGCCGATCCAGATCCTCTCTCTAAACATGTCGCCTATTTTCTAAGCTTCTGTATCTCTTTTCTTCCTGCCCATTCATGTATCTGTCTAGATACATCTTAAAAGACTCCATCGTGCCCGCGTCTACCACCTCCGCTGGCAACGCGTTCCAGATGCCCACCACCCTCTGCGTAAAGAACTTTCCACGCATATTCCCCCTCAACTTTTCCCCTTTCACTTTGAACTCATGTCCTCTAGTAATTGAAACCCCCACACTGGGAAAAAGCCTCTTGCTGTCCACCCTGTCTATACCTCTCATGATTTTGCACACCTCAATCAGGTCCCCTCTCAACCTCCGTCTTTCTAATGAAAATAATCCTAATCTACTCAACCTCTCTTCATAGCTAGCGCCCTCCATACCAGGCAACATCCTGGTGAACCTCCTCTGCACCCTCTCCAAAGCATCCACATCCTTTTGATAATGTGGCGACCAGAACTGTACGCAGTATTCCAAATGTGGCCGAACCAAAGTCTTATACAACTGTAACATGACCTGCCAACTCTTGTACTCAATGCCCCGTCCGATGAAGGAAAGCATGCCGTATGCCTTCTTGACCACTCTATTTACCTGCGTTGCCACCTTCAGGGAACAATGGACCTGAACACCCAAATCTCTCTGTACATCAATTTTCCCCAGGACTTTTCCATTTACTGTAGAGTTCACTCTTGAATTGGATCTTCCAAAATGCATCACCTCGCATTTGCCCTGATTGAACTCCATCTGCCATTTCTCTGCCCAACTCTCCAGTCTATCTATATTCTGCTGTATTCTCTGACAGTCCCCTTCACTATCTGCTACTCCACCAATCTTAGTGTCGTCTGCAAACTTGCTAATCAGTCCACCTATACTTTCCTCCAAATCATTAATGTATATCACAAACAACAGTGGTCCCAGCACGGATCCCTGTGGAACACCACTGGTCACACGTCTCCAGTTTGAGAAACTCCCTTCTACTGCTACTCTCTGTCTTCTGTTGCCCAGCCAGTTCTTTATCCATCTCGCTAGTACACCTTGGACACCAAGCGCCTTCACTTTCTCCATCAGCCTGCCATGGGGAACCTTATCAAACGCCTTACTGAAGTCCATATATATGACATCGACAGCCCTTCCCTCATCAATCAACTTTGTCACTTCCTCAAAGAATTCTATTAAGTTGGTAAGACATGACCTTCCCTGCACAAAACCATGTTGCCTATCACTGATGAGCCCATTTTCTTCCAAATGGGAATAGATCCTATCCCTCAGTATCTTCTCCAGCAGCTTCCCTACCACTGACGTCAGGCTCACCGGTCTATAATTTCCTGGATTATCCCTGCTACCCTTCTTAAACAAGGGGACAACATTAGCAATTCTCCAGTCCTCCGGGACCTCACCCGTGTTTAAGGATGCTGCAAAGATATCTGTTAAGGCCCCAGCTATTTCCTCTCTTGCTTCCTTCAGTAACCTGGGATAGATCCCATCCGGACCTGGGGACTTGTCCACCTTAATGCCCTTTAGAATACCCAACACTTCCTCCCTCCTTATGCCGACTTGACCTAGAGTAATCAAACATCTGTTCCTAACCTCAACATCCGTCATGTCCCTCTCCTCGGTGAATACCGATGCAAAGTACTCGTTTAGAATCTCACCCATTTTCTCTGAGTCCAAGCATAACATTCCTCCTTTGTCCTTTAGTGGGCCAATCCTTTCTCTAGTTACCCTCTTTCTCCTTATATATGAATAAAAGGCTTTGGGATTTTCCTTAACCCTGTTTGCTAAAGATATTTCATGACCCCTTTTAGCCCTCTTAATTCCTCGTTTCAGATTGGTCCTACATTCCCGATATTGTTTCAAAGCTTCGTCTTTCATCAGCCGCCTACACCTTATGTATGCTTCCTTTTTCCTCTTAGCTAGTCTCACAATTTCACCTGTCATCCATGGTTCCCTAATCTTGCCATTTCTATCCCTCATTTTCACAGGAACATGTCTCTCCTGCACGCTAATCAACCTCTCTTTAAAAGCCTCCCACATATCACATGTGGATTTACCTTCAAACAGCTGCTCCCAATCTACATTTCCCAGCTCCTGCCGAATTTTGGTATAGTTGGCCTTCCCCCAATTTAGCACTCTTCCTTTCGGACCACTCTCGTCTTTGTCCATGAGTATTTTAAAGCTTACGGAATTGTGATCACTATTCCCAAAGTAGTCCCCTACTGAAACTTCAACCACCTGGCCGGGCTCATTCCCCAACACCAGGTCCAGTATGGCCCCTTCCCGAGTTGGACTATTTACATACTGCTCTAGAAAACCCTCCTGGATGCTCCTTACAAATTCTGCTCCATCTAGACCTCTAACACTAAGTGAATCCCAGTCAATGTTGGGAAAATTAAAATCTCCTATCACCACCACCCTGTTGCTCCGACATCTTTCCATAATCTGTTTACATATTTGTACCTCTATCTCACGCTCGCTGTTGGGAGGCCTGTAGTACAGCCCCAACATTGTTACCGCACCCTTCCTATTTCTGAGTTCTGTCCATATTGCCTCACTGCTCGAGTCCTACATAGTGCCCTCCTTCAGCACAGCTGTGATATCCTCTTTGACCAGTAATGCAACTCCTCCACCCCTTTTACCTCCCTCTCTATCCCGCCTGAAGCATCGATATCCTGGGATATTTAGTTGCCAATCATGCCCTTCCCTCAACCAAGTCTCAGTAATAGCAATAACATCATACTCCCAGGTACTAATCCAAGCCCTAAGTTCATCTGCCTTACCTACTACACTTCTTGCATTAAAACAAATGCACCTCAGACCACCAGTCCCTTTATATTCATCATCTGCTCCCTGCCTGCTCTTCCCCTTAGTCACACTGACTTCATTATCTAGTTCCTTACAGGCTTTTGTTACTACCTCCTTACTGTCAACTGACCTCAATTGGTTCCCATCCCCCTGCCACCTTAGTTTAAACCCTCCCCAACAGCGTTAGCAAAAGCACCTCCAAGGACATTGGTTCCAGTCCGGCCCAGGTGTAGACCGTCCAATTTGTAATAGTCCCACCTCCCCCAGAACCGGTCCCAATGTCCCAAAAATCTGAACCCCTCCTTCCTGCACCATCTCTCAAGCCACGCATTCATCCTGACTATTCTTTCATTTTAACTCTGACTATCACGTGGCACTGGTAGTAATCCTGAGATTACTACCTCTGAGGTCCTACTTTTTAACTTGGCTCCTAACTCCCTAAACTCTGCTTGTAGGAACTCATCCCGTTTTTTACCTATATCATTAGTGCCTATGTGCACAATGACAACTGGCTGTTCACCCTCCCCCTTTATAAGTGAGGAGAGTGTGTACCCCTGATGGTTTAACACGCACGGGACGTGTCACCTGGTGAAGAATAGAAGTGAGGAGAGTGTGTTCCGCTGATGGTCTAATATACACGGGACATGTTACCAGGTGAACAGTATAAGTGAGGAGAGTGTGTTCCCCTGATGGTTTAATATACATGGGACATGTTACCAGGTGAAAAGTATAAGTGAGGAGAGGGCTTTCCCCTGATGGTTTAATATACAAGGGACATGTTACCAGGTGAACAGTATAAGTGAGGAGAGTGTGTTCCCCTGATGGTTTAAGACGCACGGGACGTGTCACCAGGTGAAGAGTAGAAGTGAGGAGAATGTGTTCCCCTGATGGTCTAATATACACGGGACATGTTACCAGGTGAACAGCATAAGTGAGGAGAAGGCTTTCCCCTGATGGTTTAATATACACGGGACATGTTACCAGGTGAACAGAATAAGTGAATAGAGCCTGTTCTCCTGATTGCTTCATATACGTGGGACGTGTCACCTGGTGAAGAATAGAAGTGAGGAGAGTGTGTTCCGCTGATGGTCTAATATACACGGGACATGTTACCAGGTGAACAGTATAAGTGAGGAGAGTGTGTTCCCCAGATTGTTTAATACACACGGGACATGTTACCAGGTGAACAGTATAAATGAGGAGAGTGTGTTCCCCAGATGGTTTAATATACACGGGACATGTTACCAGGTGAACAGTATAAGTGAGGAGAGTGTGTTCCCCAGATGGTTTAATATACACGGGACATGTTACCAGGTGAACAGTATAAGTGAGGAGAGTGTGTTCCCCAGATGGTTTAATATACCCGGGGCATGTTACCAGGTGAACAGTATAAGTGAGGAGAGTGTGTTCCCCTGATGGTATAATATACACGGGACATGTTACCAGGTGAACAGTATAAGTGAGGAGAGTGTGTTCCCCTGATGGTTTAACACGCACGGGACGTGTCACCAGGTGAAGAGTAGAAGTGAGGAGTGTGTGTTCCCCTGATGGTCTAACATACACGGGACATGTTACCAGGTGAACAGAATAAGTGAAGAGAGCCTGTTCTCCTGATTGCTTAATATACGTGGGACATGTTACAAGGTGACGAGTATAAGTGAGGAGAGTGTTTTCCCCTCATTGTTTAATATACACGGGACATGTTAGCAGGTGAACAGTATAAGTGAGGAGAGTGTGTTCCCCAGATTGTTTAATACACACGGGACATGTTAACAGGTGAACAGTATAAGTGAGGAGAGTGTGTTCCCCTGATTGTTAAATATAAACGGGACATGTTACCAGGTGAACAGTATAAGTGAGGAGAGTGTGTTCCCCAGATTGTTTAATACACACGGGACATGTTCCCAGGTGAACAGTATAAATGAGGAGAGTGTGTTCCCCAGATGGTTTAATATACACGGGACATGTTACCAGGTGAACAGTATAAGTGAGGAGAGTGTGTTCCCCAGATGGTTTAATATACACGTGACATGTTACCAGGTGAACAGTATAAGTGAGGAGAGTGTGTTCCCCAGATGGTTTAATATACCCGGGACATGTTACCAGGTGAACAGTATAAGTGAGGAGAGTGTGTTCCCCAGATGGTTTAATATACACGGGACATGTTACCAGGTGAATAGTATAAGTGAGGAGAGTGTGTTCCCCAGATGGTTTAATATACACGGGACATGTTACCAGGTGAACAGTATAAGTGAGGAGAGTGTGTTCCCCAGATGGTTTAATATACCCGGGACATGTTACCAGGTGAACAGTATAAGTGAGGAGAGTGTGTTCCCCAGATGGTTTAATATACACGGGACATGTTACCAGGTGAACAGTATAAGTGAGGAGAGTGTGTTACCCAGATGGTTTAATATACACGGGACATGTTACCAGGTGAACAGTATAAGTGAAGAGAGCGTGTTCCCCTGATTGTTTAATATACGTGGGACATGTTACCAGGTGACGAGTATAAGTGAGGAGAGTGTGTTCCCCTGATGGTTTAATATACACGGGACATGTTACCAGGTGAACAGTATAAGTGAAGAGAGCGTGTTCCCCTGATTGTTTAATATACTTGGGACATGTTACCAGGTGACGAGTATAAGTGAGGAGAGTGTGTTCCCCTGATGGTTCAATATACACGGGACATGTTACCAGGTCAACAGCATAAGTGAGGAGAGTGTGTTCCCCTCATGGTTTAATATATATGGGACATGTTACCAGGTCAACAGCATAAGTGAGGAGAGTGTGTTCCCCTGATGGTTTAATACACCCGGGACATGATACCAGGTGAACAGTATAGGTGAGGAGAGTGAGTTCCCCTGATGTTTTAACACGCACAGGACATGTTACCAGGTGAACAGTATAAGTGAGGAGAGTGTGTTCCCCTGATGTTTTAACACGCACAGGACATGTTACCAGGTGAACAGTATAAGTGAGGAGAGTGAGTTCCCCTGATGTTTTAATAAACACGGGACATGTTACCAGGTGAACAGTATAAGTGAGGAGAGTGCTTTCCCTTGATGTTTTAATATACACGGGACATGTTACCAGGTGAACAGTATAAGTGAGGACAGTGTGTTCCCCTGATGGTTTAATATACCCGGGACATGTTACCAGGTGAACAGTATAAGTGAAGAGAGCGTGTTCCCCTGATTGCTTAATATACGTGGGAAATGTTACCCGGTGACGAGTATACGTGAGGAGAGTGTGTTCCCCTCATTGTTTAATATACACGGGACATGTTACAACGTGAACAGTATAAGTGAGGAGAATGTCTTCCCCTGATGGTTTAATATACACGGGACATGTTACCAGGTGAACAGTATAAGGGAGGAGAGTGTGTTCCCCTGATTGTTTAATACACACGGGACATGTTACCAGGTGAACAGTATAAGTGAGGAGAGGGCTTTCCCCTGATGGTTTAATATACACGGGACATGTTACCAGGTGAACAGAAAAAGTGAGGAGAGTGTGTTCCCCTGATGTTATAATATACACGGGACATGTTACCAGCTGAACAGTATAAGTGAGGAGAGGGCTTTCCCCTGATGGTTAATATACACGGGACATGTTACCAGGTGAACAGTATAAGTGAGGAGAGTGTGTTCCCCTGATGGTATAATATACACGGGACATGTTAGCAGGTGAACAGTATAAGTGAGGAGAATGTATTCCCCTGATGGTTTAATATACACCGGACATGTTACCAGGTGAACAGTATAAGTGAGGAGAGTGTGTTCCCCTGATGGTTTAATATACACAGGACATGTTACCAGGTGAACAGTATAAGTGAGGAGAATGTGTTCCCCTGATGGTTTAATACATACGGGAAATGTTACCAGGTGAAAAGTATAAGTGAGGAGACTGTGTTCCCCTGATTGTTTAATACTCACGGGACATGTTACCAGGTGGGCAGTATAAGTGAGGAGAGTGTGTTCCCTTGATGGTTTAACACGCACGGGACGTGTCACGAGGTGAAGAGTAGAAGTGAGGAGAGTGTGTTCCCCTGATGGTGTAATATACACGGGACATGTTACCAGGTGACGAGTATAAGTGAGGAGAGTGTGTTCCCCTCATTGTTTAATATACACGGGACATGTTACAACGTGAACAGTATATGTGAAGAGAGTGTGTTCCCCTGATGGTTTAATATACATGGGACATGTTACCAGGTGAAAAGTATAAGTGCGGAGAGTGTGTTCCCCTGATGGTGTAACATACACGGGACATGTTTCAGGTGAACAGTATATGTGAAGAGAGTGTGTTCCCCTGATGGTTTAATATACATGTTACATGTTACCAGGTGAACAGTATAAGTGAAGAGAGCGTGTTCCCCTGATTGCTTAATATACGTGGGACATGTTACCAGGTGACGAGTATAAGTGAGGAGAATGTGTTACCCTGATGGTTTAATATGCACGGGACATGTTACCAGGTGAACAGTAGAAGTGATGAGAGTGTATTCCACTCATTGTTTAATATACACGGGACATGTTAGCAGGTGAACAGTATAAGTGAGGAGAATGTGTTCCCCTGATGGTTTAATATACACGGGACATGTTACCAGGTGAACAGTATAAGTGAGGAGAGTGTGTTCCCCTGATTGTTAAATATACACGGGACATGTTACCAGGTGAACAGTATAAGTGAGGAGAGTGTGTTCCCCTGATGGTATAATATACACGGGACATGTTACCAGGTGAACAGTATAAGTGAGGAGAGTGTGTTCCCCTGATGGTTTAACACGCACGGGACGTGTCACCAGGTGAAGAGTAGAAGTGAGGACTGTGTGTTCCCCTGATGGTTTAATATACACGGGACATGTTACCAGGTGAACAATATAAGTGAGGAGAGTGTGTTCCCCTGATTGTTAAATATACACGGGACATGTTACCAGGTGAACAGTATAAGTGAGGAGAGTGTGTTCCCCTGATGGTATAATATACACGGGACATGTTACCAGGTGAACAGTATAAGTGAGGAGAGTGTGTTCCCCTGATGGTTTAACACGCACGGGACGTGTCACCAGGTGAAGAGTAGAAGTGAGGACTGTGTGTTCCCCTGAGGGTTTAATATACACGGGAAATGTTACCAGGTGAAAAGTATAAGTGAGGAGACTGTGTTCCCCAGATTGTTTAATACTCACGGGACATGTTACCAGGTGGGCAGTATAAGTGAGGAGAGTGTGTTCCCTTGATGGTTTAACACGCACGGGACGTGTCACCAGGTGAAGAGTAGAAGTGAGGAGAGTGTGTTCCCCTGATGGTGTAATATACACGGGACATGTTACCAGGTGACGAGTATAAGTGAGGAGAGTGTGTTCCCCTCATTGTTTAATATACACGGGACATGTTACAACGTGAACAGTATATGTGAAGAGAGTGTGTTCCCCTGATGGTTTAATATACATGGGACATGTTACCAGGTGAAAAGTATAAGTGCGGAGAGTGTGTTCCCCTGATGGTGTAACATACACGGGACATGTTTCAGGTGAACAGTATATGTGAAGAGAGTGTGTTCCCCAGATGGTTTAATATACACGGGACATGTTACCAGCTGAACAGTATAAGTGAGGAGAGGGCTTTCCCCTGATGGTTTAATATACACGGGACATGTTACCAGGTGAACAGTATAAGTGAGGAGAGTGTGTTCCCCTGATGGTATAATATACACGGGACATGTTAGCAGGTGAACAGTATAAGTGAGGTGAATGTATTCCCCTGATGGTTTAATATACACCGGACATGTTACCAGGTGAACAGTATAAGTGAGGAGAGTGTGTTCCCCTGATGGTTTAATATACACAGGACATGTTACCAGGTGAACAGTATAAGTGAGGAGAATGTGTTCCCCTGATGTTTTAATATGCACGAGACATGTTAGCAGGTGGGCAGTATAAGTGAGGAGAGTGTGTTCCCTTGATGGTTTAACACGCACGGGACGTGTCACCAGGTGAAGAGTAGAAGTGAGGAGAGTGTGTTCCCCTGATGTTGTAATATACACGGGACATGTTACAACGTGAACAGTATATGTGAAGAGAGTGTGTTCCCCTGATGGTTTAATATACATGGGACATGTTACCAGGTGAAAAGTATGAGTGCGGAGAGTGAGTTCCCCTGATTGTTTAATATTCACGAGACATGTTAGCAGGTGAACAGTATAAGTGAGGAGAATGTATTCCCCTGATGGTTTAATATACACGGGACATGTTACCAGGTGAACAGGATAAGTGAGGAGAGTGTGTTCCCCTGATGGTTTAATATACACAGGACATGTTAGCAGGTGAACAGTATAAGTGAGGAGAATGTATTCCCCTGATGGTTTAACACGCACGGGACGTGTCACCAGGTGAAGAGTAGAAGTGAGGAGAATGTGTTCCCCTGATGGTTCAATATACACAGGACATGTTACCAGGTGAAGAGTATAAGTGAGGAGAAGGTTTTCCGCTGATGGTTTAATATACATGGGACATGTTACCAGGTGAACAGTATAAGTGAGGAGAGCGTGTTCCCCTGATTGCTTAATATACGTGGGACATATTACAAGGTGACTAGTATAAGTGAGGAGAGTGTTTTCCCCTCATTGTTTAATATACACGGGACATGTTAGCAGGTGAACAGTATAAGTGAGGAGAGTGTGTTCCCCTGATTGTTAAATATACACGGGACATGTTACCAGGTGAACAGTATAAGTGAGGAAAGTGTGTTCCTCTCATGGTTTAATATACACGGGACATGTTGCCAGGTGAACAGTATAACTGAGGTGAGTGTGTTCCCCTGATGGTTTAAAATAAACGGGACTTATTACCAGGTGAACAGCATAAGTGAGGAGAGGGCTTTCCCATGATGGTTTAATATGCATGGGACATGTTACCAGGTGAACAGAAAAGGGAGGAGAGTGTCCTCCCCTGATGGTTTAATACTGACGGGACATGTCACCAGGTGAACAGTATAAGTGAGGAGAGTGTGTTCCCCTGATGGTTTAATATACACGGGATATGTTAGCAGGTGAACAGTATAAGTGAGGATACTGTATTCCCCTGATGGTTCAATATACACGGGACATGTTAGCAGGTGAACAGTATAAGTGAGGAGAATGTATTCCCCTGATGGTTTAATATACACGGGACATGTTACCAGGTGAACAGTATAAGTAGGGATACTGTATTCCCCTGATGGTTCAATATACACGGGACATGTTAGCAGGTGAACAGTATAAGTGAGGATACTGTATTCCCCTGATGGTTCAATATACACGGGACATGTTAGCAGGTGAACAGTATAAGTGAGGATACTGTATTCCCCTGATGGTTCAATATACACGGGACATGTTAGCAGGTGAACAGTATCAGTGAGGAGAATGTATTCCCCTGATGGTTTAATATACACGGGACATGTTTCCAGGTGAAGAGTAGAAGTGAGGAGATTGTGTTCCCCTGATGGTCTAATATACACGGGGCATGTTACCAGGTGAACAGTATATGTGAAGAGAGTGTGTTCCCCTGATTGCTTAATATACGTGGGACATGTTACCAGGTGACGAGTATAAGTGAGGAGAGTGTGTTGCCCTGATGGTTTAATATACATGGGACATGTTACCAGGTGAACAGTATAAGTGAGGAGAGTGTGTTGCCCTGATGGTTTAATATACATGGGACATGTTACCAGGTGACGAGTATAAGTGAGGAGAGTGTGTTCCCCTGATGGTTCAATATACACGGGACATGTTAGCAGGTGAACAGCATAGGTGAGGAGAATGTGTTCCCCTCATGGTTTAATATACACGGGACATGTTACCAGGTGAACAGTATAAGTGAGGAGAGTGTGTTCCCCTGATGGTTTAATACACCCGGGACATGTTACTAGGTAAACAGTGTAAGTGAGGAGAGTGAGTTCCCCTGATTGTTTAATATTCACGAGACATGTTACCAGGTGAACAGTATAAGTGAGGAGAATGTATTCCCCTGATGGTTTAATATACACGGGACATGTTACCAGGTGAACAGTATAAGTGAGGAGAGTGTGTTCCCCTGATGGTTTAATATACACGGGACATGTTAGCAGGTGAACAGTATAAGTGAGGAGAATGTATTCCCCTGATGGTTTAATATACACGGGACATGTTACCAGGTGAGCAGTATAAGTGAGGAGAGTGTGTTCCCCTGATGGTTCAATATACACAGGACATGTTACCAGGTGAAAAGTATAGGTCAGAGGGTGTGTTCCCTTGATTGTTTAATATACACAGGACATGTTACCAGGTGAATAGTATAAGTGAGGAGAGTGCGTTCCCCTGATGGTCTAAAATACACGGGACATGTTACCAGGTGAACAGTATATGGGAAGAGAGTGTGATCCCCTGATGGTATAATATACACGGGACATGTTGCCAGCTGAACAGCATAAGTGAGGAGAAGGCTTTCCGCTGATGGTTTAATATACATGGGACATGTTACCAGGTGAACAGTATAAGTGAAGAGAGCCTGTTCCCCTGATTGCTTAATACACGTGGGAGATATTACAAGGTGACGAGTAAAGGTGAGGAGAGTGTTTTCCCCTGATTGTTAAATATACACGGGACATGTTACCAGGTGAAACAGTATAAGTGAGGAAAGTGTGTTCCTCTCATGGTTTAATATACACGTGACATGTTGCCAGGTGAACAGTATAAGTGAGGAGAGTGTGTTCCCCTGATGGTTTAAAATAAACGGTACTTATTACCAGGTGAACAGCATAAGTGAGGAGAGGGCTTTCCCCTGATGGTGTAATATACATGGGACATGTTACCAGGTGAACAGTATAAGTGAGGAGAGGGCTTTCCCCTGATGGTTTAATATACACGGGACATGTTACCAGGTGAACAGAAAAGGGAGGAGAGTGTCTTCCCCTGATGGTTTAATACTGACGGGACATGTCACCAGGTGAACAGTATAAGTGAAGAGATTGTGTTCCCGTGATTGTTTAATACTCACGGGAAATGTTACCAGGTGAGCAGTATAAGTGAGGAGAGTGTGTTCCCCTGATGGTTTAACACGCACGGGACGTGTCACCACGTGAAGAGCAGAAGTCAGGAGAGTGTGTTTCCCTGATTGTTTAATACACACGGGACATGTTACCAGGTGAACAGTATATGTGAAGAGAGTGTGTTCCCCTGATGGTTTAATATAAATGGGACATGTTACCAGGTGAACAGTATACGTGAGGAGAGTGTGTTCCCCTGATGGTTCAATATACACAGGACATGTTACCAGGTGAAAAGTATAAGTCAGGAGGGTGTGTTCCCCTGATTGTTTAATATACACAGGACATGTTACCAGGTGAATATTATAAGTGAGGAGAGTGTGTTCCCCTGATGGTCTAATATACACGGGACATGTTACCAGGTGAACAGTATATGTGAAGAGAGTGTGTTCCCCTGATGGTATAATATACACGGGACATGTTACCAGCTGAACAGCATAAGTGAGGAGAAGGCTTTCCCCTGATGGTTTAGTATACATGGGACATGTTACCAGGTGAACAGAATAAGTGAAGAGAGCCTGGTCCCCTGATTGCTTAATATACGTGGGACATGTTACAAGGTGACGACTATAAGTGAGGAGAGTGTTTTCCCCTCATTGTTTAATTTACACGGGACATGTTAGCAGGCGAACAGTATCAGTGAGGAGAATGTGTTCCCCTGATGGTTTAATATACACGGGACATGTTACCAGGTAAACAGTATAAGTGAGGAGAGTGTGTTCCCCTGATTGTTAAATATAAACGGGACATGTTACCATGTGCACAGTATAAGTGAGGAGAGTGTGTTCCCCAGATGGTTTAATATACACGGGACATGTTACCAGGTGAACAGTATAAGTGAGGAGAGTGTGTTCCCCTGATTGTTTAATACTCACGGGAGATGTTACCAGGTGAGCTGTATAAGTGAGGAGAGTGTGTTCCCCTGATGGTTTAACACGCACGGGACGTGTCACCAGGTGAACAGTATATGTGAAGAGAGTGTGTTCCCCTGATGGTTTAATATACATGGGACATGTTACCAGGTGAACAGTATAAGTGAGGAGAGTGTGTTCCCCTGATGGTTCAAAATACACAGGAAATGTTACCAGGTGAAAAGTATAAGTCAGGAGATTGTGTTCCCCTGATTGTTTAATACACACAGGACATGTTACCAGGTGAACAGTATAAGTGAGGAGAGTGTGTTCCCCTGATGGTCTAATATACACGGGACATGTTACCAGGTGAACAGTGTATGTGAAGAGAGTGTGTTCCCCTGATGGTATAATATACACGGGACATGTTACCAGCTGAACAGCATAAGTGAGGAGAAGCCTTTCCCCTGATGTTTTAATACACACGGGACATGTTACAAGGTGACGAGTATAAGTGAGGAGAGTGTTTTCCCCTCATTGTTTAATATACACGGGACATGTTAGCAGGCGAACAGTATCAGTGAGGAGAATGTGTTCCCCTGATGGTTTAATATACACGGGACATGTTACCAGGTAAACAGTATAAGTGAGGAGAGTGTTTTCCCCTGATTGTTAAATATAAACGGGACATGTTACCACGTGAACAGTATAAGTGAGGAGAGTGTGTTCCCCAGATGGTTTAATATACACGGGACATGTTACCAGGTGAACAGTATAAGTGAGGAGAGTGTGTTCCCCTGATTGTTTAATACTCACGGGAGATGTTACCAGGTGAGCTGTATAAGTGAGGAGAGTGTGTTCCCCTGATGGTTTAACACGCACGGGACGTGTCACCAGGTGAAGAGTAGAAGTGAAGAGAATCTGTTCCCCTGATTGTTTAATACACACGGGACATGTTACCAGGTGAACAGTATATGTGAAGAGAGTGTGTTCCCCTGATGGTTTAATATACATGGTACATGTTACCAGGTGACGAGTATAAGTGAGGAGAGTGTGTTCCCCTGATGGTTTAATATACACGGGACATGTAAACAGGTGAACAGTATAAGTGAGGAGAGTGTGTTCCCCTGATGGTTTAATATACACAGGACATGTTACCAGGTGAATATTATAAGTGAGGAGAGTGTGTTCCCCTGATGGTCTAATATACACGGGACATGTTACCAGGTGAACAGTATATGTGAAGAGAGTGTGTTCCCCTGATGGTATAATATACACGGGACATGTTACCAGTTGAACAGCATAAGTGAGGAGAAGGCTTTCCCCTGATGGTTTAGTATACATGGGACATGTGACCAGGTGAACAGAATAAGTGAAGAGAGCCTGGTCCCCTGATTGCTTAATATACGTGGGACATGTTACAAGGTGACGAGTATAAGTGAGGAGAGTGTTTTCCCCTCATTGTTTAATTTACACGGGACATGTTAGCAGGCGAACAGTATCAGTGAGGAGAATGTGTTCCCCTGATGGTTTAATATACACGGGACATGTTACCAGGTAAACAGTATAAGTGAGGAGAGTGTGTTCCCCTGATTGCTAAATATAAACGGGACATGTTACCAGGTGCACAGTATAAGTGAGGAGAGTGTGTTCCCCAGATGGTTTAATATACACGGGACATGTTACCAGGTGAACAGTATAAGTGAGGAGAGTGTGTTCCCCTGATTGTTTAATACTCACGGGAGATGTTACCAGGTGAGCTGTATAAGTGAGGAGAGTGTGTTCCCCTGATGGTTTAACACGCACGGGACGTGTCACCAGGTGAAGAGTAGAAGTGAGGAGAATGTGTTCCCCTGATTGTTTAATACACACGGGACATGTTACCAGGTGAACAGTATATGTGAAGAGAGTGTGTTCCCCTGATGGTTTAATATACATGGGACATGTTACCAGGTGAACAGTATAAGTGAGGAGAATGTGTTCCCCTGATTGTTTAATACACACGTGACATGTTACCAGGTGACGAGTATAAGTGAGGAGAGTGTGTTCCACTGATGGTTTAATATACACGGGACATGTAAACAGATGAACAGTATAAGTGAGGAGAGTGTGTTCCCCTGATTGTTAAAAGTACACTGGACATGTTACCAGATGAACTGTATAAGTGAGGAAAGTGTGTTCCCCTCATGGTTTAATATACACGGGACATGTTGCCAGGTGAACAGTATAAGTGAGGAGAGTGTGTTCCCCTGATGGATTAATATACACGGGACGTATTACCAGGTGAACAGAATAAGTGAGGAGAGGGCTTTCCCCTGATGGTTTAATACTGACGGGACATTTCCCCAGGTGAACAGTATAAGTGAGGAGAGTGTGTTCCCCTGATGGTTTAATACTGACGGGACATTTCCCCAGGTGAACAGCATAAGTGAGGAGAGAGTGTTCCCCTGATGGTTTAATATACACGGGACATGATACCAGGTGAACAGTATAAGTGAGGAGAGTGTGTTCCCCTGATTGTTTAATACATAAAGGACATGTTACCAGGTGAACAGTATAAGTGAGAAGAGGGCTTTCCCCTGATGGTTTAATATACAATGGACATGTTACCAGGTGAACAGTATAAGTGAGGAGAATGTGTTCCCCTGATGGTTTGATACACACGGGACATGTTACCAGGTGAACAGTATAAGTGAGGATACTGTATTCCCCTGATGGTTCAATATACACGGGACATGTTAGCTGGTGAACAGTATAATTGAGGAGAATGTATTCCCCTGATGCTTTAATATACACAGGACATGTTACCAGGTGAACAGTATAAGGGAGGAGAGTGTGTTCCCCTGATGGTTTGACACGCACGGGACGTGTCACCAGGTGAAGAGTAGAAGTGAGGAGAATGAGTTCCCCTGATTGTTTAATACACACGGGACATGTTACCAGGTGAACAGTATAAGTGAAGAGAGCGTGTTCACCTGATTGTTTAATATACGTGGGACATGTTACCAGGTGACGAGCATAAGTGAGGAAAGTGTGTTCCTCTCATGGTTTAATATACACGGGACATGTTGCCAGGTGAACAGTATAAGTGAGGAGAGTGTGTTCCCCTGATGGTTTAAAATACACGGGACTTATTACCAGGTGAACAGCATAAGTGAGGAGAGGGCTTTCCCCTGGTGGTTTAATAGACACGGGACATGTTACCAGGTGAACAGAAAAGGGAGGAGAGTGTCTTCCCCTGATGGTTTAATGCTGACAGGACATGTCACCAGGTGAGCAGTATAAGTGAGGAGAGTGTGTTCCCCTGATGGTTGAACACGCACGGGACGTGTCACCAGGTGAACAGTATATGTGAAGAGAGTGTGTTCCCCTGATGGTTTAATATACATGGGACATGTTACCAGGTGAACAGTATAAGTGAGGAGAGTGTGTTCCCCTGATGGTTTAATATACATGGGACATGTTACCAGGTGAACAGTATAAGTGAGGAGAGTGTGTTCCCCTGATGGTTCAAAATACACAGGACATGTTACCAGGTGAAAAGTATTAGTCAGGAGATTGTGTTCCCCTGATTGTTTAATACACACAGGACATGTAACCAGGTGAACAGTATAAGTGAGGAGAGTGTGTTCCCCTGATGGTCTAATATACACGGGACATGTTACCAGGTGAACAGTGTATGTGAAGAGAGTGTGTTCCCCTGATGGTATAATATACACGGGACATGTTACCAGCTGAACAGCATAAGTGAGGAGAAGGCTTTCCCCTGATGGTTTAATACACACGGGACATGTTACAAGGTGACGAGTATAAGTGAGGAGAGTGTTTTCCCCTCATTGTTTAATATACACGGGACATGTTAGCAGGCGAACAGTATCAGTGAGGAGAATGTGTTCCCCTGATGGTTTAATATACACGGGACATGTTACCAGGTAAACAGTATAAGTGAGGAGAGTGTGTTCCCCTGATTGTTAAATATAAACGGGACATGTTACCAGGTGAACAGTATAAGTGAGGAGAGTGTGTTCCCCAGATGGTTTAATATACACGGGACATGTTACCAGGTGAACAGTATAAGTGAGGAGAGTGTGTTCCCCTGATTGTTTAATACTCACGGGTGATGTTACCAGGTGAGCTGGATAAGTGAGGAGAGTGTGTTCCCCTGATGGTTTAACACGCACGGGACGTGTCACCAGGTGAAGAGTAGAAGTGAGGAGAATGTGTTCCCCTGATTGTTTAATACACACGGGACATGTTACCAGGTGAACAGTATATGTGAAGAGAGTGTGTTCCCCTGATGGTTTAATATACATGGTACATGTTACCAGGTGACGAGTATAAATGAGGAGAGTGTGTTCCCCTGATGGTTTAATATACACGGGACATGTAAACAGGTGAACAGTATAAGTGAGGAGAGTGTGTTCCCCTGATTGTTAAAAATACACGGGACATGTTACCTGGTGAACTGTATAAGTGAGGAAAGTGTGTTCCCCTCATGGTTTAATATACACAGGACATGTTGCCAGGTGAACATTATAAGTGAGGAGAGTGTGTTCCCCTGATGGTTTCATATACACGGGACTTATTACCAGGTGAACAGAATAAGTGCGGAGAGGGCTTTCCTCTGATGGTTTAATGCTGACGGGACATTTCCCCAGGTGAACAGCAGAAGTGAGGAGAGAGAGTTCCCCTGATGGTTTAATATACACAGGACATGATACCAGGTGAACAGTATAAGTGAGGAGAGTGTGTTCCCCTGATTGTTTAATACATAAAGGACATGTTACCAGGTGAACAGTATAAGTGAGGAAAGTGTGTTCCTCTCATGGTTTAATATACACGGGACATGTTGCCAGGTGAACAGTATAAGTGAGGAGAGTGTGTTCCTCTGATGGTTTAAAATACACGGGACTTATTACCAGGTGAACAGCATAAGTGAGGAGAGGGCTTTCCCCTGATGGTTTAATATACATGGGACATGTTACCAGGTGAACAGAAAAGGGAGGAGAGTGTCTTCCCCTGATGGTTTAATACTGACGGGACATTTCACCAGGTGAACAGTATAAGTGAGGAGAGTGTGTTGCCCTGATGGTTTAATATACACGGGACATGTTACAACGTGAACAATATAAGTGAGGAGATTGTGTTCCCCTGATTGTTTAATACTCACGGGAAATGTTACCAGGTGAACAGTATAAGTGAGGAGAGTGTGTTCCCCTGATTGTTTAATACTCACGGGAGATGTTACCAGGTGAGCTGTATAAGTGAGGAGAGTGTGTTCCCCTGATGGTTTAACACGCACGGGACGTGTCACCAGGTGAAGAGTAGAAGTGAGGAGAATGTGTTCCCCTGATTGTTTAATACACACGGGACATGTTACCAGGTGAACAGTATATGTGAAGAGAGTGTGTTCCCCTGATGGTTTAATATACATGGGACATGTTACCAGGTGAACAGTATAAGTGAGGAGAATGTGTTCCCCTGATTGTTTAATACACACGTGACATGTTACCAGGTGACGAGTATAAGTGAGGAGAGTGTGTTCCACTGATGGTTTAATATACACGGGACATGTAAACAGATGAACAGTATAAGTGAGGAGAGTGTGTTCCCCTGATTGTTAAAAGTACACTGGACATGTTACCAGATGAACTGTATAAGTGAGGAAAGTGTGTTCCCCTCATGGTTTAATATACACGGGACATGTTGCCAGGTGAACAGTATAAGTGAGGAGAGTGTGTTCCCCTGATGGATTAATATACACGGGACGTATTACCAGGTGAACAGAATAAGTGAGGAGAGGGCTTTCCCCTGATGGTTTAATACTGACGGGACATTTCCCCAGGTGAACAGTATAAGTGAGGAGAGTGTGTTCCCCTGATGGTTTAATACTGACGGGACATTTCCCCAGGTGAACAGCATAAGTGAGGAGAGAGTGTTCCCCTGATGGTTTAATATACACGGGACATGATACCAGGTGAACAGTATAAGTGAGGAGAGTGTGTTCCCCTGATTGTTTAATACATAAAGGACATGTTACCAGGTGAACAGTATAAGTGAGAAGAGGGCTTTCCCCTGATGGTTTAATATACAATGGACATGTTACCAGGTGAACAGTATAAGTGAGGAGAATGTGTTCCCCTGATGGTTTGATACACACGGGACATGTTACCAGGTGAACAGTATAAGTGAGGATACTGTATTCCCCTGATGGTTCAATATACACGGGACATGTTAGCTGGTGAACAGTATAATTGAGGAGAATGTATTCCCCTGATGCTTTAATATACACAGGACATGTTACCAGGTGAACAGTATAAGGGAGGAGAGTGTGTTCCCCTGATGGTTTGACACGCACGGGACGTGTCACCAGGTGAAGAGTAGAAGTGAGGAGAATGAGTTCCCCTGATTGTTTAATACACACGGGACATGTTACCAGGTGAACAGTATAAGTGAAGAGAGCGTGTTCACCTGATTGTTTAATATACGTGGGACATGTTACCAGGTGACGAGCATAAGTGAGGAAAGTGTGTTCCTCTCATGGTTTAATATACACGGGACATGTTGCCAGGTGAACAGTATAAGTGAGGAGAGTGTGTTCCCCTGATGGTTTAAAATACACGGGACTTATTACCAGGTGAACAGCATAAGTGAGGAGAGGGCTTTCCCCTGGTGGTTTAATAGACACGGGACATGTTACCAGGTGAACAGAAAAGGGAGGAGAGTGTCTTCCCCTGATGGTTTAATGCTGACAGGACATGTCACCAGGTGAGCAGTATAAGTGAGGAGAGTGTGTTCCCCTGATGGTTGAACACGCACGGGACGTGTCACCAGGTGAACAGTATATGTGAAGAGAGTGTGTTCCCCTGATGGTTTAATATACATGGGACATGTTACCAGGTGAACAGTATAAGTGAGGAGAGTGTGTTCCCCTGATGGTTTAATATACATGGGACATGTTACCAGGTGAACAGTATAAGTGAGGAGAGTGTGTTCCCCTGATGGTTCAAAATACACAGGACATGTTACCAGGTGAAAAGTATTAGTCAGGAGATTGTGTTCCCCTGATTGTTTAATACACACAGGACATGTAACCAGGTGAACAGTATAAGTGAGGAGAGTGTGTTCCCCTGATGGTCTAATATACACGGGACATGTTACCAGGTGAACAGTGTATGTGAAGAGAGTGTGTTCCCCTGATGGTATAATATACACGGGACATGTTACCAGCTGAACAGCATAAGTGAGGAGAAGGCTTTCCCCTGATGGTTTAATACACACGGGACATGTTACAAGGTGACGAGTATAAGTGAGGAGAGTGTTTTCCCCTCATTGTTTAATATACACGGGACATGTTAGCAGGCGAACAGTATCAGTGAGGAGAATGTGTTCCCCTGATGGTTTAATATACACGGGACATGTTACCAGGTAAACAGTATAAGTGAGGAGAGTGTGTTCCCCTGATTGTTAAATATAAACGGGACATGTTACCAGGTGAACAGTATAAGTGAGGAGAGTGTGTTCCCCAGATGGTTTAATATACACGGGACATGTTACCAGGTGAACAGTATAAGTGAGGAGAGTGTGTTCCCCTGATTGTTTAATACTCACGGGTGATGTTACCAAGTGAGCTGGATAAGTGAGGAGAGTGTGTTCCCCTGATGGTTTAACACGCACGGGACGTGTCACCAGGTGAAGAGTAGAAGTGAGGAGAATGTGTTCCCCTGATTGTTTAATACACACGGGACATGTTACCAGGTGAACAGTATATGTGAAGAGAGTGTGTTCCCCTGATGGTTTAATATACATGGTACATGTTACCAGGTGACGAGTATAAGTGAGGAGAGTGTGTTCCCCTGATGGTTTAATATACACGGGACATGTAAACAGGTGAACAGTATAAGTGAGGAGAGTGTGTTCCCCTGATTGTTAAAAATACACGGGACATGTTACCTGGTGAACTGTATAAGTGAGGAAAGTGTGTTCCCCTCATGGTTTAATATACACAGGACATGTTGCCAGGTGAACATTATAAGTGAGGAGAGTGTGTTCCCCTGATGGTTTCATATACACGGGACTTATTACCAGGTGAACAGAATAAGTGCGGAGAGGGCTTTCCTCTGATGGTTTAATGCTGACGGGACATTTCCCCAGGTGAACAGCAGAAGTGAGGAGAGAGAGTTCCCCTGATGGTTTAATATACACAGGACATGATACCAGGTGAACAGTATAAGTGAGGAGAGTGTGTTCCCCTGATTGTTTAATACATAAAGGACATGTTACCAGGTGAACAGTATAAGTGAGGAAAGTGTGTTCCTCTCATGGTTTAATATACACGGGACATGTTGCCAGGTGAACAGTATAAGTGAGGAGAGTGTGTTCCTCTGATGGTTTAAAATACACGGGACTTATTACCAGGTGAACAGCATAAGTGAGGAGAGGGCTTTCCCCTGATGGTTTAATATACATGGGACATGTTACCAGGTGAACAGAAAAGGGAGGAGAGTGTCTTCCCCTGATGGTTTAATACTGACGGGACATTTCACCAGGTGAACAGTATAAGTGAGGAGAGTGTGTTGCCCTGATGGTTTAATATACACGGGACATGTTACAACGTGAACAATATAAGTGAGGAGATTGTGTTCCCCTGATTGTTTAATACTCACGGGAAATGTTACCAGGTGAGCAGTATAAGTGAGGAGAGTGTGTTCCCCTGATGGTTTAACACGCACGGGACGTGTCACCAGGTGAAGAGTAGAAGTCAGGAGAGTGTGTTTCCCTGATTGTTTAATACACACGGGAAATGTTACCAGGTGAACAGTACATGTGAAGAGAGTGTGTTCCCCTGATGGTTTAATATACATGGGACATGTTAACAGGTGAACAGTATAAGTGAGCAGAGTGTGTTCCCCTGATGGTTCAATATACACAGGACATGTTACCAGGTGAAAAGTATAAGTCAGAGGGTGTGTTCCCTTGATTGTTTAATATACACAGGACATGTTACCAGGTGAATAGTATAAGTGAGGAGAGTGTGTTCCCCTGATGGCCTAATATACACGGGACATGTTACCAGGTGAACAGTATATGTGAAGAGAGTGTGTTCCCCTGATGGTATAATATACACGGGACATGTTACCAGCTGAACAGCATAAGTGAGGAGAAGGCTTTCCCATGATGGTTTCGTATACATGGGACATGTTACCAGGTGAACAGAATAAGTGAAGAGAGCCTGGTCCCCTGATTGCTTAATATACGTGGGACATGTTACAAGGTGACGAGTATAAGTTAGGAGAGTGTTTTCCCCTCATTGTTTAATATACACGGGACATGTTAGCAGGCGAACAGTATCAGTGAGGAGAATGTGTTCCCTTGATGGTTTAATATACACGGGACATGTTCCCAGGTAAACAGTATAAGTGAGGAGAGTGTGTTCCCCTGATTGTTAAATATAAACGGGACATGTTACCAGGTGAACAGTATAAGTGAGGAGAGTGTGTTCCCCAGATAGTTTAATATACACGGGACATGTTACCAGGTGAACAGTATAAGTGAGGAGAGTGTGTTCCCCTGATTGTTTAATACTCACGGGAAATGTTACCAGGTGAGCTGTATAAGTGAGGAGAGTGTGTTCCCCTGATGGTTTAACACGCACGGGATGTGTCACCAGGTGAAGAGTAGAAGTGAGGAGAATGTGTTCCCCTGATTGTTTAATACACACGGGACATGTTACCAGGTGAACAGTATATGTGAAGAGAGTGTGTTCCCCTGATGGGTTAATATACATGGGACATGTTCCCAGGTGAACAGTATAAGTGAGGAAAATGTGTTCCCCTGATTGTTTAATACACACGGGACATGTTACCAGGTGACGAGTATAAATGAGGAGAGTGTGTTCCACTGATGGTTTAATGTACACGGGACATGTAAACAGGTGAACAGTATAAGTGAGGAGAGTGTGTTCCCCTGATTGTTAAAAATACACGGGACATATTACCAGGTGAACTGTATAAGTGAGGAAAGTGTGTTCCCCTCATGGTTTAATATACACGGGACATGTCACCAGCTGAACAGTATAAGTGAGGAGAGGGCTTTCCCCTGATGGTTTAATATACAAGGGACATGTTACCAGGTGAACAGTATAAGTGAGGAGAATGTGTTCCCCTGATGGTTTGATATACACGGGACATGTTACCAGGTCAACAGTGTAAGTGAGGATATTGTATTCCCCTGATGTTTCAATATACACGGGACATGTTAGCTGGTGAACAGCATAAGTGAGGAGAATGCATTCCCCTGATGGTTTAATATACACGGGACATGTTACCAGGTGAACAGTATAAGTGAGGAGAGTGTGTTCCCCTGATGGTTTAATATACACGGGACATGTTACAACGTGAACAGTATAAGTGAAGACAGTGTGTTCCCCTGATTGTTTAATACACACGGGACATGTTGCCAGGTGAAGAGTATAAGTGAGGACAGTGTGTTCCCCTGATGGTATAATATACACGGGACATGTTACCAGCTGAACAGTACAATTGAGGAGAGGGCTTTCCCCTGATGGTTTAATATAAACGGGACATGTTACCAGGTGAACAGTATAAGTGAGGAGAATGTGTTCCCCTGATGGTTTAATATACAAGGGACATGTTACCAGGTGAACAGTATAAGTGAGGATACTGTATTCCCCTGATGTTTCAATATACACGGGACATGTTAGCAGGTGAACAGTATAAGTGAGGAGAATGTATTCCCCTGATGATTTAATATACACGGGACATGTTACCAGGTGAAAAGTATAAGTGAGGAGATTGTATTCCCCTGATGGTTTAATATACACGGGACATGTTACCAAGTGAAGAGTAGATGTGAGGAGATTGTGTTCCCCTGATGGTCTAATATACACGGGACATGTTACCAGGTGAACAGTATATGTGAAGAGAGTGTGTTGCCCTGATGGTTTAATATACATGGGACATGTTACCAGGTGAACAGTATAAGTGAAGAGAGCGTGTTCCCCTGATTGCTTAATATACGTGGGACATGTTACCAGGTGACGAGTATAAGTGAGGAGAGTGTGTTCCCCTGATGGTTCAATATACACGGGACATGTTAGCAGGTGAACAGCATAGGTGAGGAGAATGTGTTCCGCTCATGGTTTAATATACACGGGACATGTTACCAGGTGAACAGTATAAGTGAGGAGAGTGTGTTCCCCTGATGGTTTAATACACCCGGGACATGTTACCAGGTGAACAGTGTAAGTGAGGAGAGTGAGTTCCCCTGATTGTTTAATATTCACGAGACATGTTAGCAGGTGTACAGTAGAAGTGAGGAGAATGTATTCCCCTGATGGTTTAATATACACGGGACCTGTTACCAGGTGAACAGTATAAGTGAGGAGAGTGTGTTCCCCTGATGGTTTAATATACGTGGGACATGTTAGCAGGTGAACAGTATAAGTGAGGAGAGTGTGTTCCCCTGATGGTTTAACATGCACGAGACGTGTCACCAGGTGAAGAGTAGAAGTGAGGAGAATATGTTCCCCTGATGGTCAAATATACACGGGACATGTTACCAGGTGAACAGCATATGTGAAGAGACTGTGTTCCCCTGATGGTATAATATACACGGGACATGTTACCAGGTGAACAGTATATGTGAAGAGAGTGTGTTCCCCTGATGGTATAATATACACGGGACATGTTACCAGCTGAACAGCATAAGTGAGGAGAAGGCTTTCCCCTGATGGTTTAATATACATGGGATATGTTACCAGGTGAACAGTATAAGTGAAGAGAGCCTGTTCACCTGATTGCTTAATATACGTGGGACATATTGCAAGGTGACGAGTATAAGTGAGGAGAGTGTTTTCCCCTCATTGTTTAATATACACGGGACATGTTAGCAGGTGAACAGTATAAGTGAGGAGAGTGTGTTCCCCTGATTGTTAAATATACACGGGACATGTTACTAGGTGAACAGTATAAGTGAGGAAAGTGTGTTCCTCTCATGGTTTAATATACACGGGACATGTTGCCAGGTGAACAGTATAAGTGAGGAGATTGTGTTCCCCTGATGGTTTAAAATACACGGGACTTATTACCAGGTGAACAGCATAAGTGAGGAGAGGGCTTTCCCCTGATGGTTTAATATACATGGGACATGTTACCAGGTGAACAGAAAAGGGAGGAGAGTGTCTTCCCCTGATGGTTTAATACTGACGGGACATGTCACCAGGTGAACAGTATAAGTGAGGAGAGTGTGTTGCCCTGATGGTTTAATACACACGGGACATGTTACCAGGTGAACAGAAAAGGGAGGAGAGTGTCTTCCCCTGATGGTTTAATACTGACGGGACATGTCACCAGGTGAACATTATAAGTGAGGAGAGTGTGTTCTCCTGATTGTTTAATATTCACGGGAAATGTTACCAGGTGAGCAGTATAAGTGAGGAGAGTGTGTTCCCCTGATGGTTTAACACGCACGGGACGTGTCACCAGGTGAAGAGTAGAAGTCAGGAGAGTGTGTTTCCCTGATTGTTTAATACACACGTGAAATGTTACCAGGTGACGAGTATAAGTGAGGAGAGTGTGTTCCACTGATGGTTTAATATACACGGGACATGTAAACAGGTGAACAGTATAAGTGAGGAGAGTGTGTTCCCCTGATTGTTAAAAATACACGGGACATGTGACCAGGTGAACAGTGTAAGTGAGGAGAATGTGTTCCCCTGATTGTTTAATACACACGGGACATGTTACCAGGTGACGAGTATAAGTGAGGAGAGTGTGTTCCACTGATGGTTTAATATACACGGGACATGTAAACAGGTGAACAGTATAAGTGAGGAGAGTGTGTTCCCCTGATTGTTAAAAATACACGGGACATGTTACCAGGTGAACTGTATAAGTGAGGAAAGTGTGTTCCCCTCATGGTTTAATATACACGGGACATGTTGCCAGGTGAACAGTATAAGTGAGGAGAGTGTGTTCCCCTGATGGTTTAATATACACGGGACTTATTACCAGGTGAACAGAATAAGTGAGGAGAGGGCTTTCCCCTGATGGTTTAATACTGACGGGACATTTCCCCAGGTGAACAGTATAAGTGAGGAGAGTGTGTTCCCCTGATGGTTTAACACGCACGGGATGTGTCACCAGGTGAAGAGTAGAAGTGAGGAGAGTGTGTTCCCCTGATGGTTTAATACATAAAGGACATGTTACCAGGTGAACAGTATAAGTGAGAAGAGGGCTTTCCCCTGATGGTTTAATATACAAGGGACATGTTACCAGGTGAACAGTATAAGTGAGGAGAATGTGTTCCCTTGATGGTTTGATACACACGGGACATGTTACCAGGCGAACAGTATAAGTGAGGATACTGTATTCCCCTGATGGTTCAATATACACGGGACATGTTAGCTGGTGAACAGTATAATTGAGGAGAATGTATTCCCCTGATGGTTTAATATACACAGGACATGTTACCAGGTGAACAGTATAAGTGAGGAGAGTGTGTTCCCCTGATGGTTTAACACGCACGGGACGTGTCACCAGGTGAAGAGTAGAAGTGAGGAGAATGAGTTCCCCTGATTGTTTAATACACACGGGACATGTTACCAGGTGAACAGTATAAGTGAGGAGAGTGTGTTCCTCTGATGGTTTAAAATACACGGGACTTATTACCAGGTGAACAGCATAAGTGAGGAGAGGGCTTTCCCCTGATGGTTTAATATACATGGGACATGTTACCAGGTGAACAGAAAAGGGAGGAGAGTGTCTTCCCCTGATGGTTTAATACTGACGGGACATTTCACCAGGTGAACAGTATAAGTGAGGAGAGTGTGTTGCCCTGATGGTTTAATATACACGGGACATGTTACAACGTGAACAATATAAGTGAGGAGATTGTGTTCCCCTGATTGTTTAATACTCACGGGAAATGTTACCAGGTGAACAGTATAAGTGAGGAGAGTGTGTTCCCCTGATTGTTTAATACTCACGGGAGATGTTACCAGGTGAGCTGTATAAGTGAGGAGAGTGTGTTCCCCTGATGGTTTAACACGCACGGGACGTGTCACCAGGTGAAGAGTAGAAGTGAGGAGAATGTGTTCCCCTGATTGTTTAATACACACGGGACATGTTACCAGGTGAACAGTATATGTGAAGAGAGTGTGTTCCCCTGATGGTTTAATATACATGGGACATGTTACCAGGTGAACAGTATAAGTGAGGAGAATGTGTTCCCCTGATTGTTTAATACACACGTGACATGTTACCAGGTGACGAGTATAAGTGAGGAGAGTGTGTTCCACTGATGGTTTAATATACACGGGACATGTAAACAGATGAACAGTATAAGTGAGGAGAGTGTGTTCCCCTGATTGTTAAAAGTACACTGGACATGTTACCAGATGAACTGTATAAGTGAGGAAAGTGTGTTCCCCTCATGGTTTAATATACACGGGACATGTTGCCAGGTGAACAGTATAAGTGAGGAGAGTGTGTTCCCCTGATGGATTAATATACACGGGACGTATTACCAGGTGAACAGAATAAGTGAGGAGAGGGCTTTCCCCTGATGGTTTAATACTGACGGGACATTTCCCCAGGTGAACAGTATAAGTGAGGAGAGTGTGTTCCCCTGATGGTTTAATACTGACGGGACATTTCCCCAGGTGAACAGCATAAGTGAGGAGAGAGTGTTCCCCTGATGGTTTAATATACACGGGACATGATACCAGGTGAACAGTATAAGTGAGGAGAGTGTGTTCCCCTGATTGTTTAATACATAAAGGACATGTTACCAGGTGAACAGTATAAGTGAGAAGAGGGCTTTCCCCTGATGGTTTAATATACAATGGACATGTTACCAGGTGAACAGTATAAGTGAGGAGAATGTGTTCCCCTGATGGTTTGATACACACGGGACATGTTACCAGGTGAACAGTATAAGTGAGGATACTGTATTCCCCTGATGGTTCAATATACACGGGACATGTTAGCTGGTGAACAGTATAATTGAGGAGAATGTATTCCCCTGATGCTTTAATATACACAGGACATGTTACCAGGTGAACAGTATAAGGGAGGAGAGTGTGTTCCCCTGATGGTTTGACACGCACGGGACGTGTCACCAGGTGAAGAGTAGAAGTGAGGAGAATGAGTTCCCCTGATTGTTTAATACACACGGGACATGTTACCAGGTGAACAGTATAAGTGAAGAGAGCGTGTTCACCTGATTGTTTAATATACGTGGGACATGTTACCAGGTGACGAGCATAAGTGAGGAAAGTGTGTTCCTCTCATGGTTTAATATACACGGGACATGTTGCCAGGTGAACAGTATAAGTGAGGAGAGTGTGTTCCCCTGATGGTTTAAAATACACGGGACTTATTACCAGGTGAACAGCATAAGTGAGGAGAGGGCTTTCCCCTGGTGGTTTAATAGACACGGGACATGTTACCAGGTGAACAGAAAAGGGAGGAGAGTGTCTTCCCCTGATGGTTTAATGCTGACAGGACATGTCACCAGGTGAGCAGTATAAGTGAGGAGAGTGTGTTCCCCTGATGGTTGAACACGCACGGGACGTGTCACCAGGTGAACAGTATATGTGAAGAGAGTGTGTTCCCCTGATGGTTTAATATACATGGGACATGTTACCAGGTGAACAGTATAAGTGAGGAGAGTGTGTTCCCCTGATGGTTTAATATACATGGGACATGTTACCAGGTGAACAGTATAAGTGAGGAGAGTGTGTTCCCCTGATGGTTCAAAATACACAGGACATGTTACCAGGTGAAAAGTATTAGTCAGGAGATTGTGTTCCCCTGATTGTTTAATACACACAGGACATGTAACCAGGTGAACAGTATAAGTGAGGAGAGTGTGTTCCCCTGATGGTCTAATATACACGGGACATGTTACCAGGTGAACAGTGTATGTGAAGAGAGTGTGTTCCCCTGATGGTATAATATACACGGGACATGTTACCAGCTGAACAGCATAAGTGAGGAGAAGGCTTTCCCCTGATGGTTTAATACACACGGGACATGTTACAAGGTGACGAGTATAAGTGAGGAGAGTGTTTTCCCCTCATTGTTTAATATACACGGGACATGTTAGCAGGCGAACAGTATCAGTGAGGAGAATGTGTTCCCCTGATGGTTTAATATACACGGGACATGTTACCAGGTAAACAGTATAAGTGAGGAGAGTGTGTTCCCCTGATTGTTAAATATAAACGGGACATGTTACCAGGTGAACAGTATAAGTGAGGAGAGTGTGTTCCCCAGATGGTTTAATATACACGGGACATGTTACCAGGTGAACAGTATAAGTGAGGAGAGTGTGTTCCCCTGATTGTTTAATACTCACGGGTGATGTTACCAGGTGAGCTGGATAAGTGAGGAGAGTGTGTTCCCCTGATGGTTTAACACGCACGGGACGTGTCACCAGGTGAAGAGTAGAAGTGAGGAGAATGTGTTCCCCTGATTGTTTAATACACACGGGACATGTTACCAGGTGAACAGTATATGTGAAGAGAGTGTGTTCCCCTGATGGTTTAATATACATGGTACATGTTACCAGGTGACGAGTATAAGTGAGGAGAGTGTGTTCCCCTGATGGTTTAATATACACGGGACATGTAAACAGGTGAACAGTATAAGTGAGGAGAGTGTGTTCCCCTGATTGTTAAAAATACACGGGACATGTTACCTGGTGAACTGTATAAGTGAGGAAAGTGTGTTCCCCTCATGGTTTAATATACACAGGACATGTTGCCAGGTGAACATTATAAGTGAGGAGAGTGTGTTCCCCTGATGGTTTCATATACACGGGACTTATTACCAGGTGAACAGAATAAGTGCGGAGAGGGCTTTCCTCTGATGGTTTAATGCTGACGGGACATTTCCCCAGGTGAACAGCAGAAGTGAGGAGAGAGAGTTCCCCTGATGGTTTAATATACACAGGACATGATACCAGGTGAACAGTATAAGTGAGGAGAGTGTGTTCCCCTGATTGTTTAATACATAAAGGACATGTTACCAGGTGAACAGTATAAGTGAGGAAAGTGTGTTCCTCTCATGGTTTAATATACACGGGACATGTTGCCAGGTGAACAGTATAAGTGAGGAGAGTGTGTTCCTCTGATGGTTTAAAATACACGGGACTTATTACCAGGTGAACAGCATAAGTGAGGAGAGGGCTTTCCCCTGATGGTTTAATATACATGGGACATGTTACCAGGTGAACAGAAAAGGGAGGAGAGTGTCTTCCCCTGATGGTTTAATACTGACGGGACATTTCACCAGGTGAACAGTATAAGTGAGGAGAGTGTGTTGCCCTGATGGTTTAATATACACGGGACATGTTACAACGTGAACAATATAAGTGAGGAGATTGTGTTCCCCTGATTGTTTAATACTCACGGGAAATGTTACCAGGTGAGCAGTATAAGTGAGGAGAGTGTGTTCCCCTGATGGTTTAACACGCACGGGACGTGTCACCAGGTGAAGAGTAGAAGTCAGGAGAGTGTGTTTCCCTGATTGTTTAATACACACGGGAAATGTTACCAGGTGAACAGTACATGTGAAGAGAGTGTGTTCCCCTGATGGTTTAATATACATGGGACATGTTAACAGGTGAACAGTATAAGTGAGCAGAGTGTGTTCCCCTGATGGTTCAATATACACAGGACATGTTACCAGGTGAAAAGTATAAGTCAGAGGGTGTGTTCCCTTGATTGTTTAATATACACAGGACATGTTACCAGGTGAATAGTATAAGTGAGGAGAGTGTGTTCCCCTGATGGCCTAATATACACGGGACATGTTACCAGGTGAACAGTATATGTGAAGAGAGTGTGTTCCCCTGATGGTATAATATACACGGGACATGTTACCAGCTGAACAGCATAAGTGAGGAGAAGGCTTTCCCATGATGGTTTCGTATACATGGGACATGTTACCAGGTGAACAGAATAAGTGAAGAGAGCCTGGTCCCCTGATTGCTTAATATACGTGGGACATGTTACAAGGTGACGAGTATAAGTTAGGAGAGTGTTTTCCCCTCATTGTTTAATATACACGGGACATGTTAGCAGGCGAACAGTATCAGTGAGGAGAATGTGTTCCCTTGATGGTTTAATATACACGGGACATGTTCCCAGGTAAACAGTATAAGTGAGGAGAGTGTGTTCCCCTGATTGTTAAATATAAACGGGACATGTTACCAGGTGAACAGTATAAGTGAGGAGAGTGTGTTCCCCAGATAGTTTAATATACACGGGACATGTTACCAGGTGAACAGTATAAGTGAGGAGAGTGTGTTCCCCTGATTGTTTAATACTCACGGGAAATGTTACCAGGTGAGCTGTATAAGTGAGGAGAGTGTGTTCCCCTGATGGTTTAACACGCACGGGATGTGTCACCAGGTGAAGAGTAGAAGTGAGGAGAATGTGTTCCCCTGATTGTTTAATACACACGGGACATGTTACCAGGTGAACAGTATATGTGAAGAGAGTGTGTTCCCCTGATGGGTTAATATACATGGAACATGTTCCCAGGTGAACAGTATAAGTGAGGAAAATGTGTTCCCCTGATTGTTTAATACACACGGGACATGTTACCAGGTGACGAGTATAAATGAGGAGAGTGTGTTCCACTGATGGTTTAATGTACACGGGACATGTAAACAGGTGAACAGTATAAGTGAGGAGAGTGTGTTCCCCTGATTGTTAAAAATACACGGGACATATTACCAGGTGAACTGTATAAGTGAGGAAAGTGTGTTCCCCTCATGGTTTAATATACACGGGACATGTCACCAGCTGAACAGTATAAGTGAGGAGAGGGCTTTCCCCTGATGGTTTAATATACAAGGGACATGTTACCAGGTGAACAGTATAAGTGAGGAGAATGTGTTCCCCTGATGGTTTGATATACACGGGACATGTTACCAGGTCAACAGTGTAAGTGAGGATATTGTATTCCCCTGATGTTTCAATATACACGGGACATGTTAGCTGGTGAACAGCATAAGTGAGGAGAATGCATTCCCCTGATGGTTTAATATACACGGGACATGTTACCAGGTGAACAGTATAAGTGAGGAGAGTGTGTTCCCCTGATGGTTTAATATACACGGGACATGTTACAACGTGAACAGTATAAGTGAAGACAGTGTGTTCCCCTGATTGTTTAATACACACGGGACATGTTGCCAGGTGAAGAGTATAAGTGAGGACAGTGTGTTCCCCTGATGGTATAATATACACGGGACATGTTACCAGCTGAACAGTATAATTGAGGAGAGGGCTTTCCCCTGATGGTTTAATATAAACGGGACATGTTACCAGGTGAACAGTATAAGTGAGGAGAATGTGTTCCCCTGATGGTTTAATATACAAGGGACATGTTACCAGGTGAACAGTATAAGTGAGGATACTGTATTCCCCTGATGTTTCAATATACACGGGACATGTTAGCAGGTGAACAGTATAAGTGAGGAGAATGTATTCCCCTGATGATTTAATATACACGGGACATGTTACCAGGTGAAAAGTATAAGTGAGGAGATTGTATTCCCCTGATGGTTTAATATACACGGGACATGTTACCAAGTGAAGAGTAGATGTGAGGAGATTGTGTTCCCCTGATGGTCTAATATACACGGGACATGTTACCAGGTGAACAGTATATGTGAAGAGAGTGTGTTGCCCTGATGGTTTAATATACATGGGACATGTTACCAGGTGAACAGTATAAGTGAAGAGAGCGTGTTCCCCTGATTGCTTAATATACGTGGGACATGTTACCAGGTGACGAGTATAAGTGAGGAGAGTGTGTTCCCCTGATGGTTCAATATACACGGGACATGTTAGCAGGTGAACAGCATAGGTGAGGAGAATGTGTTCCGCTCATGGTTTAATATACACGGGACATGTTACCAGGTGAACAGTATAAGTGAGGAGAGTGTGTTCCCCTGATGGTTTAATACACCCGGGACATGTTACCAGGTGAACAGTGTAAGTGAGGAGAGTGAGTTCCCCTGATTGTTTAATATTCACGAGACATGTTAGCAGGTGTACAGTAGAAGTGAGGAGAATGTATTCCCCTGATGGTTTAATATACACGGGACCTGTTACCAGGTGAACAGTATAAGTGAGGAGAGTGTGTTCCCCTGATGGTTTAATATACGTGGGACATGTTAGCAGGTGAACAGTATAAGTGAGGAGAGTGTGTTCCCCTGATGGTTTAACATGCACGAGACGTGTCACCAGGTGAAGAGTAGAAGTGAGGAGAATATGTTCCCCTGATGGTCAAATATACACGGGACATGTTACCAGGTGAACAGCATATGTGAAGAGACTGTGTTCCCCTGATGGTATAATATACACGGGACATGTTACCAGGTGAACAGTATATGTGAAGAGAGTGTGTTCCCCTGATGGTATAATATACACGGGACATGTTACCAGCTGAACAGCATAAGTGAGGAGAAGGCTTTCCCCTGATGGTTTAATATACATGGGATATGTTACCAGGTGAACAGTATAAGTGAAGAGAGCCTGTTCACCTGATTGCTTAATATACGTGGGACATATTGCAAGGTGACGAGTATAAGTGAGGAGAGTGTTTTCCCCTCATTGTTTAATATACACGGGACATGTTAGCAGGTGAACAGTATAAGTGAGGAGAGTGTGTTCCCCTGATTGTTAAATATACACGGGACATGTTACTAGGTGAACAGTATAAGTGAGGAAAGTGTGTTCCTCTCATGGTTTAATATACACGGGACATGTTGCCAGGTGAACAGTATAAGTGAGGAGATTGTGTTCCCCTGATGGTTTAAAATACACGGGACTTATTACCAGGTGAACAGCATAAGTGAGGAGAGGGCTTTCCCCTGATGGTTTAATATACATGGGACATGTTACCAGGTGAACAGAAAAGGGAGGAGAGTGTCTTCCCCTGATGGTTTAATACTGACGGGACATGTCACCAGGTGAACAGTATAGGTGAGGAGAGTGTGTTGCCCTGATGGTTTAATACACACGGGACATGTTACCAGGTGAACAGAAAAGGGAGGAGAGTGTCTTCCCCTGATGGTTTAATACTGACGGGACATGTCACCAGGTGAACATTATAAGTGAGGAGAGTGTGTTCTCCTGATTGTTTAATATTCACGGGAAATGTTACCAGGTGAGCAGTATAAGTGAGGAGAGTGTGTTCCCCTGATGGTTTAACACGCACGGGACGTGTCACCAGGTGAAGAGTAGAAGTCAGGAGAGTGTGTTTCCCTGATTGTTTAATACACACGTGAAATGTTACCAGGTGACGAGTATAAGTGAGGAGAGTGTGTTCCACTGATGGTTTAATATACACGGGACATGTAAACAGGTGAACAGTATAAGTGAGGAGAGTGTGTTCCCCTGATTGTTAAAAATACACGGGACATGTGACCAGGTGAACAGTGTAAGTGAGGAGAATGTGTTCCCCTGATTGTTTAATACACACGGGACATGTTACCAGGTGACGAGTATAAGTGAGGAGAGTGTGTTCCACTGATGGTTTAATATACACGGGACATGTAAACAGGTGAACAGTATAAGTGAGGAGAGTGTGTTCCCCTGATTGTTAAAAATACACGGGACATGTTACCAGGTGAACTGTATAAGTGAGGAAAGTGTGTTCCCCTCATGGTTTAATATACACGGGACATGTTGCCAGGTGAACAGTATAAGTGAGGAGAGTGTGTTCCCCTGATGGTTTAATATACACGGGACTTATTACCAGGTGAACAGAATAAGTGAGGAGAGGGCTTTCCCCTGATGGTTTAATACTGACGGGACATTTCCCCAGGTGAACAGTATAAGTGAGGAGAGTGTGTTCCCCTGATGGTTTAACACGCACGGGATGTGTCACCAGGTGAAGAGTAGAAGTGAGGAGAGTGTGTTCCCCTGATGGTTTAATACATAAAGGACATGTTACCAGGTGAACAGTATAAGTGAGAAGAGGGCTTTCCCCTGATGGTTTAATATACAAGGGACATGTTACCAGGTGAACAGTATAAGTGAGGAGAATGTGTTCCCTTGATGGTTTGATACACACGGGACATGTTACCAGGCGAACAGTATAAGTGAGGATACTGTATTCCCCTGATGGTTCAATATACACGGGACATGTTAGCTGGTGAACAGTATAATTGAGGAGAATGTATTCCCCTGATGGTTTAATATACACAGGACATGTTACCAGGTGAACAGTATAAGTGAGGAGAGTGTGTTCCCCTGATGGTTTAACACGCACGGGACGTGTCACCAGGTGAAGAGTAGAAGTGAGGAGAATGAGTTCCCCTGATTGTTTAATACACACGGGACATGTTACCAGGTGAACAGTATATGTGAAGAGAGTGTGTTCCCCTGATGGTTTAATATACATGGGACATGTTACCAGGTGAACAGTATAAGTGAAGAGAGCGTGTTCACCTGATTGTTTAATATACGTGGGACATGTTACCAGGTGACGAGTATAAGTGAGGAAAATGTGTTCCTCTCATGGTTTAATATACACGGGACATGTTGCCAGGTGAACAGTATAAGTGAGGAGAGTGTGTTCCCCTGATGGTTTAAAATACACGGGATTTATTGCCAGGTGAACAGCATAAGTGAGGAGAGGGCTTTCCCCTGATGGTTTAATATACACGGGACATGTTACCAGGTGAACAGTATAAGTGAGGACAGTGAGTTCCCCTGATGGTTTAATACACACGGGACATGTTACCAGGTGAGCAGAAAAGGGTGGAGAGTGTCTTCCCCTGATGGTTTAATACTGACGGGACATGTCACCAGGTGAACAGTATAACTGAGGAGAGTGTGTTGCCCTGATGGTTTAATATACACGGGACATGTTACAACGTGAACAGTATAAGTGAGGAGAGTGTGTTCCCCTGATGGTTTAACACGCACGGGACGTGTCACCAGATGAAGAGTAGAAGTGAGGAGAGTGTGTTCCCCTGATTGTTTAATACATACGGGAAATGTTACCAGGTGAACAGTATATGTGAAGAGAGTGTGTTCCCCTGATGGTTTAATATACATGGGACATGTTACCAGGTGAACAGTATAAGTGAGGAGAGTGTGTTCCCCTGATGGTTCAATATACACAGGACATGTTACCAGGTGAAAAGTATAAGTGAGGAGAGTGTGTTCCCCTGATTGTTTAATATACACAGGACATGTTACCAGGTGAACAGTATAAGTGAGGAGAGTGTGTTCCCCTGATGGTCTAATATACACGGGACATGTTACCAGGTGAACAGTATATGTGAGGAGAGTGTGTTCCCCTGATGGTTTAATATACGTGGGACATGTTAGCAGGTGAACAGTATAAGTGAGGAGAGTGTGTTCCCCTGATGGTTTAACATGCACGAGACGTGTCACCAGGTGAAGAGTAGAAGTGAGGAGAATATGTTCCCCTGATGGTCAAATATACACGGGACATGTTACCAGGTGAACAGCATATGTGAAGAGATGTGTTCCCCTGATGGTATAATATACACGGGACATGTTACCAGGTGAACAGTATATGTGAAGAGAGTGTGTTCCCCTGATGGTATAATATACACGGGACATGTTACCAGCTGAACAGCATAAGTGAGGAGAAGGCTTTCCCCTGATGGTTTAATATACATGGGATATGTTACCAGGTTAACAGTATAAGTGAAGAGAGCCTGTTCACCTGATTGCTTAATATACGTGGGACATATTGCAAGGTGACGAGTATAAGTGAGGAGAGTGTTTTCCCCTCATTGTTTAATATACACGGGACATGTTAGCAGGTGAACAGTATAAGTGAGGAGAGTGTGTTCCCCTGATTGTTAAATATACACGGGACATGTTACTAGGTGAACAGTATAAGTGAGGAAAGTGTGTTCCTCTCATGGTTTAATATACACGGGACATGTTGCCAGGTGAACAGTATAAGTGAGGAGATTGTGTTCCCCTGATGGTTTAAAATACACGGGACTTATTACCAGGTGAACAGCATAAGTGAGGAGAGGGCTTTCCCCTGATGGTTTAATATACATGGGACATGTTACCAGGTGAACAGAAAAGGGAGGAGAGTGTCTTCCCCTGATGGTTTAATACTGACGGGACATGTCACCAGGTGAACAGTATAAGTGAGGAGAGTGTGTTGCCCTGATGGTTTAATACACACGGGACATGTTACCAGGTGAACAGAAAAGGGAGGAGAGTGTCATCCCCTGATGGTTTAATACTGACGGGACATGTCACCAGGTGAACATTATAAGTGAGGAGAGTGTGTTCTCCTGATTGTTTAATATTCACGGGAAATGTTACCAGGTGAGCAGTATAAGTGAGGAGAGTGTGTTCCCCTGATGGTTTAACACGCACGGGACGTGTCACCAGGTGAAGAGTAGAAGTCAGGAGAGTGTGTTTCCCTGATTGTTTAATACACACGTGAAATGTTACCAGGTGACGAGTATAAGTGAGGAGAGTGTGTTCCACTGATGGTTTAATATACACGGGACATGTAAACAGGTGAACAGTATAAGTGAGGAGAGTGTGTTCCCCTGATTGTTAAAAATACACGGGACATGTGACCAGGTGAACAGTGTAAGTGAGGAGAATGTGTTCCCCTGATTGTTTAATACACACGGGACATGTTACCAGGTGACGAGTATAAGTGAGGAGAGTGTGTTCCACTGATGGTTTAATATACACGGGACATGTAAACAGGTGAACAGTATAAGTGAGGAGAGTGTGTTCCCCTGATTGTTAAAAATACACGGGACATGTTACCAGGTGAACTGTATAAGTGAGGAAAGTGTGTTCCCCTCATGGTTTAATATACACGGGACATGTTGCCAGGTGAACAGTATAAGTGAGGAGAGTGTGTTCCCCTGATGGTTTAATATACACGGGACTTATTACCAGGTGAACAGAATAAGTGAGGAGAGGGCTTTCCCCTGATGGTTGAATACTGACGGGACATTTCCCCAGGTGAACAGTATAAGTGAGGAGAGTGTGTTCCCCTGATGGTTTAACACGCACGGGATGTGTCACCAGGTGAAGAGTAGAAGTGAGGAGAGTGTGTTCCCCTGATGGTTTAATACATAAAGGACATGTTACCAGGTGAACAGTATAAGTGAGAAGAGGGCTTTCCCCTGATGGTTTAATATACAAGGGACATGTTACCAGGTGAACAGTATAAGTGAGGAGAATGTGTTCCCTTGATGGTTTGATACACACGGGACATGTTACCAGGCGAACAGTATAAGTGAGGATACTGTATTCCCCTGATGGTTCAATATACACGGGACATGTTAGCTGGTGAACAGTATAATTGAGGAGAATGTATTCCCCTGATGGTTTAATATACACAGGACATGTTACCAGGTGAACAGTATAAGTGAGGAGAGTGTGTTCCCCTGATGGTTTAACACGCACGGGACGTGTCACCAGGTGAAGAGTAGAAGTGAGGAGAATGAGTTCCCCTGATTGTTTAATACACACGGGACATGTTACCAGGTGAACAGTATATGTGAAGAGAGTGTGTTCCCCTGATGGTTTAATATACATGGGACATGTTACCAGGTGAACAGTATAAGTGAAGAGAGCGTGTTCACCTGATTGTTTAATATACGTGGGACATGTTACCAGGTGACGAGTATAAGTGAGGAAAATGTGTTCCTCTCATGGTTTAATATACACGGGACATGTTGCCAGGTGAACAGTATAAGTGAGGAGAGTGTGTTCCCCTGATGGTTTAAAATACACGGGATTTATTGCCAGGTGAACAGCATAAGTGAGGAGAGGGCTTTCCCCTGATGGTTTAATATACACGGGACATGTTACCAGGTGAACAGTATAAGTGAGGACAGTGAGTTCCCCTGATGGTTTAATACACACGGGACATGTTACCAGGTGAGCAGAAAAGGGTGGAGAGTGTCTTCCCCTGATGGTTTAATACTGACGGGACATGTCACCAGGTGAACAGTATAACTGAGGAGAGTGTGTTGCCCTGATGGTTTAATATACACGGGACATGTTACAACGTGAACAGTATAAGTGAGGAGAGTGTGTTCCCCTGATGGTTTAACACGCACGGGACGTGTCACCAGATGAAGAGTAGAAGTGAGGAGAGTGTGTTCCCCTGATTGTTTAATACATACGGGAAATGTTACCAGGTGAACAGTATATGTGAAGAGAGTGTGTTCCCCTGATGGTTTAATATACATGGGACATGTTACCAGGTGAACAGTATAAGTGAGGAGAGTGTGTTCCCCTGATGGTTCAATATACACAGGACATGTTACCAGGTGAAAAGTATAAGTGAGGAGAGTGTGTTCCCCTGATTGTTTAATATACACAGGACATGTTACCAGGTGAACAGTATAAGTGAGGAGAGTGTGTTCCCCTGATGGTCTAATATACACGGGACATGTTACCAGGTGAACAGTATATGTGAAGAGAGTGTGTTCCCCTGATGGTATAATATACACGGGATATGTTACCAGCTGAACAGCATAAGTGAGGAGAAGGCTTTCCCCTGATGGTTTAATACACACGGGACATGTTACAAGGTGACGAGTATAAGTGAGGAAAGTGTTTTCCCCTCATTGTTTAATATACACGGGACATGTTAGCAGGCGAACAGTATCAGTGAGGAGAATGTGTTCCCCTGATGGTTTAATATACATGGGACATGTTACCAGGTAAACAGTAGAAGTGAGGAGAGTGTGTTCCCCTGATTGTTTAATACTCTCGGGAGATGTTACCAGGTGAGCTGTATAAGTGAGGAGAGTGTGTTCCCCTGATGGTTTAATACACACGGGACATGTTACCAGGTGAACAGTATATGTGAAGAGAGTGTGTTCCCCTGATGGTTTAATATACATGGGACATGTTACCAGGTGAATAGTATCAGTGAGGAGAATGTGTTCCCCTGATTATTTAATACACACGGGACATGTTACCAGGTGACGAGTATAAGTGAGGTGAGTGTGTTCCCCTGATGGTTTAATATACACGGGACATGTAAACAGGTGAACAGTATAAGTGAGGAGAGTGTGTTCCCCTGATGGTTAAAAATACACGGGACATGTTACCAGGTGAACTGTATAAGTGAGGAAAGTGTGTTCCCCTCATGGTTTAATATACACGGGACATGTTGCCAGGTGAACAGTATAAGTGAGGAGAGTGTGTTCCCCTGATGGTTTAATATACACAGGACTTTTTACCAGGTGAACAGAATAAGTGAGGAGAGGGCTTTCCCCTGATGGTTTAATGCTGACGGGACATTTCCCCAGGTGAACAGTATAAGTGAGGAGAGTGTGTTCCCCTGATGGTTTAATACTGACGGGACATTTCCCCAGGTGAACAGCATAAGTGAGGAGAGTGTGTTCCCCTGATTGTTTAATACATAAAGGACATGTTACCAGGTGAACAGTATAAGTAAGGAGAGGGCTTTCCCCTGATGGTTTAATATACAAGGGACATGTTACCAGGTGAACAGTATAAGTGAGGAGAATGTGTTCCCCTGATGGTTTGATACACACGGGACATGTTACCAGGTGAACAGTATAAGTGAGGATACTGTATTCCCATGATGGTTCAATATACACGGGATATGTCAGCTGGTGAACAGTATAAGTGAGGAGAACGTATTCCCCTGATGGTTTAATATACACATGACATGTTACCAGGTGAACAGTATAAGTGAGGAGAATGTGTTCCCCTGATGGTATAATATACACGGGACATGTCACCAGCTGAACAGTATAAGTGAGGAGAGTGTGTTCCCCTGATGGTATAATATACACGGGACATGTCACCAGCTGAACAGTATAAGTGAGGAGAGGGCTTTCCCCTGATGGTTTAATATACAAGGGACATGTTACCAGGTGAACAGTATAAGTGAGGAGAATGTGTTCCCCTGATGGTTCAATATACACGGGACATGTTAGCTGGTGAACAGCATAAGTGAGGAGAATGCATTCCCCTGATGGTTTAATATACAAGGGACATGTTACCAGGTGAACAGTATAAGTGAGGAGAGTGTGTTCCCCTCATGGTTTAATATACACGGGACTTTTTACCAGGTGAACAGAATAAGTGAGGAGAGGGCTTTCCCCTGATGGTTTAATGCTGACGGGACATTTCCCCAGGTGAACAGTATAAGTGAGGAGAGTGTGTTCCCCTGATGGTTTAATACTGACGGGACATTTCCCCAGGTGAACAGCATAAGTGAGGAGAGTGTGTTCCCCTGATTGTTTAATACATAAAGGACATGTTACCAGGTGAACAGTATAAGTAAGGAGAGGGCTTTCCCCTGATGGTTTAATATACAAGGGACATGTTAGCTGGTGAACAGCATAAGTGAGGAGAATGCATTCCCCTGATGGTTTAATATAAACGGGACATGTTACCAGGTGAACAGTATAAGTGAGGAGAATGTGTTCCCCTGATGGTTTAATATACAAGGGACATGTTACCAGGTGAACAGTATAAGTGAGGATACTGTATTCCCCTGATGTTTCAATATACACGGGACATGTTAGCAGGTGAACAGTATAAGTGAGGAGAATGTGTTCCCCTGATGGTTTAACACGCACGGGACGTGTCACCAGGTGAAGAGTAGAAGTGAGGAGAATGAGTTCCCCTGATTGTTTAATACACACGGGACATGTTACCAGGTGAACAGTATATGTGAAGAGAGTGTGTTCCCCTGATGGTTTAATATACATGGGACATGTTACCAGGTGAACAGTGTAAGTGAAGAGAGCATGTTCACCTGATTGTTTAATATATGTGGGACATGTTACCAGGTGACGAGTATAAGTGAGGAAAGTGTGTTCCTCTCATGGTTTAATATACACGGGACATGTTGCCAGGTGAACAGTAAAAGTGAGGAGAGTGTGTTCCCCTGATAGTTTAAAATACACGGGACTTATTACCAGGTGAACAGCATAAGTGAGGAGAGGGCTTTCCCCTGATGGTTTAATATACACGGGACATGTTACCAGGTGAACAGTATAAGTGAGGACAGTGAGTTCCCCTGATGGTTTAATACACACGGGACATGTTACCAGGTGAACAGAAAAGGGTGGAGAGTGTCTTCCCCTGATGGTTTAATACTGACGGGACATGTCACCAGGTGAACAGTATAAGTGAGGAGAGTGTGTTGCCCTGATGGTTTAATATACACGGGACATGTTACAACGTGAACAGTATAAGTGAGGAGAGTGTGTTCCCCTGATGGTTTAACACGCACGGGACGTGTCACCAGATGAAGAGTAGAAGTGAGGAGATTGTGTTCCTCTGATTGTTTAATACACACGTGAAATGTTACCAGGTGAACAGTATATGTGAAGAGAGTGTGTTCCCCTGATGGTTTAATATACATGGGACATGTTACCAGGTGAACAGTATAAGTGAGGAGAGTGTGTTCCCCTGATGGTTCAATACACACAGGACATGTTACCAGGTGAAAAGTATAAGTCAGGAGAGTGTGTTCCCCTGATTGTTTAACATACACAGGACATGTTACCAGGTGAACAGTATAAGTGAGGAGAGTGTGTTCCCCTGATGGTCTAATATACACGGGACATGTTACCAGGTGAACAGTATATGTGAAGAGAGTGTGTTCCCCTGATGGTATAATATACACGGGACATGTTACCAGCTGAACAGCATAAGTGAGGAGAAGGCTTTCCCCTGATGGTTTAATACACACGGGACATGTTACAAGGTGACGAGTATAAGTGAGGAAAGTGTTTTCCCCTCATTGTTTAATATACACGGGACATGTTAGCAGGCGAACAGTATCAGTGAGGAGAATGTGTTCCCCTGATGGTTTAATATACATGGGACATGTTACCAGGTAAACAGTATAAGTGAGGAGAGTGTGTTCCCCGATTGTTAAATATAAACGGGACATGTTACCAGGTGAACAGTATAAGTGAGGTGAGTGTGTTCCCCAGATGGTTTAATTTACACGGGACATGTTACCAGGTGAACAGTATAAGTGAGGAGAGTGTGTTCCCCTGATTGTTTAATACTCACGGGAGATGTTACCAGGTGAGCTGTATAAGTGAGGAGAGTGTGTTCCCCTGATGGTTTAACAGGCACGGGACATGTTACCAGGTGAACAGTATATGTGAAGAGAGTGTGTTCCCCTGATGGTTTAATAAACATGGGACATGTTACCAGGTGAATAGTATAAGTGAGGAGAATGTGTTCCCCTGATTATTTAATACACACGGGACATGTTACCAGGAGACGAGTATAAGTGAGGAGAGTGTGTTCCCCTGATGGTTTAATATACACGGGACATGTAAACAGGTGAACAGTATAAGTGAGGAGAGTGTGTTCCCCTGATTGTTAAAAATACACGGGACATGTTACCAGGTGAACTGTATAAGTGAGGAAAGTGTGTTCCCCTCATGCTTTAATATACACGTGACTTTTTAACCAGGTGAACAGAATAAGTGAGGAGAGGGCTTTCCCCTGATGGGTTAATGCTGACGGGACATTTCCCCAGGTGAACAGTATAAGTGAGGAGAGTGTGTTCCCCTGATGGTTTAATACTGACGGGACATTTCCTCAGGTGAACAGCATAAGTGAGGAGAGTGTGTTCCCCTGATTGTTTAATACATAAAGGACATGTTACCAGGTGAACAGTATAAGTGAGGAGAGGGCTTTCCCCTGATGGTTTAATATACAAGGGACATGTTACCAGGTGAACAGTATAAGTGAGGAGAATGTGTTCCCCTGATGGTTTGATACACACGGGACATGTTACCAGGTGAACAGTATAAGTGAGGATACTGTATTCCCCTGATGGTTCAATATACACGGGACATGTTAGCTGGTGAACAGTATAAGTGAGGAGAATGTATTCCCCTGATGGTTTAATATACAAGTGACATGTTACCTGGTGAACAGTATAAGTGAGGAGAATGTGTTCCCCTGATGGTATAATATACACGGGACATGTCACCAGCTGAACAGTAGAAGTGAGGAGAGTGTGTTCCCCTGATGGTTTAATATACACGGGACATGTTACAACGTGAACAGTATAAGTGAAGAGAGAGTGTTCCCCTGATTGTTTAATACACACGGGACATGTTGCCAGGTGAAGAGTATAAGTGAGGACAGTGTGTTCCCCTGATGGTATAATATACACGGGACATGTTACCATCTGAACAGTATAATTGAGGAGAGGGCTTTCCCCTGATGGTTTAATATAAACGGGACATGTTACCAGGTGAACAGTATAAGCGAGGAGAATGTATTCCCCTGATGGTTTAATATACAAGGGACATGTTACCAGGTGAACAGTATAAGTGAGGATACTGTATTCCCCTGATGTTTCAATATACACGGGACATGTTAGCAGGTGAACAGTATAAGTGAGGAGAATGTATTCCCCTGATGGTTTAATATACACGGGACATGTTACCAGGTGAAAAGTATAAGTGAGGAGATTGTGTTCCCCTGATTGTTTAATACTCACGGGACATGTTACCAGGTGAACAGTAAAAGTGAGGAGAATGTGTTCCACTGATGGTTTAATATACAAGGGACATGTTACCAGGTGAACAGTATAAGTGAGGAGAATGTATTCCCCTGATGGTTTAATATACACGGGACATGTTACCAAGTGAAGAGTAGAAGTGAGGAGATTGTGTTCCCCTGATGGTCTAATATACACGGGACATGTTACCAGGTGAACAGTATATGTGAAGAGAGTGTGTTGCCCTGATGGTTTAATATACATGGGACATGTTACCAGGTGAACAGTATAAGTGAAGAGAGCGTGTTCCCCTGATTGCTTAATTTCCGTGGGACATGTTACCATGTGACGAGTATAAGTGAGGAGAGTGTGTTCCCCTGATGGTTCAATATACACGGGACATGTTAGCAGGTGAACAGCATAGGTGAGGAGAATGTGTTCCCCTCATGGTTTAATATACACGGGACATGTTACCAGGTGAACAGTATAAGTGAGGAGAATGTGTTCCCCTGATGGTTTAATACACCCGGGACATGTTACCAGGTAAACAGTATAAGTGAGGAGAATGTATTCCCCTGATGGTTTAATATACACGGGACATGTTACCAAGTGAAGAGTAGAAGTGAGGAGAGTGTGTTCCCCTGATGGTTTAATATACACAGGACATGTTAGCAGGTGAACAGTATAAGTGAGGAGAGTGTGTTCCCCTCATGGTTCAACACGCACGGGAAGTGTCACCAGGTGAAGAGTAGAAGTGAGGAGAATGTGTTCCCCTGATGGTCGATTATACACGGGACATGTTACCAGGTGAACAGCATATGTGAAGAGAGTGTGTTCCCCTGATGGTATAATATACACGGGACATGTTACCAGGTGAACAGTATATGTGAAGAGAGTGTGTTCCCCTGATGGTATAATATACACGGGACATGTTACCAGCTGAACAGCATAATTGAGGAGAGTGTGTTCCCCTGATGGTTTAATATACACGGGACATGTTACCAGGTGAACAGAATAAGTGAAGAGAGCCTGTTCTCCTGATTGCTTAATGTACGTGGGACATGTTACAAGGTGACGAGTATAAGTGAGGAGAGTGTTTTCCCCTCATTGTTTAATATACACGGGACATGTTAGCAGGTGAACAGTATAAGTGAGGAGAGTGTGTTCCCCAGATGGTTTAAAATACACGGGACTTATTACCAGGTGAACAGCATAAGTGAGGAGTGGGCTTTCCCCTGATGGTTTAATATACATGGGACATGTTACCAGGTGAACAGAAAAGGGAGGAGAGTGTCTTCCCCTGATGGTTTAATACTGACGGGACATGTCACCAGGTGAACAGTATAAGTGAGGAGAGTGTGTTGCCCTGATGGTTTAATACACACGGGACATGTTACCAGGTGAACAGAAAAGGGAGGAGAGTGTCTTCCCCTGATGGTTTAATACTGACGGGACATGTCACCAGGTGAACAGTATAAGTGAGGAGAGTGTGTTGCCCTGATGGTTTAATATACACGGGACATGTTACAACGTGAACAGTATAAGTGAGGAGAGTGTGTTCCCCTGATTGTTTAATACTCACGGGAAATGTTACCAGGTGAGCAGTATAAGTGAGGAGAGTGTGTTCCCCTGATGGTTTAACACGCACGGGACGTGTCACCAGCTGAAGAGTAGAAGTCAGGAGAGTGTGTTTCCCTGATTGTTTAATACACACGGGAAATGTTACCAGGTGAACAGTATATGTGATGAGAGTGTGTTCCCCTGATGGTTTAATATACATGGGACATGTTACCAGGTGAACAGTATAAGTGAGGAGAGTGTGTTGCCCTGATGGTTCAATACACACAGGACATGTTACCAGGTGAATAGTATAGGTGAGGAGAGTGTGTTCCCCTGATGGTCTAATATACACGGGACATGTTACCAGGTGAACAGTATATGCGAAGAGAGTGTGTTCCACTGATGGTAAAAAATACACGGGACATGTTACCAGCTGAACAGCATAAGTGAGGAGAAGGCTTTCCCCTGATGGTTTAATATACATGGGACATGTTACCAGGTGAACAGAATAAGTGAAGAGAGCCTGGTCCCCTGATTGTTTAATATACACGGGACATGTTACAAGGTGACGAGTATAAGTGAGGAGAGTGTTTTCCCCTCATTGTTTAATATACACGGGACATGTTAGCAGGCGAACAGTATCAGTGAGGAGAATGTGTTCCCCTGATGGTTTAATATACACGGGACATGTTACCAGGTAAACAGTATAAGTGAGGAGAGTGTGTTCCCCTGATTGTTAAATATAAACGGGACATGTTACCAGGTGAACAGTATAAGTGAGGAGAGTGTGTTCCCCAGATGGTTTAATATACACGGGACATGTTACCAGGTGAACAGTATAAGTGAGGAGAGTGTGTTCCCCTGATTGTTTAATACTCACGGGAGATGTTACCAGGTGAGCTGTATAAGTGAGGAGAGTGTGTTCCCCTGATGGTTTTACACGCACGGGACGTGTCACCATGTGAAGAGTAGAAGTGAGGAGAATGTGTTCCCCTGATTGTTTAATACACACGGGACATGTTACCAGGTGAACAGTATATGTGAAGAGAGTGTGTTCCCCTGATGGTTTAATATACATGGGACATGTTACCAGGTGAACAGGAGAAGTGAGCAGAGTGTGTTCCCCTGATGGTTCAATATACACAGGACATGTTACCAGGTGAAAAGTATAAGTCAGGAGAGTGTGTTCCCCTGATTGTTTAATATACACAGGACATGTTACCAGGTGAACAGTAGAAGTGAGGAGAGTGTGTTCCCCTGATGGTCTAATATACACGGGACATGTTACCAGGTGAACAGTATATCTGAAGAGAGTGTGTTCCCCTGATGGTATAATATACACGGGACATGTTACCAGCTGAACAGCATAAGTGAGGAGAAGGCTTTCCCCTGATGGTTTAATACTCACGGGACATGTTACAAGGTGACGAGTATAAGTGAGGAGAGTGTTTTCCCCTAATTGTTTAATATACACGGGACATGTTAGCAGGCGAACAGTATCAGTGAGGAGAATGTGTTCCCCTGATGGTTTAATATACACGGGACATGTTACCAGGTAAACAGTATAAGTGAGGAGAGTGTGTTCCCCTGATTGTTAAATATAAACGGGACATGTTACCAGGTGAACAGTATAAGTGAGGAGAGTGTGTTCCCCAGATGGTTTAATATACACGGGACATGTTACCAGGTGAACAGTATAAGTGAGGATCGTGTGTTCCCCTGATTGTTTAATACTCACGGGAGATGTTACCAGGTGAGCTGCATAAGTGAGGAGAGTGTGTTCCCCTGATGGTTTAACACGCAAGGGACGTGTCACCAGGTGAAGAGTAGAAGTGAGGAGAATGTGTTCCCCTGATTGTTTAATACACACGGGACATGTTACCAGGTGAACAGTATGAGTGAGGAGAATGTATTCCCCTGATTGTTTAATACACACGGGACATGTTACCAGGTGACGAGTATAAGTGAGGAGAGTGTGTTCCCCTGATGGTTTAATATACACGGGACATGTAAACAGGTGAACAGTATAAGTGAGGAGAGTGTGATCCCCTGATTGTTTAATACACACGGGACATGTGACCAGGTGACGAGTATAAGTGAGGAGAGTGTGTTCCCCTGATGGTTTAATATACACGGGACATGTAAACAGGTGAACAGTATATGTGAAGAGAGTGTGTTCCCCTGATGGTTTAATATACACAGGACATGTTACCAGGTGAACAGTAGAAGTGAGGAGAATGTATTCCCCTGATTGTTTAATACACACGGGACATGTTACCAGGTGACGAGTATAAGTGAGGAGAGTGTGTTCCCCTGATGGTTTAATATACACGGGACATGTAAACAGGTGAACAGTATAAGTGAGGAGAGTGTGTTCCCGTGATTGTTAAAAATACACGGGACTTGTTACCAGGTGAACTGTATCAGTGAGGAAAGTGTGTTCCCCTGATGGTTTAATATACACGGGACTTATTACCAGGTGAACAGAATAAGTGAGGAGAGGGCTTTCCCCTGATTTTTTAATGCTGACGGGACATTTCCCCAGGTGAACAGTATAAGTGAGGAGAGTGTGTTCCCCTGATGGTTTAATACTGACGGGACATTTCCCCAGGTGAACAGCATAAGTGAGGAGAGAGTGTTCCCCTGATGGTTTAATATACACAGGACATGATACCAGGTGAACAGTATAAGTGAGGAGAGTGTGTTCCCCTGATTGTTTAATACATCAAGGACATGTTATCAGGTGAACAGTATAAGTGAGGAGAGGGCTTTCCCCTGATGGTTTAATATACAAGGGACATGTTACCAGGTGAACAGTATAAGTGAGGAGAATGTGTTCCCCTGATGGTTTGATACACACGGGACATGTTACCAGGTGAACAGTATAAGTGAGGATACTGAATTCCCCTGATGGTTCAATATACACGGGACATGTTAGCTGGTGAACAGTATAAGTGAGGAGAATGTATTCCCCTGATGGTTTAATATACACGGGACATGTCACCAGCTGAACAGTATAAGTGAGGAGAGTGTGTTCCACTGATGGTATAATATACAAGGGACATGTCACCAGCTGAACAGTATAAGTGAGGAGAGGGCTTTCCCCTGATGGTTTAATATACAAGGGACATGTTACCAGGTGAACAGTATGAGTGAGGAGAATGTATTCCCCTGATTGTTAAATATAAACGGGACATGTTACCAGGTGACGAGTATAAGTGAGGAGAGTGTGTTCCCCTGATGGTTTAATATACACGGGACATGTAAACAGGTGAACAGTATAAGTGAGGAGAGTGTGTTCCCCTGATTGTTTAATACACACGGGACATGTTACCAGGTGACGAGTATAAGTGAGGAGAGTGTGTTCCCCTGATGGTTTAATATACACGGGACATGTAAACAGGTGAACAGTATATGTGAAGAGAGTGTGTTCCCCTGATGGTTTAATATACACAGGACATGTTACCAGGTGAACAGTAGAAGTGAGGAGAATGTATTCCCCTGATTGTTTAATACACACGGGACATGTTACCAGGTGACGAGTATAAGTGAGGAGAGTGTGTTCCCCTGATGGTTTAATATACACGGGACATGTAAACAGGTGAACAGTATTAGTGAGGAGAGTGTGTTCCCGTGATTGTTAAAAATACACGGGACTTGTTACCAGGTGAACTGTATAAGTGAGGAAAGTGTGTTACCCTCATGGTTTAATATACACGGGACATGTTGCCAGGTAAACAGTATAAGTGAGGAGAGTGTGTTCCCCTGATGGTTTAATATACACGGGACTTATTACCAGGTGAACAGAATAAGTGAGGAGAGGGCTTTCCCCTGATTTTTTAATGCTGACGGGACATTTCCCCAGGTGAACAGTATAAGTGAGGAGAGTGTGTTCCCCTGATGGTTTAATACTGACGGGACATTTCCCCAGGTGAACAGCATAAGTGAGGAGAGAGTGTTCCCCTGATGGTTTAATATACACAGGACATGATACCATGTGAACAGTATAAGTGAGGAGAGTGTATTCCCCTGATGGTTCAATATACACGGGACATGTTAGGTGGTGAACAGCATAAGTGAGGAGAATGCATTCCCCTGATGGTTTAATATACACGGGACATGTTACCAGGTGAACAGTATAAGTGAGGAGAGTGTGTTCCCCTGATGGTTTAATATACACGGGACATGTTACAACGTGAACAGTATAAGTGAAGAGAGTGTGTTCCCCTGATTGTTTAATACACACGGGACATGTTGCCAGGTGAAGAGTATAAGTGAAGAGAGTGTGTTCCCCTGATGGTTTAATACAAACAGGATATGTTACCAGGTGAACATTGTAAGTGAGGAGAGTGAGTTCCCCTGATTGTTTAATATACACGGGACATGTTAGCAGGTGAACAGTATAAGTGAGGAGAATGTGTTCCCCTGATGGTTAAATATACACTGGACATGTTAGCAGGTGAACAGTATAAGTGAGGACAGTGTGTTCCCCTGATGGTATAATATACACGGGACATGTTACCAGCTGAACAGTATAAGTGAGGAGAACGCTTTCCCCTGATGGTTTAATATACACGGGACATGTTACCAGATGAACAGTATAAGTGAGGAGAGTGTGTTCCCCTGATGGTTTAATATACACTGGACATGTTAGCAGGTGAACAGTATAAGTGAGGACAGTGTGTTCCCCTGATGGTATAATATACACGGGACATGTTACCAGCTGAACAGTATAAGTGAGGAGAACGCTTTCCCCTGATGGTTTAATATACAAGGGACATGTTACCAGGTGAACAGTGTAAGTGAGGAGAGTGTGTTCCCCTGATGGTTTAATATACACGGGACATGTTAGCAGGTGAACAGTATAAGTGAGGAGAATGTATTCCCCTGATGGTTTAATATACATAGGACATGATACCAGGTGAACAGCATAAGTGAGGAGAGTGAGTTCCCCTGATGGTTTAATATACACGGGACATGTTACCAGGTGAATAGTATAAGTGAGGAGAGTGTGTTCCCTGATGGTTTAATATACACAGGACATGTTACCAGATGAACAGTATAAGTGAGGAGAGTGTGTTCCCCTGATGGTTAAATATACACTGGACATGTTAGCAGGTGAACAGTATAAGTGAGGACAGTGTGTTCCCCTGATGGTATAATATACACGGGACATGTTACCAGCTGAACAGTATAAGTGAGGAGAACGCTTTCCCCTGATGGATCAATATACACGGGACATGTTACCAGATGAACAGTATAAGTGAGGAGAGTGTGTTCCCCTGATGGTTTAATATACACTGGACATGTTAGCAGGTGAACAGTATAAGTGAGGACAGTGTGTTCCCCTGATGGTATAATATACACGGGACATGTTACCAGCTGAACAGTATAAGTGAGGAGAACGCTTTCCCCTGATGGTTTAATATACAAGGGACATGTCACCAGGTGAACAGTGTAAGTGAGGAGAGTGTTTTCCCTGATGGTTTAATATACACGGGACATGTTAGCAGGTGAACAGTATAAGTGAGGAGAATGTATTCCCCTGATGGTTTAATATACACAGGACATGATACCAGGTGAACAGCATAAGTGAGGAGAGTGAGTTCCCCTGATGGTTTAATATACACGGGACATGTTACCAGGTGAACAGTATAAGTGAGGAGAATGCTTTCACCTGATGTTTTAATATACACGGGACATGTTACCAGGTGAACAGTATAAGTGAGGAGAGTGTGTTCCCCTGATGGAATAATATACACGGGACATGTTACCAGCTGAACAGTATAAGTGAGGAGAGGGCTTTCCCCTGATGGTTTAAAATACAAGGGACTTGTTACCAGGTGAACAGTATAAGTGAGGAGAATGTGTTCCCCTGATGGTTTAATATACACGGGACATGTTACCAGGTGAACAGTATAGGTGAGGATGCTGTATTCCCCTGATGGTTCAATATACACGGGACATTTTAGCTGGTGAACAGTATAAGTGAGGAGAATGTATTCCCCTGATGGTTTAATATACACGGGACATGTTACCAGGTGAACAGTATAAGTGAGGAGAGTGTGTTCCCCTGATGGTTTAATATACACGCAACATGTTACCAAATGAACAGTATAAGTGAGGAGAGTGTGTTCCCCTGATGGTATAATATACACGGGACATGTTACCAGCTGAACAGTATAAGTGAGGAACGGGCTTCCCCCTGATGGTTTAATATACACGGGACATGTTACCAGGTGAACAGTATAAGTGAGGAGAGTGTGTTCCCCTGATGGTATAATATACACGGGACATGTTACCAGGTGAACAGTATAAGTGAGGAGAGGGCTTTCCCCTGATGGTTTAATATACACGGGACATGTTCGCAGGTAAACAGTATAAGTGAGGAGAGGGCTTTCCCCTGATGGTTTAATATACACGGGACATGTTTGCAGGTGAACAGTGTAAGTGAGGAGAGTGTGTTCCCCTGATGGTTTAATATACACGGGACATGTTGCCAGGTGAACAGTATAAGTGAGGAGAGTGTGTTCCCCTGATGGTCTAATATACACGGGACAGGTTACCAGGTGAACAGTATATGTGAAGAGAGTGTGTTCCCCTGATGGTATAATATACACGGGACATGTTACCAGCTGAACAGCATAAGTGAGGAGAAGGCTTTCCCCTGATGGTTTAATATACATGGGACATGTTACCAGGTGAACAGTATAAGTGAGGAGAGTATGTTCCCCAGATGGTTTAATATACACGGGACGTGTTACCAGGTGAACAGTATAAGTGAGGAGAGTGTGTTCCCCTGATTGATTAATACTCACGGGAGATGTTACCAGGTGAGCTGCATAAGTGAGGAGAGTGTGTTCCCCTGATGGTTTAACACGCACGGGACATGTTACCAGGTGAACAGTATATGTGAAGAGAGTGTGTTCCCCTGATGGTTTAATATCCATGGGACATGTTACCAGGTGAACAGTATAAGTGAGGAGAGTGTGTTCCCCTGATGGTTCAATATACACAGGACATGTTACCAGGTGAAAAGTATAAGTCAGGAGAGTGTGTTCCCCTGATTGTTTAATATACACAGGACATGTTACCAGGTGAACAGTAGAAGTGAGGAGAGTGTGTTCCCCTGATGTTCTAATATACACGGGACATGTTACCAGGTGAACAGTATATGTGAAGAGAGTGTGTTCCCCTGATGGTATAATATACACGGGACATGTTACCAGCTGAACAGCATAAGTGAGGAGAAGGCTTTCCCCTGATGGTTTAATACACACGGGACATGTTGCAAGGTGACGAGTATAAGTGAGGAGACTGTTTTCCCCTCATTGTTTAATATACACGGGACATGTTACCAGGTGAACAGTATAAGTGAGGAGAGTGTGTTCCCCTGATTGTTAAATATAAACGGGACATGTTACCAGGTGAACAGTATAAGTGAGGAGAGTGTGTTCCCCAGATGGTTTAATATACACGGGACATGTTACCAGGTGAACAGTATAAGTGAGGAGAGTGTGTTCCCCTGATTGTTTAATACTCACGGGAGATGTTACCAGGTGAGCTGCATAAGTGAGGAGAGTGTGTTCCCCTGATGGTTTAACACGCACGGGACGTGTCACCAGGTGAAGAGTAGAAGTGAGGAGAATGTGTTCCCCTGATTGTTTAATACACACGGGACATGTTACCAGGTGAACAGTATATGTGAAGATAGTGTGTTCCCCTGATGGTTTAATATACATGGGACATGTTACCAGGTGAACAGTATAAGTGAGGAGAGTGTGTTCCCCTGATGGTTCAATATACACAGGACATGTTACCAGGTGAACAGTATATGTGAAGATAGTGTGTTCCCCTGATTGTTTAATACTCACGGGAGATGTTACCTGGTGAGCTGTATAAGTGAGGAGTGTGTGTTCCCCTGATGGTTTAACACGCAAGGGACGTGTCACCAGGTGAAGAGTGGAAGTGAGGAGAATGTGTTCCCCTGCTTGTTCAATACACACGGGACATGTTACCAGGTGAACAGTATATGTGAAGAGAGTGTGTTCCCCTGATGGTTTAATATACATGGGACATGTTACCAGGTGAACAGTATAAGTGAGGAGAATGTGTTCCCCTGATTGTTTAATACACACGGGACATGTTACCAGGTGACGAGTATAAGTGAGGAGAGTGTGTTCCCCTGATGGTTTAATATACACGGGACATGTAAACAGGTGAACAGTATAAGTGAGGAGAGTGTGTTCCCCTGATTGTTAAAAATACACGGGACATGTTACCAGGTGAACTGTATAAGTGAGGAAAGTGTGTTACCCTCATGGTTTAATATACACGGGACATGTTACCAGGTGAACAGTATAAGTGAGGAGAGTGTGTTCCCCTGATGGTTTAATATACACGGGACATGTTACCAAATGAACAGTATAAGTGAGGAGAGTGTGTTCCCCTGATGGTATAATATACACGGGACATGTTACCAGCTGAACAGGATAAGTGAGGAACGGGCTTTCCCCTGATGGTTTAATATACACGGGACATGTTACCAGGTGAACAGTATAAGTGAGGAGAGGGCTTTCCCCTGATGGTTCAATATACATGGGACATGTTCGCAGGTAAACAGTATAAGTGAGGAGAGGGCTTTCCCCTGATGGTTTAATATACACGGGACATGTTACCAGGTGAACAGTATAAGTGAGGAGAATGTGTTCCCCTGATGGTTTGATACACAAGGGACATGTTACCAGGTGAACAGTATAAGTGAGGATACTGTATTTCCCTGATGGTTCAATATACACGGGACATGTTAGCTGGTGAACAGTATAAGTGAGGAGAATGTATTCCCCTGATGGTTTAATATACACGGGACATGTCACCAGCTGAACAGTATAAGTGAGGAGAGGGCTTTCCCCTGATGGTTTAATATACAAGGGACATGTTACCAGGTGAACAGTATAAGTGTGGAGAATGTGTTCCCCTGATGGTTTGATATACACGGGACATGTCACCAGCTGAACAGTATAAGTGAGGAGAGTGTGTTCCCCTGATGGTTTAACACGCACGGGACGTGTCACCAGGTGAAGAGTAGAAGTGAGGAGAATGTGTTCCCCTGATTGTTTAATACACACGGGAAATGTTACCAGGTGAACAGTATATGTGAAGAGAGTGTGTTCCCCTGATGGTTTAATATACATGGGCATGTTACCAGGTGAACAGTATAAGTGAGGAGAGTGTGTTCCCCTGATGGTTCAATATACACAGGACATGTTACCAGGTGAAAAGTATAAGTCAGGAGAGTGTGTTCCCCTGATTGTTTAATATACACAGGAAATGTTACCAGGTGAACAGTAGAAGTGAGGAGAGTGTGTTCCCCTGATGTTCTAATATACACGGGACATGTTACCAAGTGAACAGTATAAGTGAGGAGAGTGTGTTCCCCTGATGGTTTAATATACACGGGACATGTTACCAAATGAACAGTATAAGTGAGGAGAGTGTGTTCCCCTGATGGTATAATATACACGGGACATGTTACCAGCTAAACAGTATAAGTGAGGAACGGGCTTTCCCCTCATTGTTTAATATACACGGGACATGTTACCAGGTGAACAGTATAAGTGAGGAGAGGGCTTTCCCCTGATGGTTTAATATACAAGGGACATGTTACCAGGTGAACAGTATAAGTGAGGAGAGGGCTTTCCCCTGATGGTTCAATATACACGGGACATGTTAGCAGGTAAACAGTATAAGTGAGGAGAGGACTTTCCCCTGATGGTTTAATCTCCACGGGACATGTTTGCAGGTGAACAGTGTAAGTGAGGAGAGTGTGTTCCCCTGATGGTTTAATATACACGGGACATGTTACCAGGTGAACAGTATAAGTGAGGAGAGTGTGTTCCCCTGATGGTCTAATATACACGGGACATGTTACCAGCTGAACAGCATAAGTGAGGAGAAGGCTTTCCCCTGATGGTTTAATACACACGGGACATGTTACAAGGTGACGAGTAAAAGTGAGGAGACTGTTTTCCCCTCATTGTTTAATATACACGGGACATGTTACCAGGTGAACAGTATAAGTGAGGAGAGGGCTTTCCCCTGATGGTTCAATATACACGGGACATGTTAGCAGGTAAACAGTATAAGTGAGGAGAGGACTTTCCCCTGATGGTTTAATCTCCACGGGACATGTTTGCAGGTGAACAGTGTAAGTGAGGAGAGTGTGTTCCCCTGATGGTTTAATATACACGGGACATGTTACCAGGTGAACAGTATAAGTGAGGAGAGTGTGTTCCCCTGATGGTCTAATATACACGGGACATGTTACCAGCTGAACAGCATAAGTGAGGAGAAGGCTTTCCCCTGATGGTTTAATACACACGGGACATGTTACAAGGTGACGAGTAAAAGTGAGGAGACTGTTTTCCCCTCATTGTTTAATATACACGGGACATGTTACCAGGTAAACAGTATATGTGAGGAGAGTGTGTTCCCCTGATTGTTAAATATAAACGGGACATGTTACCAGGTGAACAGTATAAGTGAGGAGAGTGTGTTCCCCTGATTGTTTAATACTCACGGGAGATGTTACCAGGTGAGCTGTATAAGTGAGGAGAGTGTGTTCCCCTGATGGTTTAACACGCAAGGGACGTGTCACCAGGTGAAGAGTAGAAGTGAGGAGAATGTGTTCCCCTGATTGTTTAATACACACGGGACATGTTACCAGGTGAACAGTATGTGTGAAGAGTGTGTGTTCCCCTGATGGTTTAATATACATGGGACATGTTACCAGGTGAACAGTATAAGTGAGGAGAGGGCTTTCCCCTGATGGTTTAATATACACGGGACATGTTTGCAGGTGAACAGTGTAAGTGAGGAGAGTGTGTTCCCCTGATGGTTTAATATACACGGGACATGTTGCCAGGTGAACAGTATAAGTGAGGAGAGTGTGTTCCCCTGATGGTCTAATATACACGGGACATGTTACCAGGTGAACAGTATATGTGAAGAGAGTGTGTTCCCCTGATGGTATAATATACACGGGACATGTTACCAGCTGAACAGCATAAGTGAGGAGAAGGCTTTCCCCTGATGGTTTAATATACATGGGACATGTTACCAGGTGAACAGAATAAGTGAAGAGAGCCTGGTCCCCTGATTGCTTAATATACGTGGGACATGTTACAAGGTGACGAGTATAAGTGAGGAGAGTGTTTTCCCCTCATTGTTTAATATACACGGGACATGTTAGCAGGCGAACAGTATCAGTGAGGAGAATGTGTTCCCCTGATGGTTTAATATACACGGGACATGTTACCAGGTAAACGGTATAAGTGAGGAGAGTGTGTTCCCCTCATTGTTAAATATAAACGGGACATGTTACCAGGTGAACAGTATAAGTGAGGAGAGTATGTTCCCCAGATGGTTTAATATACACGGGACATGTTACCAGGTGAACAGTATAAGTGAGGAGAGTGTGTTCCCCTGATTGTTTAATACTCACGGGAGATGTTACCAGGTGAGCTGCATAAGTGAGGAGAGTGTGTTCCCCTGATGGTTTAACACGCACGGGACGTGTCACCAGGTGAAGAGTAGAAGTGAGGAGAATGTGTTCCCCTGATTGTTTAATACACACGGGACATGTTACCAGGTGAACAGTATATGTGAAGAGAGTGTGTTCCCCTGATGGTTTAATATACATGGGACATGTTACCAGGTGAACAGTATAAGTGAGGAGAGTGTGTTCCCCTGATGGTTCAATATACACAGGACATGTTACCAGGTGAAAAGTATAAGTCAGGAGAGTGTGTTCCCCTGATTGTTTAATATACACAGGACATGTTACCAGGTGAACAGTAGAAGTGAGGAGAGTGTGTTCCCCTGATGTTCTAATATACACGGGACATGTTACCAGGTGAACAGTATATGTGAAGAGAGTGTGTTGCCCTGATGGTATAATATACACGGGACATGTTACCAGCTGAACAGCATAAGTGAGGAGAAGGCTTTCCCCTGATGGTTTAATACACACGGGACATGTTACAAGGTGACGAGTATAAGTGAGGAGACTGTTTTCCCCTCATTGTTTAATATACACGGGACATGTTACCAGGTGAACAGTATAAGTGAGGAGAGTGTGTTCCCCTGATTGTTAAATATAAACGGGACATGTTACCAGGTGAACAGTATAAGTGAGGAGAGTGTGTTCCCCAGATGGTTTAATATACACGGGACATGTTACCAGGTGAACAGTATAAGTGAGGAGAGTGTGTTCCCCTGATTGTTTAATACTCACGGGAGAAGTTTCCAGGTGAGCTGTACAAGTGAGGAGTGTGTGTTCCCCTGATGGTTTAACACGCAAGGGACGTGTCACCAGGTGAAGAGTGGAAGTGAGGAGAATGTGTTCCCCTGATTGTTCAATACACACGGGACATGTTACCAGGTGAACAGTATATGTGAAGAGAGTGTGTTCCCCTGATGGTTTAATATACATGGGACATGTTACCAGGTGAACAGTATAAGTGAGGAGAATGTGTTCCCCTGATTGTTTAATACACACGGGACATGTTACCAGGTGACGAGTATAAGTGAGGAGAGTGTGTTCCCCTGATGGTTTAATATACACGGGACATGTAAACAGGTGAACAGTATAAGTGAGGAGAGTGTGTTCCCCTGATGGTTTAATATACACGGGACATGTTACCAAATGAACAGTATAAGTGAGGAGAGTGTGTTCCCCTGATGGTATAATATACACGGGACATGTTACCAGCTGAACAGTATAAGTGAGGAACAGGCGTTCCCCTGATGGTTTAATATACACGGGACATGTTACCAGGTGAACAGTATAAGTGAGGAGAGGGCTTTCCCCTGATGGTTCAATATACATGGGACATGTTAGCAGGTAAACAGTATAAGTGAGGAGAGGGCTTTCCCCTGATGGTTTAATATACACGGGACATGTTACCAGGTGAACAGTATAAGTGAGGAGAATGTGTTCCCCTGATGGTTTGATACACACGGGACATGTTACCAGGTGAACAGTATAAGTGAGGATACTGTATTCCCCTGATGGTTCAATATACACGGGACATGTTAGCTGGTGAACAGTATAAGTGAGGAGAATGTATTCCCCTGATGGTTTAATATACACGGGACATGTCACCAGCTGAACAGTATAAGTGAGGAGCGGGCTTTCCCCTGATGGTTTAATATACAAGGGACATGTTACCAGGTGAACAGTATAAGTGAGGAGAATGTGTTCCCCTGATGGTTTGATATACACGGGACATGTCACCAGCTGAACAGTGTAAGTGAGGAGAGTGTGTTCCCCTGATGGTTTAACACGCACGGGACGTGTCACCAGGTGAAGAGTAGAAGTGAGGAGAATGTGTTCCCCTGATTGTTTAATATACACGGGACATGTTACCAGGTGAACAGTATATGTGAAGAGAGTGTGTTCCCCTGATGGTTTAATATACATGGGCATGTTACCAGGTGAACAGTATAAGTGAGGAGAGTGTGTTCCCCTGGTGGTTCAATATACACAGGACATGTTACCAGGTGAAAAGTATAAGTCAGGAGAGTGTGTTCCCCTGATTGTTTAATATACACAGGACATGTTACCAGGTGAACAGTAGAAGTGAGGAGAGTGTGTTCCCCTGATGTTCTAATATACACGGGACATGTTACCAAGTGAACAGTATAAGTGAGGAGAGTGTGTTCCCCTGATGGTTTAATATACACGGGACATGTTACCAAATGAACAGTATAAGTGAGGAGAGTGTGTTCCCCTGATGGTATAATATACACGGGACATGTTGCCAGCTGAACAGTATAAGTGAGGAACGGGCTTTCCCCTGATGGTTTAATATACACGGGACATGTTACCAGGTGAACAGTATAAGTGAGGAGAGTGCGTTCCCCTGATGGTATAATATACACGGGACATGTTACCAGGTGAACAGTATAAGTGAGGAGAGGGCTTTCCCCTGATGGTTCAATATACACGGGACATGTTAGCAGGTAAACAGTATAAGTGAGGAGAGGGCTTTCCCCTGATGGTTTAATATACACGGGACATGTTTGCAGGTGAACAGTAGAAGTGAGGAGAGTGTGTTCCCCTGATGGTTTAATATACACGGGACATGTTACCAGGTGAACAGTATAAGTGAGGAGAGTGTGTTCCCCTGATGGTCTAATATACACGGGACATGTTACCAGCTGAACAGCATAAGTGAGGAGAAGGCTTTCCCCTGATGGTTTAATACACACGGGACATGTTACAAGGTGACGGGTATAAGTGAGGAGACTGTTTTCCCCTCATTGTTTAATATACACGGGACATGTTACCAGGTAAACAGTATAAGTGAGGAGAGTGTGTTCCCCTGATTGTTAAATATAAACGGGACATGTTACCAGGTGAACAGTATAAGTGAGGAGAGTGTGTTCCCCAGATGGTTAAATATACACGGGACATGTTACCAGGTGAACAGTATAAGTGAGGAGAGTGTGTTCCCCTGATTGTTTAATACTCACGGGAGATGTTACCAGGTGAGCTGTATAAGTGAGGAGAGTGTGTTCCCCTGATGGTTTAACACGCAAGGGACGTGTCACCAGGTGAAGAGTAGAAGTGAGGAGAATGTGTTCCCCTGATTGTTTAATACACACGGGACATGTTACCAGGTGAACAGTATATGTGAAGAGAGTGTGTTCCCCTGATGGTTTAATATACATGGGACATGTTGCCAGGTGAACAGTATAAGTGAGGAGAATGTGTTCCCCTGATTGTTTAATACACACGGGACATGTTACCAGGTGACGAGTATAAGTGAGGAGAGTGTGTTCCCCTGATGGTTTAATATACACGGGACATGTTACCAGTTGAACTGTATAAGTGAGGAAAGTGTGTTACCCTCATGGTTTAATATACACGGGACTTATTACCAGGTGAACAGAATAAGTGAGTAGAGGGCTTTCCCCTGATGGTTTAATGCTGACGGGACATTTCCCCAGGTGAACAGTATAAGTGAGGAGAGTGTGTTCCCCTGATGGTTTAATACTGACGGGCCATTTCCCCAGGTGAACAGCATAAGTGAGGAGAGAGTGTTCCCCTGATGGTTTAATATGCACAGGACATGATACCAGGTGAACAGTGTAAGTGAGGAGAGTGTGTTTCCCTGATTGTTTAATACATAAAGGACATGTTACCAGGTGAACAGTATAAGTGAGGAGAGGGCTTTCCCCTGATGGTTTAATATACAAGGGACATGTTACCAGGTGAACAGTATAAGTGAGGAGAATGTGTTCCCCTGATGGTTTGATACACACGGGACATTTTACCAGGTGAACAGTATAAGTGAGGATACTGTATTCCCCTGATGGTTCAATATACACGGGACATGTTAGCTGGTGAACAGTATAAGTGAGGAGAATGTATTCCCCTGATGGTTTAATATACACGGGACATGTCACCAGCTGAACAGTATAAGTGAGGAGAGGGCTTTCCCCTGATGGTTTAATATACACAGGACATGTTACCAGGTGAACAGTATAAGTGAGGAGAATGTGTTCCCCTGATGGTTTGATATACACGGGACATGTCACCAGCTGAACACTATAAGTGAGGAGAGGGCTTTCCCCTGATGGTTTAATATACAAGGGACATGTTACCAGGTGAACAGTATAAGTGAGGAGAGTGTGTTCCCCTGATGGTTTGATATACACGGGACATGTTACCAGGTGAACACTATAAGTGAGGATATTGTATTCCCCTGATGGTTCAATGTACACGGGACATGTTAGCTGGTGAACAGCATAAGTGAGGAGAATGCATTCCCCTGATGGTTTAATATACACGGGACATGTTACCAGGTGAACAGTATAAGTGAGGAGAGTGTGTTCCCCTGATGGTTTAATATACACGGGACATGTTACAACGTGAACAGTATAAGTGAAGAGAGTGTGTTACCCTGATTGTTTAATACACACGGGACATGTTGCCAGGTGAAGAGTATAAGTGAAGAGAGTGTGTTCCCCTGATGGGTTAATACAAACAGGATATGTTACCAGGTGAACAGTGTAAGTGAGGAGAGTGAGTTCCCCTGATTGTTTAATATACACGGGACATGTTAGCAGGTGAACAGTATAAGTGAGGAGAATGTATTCCCCTGATGGTTTAATATACACGGGACATGTTAGCAGGTGAACAGTATAACTGAGGAGATTGTATTCCCCTGATGGTTTAATATACACGGGACATGTTACCAGGTGAACAGTATAAGTGAGGAGAGTGTGTTCCCCTGATGGTTTAATATACACAGGACATGTTACCAGGTGAAGAGTATAAGTGAAGAGTATAAGTGAAGAGAGTGTGTTCCCCTGATGGTTCAATATACACGGGACATGTTAGCTGGTGAACAGCATAAGTGAGGAGAATGCATTCCCCTGATGGTTTAATATACACGGGACATGTTACCAAGTGAACAGTATAAGTGAGGAGAGTGTGTTCCCCAGATGGTTTAATATACACGGGACATGTTACCAAATGAACAGTATAAGTGAGGAGAGTGTGTTCCCCTGATGGTTTAATATACACGGGACATGTTACCAGGTGAACAGTATAAGTGAGGAGAGTGTGTTCCCCTGATGGTATAATATACACGGGACATGTTACCAGGTGAACAGTATAAGTGAGGAGAGGGCTTTCCCCTGATGGTTTAATATACACGGGACATGTTAGCAGGTAAACAGTACAAGTGAGGAGAGGGCTTTCCCCTGATGGTTTAATATACACGGGACATGTTTGCAGGTGAAAAGTGTAAGTGAGGAGAGTGTGTTCCCCTGATGGTTTCATATACACGGGACATGTTTGCAGGTGAAAAGTGTAAGTGAGGAGAGTGTGTTCCCCTGATGGTTTAATATACACGGGACATGTTACCAGGTGAACAGTATAAGTGAGGAGAGTGTGTTCCCCTGATGGTCTAATATACACGGGACATGTTACCAGGTGAACAGTATAAGTGAGGAGAGTGTGTTCCCCTGATGGTCTAATATACACGGGACATGTTACCAGCTGAACAGCATAAGTGAAGAGAGCCTGGTCCCCTGATTGCTTAATATACGTGGGACATGTTACAAGGTGACGAGTATAAGTGAGGAGAGTGTTTTCCCCTCATTGTTTAATATACACGGGACATGTTAGCAGGCGAACAGTATCAGTGAGGAGAATGTGTTCCCCTGATGGTTTAATATACACGGGACATGTTACCAGGTAAACAGTATAAGTGAGGAGAGTGTGTTCCCCTGATTGTTTATTACTCACGGGAGATGTTACCAGGTGAGCTGTAAAGTGAGGAGAGTGTGTTCTCCTGATTGTTAAATATAAACGGGACATGTTAACAGGTGAACAGTATAAGTGAGGAGAGTGTGTTCCCCTGATTGTTTAATACTCACGGGAGATGTTCCCAGGTGAGCTGTATAAGTGAGGAGAGTGTGTTCCCCTGATGGTTTAATATACATGGGACATGTTACCAGGTGAAGAGTAGAAGTGAGGAGAATGTGTTCCCCTGATTGTTTAATACACACGGGACATGTTACCAGGTGAACAGTATATGTGAAGAGAGTGTGTTCCCCTGATAGTTTAATATACATGGGACATGTTACCTGGTGAACAGTATAAGTGAGGAGAGTGTATTCCCCTGATGGTTCAATATACACAGGACATGTTACCAGGTGAAAAGTATAAGTCAGGAGAGTGTGTTCCCTTGATTGTTTAATATACACAGGACATGTTACCAGGTGAACAGTAGAAGTGAGGAGAGTGTGTTCCCCTGATGGTCTAATATACACAGGACATGTTACCAGGTGAACAGTATATGTGAAGAGAGTGTGTTCCCCTGATGGTATAATATACACGGGACATGTTACCAGCTGAACAGCATAAGTGAGGAGAAGGCTTTCCCCTGATGGTTTAATACACACGGGACATGTTACAAGGTGACGAGTATAAGTGAGGAGACTGTTTTCCCCTGATTGTTAAATATAAACGGGACATGTTACCAGGTGAACAGTATAAGTGAGGCGAGTGTGTTCCCCAGATGGTTTAATATACATGGGACATGTTACCAGGTGAAAAGTATAAGTGAGGAGAGTGTGTTCCCCTGATTGTTTAATACTCACCGGAGATGTTACCAGGTGAGCTGTATAAGTGAGGAGAGTGTGTTCCCCTGATGGTTTAACACGCAAGGGACGTGTCACCAGGTGAAGAGTAGAAGTGAGGAGAATGTGTTCCCCTGATTGTTTAATACACACGGGACATGTTACCAGGTGAACAGTATATGTGAAGAGAGTGTGTTCCCCTGATGGTTTAATATACATGGGAATGTTACCAGGTGAACAGTATAAGTGAGGAGAATGTGTTCCCCTGATTGTTTAATACACACGGGACATGTTACCAGGTGACGAGTATAAGTGAGGAGAGTGTGTTCCCCTGATGGTTTAATATACACGGGACATGTAAACAGGTGAACAGTATAAGTGAGGAGAGTGTGTTCCCCTGATTGTTAAAAATACACGGGACATGTTACCAGGTGAACTGTATAAGTGAGGAAAGTGTGTTACCCTCATGGTTTAATATACACGGGACTTATTACCAGGTGAACAGAATAAGTGAGGAGAGGGCTTTCCCCTGATGGTTTAATGCTGACGGGACATTTCCCCAGGTGAACAGCATAAGTGAGGAGAGTGTGTTCCCCTGATGGTTTAATACTGACGGGACATTTCCCCAGGTGAACAGCATAAGTGAGGAGAGAGTGTTCCCCTGATGGTTTAATGTACACAGGACATGATACCAGGTGAACAGTATAAGTGAGGAGAGTGTGTTCCCCTGATTGTTTAATACATAAAGGACATGTTACCAGGTGAACAGTATAAGTGAGGAGAGGGCTTTCCCCTGATGGTTTAATATACAAGGGACATGTTACCAGGTGAACAGTATAAGCGAGGAGAATGTGTTCCCCTGATGGTTTGATACACACGGGACATGTTACCAGGTGAACAGTATAAGTGAGGATACTGTATTCCCCTGATGGTTCAATATACACGGGACATGTTAGCTGGTGAACAGTATAAGTGAGGAGAATGTATTCCCCTGATGGTTTAATATACACGGGACATGTCACCAGCTGAACAGTATAAGTGAGGAGAGGGCTTTCCCCTGATGGTTTAATATACAAGGGACATGTTACCAGGTGAACAGGATAAGTGAGGAGAATGTGTTCCCCTGATGGTTTGATATACACGGGACATGTTACCAGGTGAACACTATAAGTGAGGATATTGTATTCCCCTGATGGTTCAATATACACGGGACATGTTAGCTGGTGAACAGCATAAGTGAGGAGAATGCATTCCCCTGATGGTTTAATATACACGGGACATGTTACCAGGTGAACAGTTAAGTGAGGAGAGTGTGTTCCCCTGATGGTTTAATATACACGGGACATGTTACAACGTGAACAGTATAAGTGAAGAGAGTGTGTTCCCCTGATTGTTTAATACACACGGGACATGTTGCCAGGTGAAGAGTATAAGTGAAGAGAGTGTGTTCCCCTGATGGTTTAATACAAACAGGACATGTTACCAGGTGAACAGTGTAAGTGAGGAGAGAGAGTTCCCCTGATTGTTTAATATACACGGGACATGTTAGCAGGTGAACAGTATAAGTGAGGAGAATGTATTCCCCTGATGGTTTAATATACACGGGACATGTTACCAGGTGAACAGTATAAGTGAGGAGAGTGTGTTCCCCTGATGGTTTAATATACACAGGACATGTTACCAGGTGAAGAGTATAAGTGGAGAGAGTGTGTTCCCCTGATGGTTCAATATACACGGGACATGTTAGCTGGTGAACAGCATAAGTGAGGAGAATGCATTCCCTTGATGGTTTAATATACACGGGACATGTTACCAAGTGAACAGTATAGGTGAGGAGAGTGTTCCCCTGATGGTTTAATATACACGGGACATGTTACCAAATGAACAGTATAAGTGAGGAGAGTGTGTTCCCCTGATGGTATAATATACACGGGACATGTTACCAGCTGAACAGTATAAGTGAGGAACGGGCTTTCCCCTGATGGTTTAATATACACGGGACATGTTACCAGGTGAACAGTATAAGTGAGGAGAGTCTGTTCCCCTTATGGGATAATATACACGGGACATGTTACCAGGTGAACAGTATAAGTGAGGAGAGGGCTTTCCCCTGATGGTTTAATATACACGGGACATGTTAGCAGGTAAACAGTATAAGTGAGGAGAGGGCTTTCCCCTGATCGTTTAATATACACGGGACATGTTTGCAGGTGAACAGTGTAAGTGAGGAGAGTGTGTTCCCCTGATGGTTTAATATACACGGGACATGTTACCAGGTGAACAGTATAAGTGAGGAGAGTGTGTTCCCCTGATGGTCTAATATACACGGGACTTGTTACCAGGTGAACAGTATATGTGAAGAGAGTGTGTTCCCCTGATGGTATAATATACACGGGACATGTTACCAGCTGAACAGCATAAGTGAGGAGAAGGCTTTCCCCTGATGGTTTAATATACATGGGACATGTTAACAGGTGAACAGAATAAGTGAAGAGAGCCTGGTCCCCTGATTGCTTAATATACGTGGGACATGTTACAAGGTGACGAGTAGAAGTGAGGAGAGTGTTTTCCCCTCATTGTTTAATATACACGGGACATGTTAGCAGGCGAACAGTATCAGTGAGGAGAATGTGTTCCCCTGATGGTTCAATATACACGGGACATGTTACCAGGTAAACAGTATAAGTGAGGAGAGTGTGTTCCCCTGATGGTATAATATACACGGGACATGTTACCAGCTGAACAGCATAAGTGAGGAGAAGGCTTTCCCCTGATGGTTTAATACACACGGGACATGTTACAAGGTGACGAGTATAAGTGAGGAGACTGTTTTCCCCTCATTGTTTAATATACACGGGACATGTTAGCAAGCGAACAGTATCAGTGAGGAGAATGTGTTCCCCTGATGGTTTAATATACACGGGACATGTTACCAGGTAAACAGTATAAGTGAGGAGAGTGTGTTCCCCTGATTGTTAAATATAAACGGGACATGTTACCAGGTGAACAGTATAAGTGAGGAGAGTGTGTTCCCTAGATGGTTTAATATACACGGGACATGTTACCAGGTGAACAGTATAAGTGAGGAGAGTGTGTTCCCCTGATTGTTTAATACTCACGGGAGATGTTACCAGGTGAGCTGTATAAGTGAGGATAGTGTGTTCCCCTGATGGTTTAACACGCAAGGGACGTGTCACCAGGTGAAGAGTAGAAGTGAGGAGAATGTGTTCCCCTGATTGTTTAATACACACGGGACATGTTACCAGGTGAACAGTATATGTGAAGAGAGTGTGTTCCCCTGATGGTTTAATATACATGGGACATGTTACCAGGTGAACAGTATAAGTGAGGAGAATGTGTTCCCCTGATTGTTTAATACACACGGGACATGTTACCAGGTGACGAGTATAAGTGAGGAGAGTGTGTTCCCCTGATGGTTTAATATACACGGGACATGTAAACAGGTGAAGAGTATAAGTGAGGAGAGTGTGTTCCCCTGATTGTTAAAAATACACGGGACATGTTACCAGGTGAACTGTATAATTGAGGAAAGTGTGTTACCCTCATGGTTTAATATGCACGGGACTTATTACCAGGTGAACAGAATAAGTGAGGAGAGGGCTTTCCCCTGATGGTTTAATGCTGAAGGGACATTTCCCCAGGTGAACAGTATAAGTGAGGAGAGTGTGTTCCCCTGATGGTTTAATACTGACGGGACATTTCCCCAGGTGAACAGCATAAGTGAGGAGAGAGTGTTCCTCTGATGGTTAAATATACACAGGACATGATACCAGGTGAACAGTATAAGTGAGGAGAGTGTGTTCCCCTGATTGTTTAATACATAAAGGACATGTTACCAGGTGAACAGTATAAGTGAGGAGAATGTGTTCCCCTGATGGTTTGATACACACGGGACATGTTACCAGGTGAACAGTATAAGTGAGGGTACTATATTCCCCTGCTGGTTCAATATACACGGGACATGTTAGCTGGTGAACAGTATAAGTGAGGAGAATGTATTCCCCTGATGGTTTAATATACACGGGACATGTCACCAGGTGAACAGTATAAGTGAGGAGAGTGTGTTCCACTGATGGTATAATATACACGGGACATGTCACCAGCTGAACAGTATAAGTGAGGAGAGGGCTTTCCCCTGATGGTTTAATATACAAGGGACATGTTACCAGGTGAACAGTATAAGTGAGGAGAATGTGTTCCCCTGATGGTTTGATATACACGGGACATGTTACCAGGTGAACAGTATAAGTGACGATATTGTATTCCCCTGATGGTTCAATATACACGGGACATGTTAGCTGGTGAACAGCATAAGTGAGGAGAATGCATTCCCCTGATGGTTTAATATACACGGGACATGTTACCAGGTGAACAGTATAAGAGAGGAGAGTGTGTTCCCCTGATGGTTTAATATACACGGGACATGTTACAACATGAACAGTATAAGTGAAGAGAGTGTGTTCCCCTGATTGTTTAATACACACGGGACATGTTGCCAGGTGAAGAGTATAAGTGAAGAGAGTGTGTTCCCCTGATGGTTTAATACAAACAGGATATGTTACCAGGTGAACAGTGTAAGTGAGGAGAGTGAGTTCCCCTGATTGTTTAATATACACGGGACATGTTAGCAGGTGAACAGTATAAGTGAGGAGAATGTATTCCCCTGATGGTTTAATATACACGGGATATGTTAGCAGGTGAACAGTATAAGTGAGGAGAATGTGTTCCCCTGATGGTTTAATATACACAGGACATGTTACCAGGTGAAGAGTATAAGTGAAGAGAGTGTGTTCCCCTGATGGTTCAATATACACGGGACATGTTAGCTGGTGAACAGCATAAGTGAGGAGAATGCATTCCCCTGATGGTTTAATATACACGGGACATGTTACCAAGTGAACAGTATAAGTGAGGAGAGTGTGTTCCCCTGATGGTTTAATATACACGGGACATGTTACCAAATGAACGGTATAAGTGAGGAGAGTGTGTTCCCCTGATGGTATAATATACACGGGACATGTTACCAGCTGAACAGTATAAGTGAGGAACGGGCTTTCCCCTGATGGTTTAATATACACGGGACATGTTACCAGGTGAACAGTATAAGTGAGGAGAGTGTGTTCCCCTGATGGTATAATATACACGGGACATGTTACCAGGTGAACAGTATAAGTGAGGAGAGGGCTTTCCCCTGATGGTTTAATATACACGGGACATGTTAGCAGGTAAACAGTATAAGTGAGGAGAGGGCTTTCCCCTGATGGTTTAATATACACGGGACATGTTTGTAGGTGAACAGTGTAAGTGAGGAGAGTGTGTTCCCCTGATGGTTTAATATACACGGGACATGTGACCAGGTGAACAGTATAAGTGAGGAGAGTGTGTTCCCCTGATTGTCTAATATACACGGGACATGTTACCAGGTGAACAGTATATGTGAAGAGAGTGTGTTCCCCTGATGGTATAATATACACGGGACATGTTACCAGCTGAACAGCATAAGTGAGGAGAAGGCTTTCCCCTGATGTTTTAATATACATGGGACATGTTACCAGGTGAACAGAATAAGTGAAGAGAGCCTGGTCCTCTGATTGCTTAATATACGTGGGACATGTTACAAGGTGACGAGTATAAGTGAGGAGAGTGTTTTCCCCTCATTGTTTAATATACACGGGACATGTTAGCAGGCGAACAGTATCAGTGAGGAGAATGTGTTCCCCTGAATGTTTAAGAATTAGAGCTGGGGGAAAGGAAATTATGACGCGATTAGGCAAGATTTAGGATGTGTAGGATGGGGAAGGAAACTGCAGGGGATGGGCACAAACGAAATGTGGAGCTTATTCAAGGAGCAGCTAATGCGTGTCCTTGATAAGTATGTACCTGTCAGGCAGGGAGGAAGTTGTCGAGCGAGGGAGCCGTGGTTTACTCAAGAAGTTGAAGCGCTTGTCAAGAGGAAGAGGGCGGCTTATGTTAGGATGAGACGTGAAGGCTCAGTTAGGGCGCTTGAGAGTTACAAGCTAGCCAGGAAGGATCTAAAGGGAGGGCTAAGAAGAGCAAGGAGAGGACACGAGAAGTCATTGGCGGATAGGATCAAAGAAAACCCTAAGGCTTTCTATAGGTATATCAGGAATAAACGAATGATAAGAGATAACAGGGCCAATCAAGGATAGTAGTGGGAAGTTGTGTGCGGAATCAGAGGAGATAGGGGAAGTGTTAAATGAATATTTTTCGTCAGTATTTACAGTAGAAAAAGAAAATGTTGCCGAGGAGATTACTGAGATACAGCCTACTAGGCTAGATGGGATTGAGATTCACAAGGATGAGGTGTTAGCAATTTTGGAAAGAGTGAAAATAGATAAGTCCCCTGGGCCAGATGGGATTTATCCTAGGATTCTCTGGGAAGCCAGGGAGGAGATTGCAGAGCCGTTGTTGTTGATCTTTAAGTCGTCATTGTCGACAGGAGTAGTGCCGGAGGACTGGAGGATAGCAAATGTTGTCCCCTTGTTCAAGAAGGGGAGTAGAGACAGCCCTGGTAATTATAGACCTGTGAGCCTTACTTCGGTTGTGGGTAAAATGTTGGAAAAGGTTATAAGAGACAGGATTTATAATCATCTTGAAAAGAATAAGTTCATTTGCGATAGTCAGCACGGTTTTGTGAATGGTAGGTCGTGCCTCACAAACCTTATTGAGTTTTTCGAGAAGGTGACCAAACAGGTGGATGAGGGTAAAGCCGTGGATGTGGTGTATATGGATTTCAGTAAGGCGTTTGATAAGGTTCCCCACGGTAGGCTATTGCAGAAAATACGGAAGTATGGGGTTGAAGGTGATTTAGAGCTTTGGATCAGAAATTGGCTAGCTGAAAGAAGACAGAGGGTGGTGGTTGATGGCAAATGTTCATCCTGGAGTTTAGTTACTAGTGGTGTACCGCAAGGTTCTGTTTTGGGGCCACTGCTGTTTGTCATTTTTATAAACGACCTGGATGAGGGTGTAGAAGGGTGGGTTCGTAAATTTGCGGATGACACGAAGGTCGGTGGAGTTGTGGATAGTGTCGAAGGGTGTTGTAGGGTACAGAGGGACATAGATAGGCTGCAGAGCTGGGCTGAGAGATGGCAAATGGAGTTTAATGCGGAGAAGTGTGAGGTGATTCACTTTGGAAGGAGTAACAGCAATGCAGAGTACTGGGCGAATGGGAAGATTCTTGGTAGTGTAGATGAGCAGAGAGATCTTGGTATCCAGGTACATAAATCCCTGAAAGTTGCTACCCAGGTTAATAGGGCTGTTAAGTAGGCATATGGTGTGTTAGCCTTTATTAGTAGGGGGATCGAGTTTCGGAGCCACGGGGTCATGATGCAGCTGTACAAAACTCTGGTGAGGCCGCACCTGGAGTATTGCGTGCAGTTCTGGTCACCGCATTATGGGAAGGATGTCGAAGCTTTGGAAAGGGTGCAGAGGAGATTTACTAGGATGTTGCCTGGTATGGAAGGAAGGTCTTACGAGGAAAGGCTGAGGGACTTGGGGTTGTTTTCGTTAGAGAGAAGGAGGAGGAGAGGTGACTTAATAGAGACATACAAGATAATCAGAGGGTTAGATAGGGTGGATAGTGAGAGTCTTTTTCCTCGGATGAGGATGGCAAACACGAGGGGACATAGCTTTAAGTTGAGGGGTGAAAGATATAGGACAGATGTCAGAGGTAGTTTCTTTACGCAGAGAGTAGTAGGGGCGTGGAACGCCCTGCCTGCAACAGTAGTAGACTCGCCAACTTTAAGGGCATTTAAGTGGTCATTGGATAGACATATGGATGTAAATGGAATAGTGTAGGTCAGATGATCGGCGCAACATCGAGGGCCGAAGGGCCTGTACTGCGCTGTAATATTCTAATTCTAATGTATTCTCCTGATGGTTTAATATACACGGGACATGTTAGCAGGTGAACAGTATAAGTGAGGAGAATGTATTCCCCTGATGGTTTAATATACACGGGACATGTTACCAGGTGAACAGTATAAGTGAGGAGAGTGTGTTCCCCTGATGGTTTAATATACACGGGACATGTTACCAGATGAACAGTAATAGTGAGGAGAGTGTGTTCCCCTGATGGTTTAATATACACGGGACATGTTAGCAGGTGAACAGTATAAGTGAGGACAGTGTGTTCCCCTGATGGTCTAATATACTCGGGACATGTTACCAGCTGAACAGTATAAGTGAGGAGAACGCTTTCCCCTGATGGTTTAATATACAAGGGACATGTTACCAGGTGAACAGTGTAAGTGAGGAGAGTGTGTCCCCATGATGGTTTAATATACATGCGACATGTTAGCAGGTGAACAGTATATGTGAGGAGAATGTATTCCCCTGATTGTTTAATATACACAGGACATGAGACCAGATGAACAGTATAAGTGTGGAGAGTGTGTTCCCCTGATGGTATAATATACACGGGACATGTTACCAGCTGAACAGTATAAGTGAGGAATGGGCTTTCCCCTGATGGTTTAATATACACGGGACATGTTACCAGGAGAACAGTATAAGTGAGGAGAATGTATTCCCCTGATGGTTTAATATACACGGGACATGTTAGCAGGTGAACAGTATAAGTGAGGAGAATGTATTCCCCTGATGGTTTAATATACACGGGACATGTTACCAGGTGAACAGTATAAGTGAGGAGAGTGTGTTCCCCTGATGGTTTAATATAAACAGGACATGTTACCAGGTGAAGAGTATAAGTGAAGAGAGTGTGTTCCCCTGATGGTTTAATACACACGGGACATGTTACCAGGTGAACAGTGTAAGTGAGGACAGTGAGTTCCCCTGATGGTTTAATACAAACAGGATATGTTACCAGGTGAACAGTATAAGTGAGGAGAATGTATTCCCCTGATAGTTTAATATACACGGGACATGTTACCAGATGAACAGTAATAGTGAGGAGAGTGTGTTCCCCTGATGGTTTAATATACACGGGACATGTTAGCAGGTGAACAGTATAAGTGAGGACAGTGTGTTCCCCTGATGGTCTAATATACACGGGACATGTTACCAGCTGAACAGTATAAGTGAGGAGAACGCTTTCCCCTGATGGTTTAATATACAAGGGACATGTTACCAGGTGAACAGTGTAAGTGAGGAGAGTGTGTCCCCCAGATGGTTTAATATACACAGGACATGTTAGCAGGTGAACAGTATATGTGAGGAGAATGTATTCCCCTGATGGTTTAATATACACAGGACATGATACCAGATGAACAGTATAAGTGTGGAGAGTGTGTTCCCCTGATGGTATAATATACACGGGACATGTTACCAGCTGAACAGTATAAGTGAGGAATGGGCTTTCCCCTGATGGTTTAATAGACACGGGACATGTTACCAGGTGAACAGTATAAGTGAGGAGAGTGTGTTCCCCTGATGGTATAATATACACGGGACATGTTACCAAGTGAACAGTATAAGTGAGGAGAGGGCTTTCCCCTGATGGTTTAATATACACGGGACATGTTAGCAGGTAAACAGTATAAGTGAGGAGAGGGCTTTCCCCTGATGGTTTAATATACACGGGACATGTTTGTAGGTGAACAGTGTAAGTGAGGAGAGTGTGTTCCCCTGATGGTTTAATATACACGGGACATGTGACCAGGTGAACAGTATAAGTGAGGAGAGTGTGTTCCCCTGATGGTCTAATATACACGGGACATGTTACCAGGTGAACAGTATATGTGAAGAGAGTGTGTTCCCCTGATGGTATAATATACACGGGACATGTTACCAGCTGAACAGCATAAGTGAGGAGAAGGCTTTCCCCTGATGTTTTAATATACATGGGACATGTTACCAGGTGAACAGAATAAGTGAAGAGAGCCTGGTCCTCTGATTGCTTAATATACGTGGGACATGTTACAAGGTGACGAGTATAAGTGAGGAGAGTGTTTTCCCCTCATTGTTTAATATACACGGGACATGTTAGCAGGCGAACAGTATCAGTGAGGAGAATGTGTTCCCCTGAATGTTTAATATACACGGGACATGTTACCAGGTAAACAGTATAAGTGAGGAGAGTGTGTTCCCCTGATTGTTAAATATAAACGGGACATGTTACCAGGTGAACAGTATAAGTGAGGAGAGTGTGTTCCCCAGATGTTTTAATATACACGGGACATGTTAGCAGGTGAACAGTAGAAGTGAGGAGAATGTGTTCCCCTGATTGTTTAATGCACGCGGGACATGTTACCAGGTAAACAGTATATGTGAAGAGAGTGTGTTCCCCTGATGGTTTAATATACATGGGACATGTTACCAGGTGAACAGTATAAGTGAGGAGAGTGTGTTCCCCTGATGGTTTAATATACACGGGACATATTACCAGGTGAACAGAATAAGTGAGGAGAGTGTGTTCCCCTGATGGTTTAATACTGACGGGACATTTCCCCAGGTAAACAGTGTAAGTGAGGAGAGTGAGTTCCCCTGATTGTTTAATATACACGGGACATGTTAGCAGGTGAACAGCATAAGTGAGGAGAATGTATTCCCCTGATGGTTTAATATAAACGGGACATGTTACCAGGTGAACAGTAAAAGTGAGGAGAGTGTGTTCCCCTGATGGTTTAATATACACAGGACATGTTACCAGGTGAAGAGTATAAGTGAGGAGAGTGTGTGTTCCCCTGATGGTTTAATACACACGGGACATGTTACCAGGTAAACAGTGTAAGTGAGGAGAGTGAGTTCCCCTGATGGTTTAATACAAACAGGATATGTTACCAGGTGAACAGTCTAAGTGAGGAGAGTGAGTTCCCCTGATTGTTTAATATACACGGGACATGTTAGCAGGTGAACAGTATAAGTGAGGAGAATGTATTCCCCTGATGGTTTGATATACACGGGACATGTCACCAGCTGAACAGTATAAGTGAGGAGAATGTGTTCCCCTGATGGTATAATATACACGGGACATGTCACCAGCTGAACAGTATAAGTGAGGAGAGGGCTTTCCCCTGATGGTTTAATATACACGGGACATGTTACCAGGTGAACAATATAAGTGAGGAGAGTGTGTTCCCCTGATTGTTTAATACTCACGGGAGATATTACCAGGTGAGCTGTATAAGTGAGGAGAGTGTGTTCCCCTGATGGTTTAACACGCACGGGACGTGACACCAGGTGAAGAGTAGAATTGAGGAGAGTGTGTTCCCCGATTGTTAAAAATAAACGGGATATGTTACCCGGTGAACTGAAAAGTGAGGAAAGTGTGTTTCCCTCATGGTTTAATATACACGGGTCATGTTGCCAGGTGAACAGTATAAGTGAGGAGAGTGTGTTCCCCTGATGGTTTAATATACACGGGACTTATTACCAGGTGAACAGAATAAGTGAGGAGAGGGCTTTCCCCTGATGGTTTAATACTGACGGGACATTTCCCCAGGTGAACAGTATAAGTGAGGAGAGTGTGTTCCCCTGATGGTTTAATACTGACGGGACATTTCCCCAGGTGAACAGCAGAAGTGAGGAGAGAGTGTTCCCCTGATGGTTTAATATACACAGGACATGATACCAGGTGAACAGTATAAGTGAGGAGAGTGTGTTCCCCTGATTGTTTCATACATAAAGGACATGTTACCAGGTGAACAGTATAAGTGAGGAGAGGGCTTTCCCCTGATGGTTTAATATACATGGGACATGTTACCAGGTGAACAGGACAAGTGAGGAGAATGTGTTCCCCTGATGGTTTAATATACAAGGGACATGTTACCAGGTGAACAGGACAAGTGAGGAGAATGTGTTCCCCTGATGGTTTGATACACACGGGACATGTTACCAGGTGAACAGTATAAGTGAGGATAATGTATTCCCCTGATGGGTCAATATACACGGGACATGTTAGCTGGTGAACAGTATAAGTGAGGAGAATGTGTTCCCCTGATGGTATAATATACACGGGACATGTCACCAGCTGAACAGTATAAGTGAGGAGAGGGCTTTCCCCTGATGGTTTAATATACAAGGGACATGTTACCAGGTGAACAGTATAAGTGAGGAGAATGTGTTCCCCTGATGGTTTGATATACACGGGACATGTTACCAGGTGAACAGTATAAGTAAGGATATTGTATTCCCCAGATGGTTCAATATAGACGGGACATGTTAGCTGGTGAACAGCATAAGTGAGGAGAATGCATTCCCCTGATGGTTTAATATACAGGGGACATGTTACCAGGTGAACAGTATAAGTGAGAAGAGTGTGTTCCCCTGAAGGTTTAATATACACGGGACATGTTACAACGTGAACAGTATAAGTGAAGAGAGTGTGTTCCCCTGATTGTTTAATACACACGGGACATGTTGCCAGGTGAAGAGTATAAGTGAAGAGAGTGAGTTCCCCTGATGGTTTAATACACACGGGACATGTTACCAGGTAAACAGTGTAACTGAGGAGAGTGAGTTCCCCTGATGGTTTAATACAAACAGGACATGTTAACAGGTGAACAGTGTAAGTGAGGAGAGTGAGTTCCCCTGATTGTTTAATATACACGGGACATGTTAGCAGGTGAACAGTATAAGTGAGGAGAATGTATCCCCCTGATGGTTTAATATACACGGGACATGTTACCAGGTGAACAGTATAAGTGAGGAGAATGTATTCCCCTGATGGTTTAATATACACGGGACATGTTACCAGGTGAACAGTATAAGTGAGGAGAGTGTGTTCCCCTGATGGTTTAATATACACAGGACATGTTACCAGGTGAAGAGTATAAGTGAAGAGAGTGTGTTCCCCTGATGGTTTAATACACACGGGACATGTTACCAGGTAAACAGTGTAAGTGAGGAGAGTGAGTTCCCCTGATGGTTTAATACAAACAGGATATGTTACCAGGTGAACAGTGTAAGTGAGGAGAGTGAGTTCCCCTGATTGTTTAATATACACAGGACATGATACGAGGTGAACAGTATAAGTGAGGAGAGTGAGTTCCCCTGATGGTTTAATACACACGGGACATGTTACCAGGTGAACCGTATAAGTGAGGAGAGTGTGTTCCCCTGATGGTATAATATACACGGGACATGTGACCAGCTGAACAGTGTAAGTGAGGAGAACGCTTTCCCCTGATGGTTTATTATACAAGGGACATGTAACCAGGTGAACAGTGTAAGTGAGGAGAGTGTGTTCCCCTGATGGTTTAATATACACGGGACATGTTAGCAGGTGAACAGTATAAGTGAGGAGAATGTATTCCCCTGATGGTTTAATATACACAGGACATAATACCAGGTGAACAGTATAAGTGAGGAGAGTGAGTTCCCCTGATGGTTTAATATACACGGGACATGTTAGCAGGTGAACAGTATAAGTGAGGAGAATGTATTCCCCTGATGGTTTAATATACACAGGACATAATACCAGGTGAACAGTATAAGTGAGAAGAGTGAGTTCCCCTGATGGTTTAATATACACGGGACATGTTAGCAGGTGAACAGTATAAGTGAGGAGAGTGTGTTCCCCTGATGGTTTAATATACACGGGACATGTTAGCAGATGAACAGGAGAAGTGAGGAGAGTGTGTTCCCCTGATGGTACAATATACACGGGACATGTTACCAGCTGAACAGTATAAGTGAGGAGTGGGCCTTCCCCTGATGGTTTAATATACACGGGACATGTTACCAGGTGAACAGTATAAGTGAGGAGAGTGTGTTCCCCTGATGGTATAATATACACGGGACATGTTACCAGGTGAACAGTATAAGTGAGGAGAGGGCTTTCCCCTGATGGTTTAATATACACGGGACATGTTACCAGGTGAACAGTATAAGTGAGGAGAGTGTGTTCCCCTGATGGTTTAATATACACAGGACATGTTACCAGGGGAACAGTATAAGTGACGAGAGGGCTTTCCCCTGATGGTTTAATATACACGGGACATGGTAGCAGGTGAACAATATAAGTGAGGAGAATGTATTCCCCTGATGGTTTAATCTACACGGGACATTTTACCAGGTGAACAGTGTAAGTGAGGAGAGTGTGTTCCCCTGATGGTTTAATATACACAGGGCATGTTACCAGGGGAACAGTATAAGTGAGGAGAATGTATTCCCCTGATGGTTTAATATACACGGGACATGTTCCCAGGTGAGCAGTATAAGTGAGGAGAGTGTGTTCCCCTGATTGTTTAACACGCACGGGACGTGTCACCAGGTGATGAGTGGAAGTGAGGAGAGTGTGTTCCCTGATGGTCTAACATACACGGGACATGTTACCAGGTGAACAGTATATGTGAAGAGAGTGTGTTCCCCTGATGGTTTAATATACATGGGACAAGTTACCATGTGAACAGTATAAGTGAAGAGAGCCTTTTCCCCTGATTGCTTAATATACGTGGGACAAGTTACAAGGTGACGAGTTTAAGTGAGGAGAGTGTGTTCCCCTCATTGTTTAATATATACGGGACATGTTATCAGGTGAACAGTATAAGTGAGGAGAATGTGTTCCCCTGATGGTTTAATACACACGGGACATGTTACCAGGTGAACAGTATAAGTGAGGAGAGTGTGTTCCCCTGATTGTTAAATATACACGGGACATGTTACCAGGTGAACAGTATAAGTGAGGAGAGTGTGTTCCCCACATGGTTTAATATACACGGGACTTATTGCCAGGTGAACAGAATAAGTGAGGAGAGTGTGTTCCCCTGATGGTTAAATATACACGGGACATGTTACCAGGTGAACAGTATAAGTGATGAGACTGTATTCCCCTGATGGTTCAATATACACGGGACATGTTAGCAGGTGAACAGTATAAGTGAGGAGAATGTGTTCCCCTCATGGTTTAATATACACGGGACATGTTACCAGGTGAACAGTATAAGTGATGAGACTGTATTCCCCTGATGGTTCAATATACACGGGACATGTTAGCAGGTGAACAGTATAAGTGAGGAGAATGTGTTCCCCTGATGGTTTAACTTGCACGGGACATGTTACCAGGTCAACAGTATAAGTGAGGAGAGTGTTTTCCCCTGCTGGTTTAATACACCCGGGACATGTCACCAGGTGAACAGTATAAGTGAGGAGAGTGTGTTCCCATGATGGTTTAACAGGCAGGGGACATGTTACCAGGTGAACAGTAGAAGTGAGGAGAGTGTGTTCCCCTGATGGTTTAAGATACACGGGACATGTTACCAGGTGAACAGTATAAGTGAAGAGAGTGTGTTCCCCTGATTGTTTCAGACACACGGGACATGTTGCCAGGTGAAGAGTATAAGTGAAGAGAGTGTGATCCCCTGATGGTTTAATACACACGGGGCATGTTACCAGGTAAACAGTGTAAGTGAGGAGAGTGAGTTCCCCTGATGGTTTAATACAAACAGGACATGTTACCAGGTGAACAGTGTAAGAGAGGAGAGTGAGTTCCCCTGATTGTTTAATATACCCGGGACATGTCATCAGGTGAACAGTATAAGTGAGGAGAGTGTGTTCCCCTGATGGTTTAATATACACGGGACATGTTACCAGGGGAACAGTATAAGTGAGGAGAGTGTGTTCCCCTGATGGTATATTATACACGGGACATGTCATCAGGTGAACAGTATCAGTGAGGAGAGTGTGTTCCCATGATGGTTTACTATACACGGGACATGTTACCAGGTGAACAGTATAGGTGAGGAGAGTGATTTCCCCTGATGGTTTAATACACACGGGACATGTTACCAGGTGAACATTATAAGTGAGGAGAGTGCTTTCCCCTGATGTTTTAATATACACGGGACATGTTACCAGGTGAACAGTATAAGTGAGGACAGTGTGTCCCCCTGATGGTATATTATACACGGGACATGTCATCAGGTGAACAGTATCAGTGAGGAGAGTGTGTTCCCATGATGGTTTACTATACACGGGACATGTTACCAGGTGAACAGTATAGGTGAGGAGAGTGATTTCCCCTGATGGTTTAATACACACGGGACATGTTACCAGGTGAACATTATAAGTGAGGAGAGTGTGTTCCCCTGATGGTTTAATATACACAGGACATGTTACCAGGTGAACAGTATATGAGTATATGTGAAGAGAGTGTGTTCCCCTGATGGTTTAATACACACGGGACATGTTACCAGGTGAACAGTATAAGTGAGGAGAGTGTGTTCCCCTGATGGTTTAATACACACGGGACATGTTACCAGGTGAACAGTATAAGTGAGGAGAGTGTGTTCCCCTGATGGTTCAATATACACGGGACATGTTACCAGGTGAACAGTATAAGTGAGGAGAGTGTGTTCCCCTGATGGTTCAATATACACGGGACATGTTACCAGGTGAACAGTATAAGTGAGGAGAGTGTGTTCCCCTGATGGTTCAATATACACGGGACATGTTACCAGGTGAACAGTATAAGTGAGGAGACTGTGTTCCCCTGATGGTTTAATCTACACGGAACATGTTACCAGGTGAACAGTATAAGTGAGGAGAATGTGTTCCCCTGATGGTTTAATATACACGGGACATGTTACCAGGTGAAAAGTATAAGTTAGGAGAGTGTATTCCCCTGATTGTTTAATACTCACGGGAAATGTTACCAGGTGAACAGTGTAAGTGAGGAGAGTGTGTTCCCCTGATGGTTTAATATACACGGGACATGTTACCAGGTGAACAGTATAAGTGATGAGAGTAGTTCCCTTGATGGTTTAACATGCACGGGACATGTTACCAGGTCAACAGTACCAGTGAGGAGAGTGTGTTCCCCTGATGGTTTAATACACCCGGGACATGTTACCAGGTGAACAGTGTAAGTGAGGAGAGTGTGATCCAATGATTGTTTAATACTGACGGGACGTGTCATCAGCTGAACAGTATAAGTGAGGAGAGTGTGTTCCCATGTTGGTTTAATATACACGGGACATGTTAGCAGGTGAACAGTAGAAGTGAGGAGAGTGTGTTCCCCTGATGGTTTAATATACACGGGACATGTTAGCAGGTGAACAGTATATGTGAGGAGAGTGTGTTCCCCTGATGGTTTAATATACACGGGACATGTTACCAGGTGAACAGTATAAGTGAGGAGAATGTATTCCCCTGATGGTTTAATATACACGGGACATGTTAGCAGGAGAACAGTATAAGTGAGGAGAGTGTGTTCCCCTGATCGTTTAATATACACTGGACATGTTAGCAGGTGAACAGGATAAGTGAGGAGAGAGTGTTCCCATGATGGTTTAACAGGCAGGGGACATGTTACCAGGTGAACAGTATAAGTGAGGAGAGTGTGTTCCCCTGATGGTTTAATATACACGGGACATGTTACCAGGTGAAAAGTATAAGTGAAGAGAGTGTGTTCCCCTGATTGTTTAATACACACGGGACATGTTGCCAGGTGAAGAGTATAAGTGAAGAGAGTGTGTTCCCCTGATGGTTTAATACACACCGGACATGTTACCAGGTAAACAGTGTAAGTGAGGAGAGTGAGTTCCCTTGATGGTTTAATACAAACAGGACATGTTACCAGGTGAACAGTGTAAGTGAGGAGAGTGAGTTCCCCTGATGGTTTAATACAAACAGGACATGTCAACAGGTGAACAGTATAAGTGAGGAGAGTGTGTTCCCCTGATGGTTTAATATACACAGGACATGATACCAGGTGAACAGCAGAATTGAGGAGAGTGAGTTCCCCTGATTGTTTAATATACCCGGGACATGTCATCAGGTGAACAGTATAAGTGAGGAGAGTGTGTTCCCCTGATGGTTTAATATACACGGGACATGTTACCAGGTGAACAGTATAAGTGAGTAGAGTGTGTTCCCCTGATGTTTTAATATACACGGGACATGTTACCAGGTGAACAGTATAAGTGAGGACAGTGTGTTCCCCTGATGGTATAATATACACGGGACATGTTACCAGCTGAACAGTATAAGTGAGGAGAGGGCTTTCCGCTGATGGTTTAATATACAAGGGACATGTTACCAGGTGAACAGTATAAGTGAGGAGAATGTGTTCCCCTGATGGATTAATATACACGGGGCATGTTACCAGGTGAACTGTAGAAGTGAGGATACTGTATTCCATTGATGGTTCAATATACACGGGACATGTTAGCTGGTGAACAGTATAAGTGAGGAGAATGTATTCCCCTGATGGTTTAATATACACGGGACATGTTACCAGGTGAACAGTATAAGTGAGGAGAGTGTGTTCCACTGATGGTTTAATATACACGGGACATGTTACCAGGTGAACAGTATAAGTGAGGAGAGTGTGTTCCCCTGATGGTATAATATACACGGGACATGTTACCAGCTGAACAGCATAAGTGAGGAGAGGGCTATCCCCTGATCGTTTAATATACACGGGACATGTTGGCAGGTGAACAGTATAAGTGAAGAGAGTGTGTTCCCCTGATGGGATAATATACACGGGACAATTTATTCGGTGAATCAGTATAAGTGAGGAGAGTGTGTTCCCCTGACGGTTTAATATACACGGGACATGTTAGCAGGTGAACAGTATAAGTGAGGAGAATGTATTCCCCTGATGGTTTAATATACACAGGACATGTTACCAGGTGAAAAGTATAAGTGAGGAGAATGTATTCCCCTGATGGTTTAATATACACAGGACATGTTACCAGGTGAACAGTATAAGTGAGGAGAGTGTGTTCCCCTGATGGTTTAATATACACGGTACATGTTACCAGGTGAAAAGTATAAGTGAGGAGAATGTGTTCCCCTGATGGTTTAATATACACGGGACATGTTACCAGGTGAACAGTGTAAGTGAGGAGAGTGTGTTCCCCTGATGGTTTAACACGCACGGGACGTGTCACCAGGTGAAGAGTAGAAGTGAGGAGAGTGTCTTCCCCTGATGGTCTAATATACACGGGACATGTTACCAGGTGAACAGTATATGTGAAGAGAGTGTATTCCCCTGATGGTTTAATATAAATGGGACATGTTACCAGGTGAACAGTATAAGTGAAGAGAGCCTGTTCCCCTGATTGCTTAATATATGTGGAACATGTTACAAGGTGACGAGTGTAAGTGAGGAGAGTGTGTTCCCCTCATTGTTTAATATACATGGCAGATGTTAGCAGGTGAACAGTATCAGTGAGGAGAATGTGTTCCCCTGATGGTTTAATATACACGGGACATGTTACCAGGTGAACAGTATAAGTGAGGAGAGTGTGTTCCCCTGATTGTTAAATATACACGGGACATGTTACCAGGTGAACAGTATAAGTGAGGAGAGTGTGTTCCCCAGATGGTTTAATATACACGGGACATGTTACCAGGTGAAGAGTATAAGGGAGGAGAGTGTGTTCCCCTGATGGTTTAATATACAAGGCACTTATTACCAGGTGAACAGAATAAGTGAGGAGAGGGCTTTCCCCCGATGGTTTAATATACACGGGACATGTTACCAGGTCAACAGTATAAGTGAGGAGAGTGTGTTCCCCTGATGGTTTAATAAACACGGGACATGTTACCAGGTGAACAGTATAAGTGAGGAGAGTGTGTTCCCCTGATGGTTTAATATACATGGGACATGTTACCAGGTGAACAGTATAAGTGATGAGACTGTATTCCCCTGATGGTTCAATATACACGAGACATGTTACCAGGTGAACAGTATAAGTGAGGAGAGTGTGTTCCCATGATGGTTTAACAGGCAGGGGACATGTTACCAGGTGAACAGTAGAAGTGAGGAGAGTGTGTTCCCCTGATGGTTTAATATAAACGGGACATGTTAGCAGGTGAACAGTATAAGTGAGGAGAGTGTGTTCCCCTGATGGTTTAATATACACGGGACATGTTAGCAGGTGAACACTATAAGTGAGGAGAATGTATTCCCCTGATGGTTTAATATACACGGGACATGTTAGCAGGTGAACAGTAGAAGTGAGGAGAGTGTGTTCCCCTGATGGTTTAATATACACGGGACATGTTTGCAGGTGAACAGTATAAGTGAGGAGAATGTATTCCCCTGATGGTTTAATATACACGGGACATGTTACCAGGTGAACAGTATAAATGTGGAGACTGTGTTCCCCTGATGGTTTAATATACACGGAACATGTTACCAGGTGAACAGTATAAGTGAGGAGAATGTGTTCCCCTGATGGTTTAATATACACGGGACATGTTACCAGGTGAAAAGTAAAAGTTAGGAGAGTGTGTTCCCCTGAATGTTTAATACTCACGGGACATGTTACCAGGTGAGCAGTATAAGTGAGGAGAGTGTGTTCCCCTGATGGTATAATATACACGGGACATGTTACCAGCTGAACAGTATAAGTGAGGAGAGGGCTTTCCGCTGATGGTTTAATATACAAGGGACATGTTACCAGGTGAACAGTATAAGTGAGGAGAATGTGTTCCCCTGATGGATTAATATACACGGGGCATGTTACCAGGTGAACTGTAGAAGTGAGGATACTGTATTCCATTGATGGTTCAATATACACGGGACATGTTAGCTGGTGAACAGTATAAGTGAGGAGAATGTATTCCCCTGATGGTTTAATGTACACGGGACATGTTACCAGGTGAACAGTATAAGTGAGGAGAGTGTGTTCCACTGATGGTTTAATATACACGGGACATGTTACCAGGTGAACAGTATAAGTGAGGAGAGCGTGTTCCCCTGATGGTATAATATACACGGGACATGTTACCAGCTGAACAGCATAAGTGAGGAGAGGGCTATCCCCTGATCGTTTAATATACACGGGACATGTTGGCAGGTGAACAGTATAAGTGAAGAGAGAGTGTTCCCCTGATGGGATAATATACACGGGACAATTTATTCGGTGAATCAGTATAAGTGAGGAGAGTGTGTTCCCCTGACGATTTAATATACACGGGACATGTTAGCAGGTGAACAGTATAAGTGAGGAGAATGTATTCCCCTGATGGTTTAATATACACAGGACATGTTACCAGGTGAAAAGTATAAGTGAGGAGAATGTATTCCCCTGATGGTTTAATATACACAGGACATGTTACCAGGTGAACAGTATAAGTGAGGAGAGTGTGTTCCCCTGATGGTTTAATATACACGGTACATGTTACCAGGTGAAAAGTATAAGTGAGGAGAATGTGTTCCCCTGATGGTTTAATATACACGGGACATGATACCAGGTGAAAAGTATAAGTCAGGAGAGTGTGTCCCACCGGTTGTTTAATACTCACGGGACATGTTACCAGGTGAGCAGTATAAGTGAGGAGAGTGTGTTCCCCTGATGGTTTAATATACACGGGACATGTTACCAGGTGAACAGTGTAAGTGAGGAGAGTGTGTTCCCCTGATGGTTTAACACGCACGGGACGTGTCACCAGGTGAAGAGTAGAAGTGAGGAGAGTGTCTTCCCCTGATGGTCTAGTATACACGGGACATGTTACCAGGTGAACAGTATATGTGAAGAGAGTGTATTCCCCTGATGGTTTAATATAAATGGGACATGTTACCAGGTGAACAGTATAAGTGAAGAGAGCCTGTTCCCCTGATTGCTTAATATATGAGGAACATGTTACAAGGTGACGAGTGTAAGTGAGGAGAGTGTGTTCCCCTCATTGTTTAATATACATGGCAGATGTTAGCAGGTGAACAGTATCAGTGAGGAGAATGTGTTCCCCTGATGGTTTAATATACACGGGACATGTTACCAGGTGAACAGTATAAGTGAGGAGAGTGTGTTCCCCTGATTGTTAAATATACACGGGACATGTTACCAGGTGAACAGTATAAGTGAGGAGAGTGTGTTCCCCAGATGGTTTAATATACACGGGACATGTTACCAGGTGAAGAGTATAAGGGAGGAGAGTGTGTTCCCCTGATGGTTTAATATACACGGCACTTATTACCAGGTGAACAGAATAAGTGAGGAGAGGGCTTTCCCCTGATGGTTTAATATACACGGGACATGTTACCAGGTCAACAGTATAAGTGAGGAGAGTGTGTTCCCCTGATGGTTTAATAAACACGGGACATGTTACCAGGTGAACAGTATAAGTGAGGAGAGTGTGTTCCCCTGATGGTTTAATATACATGGGACATGTTACCAGGTGAACAGTATAAGTGATGAGACTGTATTCCCCTGATGGTTCAATCTACACGAGACATGTTACCAGGTGAACAGTATAAGTGAGGAGAGTGTGTTCCCATGATGGTTTAACAGGCAGGGGACATGTTACCAGGTGAACAGTAGAAGTGAGGAGAGTGTGTTCCCCTGATGGTTTAATATAAACGGGACATGTTAGCAGGTGAACAGTATAAGTGAGGAGAGTGTGTTCCCCTGATGGTTTAATATACACGGGACCTGTTAGCAGGTGAACACTATAAGTGAGGAGAATGTATTCCCCTGATGGTTTAATATACACGGGACATGTTAGCAGGTGAACAGTAGAAGTGAGGAGAGTGTGTTCCCCTGATGGTTTAATATACACGGGACATGTTTGCAGGTGAACAGTATAAGTGAGGAGAATGTATTCCCCTGATGGTTTAATATACACGGGACATGTTACCAGGTGAACAGTATAAATGTGGAGACTGTGTTCCCCTGATGGTTTAATATACACGGGACATGTTACCAGGTGAAAAGTAAAAGTTAGGAGAGTGTGTTCCCCTGAATGTTTAATACTCACGGGACATGTTACCAGGTGAGCAGTATAAGTGAGGAGAGTGTGTTCCCCTGATGGTTTAACACGCACGGGACGTGTCACCAGGTGAAGAGTAGAAGTGAGGAGAGTGTGTTCCCCTGATGGTCAAATATACACTGGACATGTTACCAGGTGAACATATATGTGAAGAGAGTGTGTTCCCCTGATGGTTTAATATACATGGGACATGTTACCAGGTGAACAGTATAAGTGAAGAGAGCCTGTTCCCCTGATTGCTTAATATGCGTGGGACATGTTACAAGGTGACGAGTATAAGTGAGGAGAGTGTGTTCCCCTCATTGTTTAATATACACGGGACATGTTAGCAGGTGAACAGTATCAGTGAGGAGAATGTGTTCCCCTGATGGTTTAATATACACGGGACGTGCCACCAGGTGAAGAGTAGAAGTGAGGAGAGTGTGTTCCCCTGATGGTCCAATATACACGGGACATGTTACCAGGTGAACATTATATGTGAAGAGAGTGTGTTCCCCTGATGGTTTAATATACATTGGACATTTTACCAGGTGAACAGTCTAAGTGAAGAGAGCCTGTTCCCCTGATTGCTTAATATACGTGGGACATGTTACAAGGTGACGAGTATATTTGAGGAGAGTGTGTTCCCCTCATTGTTTAATATACACGGGACATGTTAGCAGCTCAACAGTATAAGTGAGGAGAATGTCTTCCCCTGATGGTTTAATATACACGGGACATGTTACAAGGTGACGAGTATAAGTGAGGAGAGTGTGTTCCCCTCATTGTTTAATATACACGGGACATGTTAGCAGGTGAACAGTATCAGTGAGGATAATGTGTACCCTGATGGTTTAATATACACGGGACATGTTACCAGGTGAACAGTATAAGTGAGGAGAGTGTGTTCCCCTGATTGTTAAATATACACGGGACATGTTACCAGATGAACAGTATAAGTGAAGAGAGTGTGTTCCCCAGATGGTTTAATATACACGGGACATGTTACCATGTGATCAGTATAAGTGAGTAGAGTGTGTTCCCCTGATGCTTTAATATACACGGGACCTATTACCATGCGAACAGAATAAGTGAGGAGAGGGCTTTCCCCTAATGGTTTAATATACACGGGACATGTTACCAGGTGAACAGTATAAGTGAGGAGAGTGTGTTCCCCTGATGGTTTAATATACACGGGACATGTTACCAGGTGAACAGTATAAGTGATGAGACTGTATTCCCCTGATGGTTCAATATACACGGGACATGTTAGCGGGTGAACAGTATAAGTGAGGAGAATGTGTTCCCCTCATGGTTTAATATACATGGGACATGTTACCAGGTGAACAGTGTAAGTGAGGAGAGTGTGTTCCCCTGATTGTTTAACATGCACGGGACATGTTACCAGGTCAACAGTATAAGTGAGGAGAGTGTGTTCCCCTGATGGTTTAATACACCCGGGACATGTTACCAGGTGAACATTATAAGTGAGGAGAGTGTGATCCAATGATTGTTTATTATACACGGGACATGTTACCAGGTGAACAGTATAAGTGAGGAGAGTGTGTTCCCATGATGGTTTAACAGGCAGGGGACATGTTACCAGGTGAACAGTAGAAGTGAGGAGAGTGAGTTCCCCTGATGGTTTAATATACACGGGACATGTTACCAGGTGGACAGTATAATTGAAGAGAGTGTGCTCCCCTGATTGTTTAATACACACGTGACATGGTGCCAGGTGCAGAGTATAAGTGAAGAGAGTGTGTTCCCCTGATGGTTTAATACACACGGGACATGTTACCAGGAAAACAGTGTAAGTGAGGAGAGTGAGTTCCCCTGATGGTTTAATGCAAACAGGACATGTTACCAGGTGAACAGTATAAGTGAGGAGAGTGTTTTGCCCTGATGGTTTAATATACACGGGACATGTTACCAGGTGAAAAGTATAAGTGAGGAGAGTGATTTCCCCTGATGGTTTAATATTCACGTGACATGTTACCAGGTGAACAGTATAAGTGAGGAGAGTGTGTTCCCCTGATGGTATAATATACACAGGACATGTTACCAGGTGAACAATTTTCGTGAGGAGAGGGCTTACCCATGATGGTTTAATATACACGGGACATGTTACCAGGTGAATAGTATAAGTGAGGAGAGTGAGTTCCCCTGATGGTTTAATATACACGGGACATGTTACCAGGTGAACAGTATAAGTGAGGAGAGTGCTTTCCCCTGATGTTTTAATATACATGGGACATGTTACCAGGTGAACAGTATAAGTGAGGACAGTGTGTTCCCCTGATGGTATAATATACACGGGACATGTTACCAGGTGAACAGTATAAGTGAGGAGAGTGTGTTCCCCTGATGGTTTAACACGCACTGGACGTGTCACAAGGTGAAGAGTAGAAGTGAGGAGAGTGTGTTCCCCTGATGGTCTAATATACACGGGACATGTTACCAGGTGAACAGTATATGTGAAGAGAGTGTTTTCCCCTGATGGTTTAATATACATGGGACATGTTACCAGGTGAACAGTATAAGAGAAGAGAGCCTTTTCTCCTGATTGCTTAATATACGTGGGACATGTTACAAGGTGACGAGCATAAGTGAGGAGATTGAGTTCCCCTGATTGTTTAATATACCCGGGACATGTCATCAGGTGAACAGTATAAGTGAGGAGAGTGTGTTCCCCTGATGGTTTAATATACACGGGACATTTTAGCAGGTGAACAGGATAAGTGAGGAGAGTGTGTTCCCCTGATGACTTAATATACACGGGACATGCAGGAGGTGAACAGTATAAGTGAGGAGAATGTATTCCCCTGATGGTTTAATATACACAGGACATGTTACCAGGTGAACAGTATAACTGAGGAGACTGTTTTCCCCTGATGGTTTAATATACACAGGACATGTTACCAGGTGAACAGTATAAGTGAGGAGAATGTGTTCCGCTGATGGTTTAATATGCACGGGACATGTTACCAGGTGAAAAGTATAAGTCAGGAGAGTGTGTTCCCCTGATTGTTTAATACTCACGGGACATGTTACCAGGTGAGCAGTATAAGTGAGGAGAGTGTGTTCCCCTGATGGTTTAACACGCACGGGACGTGTCACCAGGTGAAGAGTAGAAGTAAGAAGAGTGTGTTCCCCTGATGGTCTAATATGCATGGGACATGTTACCAGGTGAACAGTATATGTGAAGACAGTGTGTTCCCCTGATGGTTTAATATACATGGGACATGTTACCAGGTGAACAGTATAAGAGAAGAGAGCCTTTTCTCCTGATTGCTTAATATACGTGGGACATGTTACAAGGTGACGAGTATAAGTGAGGAGAGTGTGTTCCCCTCATTGTTTAATATACACGGGACATGTTAGCAGGTGAACAGTATCAGTGAGGAGAATGTGTTCCCCTGATGGTTTAATATACACGGGAAATGTTACCAGGTGAACAGAATAAGTGAGGAGAGTGTGTTCCCCTGATTGTTAAAAATACACGGGACATGTTACCAGGTGAACAGTATAAGTGAGGAGAGTGTGTTCCCCAGATGGTTTAATATACATGGGACATGTTACCAGGTGAACAGTATAAGTGAGGAGAGTGTGTTCCCCTGATGGTTTAACATGCACGGGACATGTTACCAGGTCAACAGTATAAGTGAGGAGAGTGTGTTCCCCTGATGGTTTAATACACCCTGGACATGTTACCAGGTGAACAGTATAAGTGAGGAGAGTGTGATCCAATGATTGTTTAATACTGACGGGACGTGTCACCAGGTGAAAAGTATAAGTGAGGAGAGTGTGTTCCCATGATGGTTTAACAGGCAGGGGACATGTTACCAGGTGAACAGTAGAAGTGAGGAGAGTGTGTTCCCCTGATGTTTTAATGTACACCGGACATGTTACCAGGTGAACAGTATAAGTGAAGAGAGTGTGTTTCCCTGATGGTTTAATACACACGGGACATGTTACCAGGTAAACAGTGTAAGTGAGGAGAGTGAGTTCCCCTGATGGTTTAATACAAACAGGACATGTTACCAGGTGAACAGTGTAAGTGAGGAGAGTGAGTTCCCCTGATGGTTTAAACAAACAGGACATGTCAACAGGTGAACAGTATAAGTGAGGAGAGTGAGTTCCCATGATGGTTTAACAAGCACGGGACATGTTACCTGGTGAACAGTATAAGTGAGGAGAGTGCTTTCCCCTGATGGTTTAATATACACGGGACATGTTACCAGGTGAACAGTATAAGTGAGGACAGTGTGTTCCCCTGATGGTATAATACACACGGGACATGTTACCAGGTGAACAGTATAACTGAGGACAGTGTGTTCCCCTGATGGTATAATATACACGGGACATGTTACCACCTGAACAGTATAAGTGAGGAGAGGGCTTTCCCCTGATGGTTTAATATACACGGGACACGTTGCCAGGTGAAGAGTATAAGTGAAGAGAGTGTGTTCCCCTGATGGTTTAATACACACGGGACATGTTACCAGGTAAACAGTGTAAGTGAGGAGAGTGTGCTCCACTGATAGTTTAATATACACGGGACATGTTCCCAGGTGAACAGTGTAAGTGAGGAGACTGTATTCCCCTCATGGTTCAATATACACGGGACATGTTAGCAGGTGAACAGTACAAGTGAGGAGAATGTGTTCCCCTGATGGTTGAAAAACAAGGGACATGTTCTCAGGTGAACAGTGTAAGTGAGGAGACTGTATTCCCCTCATGGTTCAATATACACGGGACATGTTAGCAGGTGAACAGTATAAGTGAGGAGAGTGTGTTCCCCTGATGGTTTAATATACACGGGACATGTTACCAGGTGATCAGTATAAGTGAGGAGAGTGTGTTCCCCTGATGGTTTAATATACACGGGACATGTTGCCAATTGAAGAGTGTAAGTGTGGAGAGTGAGTTCCCATGATGGTTTAACAGGCAGTGGACATGTTACCAGGTGAACAGTAGCAGTGAGGACAGTGTGTTCCCCTGATGGTTTAATATACACGGGACATGTTACCAGGTAAACAGTGTAAGTGAGGAGAGTGAGTTCCCCTGATGGTTTAATACAAACAGGACATGTTACCAGGTTAACAGTGTAAGTGAGGAGAGTGAGTTCCCCTGATGGTTTAATACAAACAGGACATGTCAGCAGGTGAACAGTGTAAGTGAGGAGAGTCTGTTCCCCTGATGGTTTAATATACACAGGACATGTCACCAGGTGAACAGTATAAGTGAGGAGAGTGTGTTCCCCTGATGGTTTAATATACACGGGACATGTTACAAGGTGAACAGAATAAGTGAGGAGAGTGAGGTCCCCTGATTGTTTAATACATACGGGACATGTCACCAGGTGAACAGTATAAGTGAGGAGAGTGAGTTCCCCTGATTGTTTAATACACACAGGACATGTTACCAGGTGAACAGTATAAGTGAGGAGAGAGTGTTCCCCTGATGGTTTAACACGCACGGGACATGTTACCAGGTGAACAGTATAAGTGAGGAGAGTGTGTTCCCCTCATGGTTTAACACGCACGGGACATGTTACCAGGTGAACAGTATAAGTGAGGAGAGAGTGTTCCCCTGATGGTTTAACACGCACGGGACATGTTACCAGGTGAACAGTATAAGTGAGGAGAGTGTGTTCCCCTGATGGTTTAACACGCACGGGACATGTACCCAGGTGAACAGTATAAGTGAGGAGAGTGTGTTCCCCTGATGGTTTAATATACACAATACATGATACCAGGTGAACAGTATAAGTGAGGAGAGAGCATTCCCCTCATGGTTTAACACGCACGGGAAATGTTACCAGGTGAACATTATAAGTGAGGAGAGTGTGTTCCCCTGATTGTTTAATACACACAGGACATGTTACCAGGTGAACAGTATAAGTGAGGAGAGTGTGTTCCCCTGATGGTTTAATATACACAGGACATGTTACCAGGTGAACAGTATAAGTGAGGAGAGTGTGTTTCCCGGATGGTTTAATATACACGGGACATGATACCAGGTGAACAGTATAAGTGAGGAGAGTGTGTTCCCCTGATGGTTTAACACGCACGGGACATGTTACCAGGTGAACAGTATAAGTGAGGAGAGTGTGTTCCCCTCATGGTTTAACACGCACGGGACATGTTACCAGGTGAACAGTATAAGTGAGGAGAGAGTGTTCCCCTGATGGTTTAACACGCACGGGACATGTTACCAGCTGAACAGTATAAGTGAGGAGAGTGTGTTCCCCTGATGGTTTAACACGCACGGGACATGTACCCAGGTGAACAGTATAAGTGAGGAGAGTGTGTTCCCCTGATGGTTTAATATACACAATACATGAGACCAGGTGACCATTATAAGTGAGGAGAATGTGTTCCCCTCATGGTTTAATATACATGGGACATGTTACCAGGTGAACAGTATAAGTGAGGAGAGTGTGTTCCCCTGATGGTTTAACATGCACGGGACATGTTACCAGGTCAACAGTATAAGTGAGGAGAGTGTGTTCCCCTGATGGTTTAATACACCCTGGACATGTTACCAGGTGAACAGTATAAGTGAGGAGAGTGTGATCCAATGATTGTTTAATACTGACGGGACATGTCACCAGGTGAACAGTATAAGTGAGGAGAGTGTGTTCCCATGATGGTTTAACAGGCAGGGGACATGTTACCAGGTGAACAGTAGAAGTGAGGAGATGTGTTCCCCTGATGTTTTAATATACACGGGACATGTTACCTGGTGAACAGTATAAGTGAAGAGAGTGTGTTCCCCTGATTGTTTAATACACACGCGACATGAGCCAACTGTGCAACAGCCCCAACAAACAAATTTCTCTGCAGCACCTGTGGAAGAGCCTGTCACTCCAGAATTGGCCTTTATAGCCACTCCAGGCGCTGCTTCACAAACCACTGACCACCTCCAGGCGCGTATCCATTGTCTCTCGAGATAAGGAGGCCCAAAAGATGTTGCCAGGTGAAGAGTATAAGTGAAGAGAGTGTGTTCCCCTGATGGTTTAATACACACGGGACATGTTACCAGGTAAACAGTGTAAGTGAGGAGAGTGAGTTCCCCTGATGGTTTAATACAAACAGGACATGTTACCAGGTGAACAGTGTAAGTGAGGAGAGTGAGTTCCCCTGATGGTTTAAACAAACAGGACATGTCAACAGGTGAACAGTATAAGTGAGGAGAGTGAGTTCCCCTGATGGTTTAATATGCACAGGACATGATACCAGGTGAACAGTATAAGTGAGGAGAGTGAGTTCCCCTGATTGTTTAATATACCCGGGACATGTCACCAGGTGAACAGTATAAGTGAGGAGAGTGTGTTCCCCTGATGGTATAATATACATGGGACACGTTACCAGGTGAGCAGTATAAGTGAGGAGAGGCTTACCCATGATGGTTTAATATGCACGGGACATGTTACCTGGTGAACAGTATAAGTGAGGAGAGTGCTTTCCCCTGATGGTTTAATATACACGGGACATGTTACCAGGTGAACAGTATAAGTGAGGACAGTGTGTTCCCCTGATGGTAAAATACACACGGGACATGTTACCAGGTGAACAGTATAAGTGAGGAGAGTGCTTTCCCCTGATGGTTTAATATACACGGGACATGTTACCAGCTGAACAGTATAAGTGAGGAGAGGGCTTTCCCCTGATGGTTTAATATCCACGGGACATGTTGCCAGGTGAAGAGTATAAGTGAAGAGAGTGTGTTCCCCTGATGGTTTAATACACACGGGACATGTTACCAGGTAAACAGTGTAAGTGAGGAGAGTGTGCTCCACTGATAGTGTAATATACACGGGACATGTTCCCAGGTGAACAGTGTAAGTGAGGAGACTGTATTCCCCTCATGGTTCAATATACACGGGACATGTTAGCAGGTGAACAGTACAAGTGAGGAGAATGTGTTCCCCTGATGGTTTAATATACACGGGACATGTTCTCAGGTGAACAGTGTAAGTGGGGAGACTGTATTCCCCTCATGGTTCAATATACACGGGACATGTTACCAGGTGATCAGTATAAGTGAGGAGACTGTGTTCCCCTGATGGTTTAATATACACGGGACATGTTGCCAGGTGAAGAGTGTAAGTGTGGAGAGTGAGTTCCCATGATGGTTTAACAGGCAGTGGACATGTTACCAGGTGAACAGTAGAAGTGAGGACAGTGTGTTCCCCTGATGGTTTAATATACACGGGACATGTTACCAGGTAAACAGTGTAAGTGAGGAGAGTGAGTTCCCCTGATGGTTTAATACAAACAGGACATGTCAACAGGTGAACAGTATAAGTGAGGAGAGTCTGTTCCCCTGATGGTTTAATATACACAGGACATGTCACCAGGTGAACAGTATAAGTGAGGAGAGTGTGTTCCCCGGATGGTTTAATATACACGGGACATGTTACAAGGTGAACAGAATAAGTGAGGAGAGTGAGTTCCCCTGATTGTTTAATACACACGGGACATGTCACCAGGTGAACAGTATAAGTGAGGAGAGAGTGTTCCCCTGATGGTTTAACACGCACGGGACATGTTACCAGGAGAACAGTATAAGTGAGGAGAGTGTGTTCCCCTCATGGTTTAACACGCACGGGACATGTTACCAGGTGAACAGTATAAGTGAGGAGAGTGCGTTCCCCTGATGGTTTAACACGCACGGGACATGTACCCAGGTGAACAGTATAAGTGAGGAGAGTGTGTTCCCCTGATGGTTTAATATACACAATACATGATACCAGGTGAACAGTATAAGTGAGGAGAGAGCATTCCCCTCATGGTTTAACACGCACGGGACATGTTACCAGGTGAACAGTATAAGTGAGGAGAGAGTGTTCCCCTGATGGTTTAACACGCACGGGACATGTTACCAGGTGAACAGTATAAGTGAGGAGAGTGTGTTCCCCTGATGGTTTAACACGCACGGGACATGTACCCAGGTGAACAGTATAAGTGAGGAGAGTGTGTTCCCCTGATGGTTTAATATACACGGGACATGATACCAGATGAACAGTATAAGTGAGGAGAGAGCATTCCCCTCATGGTTTAACACGCACGGGACATGTTACCAGGTGAACATTATAAGTGAGGAGAGTGTGTTCCCCTGATTGTTTAATACACACAGGACATGTTGCCAGGTGAACAGTATAAGTGAGGAGAGTGTGTTCCCCTGATGATTTAATATACACAGATCATGTTACCAGGTGAACAGTATAAGTGAGGAGAGTGTGTTTCCCGGATGGTTTAATATACACGGGACATGATACCAGGTGAACAGTATAAGTGAGGAGAGTGTGTTCCCCTGATGGTTTAACACGCACGGGACATGATACCAGGTGAACAGTATAAGTGAGGAGAGTGTGTTCCCCTGATGGTTTAATATACACAGGACATGAAACCAGGTGAACAGTATAAGTGAGGAGAGTGTGTTCCCCTGATGGTTTAACACGCACGGGACATGTTACCAGGTGAACAGTATAAGTGAGGAGAGTGTGTTCCCCTGATGGTTTAATATACATGGGACATGTTGCCAGGTGAACAGTAGAAGTGAGGAGAGTGTGTTCCCCTGATGGTTTAATATACACGGGACATGTCAAGAGATGAACAGTATAAGTGAGGAGAGTGAGTTCCCCTGATGGTTTAATATACACGGGACATGTTACCAGGTGAACAGTATAAGTGAGGAGAGTGTGTTCCCCTGATGGTTTAATATACACGGGACATGATACCAGGTGAACAGTATAAGTGAAAAGAGAGCGTTCCCCTGATGGTTTAATATACACGGGACATGTTACCAGGTGAACAGTATAAGTGAGGAGAGTGTGTTCCCCTGATGGTTTAATATACACGGGACATGATACCAGGTGAACAGTAGAAGTGAGGAGAGTGAGTTCCCCTGATTGTTTAATACACACGGGACATTTAACCAAGTGAACAGTATAAGTGAGGAGAGTGTGTTCCGCTGATTGTTTAATACGCACTGGACAGGTTACCAGGTGAACAGTATAAGTGAGGAGAGTGTGTTCCCCTGATGGTTTAATGTACACGGGACATGATACCAGGTGAACAGTAGAAGTGAGGAGAGTGAGTTCCCCTGATTGTTTAATACACACGGGACATTTAACCAAGTGAACAGTATAAGTGAGGAGAGTGTGTTCCCCTGATTGTTTAATACGCACTGGACATGTTACCAGGTGAACAGTATAAGTGAGCAGAGTGTGTTCCCCTGATGGTTTAATATACACGGGACATGATACCACGTGAACAGTAGAAGTGAGGAGAACGTGTTCCCCTGATGGTTTAATATGCACGGGACATGTTACCAGGTGAAAAGTATAAGTGAGGAGAGTGTGTTCCCCTGATTGTTTAATTCTCACGGGACATGTTACCAGGTGAGCAGTATAAGAGAGGACAGTGTGTTCCCCTGATGGTTTAACACGCACGGGACGTGTCACCAGGTGAAGAGTAGAAGTGAGGAGAATGTTTTCCCATGATGGTTTAACAGGCAGGGGACATGTTACCAGGTGAACAGTAGAAGTGAGGAGTGTGTGTTCCCCTGATGGTTTAACACGCACGGGACATGTAACCAGGTGAACAGTATAAGTGAGGAGAGTGTGTTCCCCTGATGGTTTAATATACACAATACATGATACCAGGTGAACGGTATAAGTGAGGAGAGCGTGTTCCCCTGATGGTTTAATATACACGGGACATGTTACCAGGTGAACAGTATAAGAGAGGAGAGTGTGTTCCCCTGATGGTTTAATATACACGGGACATGATACCAGGTGAACAGTAGAAGTGAGGAGAGTGAGTTCCCCTGATTGTTTAATACACACGGGACATTTAACCAAGTGAACAGTATAAGTGAGGAGAGTGTGTTCCCCTGATTGTTTAATACGCACTGGACATGTTACCAGGTGAACAGTATAAGTGAGCAGAGTGTGTTCCCCTGATGGTTTAATATACACGGGACATGATACCAGGTGAACAGTATAAGTGAGGAGAACGTGTTCCCCTGAAGGTTTAATATGCACGGGACATGTTACCAGGTGAAAAGTATAAGTGAGGAGAGTGTGTTCCCCTGATTGTTTAATTCTCACGGGACATGTTACCAGGTGAGCAGTATAAGAGAGGACAGTGTGTTCCCCTGATGGTTTAACACGCAAGGGACGTGTCACCAGGTGAAGAGTAGAAGTGAGGAGAATGTGTTCCCATGATGGTTTAACAGGCAGGGGACATGTTACCAGGTGAACAGTCGAAGTGAGGAGATGTGTTCCCCTGATGGTTTAATATACACGGGACATGTTACCAGGTGAACAGTATAAGTGAAGAGAGTGTGTTCCCCTGATTGTTTAATATACACGGGACATGTAACCAAGTGAACAGTATCTGTGAGGAGAGTTTGTTCCCCTGATGGTTTAATATACACAGGACATGATACCAGGTGAACAGCATAAGTGAGGAGAGTGTGTTCCACTGATGGTTTAATATACACGGGACATGTCACCAGGTGAACAGTATAAGTGAGGAGAGAGTGTTCCCCTGATTGTTTAACACGCACGGGACATGTTACTACGTGACCAGTATAAGTGAGGAGATTGTGTTCCCCTGATGGTTTAATATACACAGGACATGATACCAGGTGAAAAGCATAAGTGAGGAGTATGTGTTTCCCTGATGGTTTAATATGCACGGGACATGTTACCAGGTGAAAAGTATAAGTGAGGAGAGTGTGTTCCCCTGATTGTTTAATTCTCACGGGACATGTTACCAGGTGAGCAGTATAAGAGAGGACAGTGTGTTCCCCTGATGGTTTAACACGCACGGGACGTGTCACCAGGTGAAGAGTAGAAGTGAGGAGAATGTGTTCCCATGATGGTTTAACAGGCAGGGGACATGTTACCAGGTGAACAGTAGAAGTGAGGAGTGTGTGTTCCCCTGATGGTTTAACACGCACGGGACATGTAACCAGGTGAACAGTATAAGTGAGGAGAGTGTGTTCCCCTGATGGTTTAATATACACAATACATGATACCAGGTGAACGGTATAAGTGAGGAGAGTGTGTTCCCCTGATGGTTTAATATACACGGGACATGTTACCAGGTGAACAGTATAAGTGAGGAGAGTGTGTTCACCTGATGGTTTAATATACACGGGACATGATACCAGGTGAACAGTAGAAGTGAGGAGAGTGAGTTCCCCTGATTGTTTAATACACACGGGACATTTAACCAAGTGAACAGTATAAGTGAGGAGAGTGTGTTCCCCTGATTGTTTAATACGCACTGGACATGTTACCAGGTGAACAGTATAAGTGAGCAGAGTGTGTTCCCCTGATGATTTAATATACACGGGACATGATACCAGGTGAACAGTATAAGTGAGGAGAACGTGTTCCCCTGAAGGTTTAATATGCACGGGACATGTTACCAGGTGAAAAGTATAAGTGAGGAGAGTGTGTTCCCCTGATTGTTTAATTCTCACGGGATATGTTACCAGGTGAGCAGTATAAGAGAGGACAGTGTGTTCCCCTGATGGTTTAACACGCAAGGGACGTGTCACCAGGTGAAGAGTAGAAGTGAGGAGAATGTGTTCCCATGATGGTTTAACAGGCAGGGGACATGTTACCAGGTGAACAGTCGAAGTGAGGAGATGTGTTCCCCTGATGGTTTAATATACACGGGACATGTTACCAGGTGAACAGTATAAGTGAAGAGAGTGGGTTCCCCTGATTGTTTAATATACACGGGACATGTAACCAAGTGAACAGTATCTGTGAGGAGAGTTTGTTCCCCTGATGGTTTAATATACACAGGACATGATACCAGGTGAACAGCATAAGTGAGGAGAGTGTGTTCCACTGATGGTTTAATATACACGGGACATGTCACCAGGTGAACAGTATAAGTGAGGAGAGAGTGTTCCCCTGATTGTTTCACACGCACGGGACATGTTACTACGTGACCAGTATGAGTGAGGAGATTGTGTTCCCCTGATGGTTTAATATACACAGGACATGATACCAGGTGAAAAGCATAAGTGAGGAGTATGTGTTTCCCTGATGGTTTAATATACACGGGACATGTTACCAGGTGAACAGTATATGTGAAGAGAGTGTGTTCCCCTGATGGTTTAATATACATGGGCCATGTTACCAGGTGAACAGTAGAAATGAAGAGTGTGTGTTCCCCTGATTGTTTAATATACATGGGACATGTTACCATGTGAACAGTTTAATTGAGTAGAGTGTGTACCCCTGATGGTTTAATACGCACGGGACATGTTACCAGGTGAACAGTATAAGTGAGGAGAGTGAGTTCCCCTGCTGGTTTAATACAAACAGGACATGTCACCAGGTGAACAGTATAAGTGAGGAGAGAGTGTTCCCCTCATGGTTTAACACGCATGGGACATGTTACCAGGTGAACAGTAAAAGTGAGGAGAGTGTTTACCCCTGATGGTTTAATATACACAGGACATGATACCAGGTGAACAGTATAAGTGAGGAGAGTGTGTTCCCCTGATGGTTTAATACACACGGGACATGTCACCAGGTGAACAGTATAAGTGAGGAGAGTGAGTTCCCCTGATTGTTTAATACACCCGGGACATGTCATCAGGTGAACAGTATAAGTGAGGAGAGTGTGTTCCCCTGATGGTTTAAAATACACAGGACATATTACGAGGTGAACCGTATAAGTGAGGAGAGTGTGTTCCCCTGATTGTTTAATACACACGGGACATGTCACCAGGTGAACAGTATAAGTGAGGAGAGAGTGTTCCCCTGATTGTTTAACACGCACGGGACATGTTAACAGATGAACAGTATAAGTGAGGAGAGAGTGTTCCCCTGATTGTTTCACAGGCACGGGACATGTTACCAGGTGAACAGTATAAGTGAGGAGAGAGAGTTCCCCTGATTGTTTAACAGGCACGGGACATGTTACCAGGTGAACAGTATAAGTGAGGAGAGAGAGTTCCCCTGATTGTTTAACACGCACGGGACATGTTAACAGGTGAACAGTATAAGTGTGGAGAGAGAGTTCCCCTGATTGTTTAACAGGCACGGGACATGTTACCAGGTGAACAGTATATGTGAGGAGAGTGTGTTCCCCTGTTGGTTTCATACTGACGAGACATTTCCCCAGGTGAACATTATAAGTGAGGAGAGTGTGATCCCCTGATGGTTTAACACGCACGGGACATGTTACCAGGTGAACAGTATAAGTGAGGAGTGTGTGTTCCCCTGATGGTTTAATATACACAGGACATGATACCAGGTGAACAGTATAAGTGTGGAGATTGTGTTCCCCTGATTGTTTAATATACCCGGGACATGTTACCAGGTGAACAGTAGAAGTGAGGAGAGTGTGTTCCCCTGATGGTTTAACACGCACGGTACATGTTACCAGGTGAACAGTATAAGTGAGGAGAGTGTGTTCCCCTGATGGTTTAATATACACAGGACATGATACCAGGTGAACAGTATAAGTGAGGAGAGAGTGTTCCCCTCATGGTTTAACACGCACGGGAAATGTTACCAGGTGAACAGTATAAGTGAGGGGTGTGTGTTCCCCTGATGGTTTAACACGCACGGGACATGTTACCAGGTGAACAGTATAAGTGAGGAGAGTGTGTTCCCCTGATGGTTTAATACACACAGGACATGTTACCAGGTGAACAGTATAAGTGAGGAGAGTGTGTTCCCCTGATGGTTTAATATACACAGGACATGATACCAGGTGAACAGTATAAGTGAGGAGAGTGTGTTCCCCTGATGGTTTAACACGCACGGGACATGATACCAGGTGAACAGTATAAGTGAGGAGTGTGTGTTCCCCTGATGGTTTAATATACACAGGACATGATACCAGGTGAACAGTATAAGTGAGGAGAGTGTGTTCCCCTGATGGTTTAACACGCACGGGACATGATACCAGGTGAACAGTATAAGTGAGGAGACTGTGTTCCCCTGATGGTTTAATATACGCGGGACATGTTACCAGGTGAACAGTAGATGTGAGGAGAGTGTGTTCCCCTCATGGTTTAATATACACGGGACATGTCAACAGATGAACAGTATAAGTGAGGACAGTGTGTTCCCCTGATGGTTTAATATACACGGGACATGTCAACAGATGAACAGTGTAAGTGAGGAGAGTGAGTTCCCCTGATTGTTTAATACACACAGGACATGCTACCAGGTGAACAGTATAAATGATAAGAGAGTGTTCCCCTGATGGTTTAATATACACGGGACATGTTACCAGGTGAACAGTATAAGTCAGGAGAGTGAGTTCCCCTGATTGTTTAATACACACGGGACATTTAACCAAGTGAACAGTATAAGTGAGGAGAGTGTGTTCCCCTGATTCTTTAATACGCACTGGACATGTTACCAGGTGAACAGTATAAGTGAGGAGAGTGTGTTCCCCTGATGGTTTAATATACACGGGACATGATACCAGGTGAACAGTATAGGTGAGGAGAACGTGTTCCCCTGATGGTTTAATATGCACGGGACATGTTACCAGGTGAACAGTATAAGTGAGAAGAGTGTGTTCCCCTGTTTGTTTAACACGCACGGGACATGTTACCAGGTGAACAGCGTAAGTGAGGAGAATGTGTTTCCCTGATGGTTTAACACGCATGTGACGTGTCACCAGGTGAACAGTAGAAATGAAGAGTGCGTGTTCCCCTGATTGTTTAATATACATGGGACATGTTACCATGTGAACAGTTTAATTGAGGAGAGTGTGTTCCCCTGATGGTTTAATACGCACGGGACATGTTACCAGGTGAACAGTATAAGTGAGGAGAGTGAGTTCCCCTGATGGTTTAATATACATGGGCCGTGTTACCAGGTGAACACTAGAAATGAAGAGTGCGTGTTCCCCTGATTGTTTAATATACATGGGACATGTTACCATGTGAACAGTTTAATTGAGGAGAGTGTGTTCCCCTGATGGTTTAATACGCACGGGACATGTTACCAGGTGAACAGTATAAGTGAGGAGAGTGAGTTCCCCTGATTGTTTAATATACATGGGCCATGTTACCAGGTGAACAGTATAAGTGAGGAGAGTGTGTTCCCCTGATGGTTTAATATACATGGGCCATGTTACCAGGTGAACAGTAGAAATGAAGAGTGCGTGTTCCCCTGATTGTTTAATATACACGGTACATGTTACCAGGTGAACAGTATAAGTGAGGAGAGTGTGTTCCCCTGATGGTTTAATATACATGGGCCATGTTACCAGGTGAACAGTAGAAATGAAGAGTGCGTGTTCCCCTGATTGTTTAATATACATGGGACATGTTACCATGTGAACAGTTTAATTGAGGAGAGTGTGTTCCCCTCATGGTTTAACACGCATGGGACATGTTACCAGGTGAACAGTAAAAGTGAGGAGAGTGTGTACCCCTTATGGTTTAATATACACAGGACAGATACCAGGTGAACAGTATAAGTGAGTAGAGTGAGTTCCCCTGATTGTTTAATATACCCGGGACATGTCATCAGGTGAACAGTATAAGTGAGGAGAGTGTTTTCCCCTGATTGTTTAATGCACAGTTGACATGTTACCAGGTGAACCGTATAAGTGAGGAGAGTGTGTTCCCCTGATGGTTTAATATACACGGGACATGTTACCAGGTGAACAGTAGAAGTGAGGAGAGTGAGTTCCCCTGATGCTTTAATACAGTCAGGACATGTCAACAGATGAACAGGATAAGTGAGGAGAATGTGTTCCCCAGATGGTTTAATACTGACGGGACATATTACCAGGTGAACAGTTTAAGGGAGGAGAGTGTGTTCCCCTGATGGTTTAATACGCACGGGACATTTCCCCAGGTGAACATTATAAGTGAGGAGAGTGTGTTCCCCTGATGGATTAATACTGACGGGACATGTCACCATGTGACCAGTTTAAGGGTGGAGAGTGTGTTCCCCTGATGGTTTAATACGCACGGTACATGTGAACAAGTGAACTGTATAAGTGAGGAGAGTGTTTTCCCCTGATGGTTTAATACTGACGGGACATTTCCCCAGGTGAACAGTAGAAGTGAGGAGAGTGTGTTCCCCTGATGGTTTAATATACACGGGACATGTTACCAGGTGAACAGTAGAAGTGAGGAGAGTGAGTTCCCCTGATGCTTTAATACAGTCAGGACATGTCAAAAGATGAACAGGATAAGTGAGGAGAATGTGTTCCCCTGATGGTTTAATACTGACGGGACATATTACCAGGTGAACAGTTTAAGGGAGGAGAGTGTGTTCCCCTGATGGTTTAATACGCACGGGATATGTGAACTAGTGAACAGTATAAGTGAGGAGTGTGTGTTCCCCTGATTGTTTGATACGGACAGGACATTTCCCCAGGTGAACATTATAAGTGAGGAGAGTGTGTTCCCCTGATGGATTAATACTGACGGGACATGTCACCATGTGACCAGTTTAAGGGTGGAGAGTGTGTTCCCCTGATGGTTTAATACGCACGGTACATGTGAACAGGTGAACAGTATAAGTGAGGAGAGTGTGTTCCCCTGATTGTTTAATACGCACGGGAAATGTTACCAGGTGAACAGTATAAGTGAGGAGAGTGTTTTCCCCTGATGGTTTAATACTGACGGGACATTTCCCCAGGTGAACAGTAGAAGTGAGGAGAGTGGGTTCCCCTCATGGTTTAATACACACAGGACATGTCTACAGGTGAACAGTATAAGTGAGGAGAGAGTGTTCCCCTGATTGTTTAACACGCACGGGACATGTTACCAGGTGAACAGTATAAGTGAGGAGAGTGTTTTCCCCTGATGGTTTAATACTGACGGGACATTTCCCCAGGTGAACAGTATAAGTGAGGAGAGTGAGTTCCCCTGATAGTTTAATATACACGGGACATGATACCAGGTGAACAGTATAAGTGAGGAAAGAGTGTTCCCCTGATTGTTTGACACGCACGGGACATGTTACCAGGTGAACAGTATAAGTGAGGAGAATGTGTTCCCCTGATGGTTTAATATGCACGGGACATGTTACCAGGTGAAAAGTATAAGTGAGGAGAGTGTGTTCCCCTGATTGTTTAATTCTCACGGGACATGTTACCAGGTGAGCAGTATAAGAGAGGAGAGTGTGTTCCCCTGATGGTTCAACACGCACGGGACGTGACACCAGGTGAAGAGTAGAAGTGAGGAGAGTGTGTTCCCCTGATGGTTTAATATACCTGGGCCATGTTACCAGGTGAACAGTAGAAATGAAGAGTGTGTGTTCCCCTGATTGTTTAATATACATGGGACATGTTACCATGTGAACAGTTTAATTGAGTAGAGTGTGTTCCCCTGATGGTTTAATACGCACGGGACATGTTACCAGGTGAACAGTATAAGTGAGGAGAGTGAGTTCCCCTGCTGGTTTAATACAAACAGGACATGTCACCAGGTGAACAGTATAAGTGAGGAGAGAGTGTTCCCCTCATGGTTTAACACGCATGGGACATGTTACCAGGTGAACAGTAAAAGTGAGGAGAGTGTGTACCCCTGATGGTTTAATATACACAGGACATGATACCAGGTGAACAGTATAAGTGAGGAAAGTGTGTTCCCCTGATGGTTTAATACACACGGGACATGTCCCCAGGTGAACAGTATAAGTGAGGAGAGTGAGTTCCCCTGATTGTATAATATACACAGGACATGTCATCAGGTGAACAGTATAAGTGAGGAGAGTGTGTTCCCCTGATGGTTTAATATACACAGGACATGTTATCAGGTGAACAGTATAAGTGAGGAGGGAGTGTTCCCCTGATTGATTATCACGCACTGGACATGTTAACAGATGAACAGTATAAGTGAGGAGAGAGTGTTCCCCTGATTGTTTAACAGGCACGGGACATGTTACCAGGTGAACAGTATAAGTGAGGAGAGTGTGTACCCCTGATGGTTTAATATACACAGGACATGATACCAGGTGAACAGTATAAGTGAGGAGAGTGTGTTCCCCTGATGGTTTAATACACACGGGACATGTCACCAGGTGAACAGTATAAGTGAGGAGAGTGAGTTCCCCTGATTGTTTAATACACCCGGGACATGTCATCAGGTGAACAGTATAAGTGAGGAGAGTGTGTTCCCCTGATGGTTTAATATACACAGGACATGTTATCAGGTGAACAGTATAAGTGAGGAGAGAGAGTTCCCCTGATTGTTTAACAGGCACGGGACATGTACCAGGTGAGCAGTATATGTGAGGAGAGTGTGTTCCCCTGTTGGTTTCATACTGACGAAACATTTCCCCAGGTGAACATTATAAGTGAGGAGAGTGTGATCCCCTGATGGTTTAATACGCACGGGACATGTTACCAGATGAACAGTATAAGTGAGGAGAGTGAGTTCCCCTGATGGTTTAATACAAACAGGACATGTCATCAGGTGAACAGTATAAGTGAGGAGAGAGTGTTCCCCTCATGGTTTAACACGCACGGGACATGTTACCAGGTGAACAGTATAAGTGAGGAGAGTGTGTTCCCCTGATGGTTTAATATACACAAGACATGATACCAGGTGAACAGTATAAGTGAGGAGATTGTGTTCCCCTGATTGTTTAATATACCCGGGACATGTTACCAGGTGAACAGTAGAAGTGAGGAGAGTGTTTTCCCCTGATGGTTTAATACAGACGGGACATTTCCCCAGGTGAACAGTATAAGTGAGGAGAGTGAGTTCCCCTGATAGTTTAATATACACGGGACATGATACCAGGTGAACAGTATAAGTGAGGAAAGAGTGTTCCCCTGATTGTTTAACACGCACGGGACATGTTACCAGGTGAACAGTATAAGTGAGGAGAGTGTGTTCCCCTGATGGTTTAATATGCACGGGACATGTTACCAGGTGAAAAGTATAAGTGAGGAGAGTGTGTTCCCCTGATTGTTTAATTCTCACGGGACATGTTACCAGGTGAGCAGTATAAGAGAGGAGAGTGTGTTCCCCTGATGGTTCAACACGCACGGGACGTGACACCAGGTGAAGAGTAGAAGTGAGGAGAGTGTGTTCCCCTGATGGTTTAATATACCTGGGCCATGTTACCAGGTGAACAGTAGAAATGAAGAGTGTGTGTTCCCCTGATTGTTTAATATACATGGGACATGTTACCATGTGAACAGTTTAATTGAGTAGAGTGTGTTCCCCTGATGGTTTAATACGCACGGGACATGTTACCAGGTGAACAGTATAAGTGAGGAGAGTGAGTTCCCCTGCTGGTTTAATACAAACAGGACATGTCACCAGGTGAACAGTATAAGTGAGGAGAGAGTGTTCCCCTCATGGTTTAACACGCATGGGACATGTTACCAGGTGAACAGTAAAAGTGAGGAGAGTGTGTACCCCTGATGGTTTAATATACACAGGACATGATACCAGGTGAACAGTATAAGTGAGGAAAGTGTGTTCCCCTGATGGTTTAATACACACGGGACATGTCCCCAGGTGAACAGTATAAGTGAGGAGAGTGAGTTCCCCTGATTGTTTAATATACACAGGACATGTCATCAGGTGAACAGTATAAGTGAGGAGAGTGTGTTCCCCTGATGGTTTAATATACACAGGACATGTTATCAGGTGAACAGTATAAGTGAGGAGAGAGTGTTCCCCTGATTGATTAACACGCACTGGACATGTTAACAGATGAACAGTATAAGTGAGGAGAGAGTGTTCTTTTGATTGTTTAACAGGCACGGGACATGTTACCAGGTGAACAGTATAACTGAGGAGAGTGTGTACCCCTGATGGTTTAATATACACAGGACATGATACCAGGTGAACAGTATAAGTGAGGAGAGTGTGTTCCCCTGATGGTTTAATACACACGGGACATGTCACCAGGTGAACAGTATAAGTGAGGAGAGTGAGTTCCCCTGATTGTTTAATACACCCGGGACATGTCATCAGGTGAACAGTATAAGTGAGGAGAGTGTGTTCCCCTGATGGTTTAATATACACAGGACATGTTATCAGGTGAACAGTATAAGTGAGGAGAGAGAGTTCCCCTGATTGTTTAACAGGCACGGGACATGTACCAGGTGAGCAGTATATGTGAGGAGAGTGTGTTCCCCTGTTGGTTTCATACTGACGAAACATTTCCCCAGGTGAACATTATAAGTGAGGAGAGTGTGATCCCCTGATGGTTTAATACGCACGGGACATGTTACCAGATGAACAGTATAAGTGAGGAGAGTGAGTTCCCCTGATGGTTTAATACAAACAGGACATGTCATCAGGTGAACAGTATAAGTGAGGAGAGAGTGTTCCCCTCATGGTTTAACACGCACGGGACATGTTACCAGGTGAACAGTATAAGTGAGGAGAGTGTGTTCCCCTGATGGTTTAATATACACAAGACATGATACCAGGTGAACAGTATAAGTGAGGAGATTGTGTTCCCCTGATTGTTTAATATACCCGGGACATGTTACCAGGTGAACAGTAGAAGTGAGGAGAGTGTTTTCCCCTGATGGTTTAATACAGACGGGACATTTCCCCAGGTGAACAGTATAAGTGAGGAGAGTGAGTTCCCCTGATAGTTTAATATACACGGGACATGATACCAGGTGAACAGTATAAGTGAGGAAAGAGTGTTCCCCTGATTGTTTAACACGCACGGGACATGTTACCAGGTGAACAGTATAAGTGAGGAGAGTGTGTTCCCCTGATGGTTTAATATGCACGGGACATGTTACCAGGTGAAAAGTATAAGTGAGGAGAGTGTGTTCCCCTGATTGTTTAATTCTCACGGGACATGTTACCAGGTGAGCAGTATAAGAGAGGAGAGTGTGTTCCCCTGATGGTTCAACACGCACGGGACGTGACACCAGGTGAAGAGTAGAAGTGAGGAGAGTGTGTTCCCCTGATGGTTTAATATACCTGGGCCATGTTACCAGGTGAACAGTAGAAATGAAGAGTGTGTGTTCCCCTGATTGTTTAATATACATGGGACATGTTACCATGTGAACAGTTTAATTGAGTAGAGTGTGTTCCCCTGATGGTTTAATACGCACGGGACATGTTACCAGGTGAACAGTATAAGTGAGGAGAGTGAGTTCCCCTGCTGGTTTAATACAAACAGGACATGTCACCAGGTGAACAGTATAAGTGAGGAGAGAGTGTTCCCCTCATGGTTTAACACGCATGGGACATGTTACCAGGTGAACAGTAAAAGTGAGGAGAGTGTGTACCCCTGATGGTTTAATATACACAGGACATGATACCAGGTGAACAGTATAAGTGAGGAAAGTGTGTTCCCCTGATGGTTTAATACACACGGGACATGTCCCCAGGTGAACAGTATAAGTGAGGAGAGTGAGTTCCCCTGATTGTTTAATATACACAGGACATGTCATCAGGTGAACAGTATAAGTGAGGAGAGTGTGTTCCCCTGATGGTTTAATATACACAGGACATGTTATCAGGTGAACAGTATAAGTGAGGAGAGAGTGTTCCCCTGATTGATTAACACGCACTGGACATGTTAACAGATGAACAGTATAAGTGAGGAGAGAGTGTTCTTTTGATTGTTTAACAGGCACGGGACATGTTACCAGGTGAACAGTATAACTGAGGAGAGTGTGTACCCCTGATGGTTTAATATACACAGGACATGATACCAGGTGAACAGTATAAGTGAGGAGAGTGTGTTCCCCTGATGGTTTAATACACACGGGACATGTCACCAGGTGAACAGTATAAGTGAGGAGAGTGAGTTCCCCTGATTGTTTAATACACCCGGGACATGTCATCAGGTGAACAGTATAAGTGAGGAGAGTGTGTTCCCCTGATGGTTTAATATACACAGGACATGTTATCAGGTGAACAGTATAAGTGAGGAGAGAGAGTTCCCCTGATTGTTTAACAGGCACGGGACATGTACCAGGTGAGCAGTATATGTGAGGAGAGTGTGTTCCCCTGTTGGTTTCATACTGACGAAACATTTCCCCAGGTGAACATTATAAGTGAGGAGAGTGTGATCCCCTGATGGTTTAATACGCACGGGACATGTTACCAGATGAACAGTATAAGTGAGGAGAGTGAGTTCCCCTGATGGTTTAATACAAACAGGACATGTCATCAGGTGAACAGTATAAGTGAGGAGAGAGTGTTCCCCTCATGGTTTAACACGCACGGGACATGTTACCAGGTGAACAGTATAAGTGAGGAGAGTGTGTTCCCCTGATGGTTTAATATACACAAGACATGATACCAGGTGAACAGTATAAGTGAGGAGATTGTGTTCCCCTGATTGTTTAATATACCCGGGACATGTTACCAGGTGAACAGTAGAAGTGAGGAGAGTGTTTTCCCCTGATGGTTTAATACTGACGGGACATTTCCCCTGGTGAACAGTATAAGTGAGGAGAGTGAGTTCCCCTGATAGTTTAATATACACGGGACATGATACCAGGTGAACAGTATAAGTGAGGAAAGAGTGTTCCCCTGATTGTTTAACACGCACGGGACATGTTACCAGGTGAACAGTATAAGTGAGGAGAGTGTGTTCCCCTGATGGTTTAATATGCACGGGACATGTTACCAGGTGAAAAGTATAAGTGAGGAGAGTGTGTTCCCCTGATTGTTTAATTCTCACGGGACATGTTACCAGGTGAGCAGTATAAGAGAGGAGAGTGTGTTCCCCTGATGGTTCAACACGCACGGGACGTGACACCAGGTGAAGAGTAGAAGTGAGGAGAGTGTGTTCCCCTGATGGTTTAATATACCTGGGCCATGTTACCAGGTGAACAGTAGAAATGAAGAGTGTGTGTTCCCCTGATTGTTTAATATACATGGGACATGTTACCATGTGAACAGTTTAATTGAGTAGAGTGTGTTCCCCTGATGGTTTAATACGCACGGGACATGTTACCAGGTGAACAGTATAAGTGAGGAGAGTGAGTTCCCCTGCTGGTTTAATACAAACAGGACATGTCACCAGGTGAACAGTATAAGTGAGGAGAGAGTGTTCCCCTCATGGTTTAACACGCATGGGACATGTTACCAGGTGAACAGTAAAAGTGAGGAGAGTGTGTACCCCTGATGGTTTAATATACACAGGACATGATACCAGGTGAACAGTAGAAGTGAGGAAACTGTGTTCCCCTGATGGTTTAATACACACGGGACATGTCCCCAGGTGAACAGTATAAGTGAGGAGAGTGAGTTCCCCTGATTGTTTAATATACACAGGACATGTCATCAGGTGAACAGTATAAGTGAGGAGAGTGTGTTCCCCTGATGGTTTAATATACACAGGACATGTTATCAGGTGAACAGTATAAGTGAGGAGAGAGTGTTCCCCTGATTGATTAACACGCACTGGACATGTTAACAGATGAACAGTATAAGTGAGGAGAGAGTGTTCCCCTGATTGTTTAACAGGCACGGGACATGTTACCAGGTGAACAGTATAAGTGAGGAGAGTGTGTACCCCTGATGGTTTAATATACACAGGACATGATACCAGGTGAACAGTATAAGTGAGGAGAGTGTGTTCCCCTGATGGTTTAATACACACGGGACATGTCACCAGGTGAACAGTATAAGTGAGGAGAGTGAGTTCCCCTGATTGTTTAATACACCCGGGACATGTCATCAGGTGAACAGTATAAGTGAGGAGAGTGTGTTCCCCTGATGGTTTAATATACACAGGACATGTTATCAGGTGAACAGTATAAGTGAGGAGAGAGAGTTCCCCTGATTGTTTAACAGGCACGGGACATGTACCAGGTGAGCAGTATATGTGAGGAGAGTGTGTTCCCCTGTTGGTTTCATACTGACGAAACATTTCCCCAGGTGAACATTATAAGTGAGGAGAGTGTGATCCCCTGATGGTTTAATACGCACGGGACATGTTACCAGATGAACAGTATAAGTGAGGAGAGTGAGTTCCCCTGATGGTTTAATACAAACAGGACATGTCATCAGGTGAACAGTATAAGTGAGGAGAGAGTGTTGCCCTCATGGTTTAACACGCACGGGACATGTTACCAGGTGAACAGTATAAGTGAGGAGAGTGTGTTCCCCTGATGGTTTAATATACACAAGACATGATACCAGGTGAACAGTATAAGTGAGGAGATTGTGTTCCCCTGATTGTTTAATATACCCGGGACATGTTACCAGGTGAACAGTAGAAGTGAGGAGAGTGTGTTCCCCTGATGGTTTAACACGCACGGGACATGTTACCAGGTGAACAGTATAAGTGAGGAGAGAGTGTTCCCCTGATGTTTTAACACGCACGGGACATGTTACCAGGTGAACAGTATAAGTGAGGGGAGTGTGTTCCCCTGATGGTTTAACACGCACGGGACATGTTACCAGGTGAACAGTATAAGTGAGGGGAGTGTGTTCCCCTGATGGTTTAATATACACAGGACATGATACCAGGTGAACAGTATAAGTGAGGAGAGAGTGTTCCCCTCATGATTTAACACGCACGGGAAATGTTACCAGGTGAACAGTATAAGTGAGGGGAGTGTGTTCCCCTGATGGTTTTACACGCACGGGACATGTTACCAGGTGAACAGTATAAGTGAGGAGAGTGTGTTCCCCTGATGGTTTAATATACACAGGACATGTTACCAGGTGAACAGTATAAGTGAGGAGAGTGTGTTCCCCTGATGGTTTAATATACACAGGACATGATACCAGGTGAACAGTATAAGTGAGGAGAGTGTGTTCCCCTGATGGTTTAACACGCACGGGACATGATACCAGGTGAACAGTATAAGTGAGGAGAGTGTGTTCCCCTGATGGTTTAATATACACAGGACATGATACCAGGTGAACAGTATAAGTGAGGAGAGTGTGTTCCCCTGATGGTTTAACACGCACAGGACATGTTACCAGGTGAACAGTATAACTGAGGAGACTGTGTTCCCCTGATGGTTTAATATACACGGGACATGTTACCAGGTGAACAGTAGATGTGAGGAGAGTGTGTTCCCCTGATGGTTTAATACTGTCGGGACATTTCCCCCGGTGAACAGTATAAGTGAGGAGAGTGAGTTCCCCTGATTGTTTAATACACACAGGACATGCTACCAGGTGAACAGTATAAGTGATAAGAGAGTGTTCCCCTGATGGTTTAATATACACGGGACATGTTACCAGGTGAACAGTATAAGTCAGGAGAGTGAGTTCCCCTGATTGTTTAATACACACGGGACATTTAACCAAGTGAACAGTATAAGTGAGGAGAGTGTGTTCCCCTGATTCTTTAATACGCACTGGACATGTTACCAGATGAACAGTATAAGTGAGGAGAGTGTGTTCCCCTGATGGTTTAATATACACGGGGCATGATACCAGGTGAACAGTATAAGTGAGGAGAACGTGTTCCCCTGATGGTTTAATATGCACGGGACATGTTACCAGGTGAACAGTATAAGTGAGGAGAGTGTGTTCCCCTGATGGTTTAACACGCATGTGACGTGTCACCAGGTGAAGAGTAGAAGTGAAGAGAGTGTGTTCCCCTGAGTGTTTAATATACACGGGACATGTAACCAAGTGAACAGTATAAGTGAGGAGAGTCTGTTCCACTGATGGTTTAATATACACGGGACATGTCACCAGGTGAACACTATAAGTGAGTAGAGTGTGTTCCCCTGATTGTTTAACACGCACGGGACATGTTACCAGGTGAACAGCATAAGTGAGGAGAATGTGTTTCCCTGATGGTTTAATATACATGGGCCATGTTACCAGGTGAACAGTAGAAATGAAGAGTGCGTGTTCCCCTGATTGTTTAATATACATGGGACATGTTACCATGTGAACAGTTTAATTGAGGAGAGTGTGTTCCCCTGATGGTTCAATACGCACGGGACATGTTACCAGGTGAACAGTGTAAGTGAGGAGAGTGAGTTCCCCTGATGGTTTAATATACATGGGCCATGTTACCAGGTGAACAGTAAAAATGAAGAGTGCGTGTTCCCCTGATTGTTTAATATACGTGGGACATGTTACCATGTGAACAGTTTAATTGAGGAGAGTGTGTTCCCCTCATGGTTTAGCACGCATGGGAAATGTTACCAGGTGAACAGTAAAAGTGAGGAGAGTGTGTACCCCTGATGGTTTAATATACACAGGACAGATACCAGGTGAACAGTATAAGTGAGTAGAGTGAGTTCCCCTGATTGTTTAATATACCCGGGACATGTCATCAGGTGAACAGTATAAGTGAGGAGAGTGTGTTCCCCTGATTGTTTAATGCACAGTTGACATGTTACCAGGTGAACCGTATAAGTGAGGAGAGTGTGTTCCCCTGATGGTTTAATATACACGGGACATGTTACCAGGTGAACAGTAGAAGTGAGGAGAGTGAGTTCCCCTGATGCTTTAATACAGTCAGGACATGTCAACAGATGAACAGGATAAGTGAGGAGAATGTGTTCCCCTTATGGTTTAATACTGACGGGACATATTACCAGGTGAACAGTTTAAGGGAGGAGAGTGTGTTCCCCTGATGGTTTAATACGCACGGGATATGTGAACAGGTGAACAGTATAAGTGAGGAGTGTGTGTTCCCCTGATTGTTTAATACGGACAGGACATTTCCCCAGGTGAACATTATAAGTGAGCAGAGTGTGTTCCCCTGATGGATTAATACTGACGGGACATGTCACCATGTGACCAGTTTAAGGGTGGAGAGTGTGTTCCCCTGATGGTTTAATACGCACGGGACATGTACCCAACTGAACAGTATAAGTGAGGAGAGAGTGTTCCCCTGATTGTTTAATACACATGGGACATGTAACCAAGTGAACAGTTTAAGGGAGGAGAGTGTGTTCCCCTGATGGTTTAATACGCACGGGACATGTTACCAGGTGAACAGCATAATTGTTGAGAGTGAGTTATCCTGATGCTTCAATACACACAGGACATGTCAACAGGTGAACAGTATAAGTGAGGAGAGTGTGTTCCCCTGGTTGTTTAATACACACAGGACATGTTACCAGGTGAACAGTATAAGTGAAGAGAGTGTGTTCCCCTGATGGTTTGATACTGTCGGGACATTTCCCCAGGTGAACAGTATAAGTGAGGAGAGTGAGTTCCCCTGATAGTTTAATATACACGGGACATGATACCAGGTGAACAGTATAAGTGAGGAGAGAGTGTTCCCCTGATTGTTTAACACGCACGGGACATGTTACCAGGTGAACAGTATAACTGAGGAGAATGTGTTCCCCTGATGGTTTAATATGCACGGGACATGTTACCAGGTGAAAAGTATAAGTGAGGAGAGTGTGTTCCCCTGATTGTTTAATGCTCACGGGACATGTTACCAGGTGAGCAGTATAAGAGAGGAGAGTGTGTTCCCCTGATGGTTTAACACGCACGGGACGTGTCACCAGGTGAAGAGCAGAAGTGAGGAGAGGGTGTTCCCCTGATGGTCTAATATACACGTGACATGTTACCAGGTGAACAGTATATGTGAAGAGAGTGTGTTCCCCTGATTGTTTAATACGCAATGCACATGTTACCAGGTGAACAGCATAAGTGAGGAGAGAGTGTTCCCCTGATTGTTTAATATACACAGGACATGTTACCAGGTGAACAGTATAAGTGAGGAGCGTGTGTTCCCCTGATGGTTTAATACGCACGGGACATGTCACCAGGTGAACAGTATAAGTGAGGAGCGTGTGTTCCCCTGATGGTTTAATATACATGGGACATGATACCAGGTGAAAAGTATAAGTGAGGAGAGTGTGTTCCCCTGATTGTTTAATTCTCACGGGACATGTTACCAGGTGAGCAGTATAAGAGAGGAGAGTGTGTTCCCCTGATGGTTTAACACGCACGGGACGTGTCACCAGGTGAAGAGTAGAAGTGAGGAGAGTGTGTTCCCCTGATGGTCTAATATACACGTGACATGTTACCAGGTGAACAGTATATGTGAAGAGAGTGTGTTCCCCTGATTGTTTAATACGCAATGGACATGTTACCAGGTGAACAGCATCAGTGAGGAGAGAGTGTTCCCCTGATTGTTTAATATACACAGGACATGTTACCAGGTGAACAGTATAAGTGAGGAGCGTGTGTTCCCCTGATGGTTTAATACGCACGGGACATGTCCCCAGGTGAACAGTATAAGTGAGGAGCGTGTGTTCCCCTGATGGTTTAATATACATGGGACATGATACCAGGTGAACAGTATAAGTGAGGAGAGTGTGTTCCCCTGATGGTTTAATACGCACGGGACATGTCACCAGGTGAACAGTATAAGTGAGGAGCGTGTGTTCCCCTGATGGTTTAATATACATGGGACATGATACCAGGTGAACAGTATTAGTGAGGAGAGTGTGTTCCCCTGATGGTTTAATACGCACGGGACATGTCATCAGGTGAACAGTATAAGTGAGGAGCGTGTGTTCCCCTGATGGTTTAATATACATGGGACATGATACCAGCTGAACAGTATAAGTGAGGAGAGTGTGTTCCCCTGATGGTTTAATACGCACGGGACATGTTACCAGGTCAACAGTATATGTGAGGAGAGTGTGTTCCCCTGATTGTTTAATACGCACGGGACATGTCACCATGTGACCAGTTTAAGGGAGGAGAGTGTGTTCCCCTGATGGTTTAACACGCACGGGACATGTTACCAGGTGAACAGTATAAGTGAGGAGAGTGAGTTCCCCTGATGCTTTAATACACACAGGACATGTCAACAGGTGAACAGTATAAGTGAGGAGAGTGAGTTCCCCTGATTGTTTAATACGCATGGGACATGTAACCAACTGAACAGTATATGTGAGGAGAGTGTGTTCCCCTGATGGTTTAATACTGACGGGACATTTCCCCAGGTGAACATTATGAGTGAGGAGAGTGTGTTCCCCTGATGGTTTAATACTGACGGGACATTTCTCCAGGTGAACAGTATAAGTGAGGAGAGTGTGTTCCCCTCATGGTTTAATACACACAGGACATGTCTACAGGTGAACAGTATAAGTGAAGAGAGTGAGTTCCCCTGATTGTTTAACACGCACGCCACATGTTACCAGGTGAACAGTATCAGTGAGGAGAGTATGTTTCCCTGATGGTTTAATATACACAGGACATGATACCAGGTGAACAGCATAAGTGAGGAGAATGTGTTCCCCTGATGGTTTAATATACACGGGACATGTTACCAGGTGAACAGTATATGTGAAGAGAGTGTGTTCCCCTGATTGTTTAATATACATGGGACATGTTACCAGGTGAACAGTATAAGTGAGGAGAGTGAGTTCCTCTGATGCTTTAATGCACACAGGACATGTCAACAGGTGAACAGTATAAGTGAGGAGAGTGTGTTCCCCTGATTGTTTAATACGCACGGGACATGTAACCAACTGAACAGTATAAGTGAGGAGAGTGTGTTCCCCTGATGGTTTAATACTGACGGGACATTTCCCCAGGTGAACATTATAAGTGAGGAGAGTGTGTTCCCCTGATTGTTTAACACTCACGGGACCTGTTACCAGGTGAACATTATAAGTGAGGAGAGTGTGTTCCCCTGATGGTCTAATATACACAGGACATGTTATCAGGTGAACAGTATATGTGAAGAGAGTGTGTTCCCCTGATTGTTTAATACACACTGGACATGTCACCAGGTGAACAGTATAAGTGAGGAGAGAGTGTTCCCCTGATTGTTTAACACGCACGGGAGTAGTTACCAGGTGAACAGTATAAGTGAGGAGAGTGTGTTCCCCTGATGGCTTATTATACCTGGGACATGTCATCAAGTGAACAGCATAATTGAGGAGAGTGTGTTCCCCTGATTGTTTAACACGCACGGGACATGTTACCAGGTGAACAGTATAAGTGAGGAGAGTGTGTTCCCCTGATGGTTTAATATACACGGGACATGTTAGCAGGTGAACAGTATAAGTGAGGAGAGTGTGTTCCCCTGATGGTTTAATACGCACGGGACATGTCACCAGGTGAACAGTATAAGTGAGGAGCGTGTGTTCCCCTGATGGTTTAATATACATGGGACATGATACCAGGTGAACAGTATAAGTGAGGAGAGTGTGTTCCCCTGATGGTTTAATACGCACGGGACATGTCACCAGGTGAACTGTATAAGTGAGGAGCGTGTGTTCCCCTGATGGTTTAATATACATGGGACATGATACCAGGTGAACAGTATAAGTGAGGAGAGTGTGTTCCCCTGATGGTTTAATACGCACGGGACATGTCACCAGGTGAACAGTATAAGTGAGGAGCGTGTGTTCCCCTGATGGTTTAATATACATATGACATGATACCAGGTGAACAGTATAAGTGAGGAGAGTGTGTTCCCCTGATGGTTTAATACGCACGGGACATGTTACCAGGTCAACAGTATATGTGAGGAGAGTGTGTTCCCCTGATTGTTTAATACACACGGGACATGTCACCATGTGACCAGTTTAAGGGACGAGAGTGTGTTCCCCTGATGGTTTAACACGCACGGGACATGTTACCAGGTGAACAGTATAAGTGAGGAGAGTGAGTTCCCCTGATGCTTTAATACACACAGGACATGTCAACAGGTGAACAGTATAAGTGAGGAGAGTGAGTTCCCCTGATTGTTTAATACGCATGGGACATGTAACCAACTGAACAGTATATGTGAGGAGAGTGTGTTCCCCTGATGGTTTAATACTGACGGGACATTTCCCCAGGTGAACATTATGAGTGAGGAGAGTGTGTTCCCCTGATGGTTTAATACTGACGGGACATTTCTCCAGGTGAACAGTATAAGTGAGGAGAGTGTGTTCCCCTCATGGTTTAATACACACAGGACATGTCTACAGGTGAACAGTATAAGTGAAGAGAGTGAGTTCCCCTGATTGTTTAACACGCACGCCACATGTTACCAGGTGAACAGTATAAGTGAGGAGAGTATGTTTCCCTGATGGTTTAATATACACAGGACATGATACCAGGTGAACAGCATAAGTGAGGAGAATGTGTTCCCCTGATGGTTTAATATACACGGGACATGTTACCAGGTGAACAGTATATGTCAAGAGAGTGTGTTCCCCTTATTGTTTAATATACATGGGACATGTTACCAGGTGAACAGTATAAGTGAGGAGAGTGAGTTCCTCTGATGCTTTAATGCACACAGGACATGCCAACAGGTGAACAGTATAAGTGAGGAGAGTGTGTTCCCCTGATTGTTTAATACGCACGGGACATGTAACCAACTGAACAGTATAAGTGAGGAGAGTGTGTTCCCCTGATGGTTTAATACTGACGGGACATATCCCCAGGTGAACATTATAAGTGAGGAGAGTGTGTTCCCCTGATTGTTTAACACTCACGGGACCTGTTACCAGGTGAACATTATAAGTGAGGAGTGTGTGTTCCCCTGATGGTCTAATATACACAGGACATGTTATCAGGTGAACAGTATATGTGAAGAGAGTGTGTTCCCCTGATTGTTTAATACACACTGGACATGTCACCAAGTGAACAGTATAAGTGAGGAGAGAGTGTTCCCCTTATTGTTTAACACGCACGGGAGATGTTACCAGGTGAACAGTATAAGTGAGGAGAGTGTGTTCCCCTGATGGCTTAATATACCTGGGACATGTCATCAGGTGAACAGTAAAAGTGAGGAGAGTGTGTTCCCCTGATGGTCTAATATACACGGGACATGTTACCAGGTGAACAGTATATGTGAAGAGAGTGTGTTTCCCTGATTGTTTAATACACACGGGACATGTCACCAAGTGAACAGTGTAGGTGAGGAGAGTGTGTTCCCCTGATGGCATAATATACCAGGGACATGTCATCAGGTGAACAGTATAAGTGAGGAGAGTGTGTTCCCTTGATTGTTTAATACGCGCTGGACATGTTACCAGGTGAACAGTATAAGTGAGGAGAGTGTGTTCCCCTGATGGTTTAATATACACGGGACATGTTAGCAGGTGAACAGTATAAGTGAGGAGAGTGTGTTCCCCTGATGGTTTAATACGCACGGGACATGTTACCAGGTGAACAGTATAAGTGAGGTGATTGTGTTCCCCGGATTATTTAATACACATGGGACATGTTACCAGGTGAACAGTATAAGTGAGGAGAATGTGTTCCCCTGATGGTTTAATACGCATGGGACATGTTACCAGGTGAACAGTATAATGAGGACAGTGTGTTCCCCTGATGGTTTAATTCTCACGGGACATGATACCAGGTGAACAGTATAAGTGAGGAGAGTGTGTTCCCCTCATGGTTTAATACACACAGGACATGTTACCAGGTGAACAGTATAAGTGAGGAGAACGTGTTCCCCTGATGGTTTAATATGCACGGGACATGTTACAAGGTGAAAAGTAAAAGTGAGGAGAGTGTGTTTCGCTGATGGTTTAATACACACGGGACATGTTTACCAGGTGAACAGTAGAAGTGAGGAGAGTGTGTTTCCCTAATGGTTTAATATACACGGGACATGTTACCAGGTGAAAATTATAAGTGAGGAGAGTGTGTTCCCCTGATGGTCTAATATACACGGGACATGTTACCAGGTGAACAGTATATGTGAAGAGAGTGTGTTTCCCTGATTGTTTAATACACACGGGACATGTCACCAAGTGAACAGTGTAGGTGAGGAGAGTGTGTTCCCCTGATGGTATAATATACCAGGGACATGTCATCAGGTGAACAGTATAAGTGAGGAGAGTGTGTTCCCTTGATTGTTTAATACGCGCTGGACATGTGACCAGGTGAACAGTATAAGTGAGGAGAGAGTGTTCCCCTGATTGTTTAACACGCACGGGACATGTTACCAGGTGAACAGTATAAGTGAGGAGAGTGTGTTCCCCTGATGGTTTAATATACACGGAACATGTTAGCAGGTGAACAGTATAAGTGAGGAGAGTGAGTTCCCCTGATGGTTTAATATACCCGAGACATGTCATCAGGTGAACAGTATCTGTGAGGAGAGTGTGTTCCCCTGATTGTTGAACACGCACGGGACATGTTACCAGGTGAACAATATAAGTGAGGAGAGTGTGTTCCCCTGATGGTTTAATATACACGGGACATGTTAGCAGGTGAACAGTATCAGTGAGGAGAGTGTGTTCCCCTGATGGTTTAATATACACAGGACATGTTACCAGGTGAACAGTATAAGTGAGGAGAATGTGTTGCCCTGATGGTTTAATATACACGGGACATGTTAGCAGGTGAACAGTATAAGTGAGGAGAGTGTGTTCCCCTGATTGTTTAATATACACGGGACATGTCAACAGGTGAACAGTATAAGTGAGGTGATTGTGTTCCCCGGATTGTTTAATACACATGGGACATGTTACCAGGTGAACAGTATAAGTGAGGAGAATGTGTTCCCATGATGGTTTAATACAAACAGGACATGTCAACAGGTGAACAGTGTAAGTGAGGAGAGAGTGTTCCCCTAATGGTTTAACATGCACGGGACATGTTACCAGTGAACAGTATAAGTGAGGAGAGAGTGTTCCCCTGATTGTTTAACACGCACGGCACATGTTACCAGGTGAACAGTATAAGTGAGGAGAGTATGTTTCCCTGATGATTTAATATACACAGGACATGATACCAGGTGAACAGCATAAGTGAGGAGAATGTGTTCCCCTGATGGTTTAATATACACGGGACATGTTACCAGGTGAACAGTATATGTGAAGAGAGTGTGTTCCCCTGATTGTTTAATATACATGGGACATGTTACCAGGTGAACAGTATAAGTGAGGAGAGTGAGTTCCTCTGATGCTTTAATGCACACAGGACATGTCAACAGGTGAACAGTATAAGTGAGGAGAGTGTGTTCCCCTGATTGTTTAACACTCACGGGACATGTTACCAGGTGAACATTATAAGTGAGGAGAGTGTGTTCCCCTGATGGTCTAATACACACGGGACATGTTATCAGGTGAACAGTATATGTGAAGAGAGTGTGTTCCCCTGATTGTTTAATAAAAACGGGACATGTCACCAAGTGAACAGTGTAAGTGAGGAGAGTGTGTTCCCCTGATTGTTTAATACACACTGGACATGTCACCAGGTGAACAGTATAAGTGAGGAGAGAGTGTTCCCCTGATTGTTCAACACGCACGGGAGATGTTACCAGGTGAACAGTATAAGTGAGGAGAGTGTGTTCCCCTGATGGTTTAATATACCTGGGACATGTCATCAGGTGAACAGCATAATTGAGGAGAGAGTGTTCCCCTGATTGTTTAACACGCACGGGACATGTTACCAGGTGAACAGTATAAGTGAGGAGAGTGTGTTCCCCTGATGGTTTAATATACACGGGACATGTTAGCAGGTGAACAGTATAAGTGAGGAGAGTGTGTTCCCCTGATGGTTTAATACGCACGGGACATGTTACCAGGTGAACAGTATAAGTGAGGTGATTGTGTTCCCCGGATTATTTAATACACATGGGACATGTTACCAGGTGAACAGTATAAGTGAGGAGAATGTGTTCCCCTGATGGTTTAATACGCACGGGACATGTTACCAGGTGAACAGTATAATGAGGACAGTGTGTTCCCCTGATGGTTTAATTCTCACGGGACATGATACCAGGTGAACAGTATAAGTGAGGAGAGTGTGTTCCCCTCATGGTTTAATACACACAGGACATGTTACCAGGTGAACAGTATAAGTGAGGAGAACGTGTTCCCCTGATGGTTTAATATGCACGGGACATGTTACAAGGTGAAAAGTAAAAGTGAGGAGAGTGTGTTTCCCTGATGGTTTAATACACACGGGACATGTTTACCAGGTGAACAGTAGAAGTGAGGAGAGTGTGTTTCCCTAATGGTTTAATATACACGGGACATGTTACCAGGTGAAAATTATAAGTGAGGAGAGTGTGTTCCCCTGATGGTCTAATATACACGGGACATGTTACCAGGTGAACAGTATATGTGAAGAGAGTGTGTTTCCCTGATTGTTTAATAGACACGGGACATGTCACCAAGTGAACAGTGTAGGTGAGGAGAGTGTGTTCCCCTGATGGTATAATATACCAGGGACATGTCATCAGGTGAACAGTATAAGTGAGGAGAGTGTGTTCCCTTGATTGTTTAATACGCACTGGACATGTGACCAGGTGAACAGTATAAGTGAGGAGAGAGTGTTCCCCTGATTGTTTAACACGCACGGGACATGTTACCAGGTGAACAGTATAAGTGAGGAGAGTGTGTTCCCCTGATGGTTTAATATACACGGAACATGTTAGCAGGTGAACAGTATAAGTGAGGAGAGTGAGTTCCCCTGATGGTTTAATATACCCGAGACATGTCATCAGGTGAACAGTATCAGTGAGGAGAGTGTGTTCCCCTGATTGTTGAACTCGCACGGGACATGTTACCAGGTGAACAATATAAGTGAGGAGGGTGTGTTCCCCTGATGGTTTAAGAGACACGGGACATGTTAGCAGGTGAACAGTATCAGTGAGGAGAGTGTGTTCCCCTGATGGTTTAATATACACAGGACATGTTACCAGGTGAACAGTATAAGTGAGGAGAATGTGTTCCCCTGATGGTTTAATATACACGGGACATGTTAGCAGGTGAACAGTATAAGTGAGGAGAGTGTGTTCCCCTGATTGTTTAATATACACGGGACATGTCAACAGGTGAACAGTATAAGTGAGGTGATTGTGTTCCCCGGATTGTTTAATACACATGGGACATGTTACCAGGTGAACAGTATAAGTGAGGAGAATGTGTTCCCCTGATGGTTTAATACGCACGGGTCATGTTACCAGGTGAAGAGTATAAGTGAGGAGAATGTGTTCCCATGATGGTTTAATACAAACAGGACATGTCAACAGGTGAACAGTGTAAGTGAGGAGAGAGTGTTCCCCTAATGGTTTAACATGCACGGGACATGTTACCAGTGAACAGTATAAGTGAATAGAGTGTGTTCCCCTGATTGTTTAATATACCCGGGACATGTCATCAGGTGAACAGTATAAGTGAGGAGAGTGTGTTCCCCTGATGGTTTAATATATACGGGACATGTTACCAGGTGAACAGTAATTGTGAGGAGATTGCTTTCCTCTGATTGTTTAATATACACGGGACATGTTACCAGGTGAACAGTATAAGTGAGGAGACTGTGTTCCCCTGATGGTATAATATACACGGGACATGTTGCCAGGTGAACAGTATAAGTGAGGAGAGGACTTACCAATGATGGTTTTATATACACGGGACATGTTACCAGGTGAACAGTATAAGTGAGGAGAGTGTGTTCCACTAATGGTATAATATACAGGGGACATGTTACAACGTGAACATATAAGTGAGGAGAGTGTGTTCCCCTGATTGTTAATACTCACGGGAGATGTTACCAGGTGAGCAGTAGAAGTGAGGAGAGTGTGTTCCCCTGATGGTTTACTACGCACGGGACATGTCACCAAGTGAACAGGAAAACTGAGGAGAGTGTGTTCCCCTGATTCTTTAATACGCACGGGGCATGTTACCAGGTGAACAGTGTAAGTGAGGAGAGTGAGTTCCCCTGATTGTTTAATACACACGGGACATGTTACCAGGTGAACAGTATAAGTGAGGAGAGGGATTTCCCCTGATGGTTTAATATACACGGGACATGTTACCAGGTGAACAGTATAAGTGAGGAGAGTGTGTTCCCCTGATGGTATAATATACACGGGACATGTTACCAGCTGAACAGTATAAGTGAGGAGAGTGTGTTCCCCTGATGGTTTAATATACACGGGACATGTTACCAGGTGAACAGTATAAGTGAGGAGAGTGTGTTCCCCTTATGGTTTAATATACACAGGACATGTTACCAGGTGAACAGTATAAGTGAGGAGAGTGTGTTCCCCTGATGGTTTAATATACACAGGAAATGTAACCAGGTGAACAGTATAAGTGAGGAGAGTGTGTTCCCCTGATGGTTTAATATACACAGGACATGTTACCAGGTGAACAGTATAAGTGAGGAGAGTGTGTTCCCCTGATGGTTTAATATACACGGGACATGTTAACAGGTGAAAAGTATAAGTGAGGAGAGTGTGTTCCCTTGATTGTTTAATACTCACGGGACATGTTACCAGGTGGGCAGAATAAGTGAGGAGAGTGTGTTCCCTTGATGGTTTAACACGCACGGGACGTGTCACCAGGTGAAGAGCAGAAGTGAGGAGAGTGTGTTCCCCTGATGGTCTAATATACACGGGACATGTTACCAGGTGAACAGTATATGTGAAGAGAGTGTGTTCCCCTGATGGTTTAATATACATGGGACATGTTACCAGGTGAAAAGTATAAGTGCGGAGAGTGTGTTCCCCTGATGGTCTAACATACACGGGACATGTTACCAGGTGAACAGTATATGTGAAGAGAGAGTGTTCCCCTGATGGTTTAATATACATGGGACATGTTACCAGGTGAACAGTATAAGTGAAGAGAGTGTGTTCCCCTCATTGTTTAATATACACGGGACATGTTAGCAGGTGAACAGTATATGTGAAGAGAGTGTGTTCCCCTGATGGTTTAATATACATGGGGCATGTTACCAGGTGAAAAGTATAAGTGCGGAGAGTGTGTTCCCCTGATGGTCTAACATACACGGGACATGTTACCAGGTGAACAGTATAAGTGAGGAGAGTGTGTTCCCCTGATTGTTAAATATACACGGGACATGTTACCAGGTGAACAGTATAAGTGAGGAGAGTGTGTTCCCCTGATGGTATAATATACACGGGACATGTTACCAGGTGAACAGTATAAGTGAGGAGAATGTGTTCCGCTGCTGGTTTAATATACACGGGACATGTTACCAGGTGAACAGTGTAAGTGAGGAGAGTGTGTTCCCCTGATGGTTTAATATACACGTGACATCTTACCAGGTGAGCAGTGTAAGTGAGGAGAGTGTTTTCCCCTGATGGTTTAACACGCACGGGACGTGTCACCAGGTGAAGAGTAGAACTGAGGAGAGTGTGTTCCCCTGATGGTCTAATATGCACGGGACATGTTACAACGTGAACAGTGTATGTGAAGAGAGTGTGTTCCCCTGATGGTTTAATATACATGGGACATGTTACCAGGTGAAAAGTATAAGTGAGGAGAGTGTGTTCCCCTGATTGTTTAATACTCACGGGACATGTTACCAGGTGAGCAGTATAAGTGAGGAGAGTGTGTTCCCCTGATGGTTTAACACGCACGGGACGTGTCACCAGGTGAAGAGTAGAAGTGAGGAGAGTGTGTTCCCCTGATGGTCTAACATACACGGGACATGTTACCAGGTGAACAATATATGTGAAGAGAGTGTGTTCCCCTGATGGTTTAATATACATGGGACATGTTACCAGGTGAACAGTATAAGTGAAGAGAGCGTGTTCCCCTGATTGCTTAATATACGTGGGACATGTTAACAGGTGACGAGTATAAGTCAGGAGAGTGTGTTCCCTTCATTGTTTAATATACACGGGACATGTTAGCAGGTGAACAGTATCAGTGAGGAGAATGTGTTCCCCTGATGGTTTAATATACACGGGACATGTTACCAGGTGAACAGTATAAGTGAGGAGAGTGTGTTCCCCTGATTGTTAAATATACACGGGACATGTTACCAGGTGAACAGTATAAGTGAGGAGAGTGTGTTCCCCTGATGATTTAACATACACGGGACATGTTACCAGGTGAACAGTATAAGTGAGGAGAGTGTGTTCCCCTGATGGTATAATATACACGGGACATGTTACCAGGTGAACAGTATAAGTGAGGAGACTGTATTCCCCTGATGGTTCAATACACAAGGGACATGTTAGCAGGTGAACAGTATGTATGAGGAGAGTGTGTTCCCCTGATTGTTTAATACACACGGGACATGTTACCAGGTGAACAGTATAAGTGAGGAGAGTGTGTTCCCCTGATGGTTTAATAGACACGGGACATGTTACAACGTGAACAGTATAAGTGAGGAGAGTTTGTTCCCCTGATTGTTTAATACTCACGGGAGATGTTACCAGGTGAGCAGTATAAGTGAGGAGAGTGTGTTCCCCTGATGGTTTAATATACACGGGACATGTTACCAGGTGAACAGTATCAGTGAGGAGAGTGTGTTCCCCTGATGGTTTAAAATACACAGGACATGTTACCAGCTGAACAGTATAATTGAGGAGAGGGCTTTCCCCTGATGCTTTAATATACACGGGACATGTTACCAGGTCAACAGTATAAGTGAGGACAGTGTGTTCCCCTGATGGTATAATATACACGGGACATGTTACCAGCTGAACAGTATAATTGAGGAGAGGGCTTTCCCATGATGGTTTAATATACATGGGACATGTTACCAGGTGAACAGTATAAGTGAAGAGAGCGTGTTCCCCTGATTGCTTAATATACGTGGGACATGTTACCAGGTGACGAGTATAAGTGAGGAGAGTGTGTTCCCCTCATTGTTTAATATACACGGGACATGTTAGCAGGTGAACAGTATCAGTGAGGAGAATGTGTTCCCCTGATGGTTTGATATACACGGGACATGTTACCAGGTGAACAGTATAAGGGAGGAGAGTGTGTTCCCCTGATTGTTTAATACACACGGGACATGTTACCAGGTGAACAGTATAAGTGAGGAGAGGGCTTTCCCCTGATGGTTTAATATACACGGGACATGTTACCAGGTGAACAGTATAAGTGAGGAGAGTGTGTTCCCCTGATGGTATAATATACACGGGACATGTTACCAGCTGAACAGTATAAGTGAGGAGAGGGCTTTCCCCTGATGGTTTAATATATACGGGACATGTTACCAGGTGAACAGTATAAGTGAGGAGAGTGTGTTCCCCTGATGGTATAATATATACGGGACATGTTAGCAGGTGAACAGTATAAGTGAGGAGAGTGTGTTCCCCTGATGGTTTAATATACACGGGACATGTTACCAGGTGAAAATTATAAGTGAGGAGAGTGTGTTCCCTTGATGGTCTAATATACACGGGACATGTTACCAGGTTAACAGTATATGTGAAGAGAGTGTGTTTCCCTGATTGTTTAATACACACGGGACATGTCACCAAGTGAACAGTGTAGGTGAGGAGAGTGTGTTCCCCTGATGGTATAATATACCAGGGACATGTCATCAGGTGAACAGTATAAGTGAGGAGAGTGTGTTCCCTTGATTGTTTAATACGCACTGGACATGTGACCAGGTGAACAGTATAAGTGAGGAGAGAGTGTTCCCCTGATTGTTTAACACGCACGGGACATGTTACCAGGTGAACAGTATAAGTGAGGAGAGTGTGTTCCCCTGATGGTTTAATATACACGGAACATGTTAGCAGGTGAACAGTATAAGTGAGGAGAGTGAGTTCCCCTGATGGTTTAATATACCCGAGACATGTCATCAGGTGAACAGTATCAGTGAGGAGAGTGTGTTCCCCTGATGGTATAATATACACGGGACATGTTACCAGGTGAACAATATAAGTGAGGAGAGTGTGTTCCCCTGATGGTTTAATATACACGGGACATGTTAGCAGGTGAACAGTATCAGTGAGGAGAGTGTGTTCCCCTGATGGTTTAATATACACGGGACATGTTACAACGTGAACAGTATCAGTGAGGAGAGTTTGTTCCCCTGATTGTTTAATACTCACGGGAGATGTTACCAGGTGAGCAGTATAAGTGAGGAGAGTGTGTTCCCCTGATGGTTTAATATACACGGGACATGTTACCAGGTGAACAGTATCAGTGAGGAGAGTGTGTTCCCCTGATGGTTTAATATACACAGGACATGTTACCAGCTGAACAGTATAATTGAGGAGAGGGCTTTCCCCTGATGGTTTAATATACACGGGACATGTTACCAGGTCAACAGTATAAGTGAGGACAGTGTGTTCCCCTGATGGTATAATATACACGGGACATGTTACCAGCTGAACAGTATAATTGAGGAGAGGGCTTTCCCATGATGGTTTAATATACATGGGACATGTTACCAGGTGAACAGTATAAGTGAAGAGAGCGTGTTCCCCTGATTGCTTAATATACGTGGGACATGTTACCAGGTGACGAGTATAAGTGAGGCGAGTGTGTTCCCCTCATTGTTTAATATACACGGGACATGTTACCAGGTGAACAGTATCAGTGAGGAGAATGTGTTCCCCTGATGGTTTAATATACACGGGACATGTTACCAGGTGAACAGTATAAGGGAGGAGAGTGTGTTCCCCTGATTGTTTAATACACACGGGACATGTTACCAGATGAACAGTATAAGTGAGGAGAGGGCTTTCCCCTGATGGTTTAATATACACGGGACATGTTACCAGGTGAACAGTATGAGGGAGGAGAGTGTGTTCCCCTGATTGTTTAATACACACGGGACATGTTACCAGGTGAACAGTATAAGTGAGGAGAGGGCTTTCCCCTGATGGTTTAATATACACGGGACATGTTACCAGGTGAACAGTATAAGTGAGGAGAGTGTGTTCCCCTGATGGTATAATATACACGGGACATGTTACCAGCTGAACAGTATAAGTGAGGAGAGGGCTTTCCCCTGATGGTTTAATATATACGGGACATGTTACCAGGTGAACAGTATAAGTGAGGAGAGTGTGTTCCCCTGATGGTATAATATACACGGGACATGTTAGCAGGTGAACAGTATAAGTGAGGAGAGTGTGTTCCCCTGATGGTTTAATATACACGGGACATGTTACCAGGTGAACAGTAGAAGTGAGGAGAGTGTGTTTCCCTAATGGTTTAATATACACGGGACATGTTACCAGGTGAAAATTATAAGTGAGGAGAGTGTGATCCCCTGATGGTCTAATATACACGGGACATGTTACCAGATGAACAGTATATGTGAAGAGAGTGTGTTTCCCTGATTGTTAATACACACGGGACATGTCACCAAGTGAACAGTGTAGGTGAGGAGAGTGTGTTCCATTGATGGTATAATATATCAGGGACATGTCATCAGGTGAACAGTATAGGTGAGGAGAGTGTGTTCCCTTGATTGTTTAATACGCACTGGACATGTGACCAGGTGAACAGTATAAGTGAGGAGAGAGTGTTCCCCTGATTGTTTAACACACACGGGACATGTTACCAGGTGAACAGTATAAGTGAGGAGAGTGTGTTCCCCTGATGGTTTAATATACACGGAACATGTTAGCAGGTGAACAGTATAAGTGAGGAGAGTGAGTTCCCCTGATGGTTTAATATACCCGAGACATGTCATCAGGTGAACAGTATCAGTGAGGAGAGTGTGTTCCCCTGATTGTTGAACACGCACGGGACATGTTACCAGGTGAACAATATAAGTGAGGAGAATGTGTTCCCCTGATGGTTTAATATACACGGGACATGTTAGCAGGTGAACAGTATAAGTGAGGAGAGTGTGTTCCCCTGATTGTTTAATATACACGGGACATGTCAACAGGTGAACAGTATAAGTGAGGTGATTGTGTTCCCCGGATTGTTTAATACACATGGGACATGTTACCAGGTGAACAGTATAAGTGAGGAGAATGTGTTCCCATGATGGTTTAATACAAACAGGACATGTCAACAGGTGAACAGTGTAAGTGAGGAGAGTGTGTTCCCCTAATGGTTTAACATGCACGGGACATGTTACCAGTGAAGAGTATAAGTGAATAGAGAGTGTTCCCCTGAATGTTTAATATACCCGGGACATGTCATCAGGTGAACAGTATAAGTGAGGAGAGTGTGTTCCCCTGATGGTTTAATATATACGGGACATGTTACCAGGTGAACAGTAATTGTGAGGAGATTGCTTTCCCCTGATGGTTTAATATACACGGGACATGTTACCAGGTGAACAGTATAAGGGAGGAGAGTGTGTTCCCCTGATTGTTTAATACACACGGGACATGTTACCAGGTGAACAGTATAAGTGAGGAGAGGGCTTTCCCCTGATGGTTTAATATACACGGGACATGTTACCAGGTGAACAGTATAAGTGAGGAGAGTGTGTTCCCCTGATGGTATAATATACACGGGACATGTTACCAGCTGAACAGTATAAGTGAGGAGAGGGCTTTCCCCTGATGGTTTAATATATACGGGACATGTTACCAGGTGAACAGTATAAGTGAGGAGAGTGTGTTCCCCTGATGGTATAATATACACGGGACATGTTAGCAGGTGAAATATATAAGTGAGGAGAGTGTGTTCCCCTGATGGTTTAATATACACGGGACATGTTACCAGGTGAACAGTAGAAGTGAGGAGAGTGTGTTTCCCTAATGGTTTAATATACACGGGACATGTTACCAGGTGAAAATTATAAGTGAGGAGAGTGTGATCCCCTGATGGTCTAATATACACGGGACATGTTACCAGATGAACAGAATATGTGAAGAGAGTGTGTTTCCCTGATTGTTAATACACACGGGACATGTCACCAAGTGAACAGTGTAGGTGAGGAGAGTGTGTTCCCCTGATGGTATAATATATCAGGGACATGTCATCAGGTGAACAGTATAAGTGAGGAGAGTGTGTTCCCTTGATTGTTTAATACGCACTGGACATGTGACCAGGTGAACAGTATAAGTGAGGAGAGAGTGTTCCCCTGATTGTTTAACACACACGGGACATGATACCAGGTGAAGAGTATAAGTGAGGAGAGTGTGTTCCCCTGATGGTTTAATATACACGGAACATGTTAGCAGGTGAACAGTATAAGTGAGGAGAGTGAGTTCCCCTGATGGTTTAATATACCCGAGACATGTCATCAGGTGAACAGTATCAGTGAGGAGAGTGTGTTCCCCTGATTGTTGAACACGCACGGGACATGTTACCAGGTGAACAATATAAGTGAGGAGAATGTGTTCCCCTGATGGTTTAATATACACGGGACATGTTAGCAGGTGAACAGTATAAGTGAGGAGAGTGTGTTCCCCTGATTGTTTAATATACACGGGACATGTCAACAGGTGAACAGTATAAGTGAGGTGATTGTGTTCCCCGGATTGTTTAATACACATGGGACATGTTACCAGGTGAACAGTATAAGTGAGGAGAATGTGTTCCCATGATGGTTTAATACAAACAGGACATGTCAACAGGTGAACAGTGTAAGTGAGGAGAGTGTGTTCCCCTAATGGTTTAACATGCACGGGACATGTTACCAGTGAAGAGTATAAGTGAATAGAGAGTGTTCCCCTGAATGTTTAATATACCCGGGACATGTCATCAGGTGAACAGTATAAGTGAGGAGAGTGTGTTCCCCTGATGGTTTAATATATACGGGACATGTTACCAGGTGAACAGTAATTGTGAGGAGATTGCTTTCCCCTGATGGTTTAATATACACGGGACATGTTACCAGGTGAACAGTATAAGTGAGGAGACTGTGTTCCCCTGATGGTATAATATACACGGGACATGTTGCCAGGTGAACAGTATAAGTGAGGAGAGGGCTTACCCATGATGGTTTAATATACACGGGACATGTTACCAGGTGAACAGTATAAGTGAGGAGACTGTGTTCCACTAATGGTATAATATACACGGGACATGTTACAACGTGAACATATAAGTGAGGAGAGTGTGTTCCCCTGATTGTTAATACTCACGGGAGATGTTACCAGGTGAGCAGTAGAAGTGAGGAGAGTGTGTTCCCCTGTTGGTTTACTGTGCACGGGACATGTCACCAAGTGAACAGGAAGACTGAGGAGAGTGTGTTCCCCTGATTCTTTAATACGCACGGGGCATGTTGCCAGGTGAACAGTGTAAGTGAGGAGAGTGAGTTGCCCTGATTGTTTAATACACACGGGACATGTTACCAGGTGAACAGTATAAGTGAGGAGAGGGCTTTCCCCTGATGGTTTAATATACACGGGACATGTTACCAGGTGAACAGTATAAGTGAGGAGAGTGTGTTCCCCTGATGTTATAATATACACGGGACATGTTACCAGCTGAACAGTATAAGTGAGGAGAGTGTGTTCCCCTGATGGTTTAATATACATGGGACTTGTTACCAGGTGAACAGTATAAGTGAGGAGAGTGCTTTCCCCTGATGGTTTAATATATACGGGACATGTTACCAGGTGAACAGTATAAGTGAGGAGAGTGTGTTCCCCTGATGGTATAATATACACGGGACATGTTAGCAGGTGAACAGTATAAGTGAGGAGAGTGTGTTCCCCTGATGGTTTAATATACACGGGACATGTTACCAGGTGAACAGTATAAGTGAGGAGAGTGTGTTCCCCTGATGGTTTAATATACAAAGGACATGTTACCAGGTGAACAGTATAAGTGAGGAGAGTGTGTTCCCCTGATGGTTTAATATACACAGGAAATGTTACCAGGTGAACAGTATAAGTGAGGAGAGTGTGTTCCCCTGATGGTTTAATATACACAGGACATGTTACCAGGTGAACAGTATAAGTGAGGAGAGTGTGTTCCCCTGATGGTTTAATATACACGGGACATGTTACCAGGTGAAAAGTATAAGTGAGGAGAGTGTGTTCCCTTGATTGTTTAATACTCACGGGACATGTTACCAGGTGGGCAGAATAAGTGAGGAGAGTGTGTTCCCTTGATGGTTTAACACGCACGGGACGTGTCACCAGGTGAAGAGCAGAAGTGAGGAGAGTGTGTTCCCCTGATGGTCTAATATACACGGGACATGTTACCAGGTGAACAGTATATGTGAAGAGAGTGTGTTCCCCTGATGGTTTAATATACATGGGACATGTTACCAGGTGAACAGTATAAGTGAAGAGAGTGTGTTCCCCTCATTGTTTAATATACACGGGACATGTTAGCAGGTGAACAGTAACAGTGAGGAGAATGTGTTCCCCTGATGGTTTAATATACACGGGACATGTTACCAGGTGAACAGTATAAGTGAGGAGAGTGTGTTCCCCTGATGGTATAATATACACGGGACATGTTACCAGGTGAGCAGTGTAAGTGAGGAGAGTGTTTTCCCCTGATGGTTTAACACGCACGGGACGTGTCACCAGGTGAAGAGTAGAACTGAGGAGAGTGTGTTCCACTGATGGTCTAATATGCACGGGACATGTTACAACGTGAACAGTGTATGTGAAGAGAGTGTGTTCCCCTGATGGTTTAATATACATGGGACATGTTACCAGGTGAAAAGTATAAGTGAGGAGAGTGTGTTCCCCTGATTGTTTAATACTCACGGGACATGTTACCAGGTGAGCAGTATAAGTGAGGAGAGTGTGTTCCCCTGATGGTTTAACACGCACGGGACGTGTCACCAGGTGAAGAGTAGAAGTGAGGAGAGTGTGTTCCCCTGATGGTCTAACATACACGGGACATGTTACCAGGTGAACAATATATGTGAAGAGAGTGTGTTCCCCTGATGGTTTAATATACATGGGACATGTTACCAGGTGAACAGTATAAGTGAAGAGAGCGTGTTCCCCTGATTGCTTAATATACGTGGGACATGTTAACAGGTGACGAGTATAAGTCAGGAGAGTGTGTTCCCTTCATTGTTTAATATACACGGGACATGTTAGCAGGTGAACAGTATCAGTGAGGAGAATGTGTTCCCCTGATGGTTTAATATACACGGGACATGTTACCAGGTGAACAGTATAAGTGAGGAGAGTGTGTTCCCCTGATTGTTAAATATACACGGGACATGTTACCAGGTGAACAGTATAAGTGAGGAGACTGTATTCCCCTGATGGTTCAATACACAAGGGACATGTTAGCAGGTGAACAGTATATATGAGGAGAGTGTGTTCCCCTGATTGTTTAATACACACGGGACATGTTACCAGGTGAACAGTATAAGTGAGGAGAGTGTGTTCCCCTGATGGTTTAATATACACGGGACATGTTACAACGTGAACAGTATAAGTGAGGAGAGTTTGTTCCCCTGATTGTTTAATACTCACGGGAGATGTTACCAGGTGAGCAGTATAAGTGAGGAGAGTGTGTTCCCCTGATGGTTTAATATACACGGGACATGTTACCAGGTGAACAGTATCAGTGAGGAGAGTGTGTTCCCCTGATGGTTTAATATACACAGGACATGTTACCAGCTGAACAGTATAATTGAGGAGAGGTCTTTCCCCTGATGGTTTAATATACACGGGACATGTTACCAGGTCAACAGTATAAGTGAGGACAGTGTGTTCCCCTGATGGTATAATATACACGGGACATGTTACCAGCTGAACAGTATAATTGAGGAGAGGGCTTTGCCATGATGGTTTAATATACATGGGACATGTTACCAGGTGAACAGTATAAGTGAAGAGAGCGTGTTCCCCTGATTGCTTAATATACGTGGGACATGTTACCAGGTGACGAGTATAAGTGAGGAGAGTGTGTTCCCCTCATTGTTTAATATACACGGGACATGTTAGCAGGTGAACAGTATCAGTGAGGAGAATGTGTTCCCCTGATGGTTTAATATACACGGGACATGTTACCAGATGAACAGTATAAGTGAGGAGAGGGCTTTCCCCTGATGGTTTAATATACACGGGACATGTTACCAGGTGACCAGTAAAAGGGAGGAGAGTGTGTTCCCCTGATTGTTTAATACACACGGGACATGTTACCAGGTGAACAGTATAAGTGAGGAGAGGGCTTTCCCCTGATGGTTTAATATACACGGGACATGTTACCAGGTGAACAGTATAAGTGAGGAGAGTGTGTTCCCCTGATGGTATAATATACACGGGACATGTTACCAGCTGAACAGTATAAGTGAGGAGAGGGCTTTCCCCTGATTGTTTAATACACACGGGACATGTTACCAGGTGAACAGTATAAGTGAGGAGAGGGCTTTCCCCTGATTGTTTAATATACACGGGACATGTTACCAGGTGAACAGTATAAGTGAGGAGAGTGTGTTCCCCTGATGGTTTAATATACACAGGACATGTTACCAGGTGAACAGTATAAGTGAGGAGAGTGTGTTCCCCTGATGGTTTAATCTACACAGGAAATGTTACCAGGTGAACAGTATAAGTGAGGAGAGTGTGTTCCCCTGATGGTTTAATATACACAGGACATGTTACCAGGTGAACAGTATAAGTGAGGAGAGTGTGTTCCCCTGATGGTTTAATATACACGGGACATGTTACCAGGTGAAAAGTATAAGTGAGGAGAGTGTGTTCCCTTGATTGTTTAATACTCACGGGACATGTTACCAGGTGGGCAGAATAAGTGAGGAGAGTGTGTTTCCTTGATGGCTTAACACGCACGGGACGTGTCACCAGGTGAAGAGCAGAAGTGAGGAGAGTGTGTTCCCCTGATGGTCTAATATACACGGGACATGTTACCAGGTGAACAGTATATGTGAAGAGAGTGTGTTCCCCTGATGGTTTAATATACATGGGACATGTTACCAGGTGAAAAGTATGAGTGCGGAGAGTGTATTCCCCTGATGGTCTAACATACACGGGACATGTTACCAGGTGAACAGTATATGTGAAGAGAGAGTGTTCCCCTGATGGTTTAATATACATGGGACATGTTACCAGGTGAACAGTATAAGTGAAGAGAGTGTGTTCCCCTCATTGTTTAATATACACGGGACATGTTAGCAGGTGAACAGTAACAGTGAGGAGAATGTGTTCCCCTGATGGTTTAATATACACGGGACATGTTACCAGGTGAACAGTATAAGTGAGGAGAGTGTGTTCCCCTGATTGTTAAATATACACGGGACATGCTACCAGGTGAACAGTATAAGTGAGGAGAGTGTGTTCCCCTGATGGTATAATATACACGGGACATGTTACCAGGTAAACAGTATAAGTGAGGAGAATGTGTTCCCCTGATGGTTTAATATACACGGGACATGTTACCAGGTGAACAGTGTAAGTGAGGAGAGTGTGTTCCCCTGATGGTTTAATATACACGTGACATCTTACCAGGTGAGCAGTGTAAGTGAGGAGAGTGTTTTCCCCTGATGGTTTAACACGCACGGGACGTGTCACCAGGTGAAGAGTAGAACTGAGGAGAGTGTGTTCCACTGATGGTCTAATATGCACGGGACATGTTACAACGTGAACAGTGTATGTGAAGAGAGTGTGTTCCCCTGATGGTTTAATATACATGGGACATGTTACCAGGTGAAAAGTATAAGTGAGGAGAGTGTGTTCCCCTGATTGTTTAATACTCACGGGACATGTTACCAGGTGAGCAGTATAAGTGAGGAGAGTGTGTTCCCCTGATGGTTTAACACGCACGGGACGTGTCACCAGGTGAAGAGTAGAAGTGAGGAGAGTGTGTTCCCCTGATGGTCTAACATACACGGGACATGTTACCAGGTGAACAATATCTGAGAAGAGAGTGTGTTCCCCTGATGGTTTAATATACATGGGACATGTTACCAGGTGAACAGTATAAGTGAAGAGAGTGTGTTCCCCTGATTGCTTAATATACGTGGGACATGTTAACAGGTGACGAGTATAAGTCAGGAGAGTGTGTTCCCTTCATTGTTTAATATACACGGGACATGTTAGCAGGTGAACAGTATCAGTGAGGAGAATGTGTTCCCCTGATGGTTTAATATACACGGGACATGTTACCAGGTGAACAGTATAAGTGAGGAGAGTGTGTTCCCCTGATTGTTAAATATACACGGGACATGTTACCAGGTGAACAGTATAAGTGAGGAGAGTGTGTTCCCCTGATGATTTAACATACACGGGACATGTTACCAGGTGAACAGTATAAGTGAGGAGAGTGTGTTCCCCTGATGGTATAATATACACGGGACATGTTACCAGGTGAACAGTATAAGTGAGGAGACTGTATTCCCCTGATGGTTCAATACACAAGGGACATGTTAGCAGGTGAACAGTATATATGAGGAGAGTGTGTTCCCCTGATTGTTTAATACACACGGGACATGTTACCAGGTGAACAGTATAAGTGAGGAGAGTGTGTTCCCCTGATGGTTTAATATACACGGGACATGTTACAACGTGAACAGTATAAGTGAGGAGAGTTTGTTCCCCTGATTGTTTAATACTCACGGGAGATGTTACCAGGTGAGCAGTATAAGTGAGGAGAGTGTGTTCCCCTGATGGTTTAATATACACGGGACATGTTACCAGGTGAACAGTATCAGTGAGGAGAGTGTGTTCCCCTGATGGTTTAATATACACAGGACATGTTACCAGCTGAACAGTATAATTGAGGAGAGGGCTTTCCCCTGATGGTTTAATATACACGGGACATGTTACCAGGTCAACAGTATAAGTGAGGAGAGTGTGTTCCCCTGATGGTATAATATACACGGGACATGTTACCAGCTGAACAGTACAATTGAGGAGAGGGCTTTCCCCTGATGGTTTAATATACATGGGACATGTTACCAGGTGAACAGTATAAGTGAGGAGAGTGTGTTCCCCTGATGGTTTAATATACACGGGACATGTAAACAGGTGAACAGTATAAGTGAGGAGAGTGTGTTCCCCTGATTGTTAAATATACACGGGACATGTCAACAGGTGAACAGTATAAGTGAGGAGAGTGTGTACCCCTGATGGTTTAATATACACGGGACATGTTGCCAGGTGAACAGTATAAGTGAGGAGAGGGCTTTCTCCTGATGGTTTAATATACACGGGACATGTTACCAGGTGAACAGTTTAAGTGGGGAGAGTGTGTTCCCCTGATGGTTTAATATACACAGGACATGTTACCAGGTGAACAGTATAAGTGAGGAGAGTGTGTTCCCCTGATGGTTTAATATACACAGGACATGTTACCAGGTGAACAGTATAAGTGAGGAGAGTGTGTTCCCCTGATGGTTTAATATACACAGGACATGTTACCAGGTGAACAGTATAAGTGAGGAGAGTGTGTTCCCCTGATGGTTTAATATACACAGGACATGTTACCAGGTGAACAGTATAAGTGAGGAGAGTGTGTTCCCCTGATGGTTTAATATACACGGGACATGTTACCAGGTGAAAAGTATAAGTGAGGAGAGTGTGTTCCCTTGATTGTTTAATACTCACGGGACATGTTACCAGGTGGGCAGAATAAGTGAGGAGAGTGTGTTCCCTTGATGGTTTAACACGCACGGGACGTGTCACCAGGTGAAGAGCAGAAGTGAGGAGAGTGTGTTCCCCTGATGGTCTAATATACACGGGACATGTTACCAGGTGAACAATATATGTGAAGACAGTGTGTTCCCCTGATGGTTTAATATACATGGGACATGTTACCAGGTGAAAAGTATAAGTGAAGAGAGTGTGTTCCCCTCATTGTTTAATATACACGGGACATGTTAGCAGGTCAACAGTAACAGTGAGGAGAATGTGTTCCCCTGATGGTTTAATGTACACGGGACATGTTACCAGGTGAACAGTATAAGTGAGGAGAGTGTGTTCCCCTGATTGTTAAATATACACGGGACATGTTACCAGGTGAACAGTATAAGTGAGGAGAGTGTGTTCCCCTGATGGTATAATATACAAGGGACATGTTACCAGGTGAACAGTATAAGTGAGGAGAATGTGTTCCCCTGATGGTTTAATATACACGGGACATGTTACCAGGTGAACAGTGTAAGTGAGGAGAGTGTGTTCCCCTGATGGTTTAATATACACGTGACATCTTACCAGGTGAGCAGTGTAAGTGAGGAGAGTGTTTTCCCCTGATGGTTTAACACGCACGGGACGTGTCACCAGGTGAAGAGTAGAACTGAGGAGAGTGTGTTCCACTGATGGTCTAATATGCACGGGACATGTTACAACGTGAACAGTGTATGTGAAGAGAGTGTGTTCCCCTGATGGTTTAATATACATGGGACATGTTACCAAGTGAAAAATATAAGTGAGGAGAGTGTGTTCCCCTGATTGTTTAATACTCACGGGACATGTTACCAGGTGAGCAGTATAAGTGAGGAGAGTGTGTTCCCCTGATGGTTTAACACGCACGGGACGTGTCACCAGGTGAAGAGTAGAAGTGAGGAGAGTGTGTTCCCCTGATGGTCTAACATACACGGGACATGTTACCAGGTGAACAATATATGTGAAGAGAGTGTGTTCCCCTGATGGTTTAATATACATGGGACATGTTACCAGGTGAACAGTATAAGTGAAGAGAGCGTGTTCCCCTGATTGCTTAATATACGTGGGACATGTTAACAGGTGAGGAGTATAAGTCAGGAGAGTGTGTTCCCTTCATTGTTTAATATACACGGGACATGTTAGCATTTGAACAGTATCAGTGAGGAGAATGTGTTCCCCTGATGGTTTAATATACACGGGACATGTTACCAGGTGAACTGTATAAGTGAGGAGAGTGTGTTCCCCTGATTGTTAAATATACACGGGACATGTTACCAGGTGAACAGTATAAGTGAGGAGAGTGTGTTCCCCTGATTGTTAAATATACACGGGACATGTTACCAGGTGAACAGTATAAGTGAGGAGAGTGTGTTCCCTTGATGATTTAACATACACGGGACATGTTACCAGGTGAACAGTATAAGTGAGGAGAGTGTGTTCCTCTGATGGTATAATATACACGGGACATGTTACCAGGTGAACAGTATAAGTGAGGAGACTGTATTCCCCTGATGGTTCAATACACAAGGGACATGTTAGCAGGTGAACAGTATATATGAGGAGAGTGTGTTCCCCTGATTGTTTAATACACACGGGACATGTTACCAGGTGAACAGTATAAGTGAGGAGAGTGTGTTCCCCTGATGGTTTAATATACACGGGACATGTTACAACGTGAACAGTATAAGTGAGGAGAATTTGTTCCCCTGATTGCTTAATACTCACGGGAGATGTTACCAGGTGCGCAGTATAAGTGAGGAGAGTGTGTTCCCCTGATGGTTTAATATACACGGGACATGTTACCAGGTGAACAGTGTAAGTGAGGAGAGTGTGTTCCCCTGATGGTTTAATATACACAGGACATGATACCAGGTGAACAGTATAAGTGAGGAGAGTGTGTTCCCCTGATGGTATAATATACACGGGACATGTTGCCAGCTGAACAGTATAATTGAGGTCAGGGCTTTCCCCTGATGGTTTAATATACACGGGACATGTTACCAGGTCAACAGTATAAGTGAGGACAGTGTGTTGCCCTGATGGTATAATATACACGGGACATGTTACCAGCTGAACAGTATAATTGAGGAGAGTGTGTTCCCCTCATTGTTTAATATACACGGGACATGTTAGCAGGTGAACAGTATCAGTGAGGAGAATGTGTTCCCCTGATGGTTTAATATACACGGGACATGTAAACAGGTGAACAGTATAAGTGAGGAGAGTGTGTTCCCCTGATTGTTAAATATACACGGGACATGTCAACAGGTGAACAGTATAAGTGAGGAGAGTGTGTTCCCCTGATGGTTTAATATACACGGGACATGTTGCCAGGTGAACAGTATAAGTGAGGATAGTGTGTTCCCCTGATGGTTTAATATGCACGGGACGTGTCACCTGGTGAAGAGTAGAAGTGAGGAGAGTGTGTTCCGCTGATGGTCTAATATGCACGGGACATGTTACAACGTGAACAGTAGAGGTGAAGTGAGTGTGTTCCCCTGATGGTCTAATATACACGGGACATGTTACCAGGCGAGCATTATAAGTGAGGAGAGTGTGTTCCCCTGATGGTTTAATATACACGGGACATGTTACCAGGTGAACAGTATAAGTGAGGAGAGTGTGTTCCCCTGATGGTATAATATACACGGGACATGTTACCAGCTGAACAGTATAAGTGATGAGAGTGTGTTCCCCTGATGGTTTAATATACATGGGACTTGTTACCAGGTGAACAGTATAAGTGAGGAGAGTGCTTTCCCCTGATGGTTTAATATATACGGGACATGTTACCAGGTGAACAGTATAAGTGAGGAGAGTGTGTTCCACTGATGGTATAATATACACGGGACATGTTAGCAGGTGAACAGTATAAGTGAGGAGAGTGTGTTCCCCTGATGGTTTAATATACACGGGACATGTTACCAGGTGAACAGTATAAGTGAGGAGAGTGTGTTCCCCTGATGGTTTAATATACACAGGACATGTTACCAGGTGAACAGTATAAGTGAGGAGAGTGTGTTCCCCTGATGGTTTAATATACACAGGAAATGTTACCAGGTGAACAGTATAAGTGAGGAGAGTGTGTTCCCCTGATGGTTTAATATACACAGGACATGTTACCAGGTGAACAGTATAAGTGAGGAGGGTGTGTTCCCCTGATGGTTTAATATACACGGGACATGTTACCAGGTGAAAAGTATAAGTGAGGAGAGTGTGTTCCCTTGATTGTTTAATACTCACGGGACATGTTACCAGGTGGGCAGAATAAGTGAGGAGAGTGTGTTCCCTTGATGGTTTAACACGCACGGGACGTGTCACCAGGTGAAGAGCAGAAGTGAGGAGAGTGTGTTCCCCTGATGGTCTAATATACACGGGACATGTTACCAGGTGAACAGTATATGTGAAGAGAGTGTGTTCCCCTGATGGTTTAATATACATGGGACATGTTACCAGGTGAAAAGTATAAGTGCGGAGAGTGTGTTCCCCTGATGGTCTAACATACACGGGACATGTTACCAGGTGAACAGTAACAGTGAGGAGAATGTGTTCCCCTGATGGTTTAATATACACGGGACATGTTACCAGGTGAACAGTATAAGTGAGGAGAGTGTGTTCCCCTGATTGTTAAATATACACGGGACATGTTACCAGTTGAACAGTTTAAGTGAGGAGAGTGTGTTCCCCTGATGGTATAATATACACGGGACATGTTACCAGGTGAACAGTATATGTGAAGAGAGTGTGTTCCCCTGATGGTTTAATATACATGGGACATGTTACCAGGTGAACAGTATAAGTGAAGAGAGTGTGTTCCCCTCATTGTTTAATATACACGGGACATGTTAGCAGGTGAACAGTAACAGTGAGGAGAATGTGTTCCCCTGATGGTTTAATATACACGGGACATGTTACCAGGTGAACAGTATAAGTGAGGAGAGTGTGTTCCCCTGATTGTTAAATATACACGGGACATGTTACCAGTTGAACAGTTTAAGTGAGGAGAGTGTGTTCCCCTGATGGTATAATATACACGGGACATGTTACCAGGTGAACAGTATAAGTGAGGAGAATGTGTTCCCCTGATGGTTTAATATACACGGGACATGTTACCAGGTGAACAGTGTAACTGAGGAGAGTGTGTTCCCCTGATGGTTTAATATACACGTGACATCTTACCAGGTGAGCAGTGTAAGTGAGGAGATTGATTTCCCCTGATGGTTTAATACGCACGGGACGTGTCACCAGGTGAAGAGTAGAACTGAGGAGAGTGTGTTCCACTGATGGTCTAATATGCACGGGACATGTTACAACGTGAACAGTGTATGTGAAGAGAGTGTGTTCCCCTGATGGTTTAATATACATGGGACATGTTACCAGGTGACAAGTATAAGTGAGGAGAGTGTGTTCCCCTGATTGTTTAATACTCACGGGACATCTTACCAGGTGAGCAGTGTAAGTGAGGAGATTGATTTCCCCTGATGGTTTAATACGCACGGGACGTGTCACCAGGTGAAGAGTAGAACTGAGGAGAGTGTGTTCCACTGATGGTCTAATATGCACGGGACATGTTACAACGTGAACAGTGTATGTGAAGAGAGTGTGTTCCCCTGATGGTTTAATATACATGGGACATGTTACCAGGTGACAAGTATAAGTGAGGAGAGTGTGTTCCCCTGATTGTTTAATACTCACGGGACATGTTACCAGGTGAGCAGTATAAGTGAGGAGAGTGTGTTCCCCTGATGGTTTAACACGCACGGGACGTGTCAAAAGGTGAAGAGTAGAAGTGAGGAGAGTGTGTTCCCCTGATGGTCTAACATACACGGGACATGTTACCAGGTGAACAATATATGTGAAGAGAGTGTGTTCCCCTGATGGTTTAATATACATGGGACATGTTACCAGGTGAACAGTATAAGTGAAGAGAGCGTGTTCCCCTGATGGTATAATATACACGGGACATGTTACCAGGTGACGAGTATAAGTCAGGAGAGTGTGTTCCCTTCATTGTTTAATATACACGGGACATGTTAGCAGGTGAACAGTATCAGTGAGGAGAATGTGTTCCCCTGATGGTTTAATATACACGGGACATGTTACCAGGTGAACAGTATAAGTGAGGAGAGTGTGTTCCCCTGATTGTTAAATATACACGGGACATGTTACCAGGTGAACAGTATAAGTGAGGAGAGTGTGTTCCCCTGATGATTTAACATACACGGGACATGTTACCAGGTGAACAGTATAAGTGAGGAGAGTGTGTTCCCCTGATGGTATAATATACACGGGACATGTTACCAGGTGAACAGTATAAGTGAGGAGACTGTATTCCCCTGATGGTTCAATACACAAGGGACATGTTAGCAGGTGAACAGTATATATGAGGAGAGTGTGTTCCCCTGATTGTTTAATACACACGGGACATGTTACCAGGTGAACAGTATAAGTGAGGAGAGTGTGTTCCCCTGATGGTTTAATATACACGGGACATGTTACAACGTGAACAGTATAAGTGAGGAGAGTTTGTTCCCCTGATTGTTTAATACTCACGGGAGATGTTACCAGGTGAGCAGTATAAGTGAGGAGAGTGTGTTCCCCTGATGGTTTAATATACACGGGACATGTTACCAGGTGAACAGTATCAGTGAGGAGAGTGTGTTCCCCTGATGGTTTAATATACACAGGACATGTTACCAGCTGAACAGTATAATTGAGGAGAGGGCTTTCCCCTGATGGTTTAATATACACGGGACATGTTACCAGGTCAACAGTATAAGTGAGGACAGTCTGTTCCCCTGATGGTATAATATACACGGGACATGTTACCAGCTGAACAGTATAATTGAGGAGAGGGCTTTGCCATGATGGTTTAATATACGTGGGACATGTTACCAGGTGACGAGTATAAGTGAGGAGAGTGTGTTCCCCTCATTGTTTAATATACACGGGACATGTTAGCAGGTGAACAGTATCAGTGAGGAGAATGTGTTCCCCTGATGGTTTAATATACACGGGACATGTTACCAGGTGAACAGTATAAGGGAGGAGAGTGTGTTCCCCTGATTGTTTAATACACACGGGACATGTTACCAGATGAACAGAAAAAGTGAGGAGAGGGCTTTCCCCTGATGGTTTAATATACACGGGACATGTTACCAGGTGAACAGTATAAGGGAGGAGAGTGTGTTCCCTAGATTGTTTAATACACACGGGACATGTTACCAGGTGAACAGTATAAGTGAGGAGAGGGCTTTCCCCTGATGGTTTAATATACACGGGACATGTTACAAGGTGAACAGTATAAGTGAGGAGAGTGTGTTCCCCTGATGGTATAATATACACGGGACATGTTACCAGCTGAACAGTATAAGTGAGGAGAGGGCTTTCCCCTGATTGTTTAATACACACGGGACATGTTACCAGGTGAACAGTATAAGTGAGGAGAGGGCTTTCCCCTGATGGTTTAATATACACGGGACATGTTACCAGGTGAACAGTATAAGTGAGGAGAGTGTGTTCCCCTGATGGTTTAATATACACAGGACATGTTACCAGGTGAACAGTATAAGTGAGGAGAGTGTGTTCCCCTGATGGTTTAATATACACAGGAAATGTTACCAGGTGAACAGTATAAGTGAGGAGAGTGTGTTCCCCTGATGGTTTAATATACACAGGACATGTTACCAGGTGAACAGTATAAGTGAGGAGAGTGTGTTCCCCTGATGGTTTAATATACACGGGACATGTTACCAGGTGAAAAGTATAAGTGAGGAGAGTGTGTTCCCTTGATTGTTTAATACTCACGGGACATGTTACCAGGTGGGCAGAATAAGTGAGGAGAGTGTGTTCCCTTGATGGTTTAACACGCACGGGACGTGTCACCAGGTGAAGAGCAGAAGTGAGGAGAGTGTGTTCCCCTGATGGTCTAATATACACGGGACATGTTACCAGGTGAACAGTATATGTGAAGAGAGTGTGTTCCCCTGATGGTTTAATATACATGGGACATGTTACCAGGTGAAAAGTATAAGTGCGGAGAGTGTATTCCCCTGATGGTCTAACATACACGGGACATGTTACCAGGTGAACAGTATAAGTGAAGAGAGAGTGTTCCCCTGATGGTTTAATATACATGGGACATGTTACCAGGTGAACAGTATAAGTGAAGAGAGTGTGTTCCCCTCATTGTTTAATATACACGGGACATGTTAGCAGGTGAACAGTAACAGTGAGGAGAATGTGTTCCCCTGATGGTTTAATATACACGGGACATGTTACCAGGTGAACAGTATAAGTGAGGAGAGTGTGTTCCCCTGATTGTTAAATATACACGGGACATGCTACCAGGTGAACAGTATAAGTGAGGAGAGTGTGTTCCCCTGATGGTATAATATACACGGGACATGTTACCAGGTGAACAGTATAAGTGAGGAGAATGTGTTCCCCTGATGGTTTAATATACACGGGACATGTTACCAGGTGAACAGTGTAAGTGAGGAGAGTGTGTTCCCCTGATGGTTTAATATACACGTGACATCTTACCAGGTGAGCAGTGTAAGTGAGGAGAGTGTTTTCCCCTGATGGTTTAACACGCACGGGACGTGTCACCAGGTGAAGAGTAGAACTGAGGAGAGTGTGTTCCACTGATGGTCTAATATGCACGGGACATGTTACAACGTGAACAGTGTATGTGAAGAGAGTGTGTTCCCCTGATGGTTTAATATACATGGGACATGTTACCAGGTGACAAGTATAAGTGAGGAGAGTGTGTTCCCCTGATTGTTTAATACTCACGGGACATGTTACCAGGTGAGCAGTATAAGTGAGGAGAGTGTGTTCCCCTGATGGTTTAACACGCACGGGACGTGTCAAAAGGTGAAGAGTAGAAGTGAGGAGAGTGTGTTCCCCTGATGGTCTAACATACACGGGACATGTTACCAGGTGAACAATATATGTGAAGAGAGTGTGTTCCCCTGATGGTTTAATATACATGGGACATGTTACCAGGTGAACAGTATAAGTGAAGAGAGCGTGTTCCCCTGATTGCTTAACATACGTGGGACATGTTAACAGGTGACGAGTAAAAGTCAGGAGAGTGTGTTCCCTTCATTGTTTAATATACACGGGACATGTTAGCAGGTGAACAGTATCAGTGAGGAGAATGTGTTCCCCTGATGGTTTAATATACACGGGACATGTTACCAGGTGAACAGTATAAGTGAGGAGAGTGTGTTCCCCTGATTGTTAAATATACACGGGACATGTTACCAGGTGAACAGTATAAGTGAGGAGAGTGTGTTCCCCTGATGATTTAACATACACGGGACATGTTACCAGGTGAACAGTATAAGTGAGGAGAGTGTGTTCCCCTGATGGTATAATATACACGGGACATGTTACCAGGTGAACAGTATAAGTGAGGAGACTGTATTCCCCTGATGGTTCAATACACAAGGGACATGTTAGCAGGTGAACAGTATATATGAGGAGAGTGTGTTCCCCTGATTGTTTAATACACACGGGACATGTTACCAGGTGAACAGTATAAGTGAGGAGAGTGTGTTCCCCTGATGGTTTAATATACACGGGACATGTTACAACGTGAACAGTATAAGTGAGGAGAGTTTGTTCCCCTGATTGTTTAATACTCACGGGAGATGTTACCAGGTGAGCAGTATAAGTGAGGAGAGTGTGTTCCCCTGATGGTTTAATATACACGGGACATGTTACCAGGTGAACAGTATCAGTGAGGAGAGTGTGTTCCCCTGATGGTTTAATATACACAGGACATGTTACCAGCTGAACAGTATAATTGAGGAGAGGGCTTTCCCCTGATGGTTTAATATACACGGGACATGTTACCAGGTCAACAGTATAAGTGAGGACAGTCTGTTCCCCTGATGGTATAATATACACGGGACATGTTACCAGCTGAACAGTATAATTGAGGAGAGGGCTTTGCCATGATGGTTTAATATACATGGGACATGTTACCAGGTGAACAGTATAAGTGAAGAGAGCGTGTTCCCCTGATTGCTTAATATACGTGGGACATGTTACCAGGTGACGAGTATAAGTGAGGAGAGTGTGTTCCCCTCATTGTTTAATATACACGGGACATGTTAGCAGGTGAACAGTATCAGTGAGGAGAATGTGTTCCCCTGATGGTTTAATATACACGGGACATGTTACCAGGTGAACAGTATAAGGGAGGAGAGTGTGTTCCCCTGATTGTTTAATACACACGGGACATGTTACCAGATGAACAGAAAAAGTGAGGAGAGGGCTTTCCCCTGATGGTTTAATATACACGGGACATGTTACCAGGTGAACAGTATAAGGGAGGAGAGTGTGTTCCCCTGATTGTTTAATACACACGGGACATGTTACCAGGTGAACAGTATAAGTGAGGAGAGGGCTTTCCCCTGATGGTTTAATATACACGGGACATGTTACCAGGTGAACAGTATAAGTGAGGAGAGTGTGTTCCCCTGATGGTATAATATACACGGGACATGTTACCAGCTGAACAGTATAAGTGAGGAGAGGGCTTTCCCCTGATTGTTTAATACACACGGGACATGTTACCAGGTGAACAGTATAAGTGAGGAGAGGGCTTTCCCCTGATGGTTTAATATACACGGGACATGTTACCAGGTGAACAGTATAAGTGAGGAGAGTGTGTTCCCCTGATGGTTTAATATACACAGGACATGTTACCAGGTGAACAGTATAAGTGAGGAGAGTGTGTTCCCCTGATGGTTTAATATACACAGGAAATGTTACCAGGTGAACAGTATAAGTGAGGAGAGTGTGTTCCCCTGATGGTTTAATATACACAGGACATGTTACCAGGTGAACAGTATAAGTGAGGAGAGTGTGTTCCCCTGATGGTTTAATATACACGGGACATGTTACCAGGTGAAAAGTATAAGTGAGGAGAGTGTGTTCCCTTGATTGTTTAATACTCACGGGACATGTTACCAGGTGGGCAGAATAAGTGAGGAGAGTGTGTTCCCTTGATGGTTTAACACGCACGGGACGTGTCACCAGGTGAAGAGCAGAAGTGAGGAGAGTGTGTTCCCCTGATGGTCTAATATACACGGGACATGTTACCAGGTGAACAGTATATGTGAAGAGAGTGTGTTCCCCTGATGGTTTAATATACATGGGACATGTTACCAGGTGAAAAGTATAAGTGCGGAGAGTGTATTCCCCTGATGGTCTAACATACACGGGACATGTTACCAGGTGAACAGTATAAGTGAAGAGAGAGTGTTCCCCTGATGGTTTAATATACATGGGACATGTTACCAGGTGAACAGTATAAGTGAAGAGAGTGTGTTCCCCTCATGGTTTAATATACACGGGACATGTTAGCAGGTGAACAGTAACAGTGAGGAGAATGTGTTCCCCTGATGGTTTAATATACACGGGACATGTTACCAGGTGAACAGTATAAGTGAGGAGAGTGTGTTCCCCTGATTGTTAAATATACACGGGACATGCTACCAGGTGAACAGTATAAGTGAGGAGAGTGTGTTCCCCTGATGGTATAATATACACGGGACATGTTACCAGGTGAACAGTATAAGTGAGGAGAATGTGTTCCCCTGATGGTTTAATATACACGGGACATGTTACCAGGTGAACAGTGTAAGAGAGGAGAGTGTGTTCCCCTGATGGTTTAATATACTCGTGACATCTTACCAGGTGAGCAGTGTAAGTGAGGAGAGTGTTTTCCCCTGATGGTTTAACACGCACGGGACGTGTCACCAGGTGAAGAGTAGAACTGAGGAGAGTGTGTTCCACTGATGGTCTAATATGCACGGGACATGTTACAACGTGAACAGTGTATGTGAAGAGAGTGTGTTCCCCTGATGGTTTAATATACATGGGACATGTTACCAGGTGAAAAGTATAAGTGAGGAGAGTGTGTTCCCCTGATTGTTTAATACTCACGGGGCATGTTACCAGGTGAGCAGTATAAGTGAGGAGAGTGTGTTCCCCTGATGGTTTAACACGCACGGGACGTGTCAGCAGGTGAAGAGTAGAAGTGAGGAGAGTGTGTTCCCCTGATGGTCTAACATACACGGGACATGTTACCAGGTGAACAATATATGTGAAGAGAGTGTGTTCCCCTGATGGTTTAATATACATGGGACATGTTACCAGGTGAACAGTATAAGTGAAGAGAGCGTGTTCCCCTGATTGCTTAATATACGTGGGACATGTTAACAGGTGACGAGTATAAGTCAGGAGAGTGTGTTCCCTTCATTGTTTAATATACACGGGACATGTTAGCAGGTGAACAGTATCAGTGAGGAGAATGTGTTCCCCTGATGGTTTAATATACACGGGACATGTTACCAGGTGAACAGTATAAGTGAGGAGAGTGTGTTCCCCTGATTGTTAAATATACACGGGACATGTTACCAGGTGAACAGTATAAGTGAGGAGAGTGTGTTCCCCTGATGATTTAACATACACGGGACATGTTACCAGGTGAACAGTATAAGTGAGGAGAGTGTGTTCCCCTGATGGTATAATATACACGGGACATGTTACCAGGTGAACAGTATAAGTGAGGAGACTGTATTCCCCTGATGGTTCAATACACAAGGGACATGTTAGCAGGTGAACAGTATATATGAGGAGAGTGTGTTCCCCTGATTGTTTAATACACACGGGACATGTTACCAGGTGAACAGTATAAGTGAGGAGAGTGTGTTCCCCTGATGGTTTAATATACACGGGACATGTTACAACGTGAACAGTATAGGTGAGGAGAGTTTGTTCCCCTGATTGTTTAATACTCACGGGAGATGTTACCAGGTGAGCAGTATAAGTGAGGAGAGTGTGTTCCCCTGATGGTTTAATATACACGGGACATGTTACCAGGTGAACAGTATCAGTGAGGAGAGTGTGTTCCCCTGATGGTTTAATATACACAGGACATGTTACCAGCTGAACAGTATAATTGAGGAGAGGGCTTTCCCCTGATGGTTTAATATACACGGGACATGTTACCAGGTCAACAGTATAAGTGAGGACAGTGTGTTCCCCTGATGGTATAATATACACGGGACATGTTACCAGCTGAACAGTATAATTGAGGAGAGGGCTTTCCCCTGATGGTTTAATATACATGGGACATGTTACCAGGTGAACAGTGTAAGTGAGGAGAGTGTGTTCCCCTGATGGTTTAATATACACGGGACATGTAAACAGGTGAACAGTATAAGTGAGGAGAGTGTGTTCCCCTGATTGTTAAATATACACGGGACATGTCAACAGGTGAACAGTATAAGTGAGGAGAGTGTGTTCCCCTGATGGTTTAATATACACGGGACATGTTGCCAGGTGAACAGTATAAGTGAGGATAGTGTGTTCCCCTGATGGTTTAATATACACTGGACTTATTACCAGGTGAACAGTTTAAGTGAGGAGAGGGCTTTCTCCTGATGGTTTAATATACACGGGACATGTTACCAGGTGAACAGTATAAGTGAGGAGAGTGTGTTCCCCTGATGGTTTAATATACACAGGACATGTTACCAGGTGAACAGTATAAGTGAGGAGAGTGTGTTCCCCTGATGGTTTAATATACACAGGACATGTTACCAGGTGAACAGTATAAGTGAGGAGAGGGCTTTCCCCTGATGGTTTAATATACACGGGACGTGTTACCAGGTCAACAGTATAAGTGAGGACAGTCTGTTCCCCTGATGGTATAATATACACGGGACATGTTACCAGCTGAACAGTATAATTGAGGAGAGGGCTTTGCCATGATGGTTTAATATACATGGGACATGTTACCAGGTGAACAGTATAAGTGAAGAGAGCGTGTTCCCCTGATTGCTTAATATACGTGGGACATGTTACCAGGTGACGAGTATAAGTGAGGAGAGTGTGTTCCCCTCATTGTTTAATATACACGGGACATGTTAGCAGGTGAACAGTATCAGTGAGGAGAATGTGTTCCCCTGATGGTTTAATATACACGGGACATGTTACCAGGTGAACAGTATAAGGGAGGAGAGTGTGTTCCCCTGATTGTTTAATACACACGGGACATGTTACCAGATGAACAGAAAAAGTGAGGAGAGGGCTTTCCCCTGATGGTTTAATATACACGGGACATGTTACCAGGTGAACAGTATAAGGGAGGAGAGTGTGTTCCCCTGATTGTTTAATACACACGGGACATGTTACCAGGTGAACAGTATATGTGAGGAGAGGGCTTTCCCCTGATGGTTTAATATACACGGGACATGTTACCAGGTGAACAGTATAAGTGAGGAGAGTGTGTTCCCCTGATGGTATAATATACACGGGACATGTTACCAGCTGAACAGTATAAGTGAGGAGAGGGCTTTCCCCTGATTGTTTAATACACACGGGACATGTTACCAGGTGAACAGTATAAGTGAGGAGAGGGCTTTCCCCTGATGGTTTAATATACACGGGACATGTTACCAGGTGAACAGTATAAGTGAGGAGAGTGTGTTCCCCTGATGGTTTAATATACACAGGACATGTTACCAGGTGAACAGTATAAGTGAGGAGAGTGTGTTCCCCTGATGGTTTAATATACACAGGAAATGTTACCAGGTGAACAGTATAAGTGAGGAGAGTGTGTTCCCCTGATGGTTTAATATACACAGGACATGTTACCAGGTGAACAGTATAAGTGAGGAGAGTGTGTTCCCCTGATGGTTTAATATACACGGGACATGTTACCAGGTGAAACGTATAAGTGAGGAGAGTGTGTTCCCTTGATTGTTTAATACTCACGGGACATGTTACCAGGTGGGCAGAATAAGTGAGGAGAGTGTGTTCCCTTGATGGTTTAACACGCACGGGACGTGTCACCAGGTGAAGAGCAGAAGTGAGGAGAGTGTGTTCCCCTGATGGTCTAATATACACGGGACATGTTACCAGGTGAACAGTATATGTGAAGAGAGTGTGTTCCCCTGATGGTTTAATATACATGGGACATGTTACCAGGTGAAAAGTATAAGTGCGGAGAGTGTATTCCCCTGATGGTCTAACATACACGCGACATGTTACCAGGTGAACAGTATAAGTGAAGAGAGAGTGTTCCCCTGATGGTTTAATATACATGGGACATGTTACCAGGTGAACAGTATAAGTGAAGAGAGTGTGTTCCCCTCATTGTTTAATATACACGGGACATGTTAGCAGGTGAACAGTAACAGTGAGGAGAATGTGTTCCCCTGATGGTTTAATATACACGGGACATGTTACCAGGTGAACAGTATAAGTGAGGAGAGTGTGTTCCCCTGATTGTTAAATATACACGGGACATGCTACCAGGTGAACAGTATAAGTGAGGAGAGTGTGTTCCCCTGATGGTATAATATACACGGGACATGTTACCAGGTGAACAGTATAAGTGAGGAGAATGTGTTCCCCTGATGGTTTAATATACACGGGACATGTTACCAGGTGAACAGTGTAAGTGACGAGAGTGTGTTCCCCTGATGGTTTAATATACTCGTGACATCTTACCAGGTGAGCAGTGTAAGTGAGGAGAGTGTTTTCCCCTGATGGTTTAACACGCACGGGACGTGTCACCAGGTGAAGAGTAGAACTGAGGAGAGTGTGTTCCACTGATGGTCTAATATGCACGGGACATGTTACAACGTGAACAGTGTATGTGAAGAGAGTGTGTTCCCCTGATGGTTTAATATACATGGGACATGTTACCAGGTGAAAAGTATAAGTGAGGAGAGTGTGTTCCCCTGATTGTTTAATACTCACGGGACATGTTACCAGGTGAGCAGTATAAGTGAGGAGAGTGTGTTCCCCTGATGGTTTAACACGCACGGGACGTGTCACCAGGTGAAGAGTAGAAGTGAGGAGAGTGTGTTCCCCTGATGGTCTAACATACACGGGACATGTTACCAGGTGAACAATATATGTGAAGAGAGTGTGTTCCCCTGATGGTTTAATATACATGGGACATGTTACCAGGTGAACAGTATAAGTGAAGAGAGCGTGTTCCCCTGATTGCTTAATATACGTGGGACATGTTAACAGGTGACGAGTATAAGTCAGGAGAGTGTGTTCCCTTCATTGTTTAATATACACGGGACATGTTAGCAGGTGAACAGTATCAGTGAGGAGAATGTGTTCCCCTGATGGTTTAATATACACGGGACATGTTACCAGGTGAACAGTATAAGTGAGGAGAGTGTGTTCCCCTGATTGTTAAATATACACGGGACATGTTACCAGGTGAACAGTATAAGTGAGGAGAGTGTGTTCCCCTGATGATTTAACATACACGGGACATGTTACCAGGTGAACAGTATAAGTGAGGAGAGTGTGTTCCCCTGATGGTATAATATACACGGGACATGTTACCAGGTGAACAGTATAAGTGAGGAGACTGTATTCCCCTGATGGTTCAATACACAAGGGACATGTTAGCAGGTGAACAGTATATATGAGGAGAGTGTGTTCCCCTGATTGTTTAATACACACGGGACATGTTACCAGGTGAACAGTATAAGTGAGGAGAGTGTGTTCCCCTGATGGTTTAATATACACGGGACATGTTACAACGTGAACAGTATAGGTGAGGAGAGTTTGTTCCCCTGATTGTTTAATACTCACGGGAGATGTTACCAGGTGAGCAGTATAAGTGAGGAGAGTGTGTTCCCCTGATGGTTTAATATACACGGGACATGTTACCAGGTGAACAGTATCAGTGAGGAGAGTGTGTTCCCCTGATGGTTTAATATACACAGGACATGTTACCAGCTGAACAGTATAATTGAGGAGAGGGCTTTCCCCTGATGGTTTAATATACACGGGACATGTTACCAGGTCAACAGTATAAGTGAGGACAGTGTGTTCCCCTGATGGTATAATATACACGGGACATGTTACCAGCTGAACAGTATAATTGAGGAGAGGGCTTTCCCCTGATGGTTTAATATACATGGGACATGTTACCAGGTGAACAGTATAAGTGAGGAGAGTGTGTTCCCCTGATGGTTTAATATACACGGGACATGTAAACAGGTGAACAGTATAAGTGAGGAGAGTGTGTTCCCCTGATTGTTAAATATACACGGGACATGTCAACAGGTGAACAGTATAAGTGAGGAGAGTGTGTTCCCCTGATGGTTTAATATACACGGGACATGTTGCCAGGTGAACAGTATAAGTGAGGATAGTGTGTTCCCCTGATGGTTTAATATACACGGGACTTATTACCAGGTGAACAGTTTAAGTGAGGAGAGGGCTTTCTCCTGATGGTTTAATATACACGGGACATGTTACCAGGTGAACAGTATAAGTGAGGAGAGTGTGTTCCCCTGATGGTTTAATATACACAGGACATGTTACCAGGTGAACAGTATAAGTGAGGAGAGTGTGTTCCCCTGATGGTTTAATATACACAGGACATGTTACCAGGTGAACAGTATAAGTGAGGAGAGTGTGTTCCCCTGATGGTTTAATATACACAGGGCATGTTACCAGGTGAACAGTATAAGTGAGGAGAGTGTGTTCCCCTGATGGTTTAATATACACGGGACATGTTACCAGGTGAAAAGTATAAGTGAGGAGAGTGTGTTCCCTTGTTTGTTTAATACTCACGGGACATGTTACCAGGTGGGCAGAATAAGTGAGGAGAGTGTGTTCCCTTGATGGTTTAACACGCACGGGACGTGTCACCAGGTGAAGAGCAGAAGTGAGGAGAGTGTGTTCCCCTGATGGTCTAATATACACGGGACATGTTACCAGGTGAACAGTATATGTGAAGAGAGTGTGTTCCCCTAATGGTTTAATATACATGGGACATGTTACCAGGTGAAAAGTATAAGTGAAGAGAGTGTGTTCCCCTCATTGTTTAATATACACGGGACATGTTAGCAGGTGAACAGTAACAGTGAGGAGAATGTGTTCCCCTGATGGTTTAATATACACGGGACATGTTAGCAGGTGAACAGTATAAGTGAGGAGAGTGTGTTCCCCTGATTGTTAAATATACACGGGACATGTTACCAGGTGAACAGTATAAGTGAGGAGAGTGTGTTCCCCTGATGGTATAATATACACGGGACATGTTACCAGGTGAACAGTGTAAGTGAGGAGAGTGTGTTCCCCTGATGGTTTAATATACACGTGACATCTTACCAGGTGAGCAGTGTAAGTGAGGAGAGTGTTTTCCCCTGATGGTTTAACACGCACGGGACGTGTCACCAGGTGAAGAGTAGAACTGAGGAGAGTGTGTTCCCCTGATGGTCTAATATGCACGGGACATGTTACAACGTGAACAGTGTATGTGAAGAGAGTGTGTTCCCCTGATGGTTTAATATACATGGGACATGTTACCAGGTGAAAAGTATAAGTGAGGAGAGTTTGTTCCCCTGATTGTTTAATACTCACGGGACATGTTACCAGGTGAGCAGTATAAGTGAGGAGAGTGTGTTCCCCTGATGGTTTAACACGCACGGGACGTGTCACCAGGTGAAGAGTAGAAGTGAGGAGAGTGTGTTCCCCTGATGGTCTAACATACACGGGACATGTTACCAGGTGAACAATATATGTGAAGAGAGTGTGTTCCCCTGATGGTTTAATATACATGGGACATGTTACCAGGTGAACAGTATAAGTGAAGAGAGCGTGTTCCCCTGATTGCTTAATATACGTGGAACATGTTAACAGGTGACGAGTATAAGTCAGGAGAGTGTGTTCCCTTCATTGTTTAATATACACGGGACATGTTAGCAGGTGAACAGTATCAGTGAGGAGAATGTGTTCCCCTGATGGTTTAATATACACGGGACATGTTACCAGGTGAACAGTATAAGTGAGGAGAGTGTGTTCCCCTGATTGTTAAATATACACGGGACATGTTACCAGGTGAACAGTATAAGTGAGGAGAGTGTGTTCCCCTGATTGTTAAATATACACGGGACATGTTACCAGGTGAACAGTATAAGTGAGGAGAGTGTGTTCCCCTGATGATTTAACATACACGGGACATGTTACCAGGTGAACAGTATAAGTGAGGAGAGTGTGTTCCTCTGATGGTATAATATACACGGGACATGTTACCAGGTGAACAGTATAAGTGAGGAGACTGTATTCCCCTGATGGTTCAATACACAAGGGACATGTTAGCAGGTGAACAGTATATATGAGGAGAGTGTGTTCCCCTGATTGTTTAATACACACGGGACATGTTACCAGGTGAACTGTATATGTGAGGAGAGTGTGTTCCCCTGATGGTTTAATATACACGGGACATGTTACAACGTGAACAGTATAAGTGAGGAGAATTTGTTCCCCTGATTGTTTAATACTCACGGGAGATGTTACCAGGTGCGCAGTATAAGTGAGGAGAGTGTGTTCCCCTGATGGTTTAATATACACGGGACATGTTACCAGGTGAACAGTATAAGTGAGGAGAGTGTGTTCCCCTGATGGTTTAATATACACAGGACATGATACCAGGTGAACAGTATAAGTGAGGAGAGTGTGTTCCCCTGATGGTATAATATACACGGGACATGTTACCAGCTGAACAGTATAATTGAGGAGAGGGCTTTCCCCTGATGGTTTAAAATACACGGGACATGTTACCAGGTCAACAGTATAAGTGAGGACAGTGTGTTCCCCTGATGGTATAATATACACGGGACATGTTACCAGCTGAACAGTTTAATTGAGGAGAGTGTGTTCCCCTCATTGTTTAATATACACGGGACATGTTAGCAGGTGAACAGTATCAGTGAGGAGAATGTGTTCCCCTGATGGTTTAATATACACGGGACATGTAAACAGGTGAACAGTATAAGTGAGGAGAGTGTGTTCCCCTGATTGTTAAATATACACGGGACATGTCAACAGGTGAACAGTATAAGTGAGGAGAGTGTGTTCCCCTGATGGTTTAATATACACGGGACATGTTGCCAGGTGAACAGTATAAGTGAGGATAGTGTGTTCCCCTGATGGTTTAATATACACGGGACGTGTCACCTGGTGAAGAGTGGAAGTGAGGAGAGTGTGTTCCGCTGATGGTCTAATATACACGGGACATGTTACAACGTGAACAGTATAGGTGAAGTGAGTGTGTTCCCCTGATGATTTAACATACACGGGACATGTTACCAGGTGAACAGTCTCAGTGAGGAGACTGTGTTCCCCTGATGGTTCAATACACAAGGGACATGTTAGCAGGTGAACAGTATATATGAGGAGAGTGTGTTCCCCTGATTGTTTAATACACACGGGACATGTTACCAGGTGAACAGTATAAGTGAGGAGAGTGTGTTCCCCTGATGGTTTAATATACACGGGGCATGTTACAACGTGAACAGTATAAGTGAGGAGAGTTTGTTCCCCTGATTGTTTAATACTCACGGGAGATGTTACCAGGTGAGCAGTATAAGTGAGGAGAGTGTGTTCCCCTGATGGTTTAATATACACGGGACATGTTACCAGGTGAACAGTATCAGTGAGGAGAGTGTGTTCCCCTGATGGTTTAATATACACAGGACATGTTACCAGCTGAACAGTATAATTGAGGAGAGGGCTTTCCCCTGATGGTTTAATATACACGGGACATGTTACCAGGTCAACAGTATAAGTGAGGACAGTGTGTTCCCCTGATGGTATAATATACACGGGACATGTTACCACGTGAATAGTATAAGTGAGGACAGTGTGTTCCCCTGATGGTTTAATATACACGGGACTTATTACCAGGTGAACAGTATAAGTGAGGAGAGGGCTTTCCCCTGATGGTTTAATATACATGGGTCATGTTACCAGGTGAACAGAATAAGTGAGGACAGTGAGTTCCCCTGATGCTTTAATACACACGGGACATGTTACCAGGTGAACAGAAAAGGGAGGAGAGTGTCTTCCCCTGATGGTTTAATACTGACGGGACATGTCACCAGGTGAACAGTATAAGTGAGGAGAGTGTGTTCCCCTGATGGTTTAACACGCACAGGACATGTTACCAGGTGAACAGTATTAGTGAGGAGAGTGAGTTCCCCTGATTGGTTAATACACACGGAACATGTCAGCAGGTGAACAGCATAAGTGAGGAGAGTGTTTTCCCCTGATGGTTTAATACTGACGGGACATTTCCCCACGTGAACAGTATAAGTGAGGAGAGGGCTTTCCCCTGATGTTTTAATATACACAGGACATGTTACCAGGTGAACAGTATAAGTGAGGAGAGTGTCTTCCCCTGATGGTTTAATACTGACGGGACATGTCACCAGGTGAACAGTATAAGTGAGGAGAGTGTGTTCCCCTGATGGTTTAACACGCACAGGACATGTCACCAGGTGAACAGTATAAGTGAGGAGAGTGTGTTCCCCTGATGGTTTAACACGCACAGGACATGTTACCAGGTGAACAGTATACGTGAGGATACTGTATTGCCCTGATGGTTCAATATACAGGGGACATGTCACCAGGTGAACAGTATAAGTGAGGAGAATGTATTCCCCTGATCGTTTAATATACACGGGAAATGTCACCAGGTGAACAGTATAAGTGAGGACATTGAGTTCCCCTGATGGTTTAATACACACGGGACATGTTACCAGGTGAACATTATAAGTGAGGAGAGTGCTTTCCCCTGATGTTTTAATATACACGGGACATGTTACCAGCTGAACAGGAGAAGTGAGGAGAGGGCTTTCCCCTGATGGTTTAATATACAAGGGACATGTTACCAGGTGAACAGTATAAGTGAGGAGAATGTCTTCCACTGATGGTTTAAAATACACGGGACATGTTACCAGGTGAACAGTATAAGTGAGGATACTGTATTCCCCTGATGGTTCAATATACACGGGACATGTTACCAGGTGAACAGTATAAGTGAGGAGAGTGTTTTCCCCTGATGGTTTAATATCCACGGGACATGTTACCAGGTGAACAGTATAAGTGAGGAGAGTGTGTTCCCCTGATGGTTTAATATACACGGGACATGTTACCAGCTGAACAGCATAAGTGAGGAGAAGGCTTTCCCCTGATGGTTTAATATACACGGGACATGTTACCAGGTGAACAGTATAAGTGAGGAGAGTGTGTTCCCCTGATGGTTTAATATACACGGGACATGTTACCAGGTGAACAGTAGAAGTGAGGAGAGTGTGTTCCCCTGATGGTTTAATATACACGGGACATGTTAGCAGGTGAACAGTAAAAGTGAGGAGAATGTATTCCCCTGATGGTTTAATATACACGGGACATGTTACCAGGTGAACAGTATAAGTGAGGAGAGTGTGTTCCCCTGATGGTTTAATATACACAGGACATGTTACCAGGTGAGCAGTGTAAGTGAGGAGAATGTGTTCCCCTGATGGTTTAATATACACGGGACATGTTACTAGGTGAACCGTATAAGTGAGGAGAATGTGTTCCCCTGATGGTTTAATATACACAGCACATGTTACCAGGTGAACAGTATAAGTAATTAGAGTGTGTTCCCTTGATGGTTTAACATGCACGGGACATGTCACCAGGTGAACTCTATGAGTGTGGAGAGTGTGTCCCCCTGATGGTTTAACATACACGGGACATGTCACCAGGTGAACTCTATAAGTGAGGAGAGTGTGTCCCCCTGATGGTTTAACATACACGGGACATGTTACCAGCTGAACGGTATAAGTGAGGAGAGTGTGTTCCCCTGATGATCTTATATACATGGGACATGTCACCAGGTGAACTCTATGAGTGAGGAGAGTGTGTCCCCCAAATGGTTTAACATACACGGGACATGTTACCAGGTGAACGGTATAACTGAGGAGAGTGCGTTCCCCTGATTGCTTAATACACACGGGACATGTCACCAGGTGAACAATATAAGTGAGGAGAGTGTGTTCCCCTGATTGTTTAATATACACGGGACATGTTACCAGGTGAACATAATAAGTGTGGAGAGTGTGTTCCCCTGATGGTTTAATACAGACGGGACATGTTACCAGGTGAACAGTATAAGTGAGGAGAGTGTGTTCCCCTGATGGTTTAATACAGACGGGACATGTTACCAGGTGAACATTATAAGTGTGGAGAGTGTGTTCCCCTGATGGTTTAATACAGACGGGACATGTTACCAGGTGAACATTATAAGTGAGGAGAGTGTGTTCCCCTGATGGTTTAAGACAGACGGGACATGTTACCAGGTGAACAGTATAAGTGAGGAGAGTGTGTTCCCCTGATGGCTTAATATACACGGGACATGTCACCAGGTGAACTCTATAAGTGAGGAGAGTGTGTTCCCCTGATGGTTTAATACAGACGGGACATGTTACCAGGTGAACAGTATAAGTGAGGAGAGTGTTTTCCCCTGATGGTTTAATACACACGGGACATGTTAACAGGTGAACATTATAAGTGAGGAGAGTGTGTTCCCCTGATGGCTTAATATACACGGGACATGTCACCAGGTGAACTCTATAAGTGAGGAGAGTGTGTTCCCCTGATGGTTTAATACAGACGGGACATGTTACCAGGTGAACAGTATAAGTGAGGAGAGTGTTTTCCCCTGTTGGTTTAATACACAAGGGACATTTTACCAGGTGAACATTATAAGTGTGGAGAGTGTGTTCCCCTGATGGTTTAATACACACGGGACATGTTACCAGGTGAACAGTATAAGTGAGGAGAGTGTGTTCCCCAGATGGGTTAATATACACAGGACATGTTACCAGGTGAGCAGAATAAGCGAGGAGAGTGTGTTCCCCTGATGGTTAAAAAACACGGGACGTTTTACCAGTGAACAGTATAAGTGAGGAGAGTGTGTTCCCCTGATTGTTTAATATACACAGGACATGTTACCAGGTGAACATTATATTTGAGGAGAATGTGTTCCCCTGATGGTTTAATATACACGGGACATGTCACCAGGTGAACTCTATAAGTGAGGAGAGTTTGTTCCCCTGATGGTTTAATACAGACGGGACATGTTACCAGCTGAACAGTATAAGTGAGGAGAGTGTGTTCCCGTTATGCTTTAATATACACAGGACAAGTTACCAGGTGAACAGTATAAGTGAGGAGAGTGCTTTCCCCTGATGGTTTAATATACACGGGACATGTTACCAGGTGAACAGTATAAGTGAAGAGAGCGTGTTCCCCTGATTGTTTAATATACACGGGACATGTTACCAGGTGAACAGTATATGTGAAGAGAGTGTGTTCCCCTGATGGTTTAATATACATGGGACATGTTTCCAGGTGAACAGTATAAGTGAAGAGAGCGTGTTCCCCTGATTGCTTAATATACGTTGGACATGTTACCAGGTGACGAGTATAAGTGAGGAGAGTGTGTTCCCGTCATTGTTTAGTATACACGGGACATGTTAGCATGTGAACAGTATAAGTGAGGAGAGTGTGTTCCCCTGATTGTTAAATATACACGGGACATGTTACCAGGTGAACAGTATAAGTGAGGAGAGTGTGTTCCCCTGATGGTTTAATACAGACGGGACATGTTACCAGGTGAACAGTATAAGTGAGGAGAGTGTTTTCCCCTGATGGTTTAATACACAAGGGACATTTTACCAGGTGAACATTATAAGTGGGGAGAGTGTGTTCCCCTGATGGTTTAATACACACGGGACATGTTACCAGGTGAACAGTATAAGTGAGGAGAGTGTGTTCCCCAGATGGGTTAATATACACAGGACATGTTACCAGGTGAGCAGAATAAGCGAGGAGAGTGTGTTCCCCTGATGGTTAAAAAGCACGGGACGTGTTACCAGTGAACAGTATAAGTGAGGAGAGTGTGTTCCCCTGATTGTTTAATATACACAGGACATGTTACCAGGTGAACATTATATTTGAGGAGAATGTGTTCCCCTGATGGTTTAATATACACGGGACATGTCACCAGGTGAACTCTAAAAGTGAGGAGAGTGTGTTCCCCTGATGGTTTAATACAGACGGGACATGTTACCAGGTGAACAGTATAAGTGAGGAGAGTGTGTTCCCGTGATGGTTTAATATACACGGGACAAGTTACCAGGTGAACAGTATAAGTGAGGAGAGTGCTTTCCCCTGATTGTTTAATATACACGGGACATGTTACCAGGTGAACAGTATATGTGAAGAGAGTGTGTTCCCCTGATGGTTTAATATACATGGGACATGTTTCCAGGTGAACAGTATAAGTGAAGAGAGCGTGTTCCCCTGATTGCTTAATATACGTTGGACATGTTAGCAGGTGACGAGTATAAGTGAGGAGAGTGTGTTCCCGTCATTGTTTAGTATACACGGGACATGTTAGCATGTGAACAGTATAAGTGAGGAGAGTGTGTTCCCCTGATTGTTAAATATACACGGGACATGTTACCAGGTGAACAGTATAAGTGAGGAGAGTGTGTTCCCCTGATGGTTAAATACACACGGGACATGTTACCAGGTGAACAATATAAGTGAGGAGAGTGTGTTCCCCTGATGGTTTAATATACACGGGACAAGTTACCAGTTGAACAGTCCAAGTGAGGAGACTGTATTCCCCTGATGGTTCAATATACACGGGACATGTTACCAGGTGAACAATATAAGTGAGGAGAGTGTGTTCCCCTGATTGTTTAATATACACGGGACATGTTACCACGTGATAAGTATAAGTGAGTAGAGTGTGTTCCCCTGATGGTTTAATATACACGGGACATGTTACCACGTGAAAAGTATAAGTGAGGACAGTTTGTTCCCCTGATGGTTTAATATACACGGGACTTATTACCAGGTGAACAGTATAAGTGAGGAGAGGGCTTTCCCCTGATGGTTTAATATACACGGGTCATGTTACCAGGTGAACAGTATAAGTGAAGAGAGCGTGTTCCCCTGATTGCTTAATATACGTTGGATATGTTACCAGGTGACGAGTATAAGTGAGGAGAGTGTGTTCCCGTCATTGTTTAGTATACACGGGACATGTTAGCATGTGAACAGTATAAGTGAGGAGAGTGTGTTCCCCTGATTGTTAAATATACACGGGACATGTTACCAGGTGAACAGTATAAATGAGGAGAGTGTGTTCCCCTGATGGTTAAATATACACGGGACATGTTACCAGGTGAACAATATAAGTGAGGAGAGTGTGTTCCCCTGATGGTTTAATATACACGGGACATGTTACCAGGTGAACAGTCCAAGTGAGGAGACTGTATTCCCCTGATGGTTCAATATACACGGGACATGTTACCAGGTGAACAATTAAAGTGAGGAGAGTGTGTTCCCCTGATTGTTTAATATACACGGGACATGTTACCACGTGAAAAGTATAAGTGAGTAGAGTGTGTTCCCCTGATGGTTTAATATACACGGGACATGTTACCACGTGAAAAGTATAAGTGAGGACAGTGTGTTCCCCTGATGGTTTAATATACACGGGACTTATTACCAGGTGAACAGTATAAGTGAGGAGAGGGCTTTCCCCTGATGGTTTAATATACACGGGTCATGTTACCAGGTGAACAGAATAAGTGACGACAGTGAGTTCCCCTGATGCTTTAATACACACGGGACATGTTACCAGGTGAACAGAAAAGGGAGGAGATTGTCTTCCCCTGATGGTTTAATACTGACGGGACATGTCACCAGGTGAACAGTATAAGTGAGGAGAGGGCTTTCCCCTGATGGTTTAATATACACAGGACATGTTACCAGGTGAAGAGTATAAGTGAGGAGAGTGAGTTCCCCTGATTGGTTAATACACACGGGACATGTCACCAGGTGAACAGCATAAGTGAGGAGAGTGTGTTCCCCTGATTGTTTAATACTGACGGGACATTTCCCCACGTGAACAGTATAAGTGAGGAGAGTGTGTTCCCCTGATTTTTTAAAACACACGACATGTCAGCAGGTGAACAGTATAAGTGAGGAGAGGGTGTTCCCCTGATGGTTAAATATACACGGGACATGATACCAGGTGAACACTATAAGTGAGGAGAGTGTGTTCCCCTGATGGTTCAATATACACGGGACATGTTAGCAGGTGAACAGTATAAGTGAGGAGAATGTGTTCCCCTGATGGTTTAATATACACGGGACATGTTACCAGGTGAAAAGTATAAGTGAGGAGAGTGTGTTCCCCTGATGGTTTAACATACACGGAACATGTTACAAAGTGAACAGTATAAGTGAGGAGAGTGTGTTCCCCTGATGGTTTAATATACACGGGACATGTTACCAGGTGAAAAGTATAAGTGAGGAGACTGTATTCCCCTGATGGTTCAATATACACGGGACATGTTACCAGGTGAACAGTATAAGTGAGGAGAGTGTGTTCCCCTGATTGTTTAATACTCACGGGAGATGTTACCAGGTGAACAGTATAATTGAGGAGAGTGTGTTCCCCTGATGGTTTAATATACACGGGACATATTACCAGGTGAACAGTATAAGTGAGGAGAGGGCTTTCCCCTGATGGTTTAATATACACAGGACATGTTACCAGGTGAACAGTATAAGTGAGGAGAGTGTCTTCCCCTGATGGTTTAATACTGACGGGACATGTCACCAGGTGAACAGTATAAGTGAGGAGAGTGTGTTCCCCTGATGGTTTAACACGCACAGGACATGTCACCAGGTGAACAGTATAAGTGAGGAGAGTGTGTTCCCCTGATGGTTTAACACGCACAGGACATGTTACCAGGTGAACAGTATACGTGAGGATACTGTATTCCCCTGATGGTTCAATATACACGGGACATGTTACCAGGTGAACAGTATAAGTGAGGAGAGTGTTTTCCCCTGATGGTTTAATATACACGGGACATGTTACCAGGTGAACAGTATAAGTGAGGAGAGTGTGTTCCCCTGATGGTTTAATATACACGGGACATGTTACCAGCTGAACAGCATAAGTGAGGAGAAGGCTTTCCCCTGATGGTTTAATATACACGGGACATGTTACCAGGTGAACAGTATAAGTGAGGAGAGTGTGTTCCCCTGATGGTTTAATATACACGGGACATGTTACCAGGTGAACAGTAGAAGTGAGGAGAGTGTGTTCCCCTGATGGTTTAATATACACGGGACATGTTAGCAGGTGAACAGTAAAAGTGAGGAGAATGTATTCCCCTGATGGTTTAATATACACGGGACATGTTACCAGGTGAACAGTATAAGTGAGGAGAGTGTTTTCCTCTGATGGGTTAATATACACAGGACATGTTACCAGGTGAGCAGTGTAAGTGAGGAGAATGTGTTCCCCTGATGGTTTAATATACACGGGACATGTTACTAGGTGAACCGTATAAGTGAGGAGAATGTGTTCCCCTGATGGTTTAATATACACAGCACATGTTACCAGGTGAACAGTATAAGTAATTAGTGTGTGTTCCCTTGATGGTTTAACATGCACGGGACATGTCACCAGGTGAACTCTATGAGTGTGGAGAGTGTGTCCCCCTGATGGTTTAACATACACGGGACATGTCACCAGGTGAACTCTATAAGTGAGGAGAGTGTGTCCCCCTGATGGTTTAACATACACGGGACATGTTTCCAGCTGAACGGTATAAGTGAGGAGAGTGTGTTCCCCTGATGATTTTATATACATGGGACATGTCACCAGGTGAACTCTGTAAGTGAGGAGAGTGTGTTCCCCTGATTGTTTAATATACACAGGACATGTTACCAGGTGAACATTATATTTGAGGAGAATGTGTTCCCCTGATGGTTTAATATACACGGGACATGTCACCAGGTGAACTCTATAAGTGAGGAGAGTGTGTTCCCCTGATGGTTTAATACAGACGGGACATGTTACCAGGTGAACAGTATAAGTGAGGAGAGTGTGTTCCCGTGATGGTTTAATATACACGGGACAAGTTACCAGGTGAACAGTATAAGTGAGGAGAGTGCTTTCCCCTGATGGTTTAATATACACGGGACATGTTACCAGGTGAACAGTATAAGTGAAGAGAGCGTGTTCCCCTGATTGTTTAATATACACGGGACATGTTACCAGGTGAACAGTATATGTGAAGAGAGTGTGTTCCCCTGATGGTTTAATATACATGGGACATGTTTCCAGGTGAACAGTATAAGTGAAGAGAGCGTGTTCCCCTGATTGCTTAATATACGTTGGACATGTTACCAGGTGACGAGTATAAGTGAGGAGAGTGTGTTCCCGTCATTGTTTAGTATACACGGGACATGTTAGCATGTGAACAGTATAAGTGAGGAGAGTGTGTTCCCCTGATTGTTAAATATACACGGGACATGTTACCAGGTGAACAGTATAAGTGAGGAGAGTGTGTTCCCCTGATGGTTAAATATACACGGGACATGTTACCAGGTGAACTATATAAGTGAGGAGAGTGTGTTCCCCTGATGGTTTAATATACACGGGACATGTTACCAGTTGAACAGTCCAAGTGAGGAGACTGTATTCCCCTGATGGTTCAATATACACGGGACATGTAACCAGGTGAACAATATAAGTGAGGAGAGTGTGTTCCCCTGATTGTTTAATATACACGGGACATGTTACCACGTGAAAAGTATAAGTGAGTAGAGTGTGTTCCCCTGATGGTTTAATATACACGGGACATGTTACCACGTGAAAAGTATAAGTGAGGACAGTTTGTTCCCCTGATGGTTTAATATACACGGGACTTATTACCAGGTGAACAGTATAAGTGAGGAGAGGGCTTTCCCCTGATGGTTTAATATACACGGGTCATGTTACCAGGTGAACAGTATAAGTGAAGAGAGCGTGTTCCCCTGATTGCTTAATATACGTTGGACATGTTACCAGGTGACGAGTATAAGTGAGGAGAGTGTGTTCCCGTCATTGTTTAGTATACACGGGACATGTTAGCATGTGAACAGTATAAGTGTGGAGAGTGTGTTCCCCTGATTGTTAAATATACACGGGACATGTTACCAGGTGAACAGTATAAGTGAGGAGAGTGTGTTCCCCTGATGGTTAAATATACACGGGACATGTTACCAGGTGAACAATATAAGTGAGGAGAGTGTGTTCCCCTGATGGTTTAATATACACGGGACATGTTACCAGGTGAACTGTCCAAGTGAGGAGACTGTATTCCCCTGATGGTTCAATATACACGGGACATGTTACCAGGTGAACAATATAAGTGAGGAGAGTGTGTTCCCCTGATTGTTTAATATACACGGGACATGTTACCACGTGAAAAGTATAAGTGAGTAGAGTGTGTTCCCCTGATGGTTTAATATACACGGGACATGTTACCACGTGAAAAGTATAAGTGAGGGCAGTGTGTTCCCCTGATGGTTTAATATACACGTGACTTATTACCAGGTGAACAGTATAAGTGAGGAGAGGGCTTTCCCCTGATGGTTTAATATACACGGGTCATGTTACCAGGTGAACAGAATAAGAGAGGACAGTGAGTTCCCCTGATGCTTTAATACACACGGGACATGTTACCATGTGAACAGAAAAGGGAGGAGATTGTCTTCCCCTGATGGTTTAATACTGACGGGACATGTCACCAGGTGAACAGTCTAAGTGAGGAGAGGGCTTTCCCCTGATGGTTTAATATACACAGGACATGTTACCAGGTGAAGAGTATAAGTGAGGAGAGTGAGTTCCCCTGATTGGTTAATACACACGGGACATGTCACCAGGTGAACAGCATAAGTGAGGAGAGTGTGTTCCCCTGATTGTTTAATACTGACGGGACATTTCCCCACGTGAACAGTATAAGTGAGGAGAGTGTGTTACCCTGATTTTTTAAAACACACGACATGTCAGCAGGTGAACAGTATAAGTGAGGAGAGGGTGTTCCCCTGATGGTTAAATATACACGGGACATGATACCAGGTGAACAGTATAAGTGAGGAGAGTGTGTTCCCCTGATGGTTCAATATACACGGGACATGTTAGCAGGTGAACAGTATAAGTGAGGAGAATGTGTTCCCCTGATGGTTTAATATACACGGGACATGTTACCAGGTGAAAAGTATAAGTGAGGAGAGTGTGTTCCCCTGATGGTTTAACATACACGGAACATGTTACAAAGTGAACAGTATAAGTGAGGAGAGTGTGTTCCCCTGATGGTTTAATATACACGGGACATGTTACCAGGTGAAAAGTATAAGTGAGGAGACTGTATTCCCCTGATGGTTCAATATACACGGGACATGTTACCAGGTGAACAGTATAAGTGAGGAGAGTGTGTTCCCCTGATTGTTTAATACTCACGGGAGATGTTACCAGGTGAACAGTATAATTGAGGAGAGTGTGTTCCCCTGATGGTTTAATATACACGGGACATATTACCAGGTGAACAGTATAAGTGAGGAGAGGGCTTTCCCCTGATGGTTTAATATACACAGGACATGTTACCAGGTCAACAGTATAAGTGAGGAGAGTGTCTTCCCCTGATGGTTTAATACTGACGGGACATGTCACCAGGTGAACAGTATAAGTGAGGAGAGTGTGTTCCCCTGATGGTTTAACACGCACAGGACATGTCACCAGGTGAACAGTATAAGTGAGGAGAGTGTGTTCCCCTGATGGTTTAACACGCACAGGACATGTTACCAGGTGAACAGTATACGTGAGGATACTGTATTCCCCTGATGGTTCAATATACACGGGACATGTTACCAGGTGAACAGTATAAGTGAGGAGAGTGTTTTCCCCTGATGGTTTAATATACACGGGACATGTTACCAGGTGAACAGTATAAGTGAGGAGAGTGTGTTCCCCTGATGGTTTAATATACACGGGACATGTTACCAGCTGAACAGCATAAGTGAGGAGAAGGCTTTCCCCTGATGGTTTAATATACACGGGACATGTTACCAGGTGAACAGTATAAGTGAGGAGAGTGTGTTCCCCTGATGGTTTAATATACACGGGACATGTTACCAGGTGAACAGTAGAAGTGAGGAGAGTGTGTTCCCCTGATGGTTTAATATACAAGGGACATGTTAGCAGGTGAACAGTAAAAGTGAGGAGAATGTATTCCCCTGATGGTTTAATATACACGGGACATGTTACCAGGTGAACAGTATAAGTGAGGAGAGTGTGTTCCCCTGATGGTTTAATATACACAGGACATGTTACGAGGTGAGCAGTGTAAGTGAGGAGAATGTGTTCCCCTGATGGTTTAATATACACGGGACATGTTACCAGGTGAACCGTATAAGTGAGGAGAATGTGTTCCCCTGATGGTTTAATATACACAGCACATGTTGCCAGGTGAACAGTATAAGTAATTAGTGTGTGTTCCCTTGATGGTTTAACATGCACGGGACATGTCACCAGGTGAACTCTATGAGTGTGGAGAGTGTGTCCCCCTGATGGTTTAACATACACGGGACATGTCACCAGGTGAACTCTATAAGTGAGGAGAGTGTGTCCCCCTGATGGTTTAACATACACGGGACATGTTACCAGCTGAACGGTATAAGTGAGGAGAGTGTGTTCCCCTGATGATTTTATATACATGGGACATGTCACCAGGTGAACTCTATAACTGAGGAGAGTGTGTCCCCCAAATGGTTTAACATACACGGGACATGTTACCAGGTGAACGGTATAACTGAGGAGAGTGAGTTCCCCTGATTGCTTAATACACACGGGACATGTCACCAGGTGAACAATATAAGTGAGGAGAGTGTGTTCCCCTGATTGTTTAATATACACGGGACATGTTACCAGGTGAACATAATAAGTGTGGAGAGTGTGTTCCCCTGATGGTTTAATACAGACGGGACATTTTACCAGGTGAACAGTATAAGTGAGGAGTGTGTGTTCCCCTGATGGTTTAATACAGACGGGACATGTTACCAGGTGAACATTATAAGTGTGGAGAGTGTGTTCCCCTGATGGTTTAATACAGACGGGACATGTTACCAGGTGAACATTATAAGTGAGGAGAGTGTGTTCCCCTGATGGTTTAAGACAGACGGGACATGTTACCAGGTGAACAGTATAAGTGAGGAGAGTGTGTTCCCCTGATGGCTTAATATACACGGGACATGTCACCAGGTGAACTCTATAAGTGAGGAGAGTGTGTTCCCCTGATGGTTTAATACAGACGGGACATGTTACCAGGTGAACAGTATAAGTGAGGAGAGTGTTTTCCCCTGATGGTTTAATACACACGGGACATGTTAACAGGTGAAAATTATAAGTGAGGAGAGTGTGTTCCCCTGATGGCTTAGTATACACGGGACATGTCACCAGGTGAACTCTATAAGTGAGGAGAGTGTGTTCCCCTGATGGTTTAGTACAGACGGGACATGTTACCAGGTGAACAGTATAAGTGAGGAGAGTGTTTTCCCCTGATGGTTTAATACACAAGGGACATTTTACCAGGTGAACATTATAAGTGTGGAGAGTGTGTTCCCCTGATGGTTTAATAAACACGGGACATGTTACCACGTGAACAGTATAAGTGAGGAGAGTGTGTTCCCCAGATGGGTTAATATACACAGGACATGTTACCAGGTGACCAGAATAAGCGAGGAGAGTGTGTTCCCCTGATGGTTAAAAAACACGGGACGTGTTACCAGTGAACAGTATAAGTGAGGAGAGTGTGTTCCCCTGATTGTTTAATATACACAGGACATGTTACCAGGTGAACATTATATTTGAGGAGAATGTGTTCCCCTGATTGTTTAATATACACGGGACATGTCAGCAGGTGAACAGTATAATTGAGGAGAGTGTGATCCCCTGATTGTTTAATACACACGGGACATGTCACCAGGTGAACAGTATAAGTGAGGAGAGTGTGTTCCCCTGATGGTTTAATATACATGGAACATGTTACCAGGTGAACAGTATAAGTGAGGAGAGTGTGTTCCCCAGATGGGTTAATATACACAGGACATGTTACCAGGTGAACAGTATAAGTGAGGAGAGTGTGTTCCCCTGATGGTTTAATATACATGGGACATGTTACCAGGTGAACAGGATAAGTGAGGAGAGTGTGTTCCCCTGATGGTTTAATACAGACGGGACATGTTACCAGGTGAACAGTATAAGTGAGGAGAGTGTGTTGCCCTGATTGTTTAATATACACGGGACATGTCAGCAGGTGAACAGTATAATTGAGGAGAGTGTGATCCCCTGATTGTTTAATACACACGGGACATGTCACCAGGTGAACAGTATAAGTGAGGAGAGTGTGTTCCCCTGATGGTTTAATATACATGGAACATGTTACCAGGTGAACAGTATAAGTGAGGAGAGTGTGTTCCCCTGATTGTTTAATACACACTGGACATGTTACCAGATGAACAGTATAAGTCAGGAGAGTGTGTTCCCCTGATGGTTTAATAGGCACGGGACATGTCACCCGGTGAACTGTATAAGTGAGGAGAGTGTGTTCCACTGATTGTTTAATATCCACGGGACATGTTACCAGATGAACAGTATAAGTGAGGAGAGTGTGTTCCCCTGATTGTTTAATACACACGGGACATGTTACCAGGTGAATAGTATAAGTGAGGAGTGTGTGTTCCCCTGATTGTTTAATATACACGGGACATGTTACCAGATGAACAGTTTAAGTGAGGAGAGTGTGTTCCCCTGATTGTTTAATACACACGGGACATGTCACCTGGTGAACAGCATAAGTGAGGAGAGTGTGTTCCCCTGATGGTTTAATATACATGGGACATGTAACCAGGTGAACAGTATAAGTGAGGAGAGTGTGTTCCCCTGATTGTTTAATACACACTGGACATGTTACCAGGTGAACAGTATAAGTCAGGAGAGTGTGTTCCCCTGATGGTTTAATAGACACGGGACATGTCACCAGGTGAACTGTATAAGTGAGGAGAGTGTGTTCCACTTATTGGTTAATATACCCGGGACATGTTACCAGGTGAACAGCATAAGTGAGGAGAGTGTGTTCACCTGATGATTTAATATACACGGGACATGTTACCAGGTGAACAGTATAAGTGAGGAGAGTGTGTTCCCCTGATGGTTTAATATACGCAGGACAAGTCGCCAGGTGAACAGTATAAGTGAGGAGAGTGTGTTCCCCTGATGGTTTAATATACATGGGACATGTTACCAGGTGAACAGGATAAGTGAGGAGAGTGTGTTGCCCTGATTGTTTAAAATACACGGGACATGTCACCAGGTGAACAGTGTAAGTGAGGAGAGTTTGTTCCCCTGATTGTTTAATATACACGGGACATGTTACCAGGTGAACAGTGTAAATGAGGAGAGTGTGTTCCCCTGATGGTTTAATATACATGGGACATGTTACCAGGTGAACAGGATAAGTGAGGAGAGTGTGTTGCCCTGATTGTTTAAAATACACGGGACATGTCACCAGGTGCACAGTGTAAGTGAGGAGAGTTTGTTCCCCTGATTGTTTAATATACACGGGACATGTTACCAGGTGAACAGTGTAAATGAGGAGAGTGTGTTCCCCTGATGGTTTAATATAGCGGGGACATGTTACCAGGTGAACAGTATAAGTGAGGAAAGTGTGTTCCCCTGATGGTTTAATATACACGGGACATGTTACCAGGTGAACAGTATAAGTGAGGAAAGTGTGTTCCCCTGATGGTTTAATATACACGGGACATGACACCAGGTGAACAGTATGATTGAGTAGAGTGAGTTCCCCTGATGGTTTAATATAGACGGGACATGTCACCAGGTGAACAGTCCAAGTGAGGAGAGTATGTTCCCCTGATGGTATAATATACACGGGACATGTAAACAGGTGAACAGTATAAGTGAGGAGAGTGTGTTCCCCTGATGGTTTAATATACACGGGACATGTCACAAGGTGAAAGCATAAGTGAATAAAGTGTGTTCCCCTGATGCTTTAATATACACGGGACATGTTCCCAGGTGAGCAGTCTAAGTGAGGAGAGGATGTTCCCCTGATGGTTTAATATACACGGGACATGTTACCAGGTGAACAGTAAAAGTGAGGAGAGTATTTTCCCCTCATGGTTTAATACACACGGGACATGTTACCAGGTGAACAGTATAAGTGAGGAGAGTGTGTTCCCCTGATGGTTTAATACAGAAGGGACATGTTACCAGGTGAACAGTATAAGTGAGGAGAGTGTGTTCCCCTGATTGTTTAAGACACACGGGACATGTTACCAGGTGAACAGTATAAGTGAGGAGAGTGTGTTTCCCTGATGGTTTAATACTGACGGGACATGTCACAAGGTGAACAGAATAAGGGAGGAGAGTGTGTTCCCCTGATGGTTTAATATACACGGGACATGTAAACAGGTGAACAGTATAAGTGAGGAGAGTGTGTGCCCCTGATTGTTTAATACGCACGGGACATGTTACCAGATGAATAGTATAAGTGAGGAGAGTGTGTTCCCCTGATGGTTTAATATACACGGGACATGGAAACAGGTGAACAGTATAAGTGAGGAGAGAGTGTTCCCCTGATTGTTTAATATTCACGGGACATGTTACCAGGTGAACAGGATAAGTGAGGAGAGTGTGTTCCCCTGATGGTTTAATATAAACGGGACGTGTTTGCAGGTGAAAAGTATAAGTGAGGAAAGTGTGTTCCCCCTGATGGTTTAATATACACGGGACATGTTACCAGGTGAACAGTATAAGTGAGGAGAGTGTGTTCCCCTGATGGTTTAAAATAAACAGGACATGTTACCAGGTGAACTCTTTAAGTGAGGAGAGTATGTTCCCCTGATGGTTTAATACACACGGGACATGTTACCAGGTGAACATTATAAGTGTGGAGAGTGTGTTCCCCTGATCGTTTAATACAGACGGGACATGTTACCAGGTGAAAAGTATAAGTGAGGAGAGTGTGTCCCCCTGATGGTTTAAAATACACCGGACATGTTACCAGGTGAACAGTATATTTGAGTAGAGTATGTTCCCCTGATTGTTTAATGCACACGGGACATGTTACCAGGTGAACAGTATAAGTGAGGAGAGTGTGTTCCCCTGATGATTTTATATGCGCGGGACAAGTCACAAGGTGAACGGTATAAGTGAGGTGAGTGTGTTCCCCTGATGGTTTTATATGCACAGGACATGTTAGCAGGTGAAGAGAAGAAGTGTGGAGAGAGTGTTCCCGTGATGGTTTAATATACACGGGACATGTTACCAGTTGAACATGATAAGTGAGGAGACTGTTCCCGTGATGGTTTAATATACACGGGACATGTTACCAGGTAAACAGTATAAGTGAGGAGAGTGTGTTCCCCTGATTGTTTAATACATAGAGGACATGTTACCAGGTGAACAGTATAGGTGAGGAGAGTGTGTTCCCCTGATGGTTTAATACAGACAGGGCATGTTACCAGGTGAACAGTATAGGTGAGGAGAGTGTGTTCCCCTGAGGGTTTAATATACATGGGACATGTCACCAGGTGAACAGTATAATTGAGGAGAGTGTTTTCCCCTGATGGTTTAATACACACGGGACATATTACCAGGTGAACATGATAAGTGAGGAGAGTGTGTTCCTCTGATGGCTTAATATACACGGGACATGTCACCAGGTGAACTCTATAAGTGAGGAGAGTGTGTTTCCCTGATGGTTTAATACACAAGGGACATGTTACCAGGTGAACATTATAAGAGTGGAGAGTGTGTTCCCCTGATGGTTTAATATACACGGGACATGTTACCAGGTGAACAGTATAAGTGAGGGGAGTGTGTTCCCCTGATGGGTTAATATACACAGGACATGTTACCAGGTGAGCAGTATAAGTGAGGAGAGTGTGTTCCCCTGATTGTTTAATACACAAGGGACATGTTACCAGGTGAACATTATAAGTGTGGAGAGTGTGTTCCCCTGATGGTTTAATACACACGGGACATGTTACCAGGTGAACAGTATAAGTGAGGAGAGTGTGCTCCCCTGATGGGTTAATATACACAGGACATGTTACCAGGTGAACAGTATAAGTGAGCAGAGTGTGTTCCCCTGAGGGTTTAATATACATGGGACATGTTACCAGGTGAACTCGATAAGTGAGGAGACTGTCTTCCCCTGATGGTTTAATACAAACGGGACATGTTACCAGGTGAACAGTATAAGTAAGGAGAGTGTGTTCCCTTGATGGTTTAATATACACAGGACATGTTACCAGGTGAACAGTATAAGTGAGCAGAGTGTGTTCCCCTGAGGGTTTAATATACATGGGACATGTTACCAGGTGAACTCGATAAGTGAGGAGACTGTCTTCCCCTGATGGTTTAATACAAACGGGACATGTTACCAGGTGAACAGTATAAGTAAGGAGAGTGTGTTCCCTTGATGGTTTAATATACACAGGGCATGTAACCAGGTGAACTCTATAAGTGAGGAGAGAGTGTCCCCCTGATGGTTTAACATACACGGGACATGTTACCAGGTGAACGGTATAAGTGAGGAGAGTGTGTTCCCCTGATGATTTTATATACGCGGGACATATCACCAGGTGAACAGTTTAAGTGAGGAGAGTGTGTTCCACTGATGGTTTAACATACACGGGACATGTCACCAGGTGAACTCTATAAGTGAAGAGAGTGTGTCCCCCTGATGGTTTAACATACACGGGACATGCTACCAGGTGAACGGTATAAGTGAGGAGAGTGTGTTCCCCTGATTGTTTAATACACACGGGACATGTTACCAGGTGAACTCTATAAGTGAGGAAAGTGTGTTCCACTGATGGCTTAATATACACGGGACATGTTCCCAGGTGAACATTACAAGTGTGGAGAGTGTGTTCCCCTGATGGTTTAATACAGACGGGACATGTTACCAGGTGAACATTATAAGTGTGGAGAGTGTGTTCCCCTGATGGTTTAATACAGACGGGACATGTTACCAGGTGAACAGTATAAGTGTGGAGAATGTGTTCCCCTGATGTTTTAATACACACGGGACATGTTACCAGGTGAACTCTTTAAGTGAGGAGAGTATGTTCCCCTGATGGTTTAATACACACGGGACATGTTACCAGGTGAACATTATAAGTGTGGAGAGTGTGTTCCCCTGATGGTTTTATACAGACGGGACATGTTACCAGGTGAAAATTATAATTGAGGAGAGTGTGTTCCCCTGAGGGTTTAATATACACGGGACATGTTACCAGTTGAACTCTTTAAGTGAGGAGAGTATGTTCCCTTGATGGTTTAATACACACGGGACATGTTACCAGGTGAACAGTATAAGTGAGGTGAGTGTGTTCCCCTGATGGTTTAATACAGACGGGACATGTTACCAGATGAACATTATAAGTGAGGAGAGTGTGTTCCCCTGATGGTTTAATACAGACGGGACATGTTACCAGGTGAACAGTATAAGTGAGGAGAGAGTGTTCCCCTGATGGTTTAATACACTCGGGACATGTTACCAGGTGAACTCTTGAAATGAGGAGAGTATGTTCCCCTGATCGTTTAATACCCACGAGACATGTTACCAGGTGAACATTATAAGTGTGGAGAGTGGGTTCTCCTGATGGTTTAATACAGACGGGACATGTTACCAGGTGAACAGTATAAGTGAGGAGAGTGTGTTCCCCTGATTGTTTCATACACACAGGACATGTTACCAGGAGAACAGTATAAGTGAGGAGAATGTGTTCCCCTGATGGTTTAATATACACGGGACATGTTACCAGGTGAGCGGTATAAGTGAGGAGAGTGTGTTCCCCTGATTGTTTAATATACACGGGACATGTTACCAGGTGAACAGTATAAGTGAGGAGAGTGTGTTCCCCTGATTGTTTAATACACACAAGACATGTTACCAGGTGAGCAGTATAAGTGAGGAGAGTGTGTTCCCCTGAGGGTTTAGTTTACATGGGACATGTAACCAGGTGAAAAGTATAAGAGAGGAGAGTGTGCTCCCCTGATGGTTTAATACAAACGGGACATGTTACCGGGTGAACAGTATAAGTGAAAAGAGTGTGTTCCCCTGATTGTTGAATATACACAGGACATGTCGCCAGGTGAACAGTATAAGTGAGGAGAGTGTGTTCCCCTGATGGTTTAATATACACGGGACATGTTACCAGGTGAACAGTATAAGTGAGGAGAGTATGTTCCCCTAATTGTTTAATGCACACGGGACATGTTACCAGGTGATCAGTATAAGTAAGGAGAGTATGTTCCTTTGATTGTTTAATGCACACGGGACATGTTACCAGGTGAACAGTATAAGTGAGCAGAGTGTGTTCCCCTGAATGTTTAATACACACGGGACATGTTACCAGGTGAACAGTATAAGTGAGGAGAGTGTGTTCCCCTGATTGTTTAATACACACGGGACATGTTACCTGGTGAACAGTATAATTGAGGAGAGTGTGTTCCCCTCAGGGTTTAATATACATGGGACGTGTTCCCAGGTGAACAGTATAAGTGAGGAGTGTGTGTTCCCCAGTATGTTTAATACACACGGGACATGTTACCAGTTGAACTGTATAAGTGAGGAGAGTGTGTTCCCCAGATTGTTTAATGCACACGGGACATGTTACCTGGTGAACAGTATAATTGAGGAGAGTGTATTCCCCAGAGGGTTTAATATACATGGGACATGTTACCAGGTGAACTCAATAAGTGTGGAGAGTGTGTTCCCCAGTATGTTTAATACACACGGGACATGTTACCAGGTGAACAGTATAAGTGAGGAGAGTGTGTTCCCCTGATTGTTTAATACACACGGGACATGTTCCCTGGTGAACAGTATAATTGAGGAGAGTGTGTTCCCCTCAGGGTTTAATATACATGGGACGTGTTACCAGGTGAACATTATAAGTGAGGAGTGTGTGTTCCCCAGTATGTTTAATACACACGGGACATGTTACCAGTTGAACAGTATAAGTGAGGAGAGTGTGTTCCCCAGATTGTTTAATGCACACGGGACATGTTACCTGGTGAACAGTATAATTGAGGAGAGTGTATTCCCTTGAGGGTTTAATATACATGGGACATGTTACCAGGTGAACTCAATAAGTGAGGAGAGTGTGTTCCCCAGAGTGTTTAATGCACACGGGACATGTTACCAGGTGAACAGTATAATTGAGGAGTGTGTGTTCCCCTGATTGTTTAATAGACACAGGAAATGTCGCCAGGTGAAAAGTATAAGTGAGGAGAGTTTGTTCCCCTGATGGTTTAATATACACGGGACATGTTACCAGGTGAACTCAATAAGTGAGGAGAGTGTGTTCCCCAGTATGTTTAATACACTCGGGACAAATTACCAGGTGAACTATATAAGTGAGCGGCGTGTGCTCCCCTGAGAGTTTAATATACATGGGACATGTTACCTCGTGAACAGTATAAGTGAGGAGAGTGTGTTCCCCTGATTGTTTAATATACACAGGACATGTTACCAGGTGAACATTATAAGTGAGCAGAGTGTGTTCCCCTGATTGTTGAAAATACACAGGACATGTCACCAGGTGAACAGTATAAGTGAGCAGAGTGTGTTCCCCTGATGGTTTAATATACACGGGACATGTTACTAGGTGAACAGTATAAGTGAGGAGAGTTTGTTCCCCTGATGGTTTAATATACACGGGACATGTTACCAGGTGAACAGTATAAGTGAGGAGAGTGTGTTACCCTGCTTGTTTAATACTCACGGGACATGTTACCAGGTGAACAGTATAAGTGAGGAGAGTGTGTTCCCCTGATGGTTTAATATACACAGGACATGTTGCCAGGTGAACAGTATAAGTGAGGAGAGTGTGTTCCCCTGCTTGTTTAATACTCACGGGACATGTTACCAGGTGAACAGTAAAAGTGAGGAGAGTGTGTTCCCCTGATGGTTTAATATACACAGGACATGTTACCAGGTGAACAGTATAAGTGAGGAGAGTATGTTCCCCTGATTGTTTAATGCACACGGGACATGTTACCTGGTGAACAGTATAAGTGAGGAGAGTGTGTTCCCCTGATTGATTAATACACACGGGACATGTTACCAGGTGAACAGTATAAGTGAGGAGAGTGTGTTCCCCTGATGGTTTAATATACACAGGACATGTTACCAGATGAACTGTCTATGTGAGGAGAGTATGTTCCCCTGATTGTTTAATGCACACAGGACATGTTACCAGGTGAACAGTATAAGTGAGGAGAGTGTGTTCCCCTGATGGTTTAATATGCATGGGACATGTTACCAGGTTATTTATGTAAGTGAGGAGAGTGTGTTCCCCTGATGGTTTAATACACACGGGACATGTTACCAGGTGAACAGTACAAGTGAGGAGAGTGTGTTCCCCTTTATGTTTAATGCACACGGGACATGTTACCAGGTGAACAGTATAAGTGAGGAGAGTGTGTTCCCCTGATGGTTTAATATACACAGGACATGTTACCAGATGAACTGTCTAAGTGAGGAGAGTATGTTCCCCTGATTGTTTAATGCACACAGGACATGTTACCAGGTGAATAGTATAGTGAGGAGAGTGTGTTCCCCTGATGGTTTAATATACATGGGACAAGTTACCAGGTGATTTCTGTAAGTGAGGAGAGTGTGTTACCCTGATGGTGTAATACACACGGGACATGTTATCAGGTGAACAGTATAAGTGAGGAGAGTGTGTTCCCCTGTATGTTTAATACACACGGGACATGTTACCAGGTGAAAAGTATAAGTGTGGAGAGTTTGCTCCCCTGATGGTTTAATATAAACGGGACATGTTACCAGGTGAACAGTATAAGTGAGGAGAGTGTGTTCCCCTGATGGTTTAATATAAACGGGACATGTTACCAGGTGAACAGTATAAGTCAGGAGAGTGTGTTCCCCGGATGGTTTAATACACACGGGACATGTTACCAGGTCAACAGTATTTTTGAAGAGAGTGTGTTCCCCTGATGGTTTCATACACACGGGACATGTTACCAGGTGAACAGTATAAGTGAGGAGAGTGTGTTCCCCTGATTGCATAATAGACAGGGGTCATGGTACCACGTGAACAGTATAAGTCAGGAGAGTGTGTTCCCCGGATGGTTTAATACACACGGGACACGTTACCAGGTCAACAGTATTTTTGAAGAGAGTGTGTTCCCCTGATGATTTCATACACACGGGACATTGTTACCAGGTGAACAGTATAAGTGAGGAGAGTGTGTTCCCCTGATGGTTTAATGCACACAGGACATGTTAGCAGGTGAACAGTGTAAGTGAGGAGAGTGTGTTCCCCTGATAGTTTAATGCACACAGGACATGTTAGCAGGTGAACAGTATGAGTGAGGAGAGTGTGTTCCCCTGATGGTTTAATATACACGGGACATGTTGACAGGAGGTCAGAATAAGTGAGCAGAGTGTGTTCGTCTGATGCTTTAATACACACGGGACAAGTTAACAGGTGAACAGCATAAGTGAGGAGAGTGTGTTCCCCTGATAGTTTAATACACACAGGACATGTTAGCAGGTGAACAGTATGAGTGAGGAGAGTGTGTTCCCCTGATGGTTTAATATACACGGGACATGTTACCAGGAGATCAGAATAAGTGAGGAGAGCGTGTTCCCCTGATGGTTTAATACACACGGGACATGTTAATAGGTGAACAGTATAAGTGAGGAGAGTGTGGTCCGCTGATTGTTTAATACACAGAGGACATGTTAGCAGGTGAACAGTATAAGTGAGGAGAGTGTGTTCCCCTGATGGTTTAATACACACGGGACATGTTAGCAGGTGAACAGTATAAGTGAGGAGAGTGTGTTCCCCTGATGGTTTAATACACACGGGACATGTTAGCAGGTGAAAAGTATAAGTGAGGAGAGTGTGTTCCCCTGATGGTTTAATACACACGGGACATGTTAGCAGGTGAACAGTATAAGTGAGGAGAATGTGTTCCCCTGATTGTTTAATAAACACGGGATATGTTACCAGGTGAACTCAATAAGTGAGGAGAGTATGTTCCTCTGGTGGTTTAATACACACGGGACATGTTACCAGGTGAACAGTATATGTGAGGAGAGTGTGTTCCTCTGATGGTTTAACACACACGGGACATGTTAGCAGGTGAACAGTATGAGTGAGGAGAGTGTGTTCCCCTGATTGTTTAATATACACGGGACATGTTAGCAGGTGAACAGTATAAGTGAGGAGAGTGTGTTCCCCTGATGGTTTAATACACACGGGACATGTTACCAGGTGAACAGTGTAACTGAGGAGAGTGTGTTTCCCTGATTGTTTAATACACACGGGACATGTTACCAGGTGAACAGTATAAGTGAGGAGAGTGTGTTCCCCTGATAATTTAATACACACGGGACATGTTTCCAGGTAAACAGTATAAGTGAGGAGAGTGTGTTCCTCTGATGGTTTAATGCACAGTTGACATGTTACCAGGTGAACAGTATAAGTGAGGAGAGTGTGTTCCCCTGATTGTTTAATGCACACGGGACATGTTACCATGTGAACAGTATGAGTGAGGAGAGTGCGTTCCCCTGATGGTTTAATGCACAGTTGACATGTTACCAGGTGAACAGTATAAGTGAGGAGAGTGTGTTCCCCTGATTGTTTAATACACACGGGACATGTTACCAGGTGAACAGTATAAGTGAGGAGAGTGTGTTCCCCTGATGGTTTAATACACAGTTGACATGTTACCAGGTGAACAGTATAAGTGAGGAGAGTGTGTTCCCCTGATAGTTTAATACACACGGGACATGTTTCCAGGTAAACAGTATAAGTGAGGAGAGTGTGTTCCTCTGATGGTTTAATGCACAGTTGACATGTTACCAGGTGAACAGTATAAGTGAGGAGAGTGTGTTCCCCTGATTGTTTAATACACACGGGACATGTTACCAGGTGAACAGTATAAGTGAGGAGATTGTGTTCGCCTGATTGTTTAATGCACACGGGACATGTTACCAGGTGAACAGTATAAGTGACGAGAGTGTGTTCCTCTGATGGTTTAATGCACAATTGACATGTTACCAGGTGAACAGTATAAGTGAGGAGAGTGTGTTCCCCTGATTGTTTAATACACACGGGACATGTTACCAGGTGAACAGTATAAGTGAGGAGAGTGTGCTCCCCTGATGGTTTAATGCACAGTTGACATGTTACCAGGTGAACAGTATACGTGAGGAGAGTGTGTTCCCCTGATTGTTTAATACACACGGGACATGTTACCAGGTAAACAGTATAAGTGAGGAGAGTGTGTTCCCCTGATTGTTTAATACACACGGGACATGTTACCAGGTAAACAGTAGAAGTGAGGAGAATGTGTTCCCCTGATGGTTTATTATACACAGGACATGTTACCATGTGAACAGTATAAGTGAGGAGAGTGTGTTCCCCTGATTGTTTAATGCACACGGGACATGTTACCAGGTGAACAGTATAAGTGAGGAGAGTGTGTTCCCCTGATGGTTTAATACACACAGTACATGTTACCAGGTGAACAGTATAAGTGAGGAGAGTGTGTTCCCCTGATGGTTTAATACACACGGGACATGTTAGCAGGTGAAAGGTATAAGTGAGGAGAGTGTGTTCCCCTGATGGTTTAATACACACGGGACATGTTAGCAGGTGAACAGTTTAAGTGAGGAGAATGTGTTCCCCTGATTGTTTAATAAACACGGGATATGTTACCAGGTGAACTCAATAAGTGAGGAGAGTATGTTCCTCTGGTGGTTTAATACACACGGGACATGTTACCAGGTGAACAGTATATGTGAGGAGAGTGTGTTCCTCTGATGGTTTAACACACACGGGACATGTTAGCAGGTGAACAGTATGAGTGAGGAGAGTGTGTTCCCCTGATTGTTTAATATACACGGGACATGTTACCAGGTGAACAGTATAAGTGAGGAGAGTGTGTTCCCCTGATGGTTTAATACACACGGGACATGTTACCAGGTGAACAGTGTAACTGAGGAGAGTGTGTTTCCCTGATTGTTTAATACACACGGGACATGTTACCAGGTGAACAGTATAAGTGAGGAGAGTGTGTTCCCCTGATAGTTTAATACACACGGGACATGTTTCCAGGTAAACAGTATAAGTGAGGAGAGTGTGTTCCTCTGATGGTTTAATGCACAGTTGACATGTTACCAGGTGAACAGTATAAGTGAGGAGAGTGTGTTCCCCTGATTGTTTAATGCACACGGGACATGTTACCATGTGAACAGTATGAGTGAGGAGAGTGCGTTCCCCTGATGGTTTAATGCACATTTGACATGTTACCAGGTGAACAGTATAAGTGAGGAGAGTGTGTTCCCCTGATTGTTTAATACACACGGGACATGTTACCAGGTGAACAGTATAAGTGAGGAGAGTGTGTTCCCCTGATGGTTTAATGCACAGTTGACATGTTACCAGGTGAACAGTATAAGTGAGGAGAGTGTGTTCCCCTGATAGTTTAATACACACGGGACATGTTTCCAGGTAAACAGTATAAGTGAGGAGAGTGTGTTCCTCTGATGGTTTAATGCACAGTTGACATGTTACCAGGTGAACAGTATAAGTGAGGAGAGTGTGTTCCCCTGATTGTTTAATACACACGGGACATGTTACCAGGTGAACAGTATAAGTGAGGAGATTGTGTTCGCCTGATTGTTTAATGCACACGGGACATGTTACCAGGTGAACAGTATAAGTGACGAGAGTGTGTTCCTCTGATGGTTTAATGCACAGTTGACATGTTACCAGGTGAACAGTATAAGTGAGGAGAGTGTGTTCCCCTGATTGTTTAATACACACGGGACATGTTACCAGGTGAACAGTATAAGTGAGGAGAGTGTGTTCCCCTGATGGTTTAATAAACACGGGATATGTTACCAGGTGAACTCAATAAGTGAGGAGAGTATGTTCCTCTGGTGGTTTAATACACACGGGACATGTTACCAGGTGAACAGTATATGTGAGGAGAGTGTGTTCCTCTGATGGTTTAACACACACGGGACATGTTAGCAGGTGAACAGTATGAGTGAGGAGAGTGTGTTCCCCTGATTGTTTAATATACACGGGACATGTTACCAGGTGAACAGTATAAGTGAGGAGAGTGTGTTCCCCTGATGGTTTAATACACACGGGACATGTTACCAGGTGAACAGTGTAACTGAGGAGAGTGTGTTTCCCTGATTGTTTAATACACACGGGACATGTTACCAGGTGAACAGTATAAGTGAGGAGAGTGTGTTCCCCTGATAATTTAATACACACGGGACATGTTTCCAGGTAAACAGTATAAGTGAGGAGAGTGTGTTCCTCTGATGGTTTAATGCACAGTTGACATGTTACCAGGTGAACAGTATAAGTGAGGAGAGTGTGTTCCCCTGATTGTTTAATGCACACGGGACATGTTACCATGTGAACAGTATGAGTGAGGAGAGTGCGTTCCCCTGATGGTTTAATGCACAGTTGACATGTTACCAGGTGAACAGTATAAGTAAGGAGAGTGTGTTCCCCTGATTGTTTAATACACACGGGACATGTTACCAGGTGAACAGTATAAGTGAGGAGAGTGTGTTCCCCTGATGGTTTAATACACAGTTGACATGTTACCAGGTGAACAGTATAAGTGAGGAGAGTGTGTTCCCCTGATAGTTTAATACACACGGGACATGTTTCCAGGTAAACAGTATAAGTGAGGAGAGTGTGTTCCTCTGATGGTTTAATGCACAGTTGACATGTTACCAGGTGAACAGTATAAGTGAGGAGAGTGTGTTCCCCTGATTGTTTAATACACACGGGACATGTTACCAGGTGAACAGTATAAGTGAGGAGATTGTGTTCGCCTGATTGTTTAATGCACACGGGACATGTTACCAGGTGAACAGTATAAGTGACGAGAGTGTGTTCCTCTGATGGTTTAATGCACAATTGACATGTTACCAGGTGAACAGTATAAGTGAGGAGAGTGTGTTCCCCTGATTGTTTAATACACACGGGACATGTTACCAGGTGAACAGTATAAGTGAGGAGAGTGTGTTCCCCTGATGGTTTAATGCACAGTTGACATGTTACCAGGTGAACAGTATACGTGAGGAGAGTGTGTTCCCCTGATTGTTTAATACACACGGGACATGTTACCAGGTAAACAGTATAAGTGAGGAGAGTGTGTTCCCCTGATTGTTTAATACACACGGGACATGTTACCAGGTAAACAGTAGAAGTGAGGAGAATGTGTTCCCCTGATGGTTTATTATACACAGGACATGTTACCATGTGAACAGTATAAGTGAGGAGAGTGTGTTCCCCTGATTGTTTAATGCACACGGGACATGTTACCAGGTGAACAGTATAAGTGAGGAGAGTGTGTTCCCCTGATGGTTTAATACACACAGTACATGTTACCAGGTGAACAGTATAAGTGAGGAGAGTGTGTTCCCCTGATGGTTTAATACACACGGGACATGTTAGCAGGTGAAAAGTATAAGTGAGTAGAGTGTGTTCCCCTGATGGTTTAATACACACGGGACATGTTAGCAGGTGAACAGTATAAGTGAGGAGAATGTGTTCCCCTGATTGTTTAATAAACACGGGATATGTTACCAGGTGAACTCAATAAGTGAGGAGAGTATGTTCCTCTGGTGGTTTAATACACACGGGACATGTTACCAGGTGAACAGTATATGTGAGGAGAGTGTGTTCCTCTGATGGTTTAACACACACGGGACATGTTAGCAGGTGAACAGTATGAGTGAGGAGAGTGTGTTCCCCTGATTGTTTAATATACACGGGACATGTTACCAGGTGAACAGTATAAGTGAGGAGAGTGTGTTCCCCTGATGGTTTAATACACACGGGACATGTTACCAGGTGAACAGTGTAACTGAGGAGAGTGTGTTTCCCTGATTGTTTAATACACACGGGACATGTTACCAGGTGAACAGTATAAGTGAGGAGAGTGTGTTCCCCTGATAGTTTAATACACACGGGACATGTTTCCAGGTAAACAGTATAAGTGAGGAGAGTGTGTTCCTCTGATGGTTTAATGCACAGTTGACATGTTACCAGGTGAACAGTATAAGTGAGGAGAGTGTGTTCCCCTGATTGTTTAATGCACACGGGACATGTTACCATGTGAACAGTATGAGTGAGGAGAGTGCGTTCCCCTGATGGTTTAATGCACAGTTGACATGTTACCAGGTGAACAGTATAAGTGAGGAGAGTGTGTCCCCCTGATTGTTTAATACACACGGGACATGTTACCAGGTGAACAGTATAAGTGAGGAGAGTGTGTTCCCCTGATGGTTTAATGCACAGTTGACATGTTACCAGGTGAACAGTATAAGTGAGGAGAGTGTGTTCCCCTGATTGTTTAATACACACGGGACATGTTACCAGGTGAACAGTATAAGTGAGGAGAGTGCGTTCCCCTGATTGTTTAATACACACGGGACATGTTACCAGGTGAACAGTATAAGTGAGGAGAGTGTGTTCCCCAGATTGTTTAATACATACGGGACATGTTACCAGGTAAAGAGTATAAGTGAGGAGAGTGTGTTCCCCTGATTCTTTAATGCACATTTGACATGTTACCAGGTGAACAGCAGAAGTGAGGAGAGTGTGTTCCCCTGATGGTTTAATATACACAGGACATGTTACCAGGTGAACAGTAGAAGTGAGGAGAGTCAGTTCCACTGATGGTTCAATACACACAGGGCATGTTACCAGGTGAACAGTATAAGTGAGGAGAGTGTGTTCCCCTGATTGTTTAATGCACACGGGACATGTTACCAGGTGAACAGTATAAGTGAGGAGAGTGTGTTCCCCTGATGGTTTAATACACACCGGACATGTTACCAGGTGAACAGGAAACTGAGGAGAGCTTGTTCCCCTGATTGTTTAATACAAACGGGACATGTTACCAGGTGAACAGTATAAGTGAGGAGAGTGTGTTCCCCTGATGGTTTAATACACACCGGACATGTTACTAGCTGAACAGTAAAACTGAGGAGAGTGTGTTCCCCTGATGGTTTAATATACACAGGACATGTTGTCAGGTGAACAGTATAAGTGAGGAGAGTATGTTCCCCTAATGGTTTAATATACACAGGACATGTTACCAGGTGAACAGTATAAGTGAGGAGAGTATGTTCCCCTGATGGTTTAATATACACAGGACATGATACCTGGTGAACAGCATAAGTGAGGAGAGTGTGTTCCCCTGATTGTTTAATATACACAGGACATGTTACCAGGTGAACAGTATAGGTGAGGAGAGTGTGTTCCCCTGATTGTTTAATATACACGGGACAAGTTACCAGGTGAACAATATAAGTGAGGAGAGTGTGTTCCCGTGATTGTTTAATGCACAGTTGACATGTTACCAGTTGAACAGTATAAGTGAGGAGAGTGTGTTGCACTGATTGTTTAATACACACGGGACATGTTACCACATGAACAGTATAAGTGAGGACAGTATGTTCCCCTGATGGTTTAATATACACAGGACTTGTTATCAGGTGAACAGTATAAGTGAGGAGAGTGTGTTCCCCTGTTGGTTCAATATACATGGGTCATGTCACCAGGTGAACAGTATAAGTGAAGAGAGTGTGTTCCCCTGATAGTTTAATGCACAAGGGACTTGTTACCAGGTGAACAGTATAAGTGAGGAGAGTGTGTTCCCCTGATTGTTTAATGCACAGTTGACATGTTACCTGGTGAAGAGTATAAGTGAGGAGAGTGTGTTCCCCTGATTGTTTCATACACACGGGACATGTTACCAGCTGAATAGTATAAGTGAGGAGAGTGTGTTCCCCTGATTGTTTAATGCACAGTTGACATGTTACCAGATGAACAGTATAAGGGAGGAGAGTGTGTTCCCCTGATTGTTTAATACACACGGGACATGTTACCAGGTGAATAGTATAAGTGAGGAGAGTGTGTTCCCCTGATTGTTTAATACACATGGGACATGTTACCAGGTGAACAGTATAAGTGAGGAGAGTTTGTTCCCCTGTTTGTTTAATACACTCTGGACATGTCACTCGGTGAACAGTGTAAGTGAGGAGAGTGTGTTCTCCTGATTGCTTAATACACACGGTACATGTTACCAGGTGAACATTATAAGTGAGGAGAGTGTGTTCCCCTGATTGTTTAATATACAAGGGACATGTTACCAGGAGAACAGTATAAGTTAGGAGAGTGTGTTCCCCTGATGGTTTAATATACACAGGACATGTTACTAGGTGAACAGTATAAGTGAAGAGAGTGTGTTCCCCTGATGGTTTAATGCACACGGGACATGTTACCAGGTGAACTCAATAAGTGAAGAGAGTGTGTTCCCCTGATGGTTTAATATACACAGGACATGTTACCAGGTGAACAGTATAAGTGAGCAGAGTGTGTTCCCCTGATGGTTTAATATACACGGGACATGTTACCAGGTGAACAGTATAAGTGAGGAGAGTATGTTCTTTGATTGTTTAATGAACACGGGACATGTTACCAGGGGAACAGTATACGTGAAGAGAGTGTGTTCCCCTGATGGTTTAATGCACACGGGGCATGTTACCAGGGGAACAGTATAAGTGAGGAGAGTGTGTTCCCCTGATGGTTTAATGCACACGGGACATGTTACCAGGTGAACAGTATAAGTGAGTAGAGTGAGTTCCCCTGATTGTTTAATATACACGGGACATGTCATCAGGTGAACAGTATATTTGAGGAGAGTGTGTTCCCCTGATGATATAATATACACGGGACATGTTACCAGGTGAACAGTATAAGTGAGGAGAGGGCTTTCCCCTGATGGTTTAATATACACGGGACATGTTACCAGGTGAACAGTATAAGTGAGGAGAGTGTGTTCCCCTGATGGTTCAATATACACAGGACATGTTAGCAGGTGAAAAGTATAAGTGAGGAGAGTGTGTTCCCCTGATGGTTTAATATACACGGGACATGTTAACAGGTGAAGAGTATAAGTGAGGAGAGTGTGATCCCATGATTGTTTAATACTGACGGGATATGTCACCAGGTGAAGACTAGAAGTGAGGAGAGAGTGTTCCCCTGATGGTTAAATATACTTGGGACATGTTACCAGGTGAACAGTATAAGTGAAGAGAGTGTGTTCCCCTGATGGTTTAATACACACGGGACATGTTACCAGGTAAACAGTATAAGTGAGGAGAGTGTGTTCCCCAGATTGTTTAATAATGATGGGACATGTCACCACGTGAACAGTTTAAGTGAGGAGAGTGTGTTCCCATGATGGTTTAATAAACACAGGACATGTCAACAGGTAAACAGTATAAGTGAGGAGAATGTGTTCCCCAGATTGTTTAATACTGATGGGACATGTCACCATGTGAACAGTTTAAGGGAGGAGAGGGTGTTCCCCTGATGGTTTAATACGCACGGGACATGTTACCAGGTGAACAGTTTAAGTGAGGAGAGTGAGTTCCCCCTGATGGTTTAATGCACACGGGACATGTTGCCAGGTGTACAGAAAAGGGAGGAGAGTGTCTTCCCCTGATGGTTTAATACTGACGGGACATGTCACCAGGTGAACCGTATAAGTGAGGAGAGTGTGTTCCCCTGATGGTTTAATACTGTCGGGACATTTCCCCAGGTGAACAGTATAAGTGAGGAGAGTGAGTTCCCCTGATTCTTTAATAGTGACGGGACATGTTACCAGGTGAACAGTATAAGTGAGGAGAGTGTGTTCCCCTGATGGTTTAATACAAACAGGACATGTCACCAGGTGAACAGTATAATTGAGGAGAGAGTGTTCCCCTCATGGTTTAACACGCACGGGACATGTTACCAGGTGAACAGTATAAGTGAGGAGAGTGTGTTCCCCTGATGGTTTAATATACACAGGACAAGATACCAGGTGAACAGTATAAGTGAGTAGAGTGAGTTCCCCTGATTGTTTAATATACACGGGACATGTGACTAGGTGAACAGTATAAGTCAGGAGAGTGTGTTCCCCTGATGGTTTAATATACACGGGACATGTTACCAGGTGAACAGTATAAGTGAGGAGAGTGTGTTCCCCTGATGGTTTAATGCACAGTTGACATGTTACCAGGTGAACAGTATAAGTGAGGAGAGTGTGTTCCCCTGATTGTTTAATACACACGGGACATGTTACCAGGTGAACAGTATAAGTGAGGAGAGTGTGTTCGCCTGATTGTTTAATATACACGGGACATGGAACCAGGTGAACAGTATAAGTGAGGAGAGTATGTTCGCCTGATTGTTTTATATACACGGGACATGGAACCAGGTGAACAGTATAAGTGAGGAGAGTGTGTTCGCCTGATTGTTTAATATACACGGGACATGGAACCAGGTGAACAGTATAAGTGAGGAGAGTATGTTCCTCTGATGGTTTAATACACACGGGAGATGGAACCAGGTGAGCAGTATAAGTGAGGAGAGTGTGTTCCCCTGATTCTTTTATGCACATTTGACATGTTACCAGGTGAACAGTAGAAGTGAGGAGAATGTGTTCCCCTGATGGTTTATTATACACAGGACATGTTACCATGTGAACAGTATAAGTGAGGAGAGTGTGTTCCCCTGATTGTTTAATATACACGGGACATGGAACCAGGTGAACAGTATAAGTGAGGAGAGTATGTTCCTCTGATGGTTTAATACACACGGGACATGGAACCAGGTGAACAGTATAAGTTAGGAGAGTGTGTTCCCCTGATTGTTTAATGCACACGGGACATGTTACCAGGTGAACAGTATAAGTGAGGAGAGTGTGTTCCCCTGATGGTTTAATACACACAGGACATGTTACCAGGTGAACAGTATAAGTGAGGAGAGTGTGTTCCCCTGATAGTTTAATGCACACGGAACATGTTACCAGGTGAACAGTATAAGTGAGGAGAGAGTGTTCCCCTGATGGTTTAATACACACCGGACATGTTACCAGGTGAACAGTATAACTGAGGAGAGTTTGTTCCCCTGATGGTTTAATATACACAGGACATGTTATCAGGTGAACAGTATAAGTGAGGTGAGTGTGTTCCTCTGTTGGTTCAATATACATGGGACATGTTACCAGCTGAACAGTATAAGTGAAGCGAGTGTGTTCCACTGATAGTTTAATGCACACGGGACATGTGACCAGGTGAACAGTATAAGTGACGAGAGTATGTTCCCCTGATTGTTTAATACACATGGGACATGTTCCCAGGTGAACAGTATAAGTGAGGAGAGTGTGTTCCCCTGATTGTTTAATACACATGGGACATGTTACCAGGTGAACAGTATAAGTGAGGAGAGTGTGTTCCCCAGATTGTTTAATACACACGGGACATGTTACCAGGTGAACAGTATAAGTGAGGAGAGCTTGTTCCCCTGATTGTTTAATACACACGGGACCTGTTACCAGGTGAACAGTATAAGTGAGGAGAGTGTGTTCCGCTGATGGTTTAATACACACCGGACATGTTACTAGCTTAACAGTAAAACTGAGGAGAGTGTGTTCCCCTGATGGTTTAATATACACAGGACATGTTGTCAGGTGAACAGTATAAGTGAGGACAGTATGTTCCCCTAATGGTTTAATATACACAGGACATGTTACCAGGTGAACAGTATAAGTGAGGAGAGTATGTTCCCCTGATGGTTTAATATACACAGGACATGATACCTGGTGAACAATATAAGTGAGGAGAGTGTGATCCCGTGATTGTTTAATGCACAGTTGACATGTTACCAGTTGAACAGTATAAGTGAGGTGAGTGTGTTCCCCTGATTGTTTAATACACACGGGACATGTTACCAGGTGAACAGTGTAAGTGAGGAGAGTGTGTTCCACTGATTGTTTAATACACACGGGACATGTTACCACATGAACAGTATAAGTGAGGACAGTATGTTCCCCTGATGGTTTAATATACACAGGACTTGTTATCAGGTGAACAGTATAAGTGAGGTGAGTGTGTTCCCCTGTTGGTTCAATCTTCATGGGACATGTCACCAGGTGAACAGTATAAGTGAAGAGGGTGTGTTCCCCTGATAGTTTAATGCACAAGGGACATGTTACCAGGTGAACAGTATAAGTGAGGAGAGTGTGTTCCCCTGATTGTTTAATGCACATTTGACATGTTACCAGGTGAACAGTATAAGTGAGGAGAGTGTGTTCCCCTGATTGTTTAATACACACGGGACATGTTACCAGGTGAATAGTATAAGTGAGGAGAGTGTGTTCCCCTGATTGTTTAATACACATGGGACATGTTACCAGGTGAACAGTATAAGTGAGGAGAGTTTGTTCCCCTGATTGTTTAATACACTCTGGACATGTCACTCGGTGAACAGCGTAAGTGAGGAGAGTGTGTTCTCCTGATTGTTTAATACACACGGTACATGTTACCAAGTGAACAGTATAAGTGAGGAGAGTGTTTTCCCCTGATTGTTTAATGCACACAGGACATGTTACCAGGTGAACATTATAAGTGAGGAGAGTGTGTTCCCCTGATTGTTTAATATACAAGGGACATGTTACCAGGAGAACAGTATAAGTTAGGAGAGTGTGTTCCCCTGATGGTTTAATATGCACAGGACATGTTACTAGGTGAACAGTATAAGTGAAGAGAGTGTGTTCCCCTGATGGTTTAATGCACACGGGACATGTTACCAGGTGAACTCAATAAGTGAAGAGAGTGTGTTCCCCTGATGGTTTAATATACACAGGACATGTTACCAGGTGAACAGTATAAGTGAGCAGAGTGTGTTCCCCTGATGGTTTAATATACACGGGACATGTTACCAGGTGAACAGTATAAGTGAGGAGAGTATGTTCCCCTGATTGTTTAATGAACACGGGACATGTTACCAGGGGAACAGTATAAGTGAAGAGAGTGTGTTCCCCTGATGGTTTAATGCACACGGGGCATGTTACCAGGGGAACAGTATAAGTGAGGAGAGTGTGTTCCCCTGATGGTTTAATGCACACGGGACATGTTACCAGGTGAAAAGTATAAGTGAGTAGAGTGAGTTCCCCTCATTGTTTCATATACACGGGACATGTCATCAGGTGAACAGTATAAGTGAGGAGAGTGTGTTCCCCTGATGATATAATATACACGGGACATGTTACCAGGTGAACAGTATAAGTGAGGAGAGGGCTTTCCCCTGATGGTTTAATATACACGGGACATGTTACCAGGTGAACAGTATAAGTGAGGAGAGTGTGTTCCCCTGATGGTTCAATATACACAGGACATGTTAGCAGGTGAAAAGTATAAGTGAGGAGAGTGTGTTCCCCTGATGGTTTAATATACACGGGACATGTTAACAGGTGAAGAGTATAAGTGAGGAGAGTGTGATCCCATGATTGTTTAATACTGACGGGATTTGTCACCAGGTGAAGACTAGAAGTGAGGAGAGAGTGTTCCCCTGATGGTTAAATATACTTGGGACATGTTACCAGGTGAACAGTATAAGTGAAGAGAGTGTGTTCCCCTGATGTTTTAATACACACGGGACATGTTACCAGGTAATCAGTATAAGTGAGGAGAGTGTGTTCCCCAGATTGTTTAATATTGACGGGACATGTCACCACGTGAACAGTTTAAGTGAGGAGAGTATGTTCCCATGATGGTTTAATAAACACAGGACATGTCAACAGGTAAACAGTATAAGTGAGGAGAATGTGTTCCCCAGATTGTTTAATACTGATGGGACATGTCACCATGTGAACAGTTTAAGGGAGGAGAGGGTGTTCCCCTGATGGTTTAATACTGACGTGACATGTCACCAGGTGAACCGTATAAGTGAGGAGAGTGTGTTCCCCTGATGGTTTAATACTGTCGGGACATTTCCCCAGGTGAACAGTATAAGTGAGGAGAGTGAGTTCCCCTGATTGTTTAATAGTGACGGGACATGTTACCAGGTGAACAGTATAAGTGAGGAGAGTGTGTTCCCCTGATGGTTTAATACAAACAGGACATGTCACCAGGTGAACAGTATAATTGAGGATAGAGTGTTCCCCTCATGGTTTAACACGCACGGGACATGTTACCAGGTGAACAGTATAAGTGAGGAGAGTGTGTTCCCCTGATGGTTTAATATACACAGGACAAGATACCAGGTGAACAGTATAAGTGAGTAGAGTGAGTTCCCCTGATTGTTTAATATACCCGGGACATGTCATCAGGTGAACAGTATAAGTGAGGAGAGTGTGTTCCCCTGATGGTTTAATATACACGGGACATGTGACTAGGTGAACTGTATAAGTCAGGAGAGTGTGTTCCCCTGATGGTTTAATATACACGGGACATGTTACCAGGTGAACAGTATAAGTGAGGAGAGTGTGTTCCCCTGATTGTTTAATATACATGGGACATGTTACCAGCTGAACAGTGTAAGTGAAGAGAGTGTGTTCCCCTGATGGTTTAATACTGTCGGGACATTTCCCCAGGTGAACAGTATAAGTCAGGAGAGTGTGTTCCCCTGATCGTTTAATACTGACGGGTCATTTCCCCAGGTGAACATTATAAGTGAGGAGAGTGTGTTCCCCTGATTGTTTAATACGCACGGGACATGTAACCAAGTGTACAGTATAAGTGAGGAGAGTGTGTTCCCCTGATCGTTTAATACTGACGGGACATTTCCCCAGGTGAACACTACAAGTGAGGAGAGTGTGTTCCCCTCATTGTTTAATACGCACGGGACATGTAACCAAGTGTACAATATAAGTGAGGAGAGTGTGTTGCCCTGATCGTTTAATACTGACGGGACATTTCCCCAGGTGAACAGTATAAGTGAGGAGAGTGTGTTCCCCTCATGGTTTAATACACACAGGACATGTGTAAAGTTGAACAGTATAAGTGAAGAGAGTGAGTTCCCCTGATTGTTTAATACACACAGGACATGTCTCCAGGTGAACAGCATAAGTGAGGAGAATGTGTTCCCCTGATTGTTTAATATTCACGGGACATGTTACCGGGTGAACTCTCTAAGTGAGGAGAAAGTGTTCCCCTGATTGTTTAATTCTCACGGGACATGTTACCAGGTGAACAGTATATGTGAAGAGAGTGTGTTCCCCTGATTGTTTAATACACACGGGACATGTTACCAGGTGAACAGTATAAGTGTGGACAGTGTGTTCCCCTGATGGTTTAATATACACGGGACATGTTACCAGGTGAACAGTATAAGTGAGGAGGGTGTGTTTCCCTGATTGTTTAATACTCACGGGACATGTTACCAGGTGAACAGTATCAGTGAGGACAGTGTGTTCCCCTGATGTTTTAATATACACAGGACATGTTACCAGGTGAACAGTATAAGTGAGGAGAGTGTGTTCCCCTGATTGTTTAATATACACAGGACATGTAACCAGGTCAACAGCATAAGTCAGGAGAGTGTTTTCCCCTGATTGTTTAATATACACAGGACATGTAACCAGGTCAACAGCATAAGTGAGGAGAGTGTGTTCCCCTGATTGTTTAATACGCACTGGACATGTTACCAGGTGAAAAGTATAAGTGAGGAGAGTCAGTTCCCCTGATGGTTTAATACACACAGGACATGTTACCAGGTGAACAGTATAAGTGAGGAGAGTGTGTTCCCCTGATTGTTTAATACACACAGGACATGTCACCAGGTGAACAGTATAACTGAGGAGAGTGTGTTCCCCTGATTGTTTAACACGTACGGGACAAGTTACCAGGTGAACAGTATAAGTGAGGAGAATGTGTTCCCCTGATGGTTTAATATACACAGGACATGTAACCAGGTCAACAGCATAAGTGAGGAGAGTGTGTTCCCCTGATGGTTTAATATACACGGGACATGATACCAGGTGAACAGTATAAGTGAGGAGAATGTGTTCCCCTGATGGCTTAATATACACGGGACATGTTACCAGGTGAGCAGTATATGTGAAGAGAGTGTGTTCCCCTGATGGTTTAATATACATGGGACATGTTACCATGTAAACAGTATAAGTGAGGAGATTGTGTTCCCCTGATGGTTTAATACGCACGGGACATGTTACCAGGTGAACAGTGTAAGTGAGGAGAGTGAGTTCCCCTGATGGTTTAATACAAACAGGACATGTCACCAGGTGAACAGTATAATTGAGGAGAGAGTGTTCCCCTCATGGTTTAACATGCACGGGACATGTTACCAGGTGAACAGTATAAGTGAGGAGAGTGTGTTCCCCTGATTGTTTAATACTGACGGGACATCTCACCATGTGAACAGTTTAAGGGAGGAGAGTGTGTTTACCTGAAGTTTTAATACGCACGGGACATGTTACCAGGTGAACAGTATAAGTGAGGTGAGTGTCTTCCCCAGATTGTTTAATACAAAAGGGACATGTTACGAGGTGAACAGAAAAGGGAGGAGAGTGTCTTCCCCTGATGGTTTAAAACTGACGGGACATGTTACCAGGTGAACAGTATAAGTGAGGAGAGAGTGTTCCCCTCATGGTTTAACACGCACGGGACATGTTACCAGGAGAGCAGTATAAGTGAGTAGAGTGAGTTCCCCTGATTGTTTAATATACCCGGGACATGTCATCAGGTGAACAGTATAAGTGAGGAGAGTGTGTTCCCCTGATGGTTTAATATACACGGGACATGTTACCAGGTGAACAGTATAAGTGAGGAGTGTGAGTTCCCCTGATGTTTTAATACAGTCAGGACATGTCAACAGATGAACAGTATAAGTGAGGAGAGTGTGTTCCCCTGATGGTTTGATACTGTCGGGACATTTCCCCAGGTGAACAGTATAAGTGAGGAGAGTGAGTTCCCCTGATGCTTTAATACAGTCAGGACATGTCACCAGGTGAACAGTATAAGTGAGGAGAGTGTGTTCCCCTGATTGTTTAATACACACAGGACATGTTACCAGGTGAACAGTATAAGTGAGGAGAGTGTGTTCCCCTGATGGTTTAATACTTTTGGGACATTTTACCAGGTGAACAGTATAAGTGTGGAGAGTGAGTTCCCCTCATTGTTTAATACTGACGGGACATGTCACCATGTGACCCATTTCAGGGAGGAGAGTGTGTTCCCCTGATGCTTTAATACACACAGGACATGTCAACAGGTGAACAGTATATGTGAGGAGAGTGTGTTCCCCTGATGGTTTAATACTGACGAGACATTTCCCCAGGTGAACATTATAAGTGAGGAGAGTGTGTTCCCCTGATGGTTTAATACACACGGGACATGTTACCAGGTGAACAGTGTAAGTGAGGAGAGTGAGTTCCCCTGATGGTTTAATACAAACAGGAGATGATTCCAGGTGAACAGTATAAGTGAGGAGAGTGAGTTCCCCTGATTGTTTAATACACACGGGACATGTCACCAGGTGAACAGCAGAAGTGAGGAGAGTGTGTTCCCCTGATTGTTTAATACACACGGGACATGTCACCAGTTGAACAGTCGAAGTGAGGAGAGTGAGTTCCCCTGATGGTTTAATACTGTCGGGACATTTCCCCAGCTGAACAGTATAAGTGAGGAGAGTGAATTCCCCTGATTGTTTAATACACACAGGACATGTTACCAGGTGAACAGTATAAGTGAGGAAAGTGTGTTCCACTGATTGTTTAATACTGACGGGACATGTCACCATGTGACCAGATTAAGGGAGGAGTGTGTGTTCCGCTGATGGTTTAATACGCACGGGACATGTTACCAGGTGAACAGTATAATTGAGGAGAGTGAGTTCCCCTGATGCTTTAATACACACAGGACATGTCAACAGGTTAACAGTATAAGTGAGGAGAGTGAGTTCCCCTGATCGTTTAATACTGACAGGACATTTCCCCAGGTGAACATTATAAGTGAGGAGAGTATGTTCCCCTGATGGTTTAATACTGACAGGACATTTCCCCAGGTGTATATTATAACTGAGGAGAATGTGTTCCCCTGATCATTTAATACTGACAGTACATTTCCCCAGGTGAACATTATAAGTGAGGAGAGTCTGTTCCCCTGATCGTTTAATACACACAGGACATGTTACCAGGTGAACAGCATAAGTGAGGAGAGTGTGTTCCCCTGATGGTTTAATACACACAGGACATGTTACCAGGTGAACAGTATAAGTGAGGAGAGTGTGTTCCCCTGAAGGTTTAATATACACGGGACATGTTACCAGGTGAACAGTATAAGTGAGGAGAGTGTGTTCCCCTGATGGTCTAATATACACGGGACATGTTACCAGGTGAACAGTATATGTGAAGAGAGTGTGTTCCCCAGATTGTTTAATACACACGGGACATGTAACCCAGTGAACAGTTTCTGTGAGGAGAGTGTGTTCCCCTGATTGTTTAATACGCACTGGACATGTTACCAGGTGAACAGTATAAGTGAGGAGAGTGTGTTCCCCTGAAGGTTTAATATACACGGGACATGTTACCAGGTGAACAGTATAAGTGAGGAGAGTGTGTTCCCCTGATGGTTTAATATACACAGGACATGATACCAGGTGAACAGCATAAGTGAGGAGAGTGTGTTCCCCTGATGGTTTAATATACACAGGACATGTTACCAGGTGAACAGTATAAGTGAGGAGAATGTGTTCCCCTGATGGTTTAATACACACGGGACATGTTACCAGGTGAACATTATATGTGAAGAGAGTGTGTTCCCCTGATGGTTTAACATACATGGGCAATGTTACCAGGTGAACAGTAGAAGTGAAGAGTGCGTGTTCCCCTGATTGTTTAATATACATGTGACATGTTACCATGTGAACAGTTTAATTGAGGAGAGTGTGTTCCCCTGATGGTTTAATACACACGGGACATGTTACCAGGTGAACAGTATAAGTGAGGAGAGTGTGTTCCCCTCATGGTTTAACAAGCACGGGACATGTTACCAGGTGAACAGTATATGTGAGGAGAGTGTGTTCCCCTCATGGTTTAACACGCACGGGACATGTTACCAGGTGAACAGTGTAAGTGAGGAGAGTGAGTTCCCCTGCTGGTTTAATACAAACAGGACATTTCACCAGGTGAACAGTATAAGTGAGGAGAGAGTGTTCCCCTCATGGTTTAACACGCACGGGACATGTTACCAGGTGAACAGTATATGTGAGGAGAGTGTGTTCCCCTCATGGTTTAACACGCACGGGACATGTTACCAGGTGAACAGTATAAGTGAGGAGAGTGTGTTCCCCTGATGGTTTAATATGCACGGGACATGTTACCAGGTGAACAGTATAAGTGAGGAGAGTGAGTTCCCCTGATTGTTTAATACATAAGGGACATGTTACCAGGTGAGCAGTATAAGAGAGGAGAGTGTGTTTCCCTGATGGTCTAATATACACGGGACATGTTACCAGGTGAACAGTATATGTGAAGAGAGTGTGTTCCCCAGATTGTTTAATACACACGGGACATGTAACCCAGTGAACAGTTTCTGTGAGGAGAGTGTATTCCCCTGATTGTTTAATACGCACTGGACATGTTACCAGGTGAACAGTATAAGTGAAGAGAGTGTCTTCCCCTGATTGCTTAGTATACACGGGACATGATACCAGGCGAACAGTATAAGTGAGGAGAGTGTGTTCCCCTGATCATTTAATATAACCGGGATATGTTACCAGATGAGCAGTATAAGAGAGGAGAGTGTGTTCCCCTGATGGTCTAATATACACGGGACATGTTACCAGGTGAACAGCATAAGTGAGGAGAGTGTGTTCCCCTGATGGTTTAATATACACGGGATATGTTACCAGGTGAGCAGTATAACAGAGGAGAGTGTGTTCCCCTGATGGTCTAATATACACGGGACATGTCACCAGATGAACAGTATAAGTGAGGAGAGTTTGTTCCCCTGATGGTTTAATATACACAGGACATGTTACCAGGTGAACAGTATAAGTGAGGAGAGTGAGTTCCCCTGATTGTTTAATACATAAGGGACATGTTACCAGGAGAACAGTATAAGTGAGGAGATTGTGTTCCCCTGATGGTTTATTATACACGGGACATGTTAACAGGTGAACAGTATAAGTGAGGAGAGTGTGTTCCCCTGATTGTTTAATATACACGGGACATGTTAACAGGTGAACAGTATAAGTGAGGAGAGTGTGTTCCCCTGATTGTTTAATACAGACGGGACATGTTACCAGGTGAACAGTATAAGGGAGGAGAGTGTGTTCCCCTGATGGTTTAATATACACGGGACATGATACCAGGCGAACAGTATAAGTGAGGAGAACGTGTTCCCCTGATTGTTTAATATACACGGGATATGTTACCAGGTGAGCAGTATAATAGAGGAGAGTGTGTTCTCCTGATGGTCTAATATACGCGGGACATGTTACCAGGTGAACAGTATATGTGAAGAGAGTGTGTTCCCCAGATTGTTTAATACACACGGGACATGTAACCCAGTGAACAGTTTCTGTGAGGAGAGTGTGTTCCCCTGATTGTTTAATACGCACTGGTCATGTTACCAGGTGAACAGTATAAGTGAAGAGAGTGTCTTCCCCTGATTGTTTAATATACACGGGACATGATACCAGGCGAACAGTATAAGTGAGGAGAGTGTGTTCCCCTGATGGTTGAATATACACGGGATATGTTACCAGGTGAGCAGTATAAGAGAGGAGAGTGTGTTCCCCTGATGGTCTAATATACACGGGACTTGTCACCAGATGAACAGTATAAGTGAGGAGAGTGTGTTCCCCCGATGGTTTAATATACACAGGACATGTTACCAGGTGAACAGTATAAGTGAGGAGAATGTGTTCCCCTGATGGTTTAATACACACGGGACATGTTACCAGGTGAACAGTATATGTGAAGAGAGTGTGTTCCCCTGATGGTTTAATATACATGGGCCATGTTACCAGGTGAACAGTATAAGTGAGGAGAATGTGTTCCCCTGATGGTTTAATACACACGGGACATGTTACCAGATGAACAGTATAAGTGAGGAGAGTGTGTTCCCCTGATGGTTTAATATACACAGGACATGTCACCAGATGAACAGTATAAGTGAGGAGAGTGTGTTCCCCTGATGGTTTAATATACACAGGACATGTCACCAGATGAACAGTATAAGTGAGGAGAGTGTGTTCCCATGATGGTTTAATATACACGGGACATGTTACCAGGTGAACAGTATATGTGAAGAGAGTGTGTTCCCCTGATGGTTTAATACACACGGGACATGTTACCAGGTGAACAGTATAAGTGAGGAGAATGTGTTCCCCTGATGGTTTAATACACACGGGACATGTTACCAGGTGAACAGTATATGTGAAGAGAGTGTGTTCCCCTGATTGTTTAATATACATGTGACATGTTACCATGTGAACAGTTTAAGTGAGGAGAGTGTGTTCCCCTGATGGTTTAATATACACGGGACATGATACCAGGTGAACAGCATAAGTGAGGAGAGTGTGTTCCCCTGATGGTTTAATATGCACGGGACATGTTACCAGGTGAAAAGTATATGAGAGGAGAGTGTGTTCCCCTGATGGTTTAAAACACACGACATGTCAACAGGTGAACAGTATAAGTGAGGAGAGTGTGTTCCCCTGATTGTTTAAAACACACGACATGTTACCAGGTGAACAGTATAAGTGAGGAGAGTGTGTTCCCCTGATGGTTTAATTCTCACGGGACATGTTACCAGGTGAACTGTATAAGTGAGGAGAGTGTGTTCCCCTGATGGTTTAATTCTCACGGGACATGTTACCAGGTGAACTGTATAAGTGAGGAGAATGTGTTCCCCTGATGGTTTAATACTGACAGAACATTTCCCCAGGTGAACAGTATAAGTGAGGAGAGTGTGTTCCCCTCATGGTTTAATACACACAGGACATGTCGACAGGCGAACAGTATAAGTGAAGAGAGTGAGTTCCCCTGATTGTTTAATACACACGGGACATGTAACCCAGTGAACAGTTTCTGTGAGGAGAGTGTGTTCCCCTGATTGTTTAATACGCACTGGACATGTTACCAGGTGAACAGTATAAGTGAAGAGAGTGTCTTCCCCTGATTGTTTAATATACACGGGACATGATACCAGGCGAACAGTATAAGTGAGGAGAGTGTGTTCCCCTGATGGTTTAATATACACGGGATATGTTACCAGGTGAGCAGTATAAGAGAGGAGAGTGTGTTCCCCTGATGGTCTAATATACACGGGACATGTCACCAGATGAACAGTATAAGTGAGGAGAGTGTGTTCCCCTGATGGTTTAATATACACAGGACATGTTACCAGGTGAACAGTATCTGTGAGGAGAATGTGTTCCCCTGATGGTTTAATACACACGGGACATGTTACCAGGTGAACAGTATATGTGAAGAGAGTGTGTTCCCCTGATGGTTTAATATACATGGGCCATGTTACCAGGTGAACAGTATAAGTGAGGAGAATGTGTTCCCCTGATGGTTTAATACACACGGGACATGTCACCAGATGAACAGTATAATTGAGGAGAGTGTGTTCCCCTGATGGTTTAATATACACAGGACATGTCACCAGATGAACAGTATAAGTGAGGAGAGTGTGTTCCCCTGATGGTTTAATATACACGGGACATGTTACCAGGTGAACAGTATATGTGAAGAGAGTGTGTTCCCCTGATGGTTTAATACACACGGGACATGTTACCAGGTGAACAGTATTAGTGAGGAGAATGTGTTCCCCTGATGGTTTAATACACACGGGACATGTTACCAGGTGAACAGTATATGTGAAGAGAGTGTGTTCCCCTGATTGTTTAATATACATGTGACATGTTACCATGTGAACAGTTTAAGTGAGGGGAGTGTGTTCCCCTGATGGTTTAATATACACGGGACATGATACCAGGTGAACAGCATAAGTGAGGAGAGTGTGTTCCCCTGATGGTTTAATATGCACGGGACATGTTACCAGGTGAAAAGTATATGAGAGGAGAGTGTGTTCCCCTGATGGTTTAAAACACACGACATGTCAACAGGTGAACAGTATAAGTGAGGAGAGTGTGTTCCCCTGATTGTTTAAAACACACGACATGTTACCAGGTGAACATTATAAGTCAGGAGAGTGTGTTCCCCTGATGGTTTAATTCTCACGGGACATGTTACCAGGTGAACTGTATAAGTGAGGAGAGTGTGTTCCCCTGATGGTTTAATTCTCACGGGACATGTTACCAGGTGAACTGTATAAGTGAGGAGAATGTGTTCCCCTGATGGTTTAATACTGACAGAACATTTCACCAGGTGAACAGTATAAGTGAGGAGAGTGTGTTCCCCTCATGGTTTAATACACACAGGTCATGTCGACAGGCGAACAGTATAAGTGAAGAGAGTGAGTTCCCCTGATTGTTTAATACACACGGGACATGTAACCAAGTGAACAGTATAAGTGAGGAGAGTGTTTTCCCCAGATGGTTTAACACGCACGGGACATGTTACCAGGTGAACAGTATAAGTGTGGAGAGTGAGTTCCCCTGATGCTTTAATACACACAGGACATGTTACCAGGTGAACAGTATAAGTGAGGAGAGTGTGTTCCCCTGATAGTTTAATATGCACGGGACATGCAACCAAGTGACCAGTTTAAGGGAGGAGAGTGTGTTCCCCTGATGGTTTAACACGCACGGGACATGTTACCAGGTGAACAGTATAAGTGTGGAGAGTGTGTTCCCCTGATAGTTTAATATACATGGGACATGTTAACAGGTGAACAGTGTAAGTGAAGAGAGTGTGTTCCCCTGATTGTTTAATACACACGGGACATGTAACCAAGTGAAAAGTATCTGTGAGGAGAGTGTGTTCCCCTGATTTTTTAATACGCACTGGACATGTTACCAGGTGAACAGTATAAGTGAGGAGAGTGTGTTCCACTGATGGTTTAATATACACGGGACATGTCACCAGGTGAACAGCATAAGTGAGGAGAGTGTGTTCCCCTGATTGTTTAACACGCACGGGACATGTTACCAGGTGAACAGTATAAGTGAGGAGAGTGTGTTCCCCTGATCGTTTAATATACACAGGACATGATACCAGGTGAACAGTATAAGTGAGGAGAGTGTGTTCCCCTGATTGATTAATTCTCTTGGGACATGTTACAAGGTGAGCAGTATAAGAGAGGAGAGTGTGTTCCCCTGATGGTTTAATACTGACGGGACATTTCCACAGGTGAACATGAGAAGAGAGGAGAGTGTGTTCCCCTGATGGTTTAATACTGACGGGACATTTCCCCAGGTGAACAGTATAAGTGATGAGAGAGTGTTCCCCTGATTGTTTAACACACACGGGACATGTTACCAGGTGAACAGTATAAGTGAGGAGAGTGTGTTCCCCTGATTGTTTAATATACATGGGACATGTTACCAGGTGAACAGTGTAAGTGAAGAGAGTGTGTTCCCCTGATTGTTTAATACACACGCGACATGTTACCAGGTGAACAGTATAAGTGAGGAGAGTGTGTTCCCCTGATTGTTTAATATAAATGGGACATGTTACCAGGTGAACAGTGTAAGTGAAGAGAGTGTGTTCCCCTGATTGTTTAATATACACAGGACATGATACCAGGTGAACAGTATAAGTGAGGAGAGTGTGTTCCCCTGATGGTTTAATATACACAGGACACGATACCAGATGAACAGTATAAGTGAGGAGAGTGTGTTCCATTGATGGTTTAATATACACAGGACATGTTACCAGGTGAACAGTATAAGTGAGGAGAGTGTGTTCCCCTGATGGTTTCATATACACAGGACATGATACCAGGTGAACAGTATAAGTGAGGAGAGTGTGTTCCCCTGATTGTTTAATTCTCACGGGACATGTTACCAGGTGAGCAGTACAAGAGAGGAGAGTGTGTTCCCCTGATGGTTTAATACTGACGGGACATTTCCCCAGGTGAACATTATAAGAGAGGAGAGTGTGTTCCCCTGATGGTTTAATACTGACGGGACATTTCCCCAGGTGAACAGTATAAGTGAGGAGAGTGTGTTCCCCTGATTGTTTAATACACACGCGACATGTAAACAAGTGAACAGTATCTGTGAGGAGAGTGTGTTCCCCTGATTGTTTAATACGCACTGGACATGTTACCAGGTGAACAGTATAAGTGAGGAGAGTGTGTTCCCCTGATGGTTTAATATACACAGGACATGATACCAGGTGAACAGCATAAGTGAGGAGAAAGTGTTTCCCTGATGGTTTAATATACACGGGACATGATACCAGGTGAACAGCATAAGTGAGGAGAATGTGTTTTCCTGATGGTTTCACACGCACGGGACATGTTACCAGGTGAACAGTAAAAGTGAGGAGAGTGTGTACCCCTGATGGTTTAATATACACGGGACATGTCATCAGGTGAACAGTATAAGTGAGGAGAGTGTGTTCCCCTGATGGTTTAATATACACGGGACACGTTACCAGGTGAACAGTAGAAGTGAGGAGAGTGTGATCCCCTGATGGTTTAATACGCACGGGACATGTTACCAGGTGAACAGTATAAGTGAGGAGAGTGTGTTCCCCTGATTGTTTAATATGTACGGGACATGTAACCAACTGAACAGTATATGTGAGGAGAGTGTGTTCCCCAGATGGTTTAATACTGACAGGACATTTCCCCAGGTGAACATTATAAGTGAGGAGAGTGTGTTCCCCTGATGGTTTAATACTGACGGGACATTTCCCCAGGTGAACAGTATAAGTGAGGAGAGTGTGTTCCCCTCATGGTTTAATACACACGGGACATGAAAACAAGTGACCAGTTTAAGGGAGGAGAGTGTGTTCCCCTGATGGTTTAATACGCACGGGACATGTTACCAGGTGAACAGCTTAAGTGTGGAGAGTGAGTTCCCCTGATGCTTTAATACACACAGGACATGTCAACAGGTGAACAGTAGAAGTGAGGAGTGTGTTCCCCTGATTGTTTAATACGCACGGGACATGTTTCCAGGTGAACAGCATAAGTGTGGAGAGTGAGTTCCTAATGATGCTTTAATACACACGGGACATGTTACCAGGTGAACAGCATAAGTGAGGAGAGAGTGTTCCCCTGATTGTTTAACACGCACGGGACATGTTACCAGGTGAACAGTATAAGTGAGGAGAGTGTGTTCCCCTGATGGTTTAATATACACGGGACATGTTACCAGGTGAACAGTATAAGTGAGGAGAGTGTGTTCCCCTGATGGTTTAATATACACGGGACATGACACCAGGTGAACAGCATAAGTGAGGAGAATGTGTTCCCCTGATGGTTTAATATGCACGGGACATGTAACCAGGTGAAAATTATAAGTGAGGGGAGTGTGTTCCCCTGATGGTTTAATTCTCACGGGACATGTCAACAGGTGAACAGTATAAGTGAGGAGAGTGTGTTCCCCTGATGGTTGAATACTGACAGAACATTTCCCCAGGTGAACAGTATAAGTGAGGAGAGTGTGTTCCCCTGATTGTTTAATACACACGGGACATGTCGACAGGTGAACAATATAAGTGAAGAGAGTGAGTTCCCCTGATTGTTTAATACACACGGGACATGTAACCAAGTGAACAGTATAAGTGAGGAGAGTGTGTTCCCCTGATTGTTTAACACGCACGGATCTTGTTACCAGGTGAACAGTATAAGTGTGGAGAGTGATTTCCCCTGATGCTTTAATACACACAGGACATGTTACCAGGTGAACAGTGTAAGTGAAGAGAGTGTGTTCCCCTGATTTTTTAATACGCACTGGACATGTTACCAGGTGAACAGTATAAGTGAGGAGAGTGTGTTCCACTGATTGTTTAATATACACGGGACATGTCACCAGGTGAACAGTATAAGTGAGGAGAGTGTGTTCCCCTGATGGTTTAATATACACAGGACATGGTACCAGGTGAACAGCATAAGTGAAGAGAATGTGTTCCCCTGATTGTTTAATACACACAGGACATGAAACCAGGTGAACAGTATAAGTGAGGAGAGTGTGTTCCCTTGATGGTTTAATTCTCTTGGGACATGTTACCAGGTGAGCAGTATAAGTGAGGAGAATGTGTTCCTCTGATGGTTTAATATACACGGGACATGATACCAGGTGAACAGTATAAGAGAGGAGATTGTGTTCCCCTGATGTTTTAATACTGACGGGACATTTCCCCAGGTGAACATTATAAGAGAGGAGAGTGTGTTCCCCTGATGGTTTAATACTGACGGGACATTTCCCCAGGTGAACAGCAAAAGTGAGGAGAGAGTGTTCCCCTGATTGTTTAACACACACGGGACATGTTACCAGGTGAACAGTGTAAGTGAAGAGAGTGTGTTCCCCTGATGGTTTAATACTGACGGGACATTTCCCCAGGTGAACATTATAAGAGTGGAGAGTGTGTTCCCCTGATGGTTTAATACTGACGGGACATTTCCCCAGGTGAACAGTATAAGTGAGGAGAGTGTGTTACCCTGATAGTTTAATATACATGGGACATGTTACCAGGTGAACAGTCTAAGTGAAGAGAGTGTGTTCCCCTGATTGTATAATACACACGCGACATGTAACCAAGTGAACAGTATCTGTGAGGAGAGTGTGTTCCCCTGATTGTTTAATACGCACTGGACATGTTACCAGGTGAACAGTATAAGTCAGGAGAGTGTGTTCCCCTGATGGTTTAATATACACAGGACATGATACCAGGTGAACAGCATAAGTGAGGAGAATGTGTTTCCCTGATGGTTTAATATACACGGGACATGATACCAGGTGAACAGTATAAGTGAGGAGAGAGTGTTCCCCTCATGGTTTAACACGCACGGGACATGTTACCAGGTGAACAGTAAAAGTGAGGAGAGTGTGTACCCCTGATGGTTTAATATACACGGGACATGTCACCAGGTGAACAGTATAAGTGAGGAGAGTGTGTTCCCCTGATGGTTTAATATGCACGGGACATGTTACCAGGTGAACAGTGGAAGTGAGGAGAGTGAGTTCCCCTGATGATTTAATACAGTCAGGACATGTCAACAGATGAACAGTATAAGTGAGGAGTGTGTGTTCCCCTGATGGTTTAATACTGTCGGGACATTTCCCCAGGTGAACAGTATAAGTGAGGAGAGTGAGTTCCCCTGATAGTCTAATACTGACGGGACATGTCACCATGTGACCAGTTGAAGGGAGGAGAGTGTTTTCCCCTGATGGTTTAATACGCACGGGACATGTTACCAACTGAACAGTATAAGTGAGGAGAGTGTGTTCCCCTGATGGTTTAATACTGACGGGACATTTCCCCAGGTGAACAGTATAAGTGAGGAGAGTGTGTTCCCCTCATGGTTTAATACACAAAGGACATGTTAACAGGTGAACAGTATAAGTGTGGAGAGTGAGTTCCCCTGATGCTTTAATACACACAGGACATGTTACCAGGTGAACAGTATAAGGGAGGAGAGTGTGTTCCCCTGATTGTTTAATACACACGGGACATGTTACCAGGTGAACAGCATAAGTGTGGAGAGTGAGTTCCCCTGATGCTTTAATACACACAGGACATGTTACCAGGTGAACAGTATAAGGGAGGAGAGTGTGTTCCCCTGATTGTTTAATACACACGGGACATGTTACCAGGTGACAGTATAAGTGAGGAGAGTGTGTTCCCCTGATGGTTTAATATACACGGGACATTATACCAGGTGAACAGCATAAGTGAGGAGAATGTGTTCCCCTGATTGTTTAACACGCACGGGACATGTTACCAGGTGAACAGTATAAGTGAGGAGAGTGTGTTCCCATGATGGTTTAATACGCACGGGACATGTTACCAGGTGAACAGCATAAGTGAGGAGAGAGTGTTCCCCTGATTGTTTAACACGCACGGGACATGTTACCAGGTGAACAGTATAAGTGAGGAGAGTGTGTTCCCCTGATGGTTTAATACACACGGGACATGTTACCAGGTGAACAGTATAAGTGAGGAGAGTGTGTTCCCCTGATGGTTTAATACACACGGGACATGTTACCAGGTGAACAGTTTAATTGAGGAGGGTGTGTTCCCCTGATGGTTTAATACGCACGGGACATGTTACCAGATGAACAGTGTAAGTGAGGAGAGTGTGTTCCCCTGACTGTTTAATACACACGGGACATGTTACCAGATGAACAGTGTAAGTGAGGAGAGTGTGTTCCCCTGACTGTTTAATACACACGGGAAATGATACCAGGTGAACAGCATAAGTGAGCAGAATGTGTTCCCCTGATTGTTTAACACGCACGGGACATGTTACCAGGTGAACAGTATAAGTGAGGAGAGAGTGTTCCCCTGATTGTTTAACACGCACGGGACATGTTACCAGGTGAACAGTATAAGTGAGGAGAGTGTGTTCCCCTGATGGTTTAATGTACACGGGACATGATACCAGGTGAACAGTATAAGTGAGGAGAATGTGTTCCCCTGATGGTTTAATATGCACGGGACATGTTACCAGGTGAACAGTATAAGTGAGGAGAGTGTGTTCCCCTGATGGTTTAATATACGCGGGACATGATACCAGGTGAACAGCATAAGTGAGGAGAATGTGTTCCCCTGATGGTTTGATATACACGGGACATGTTTCCAGGTGAACAGTATAAGTGAGGAGAGTGTGTTCCCCTGATGGTTTAATATACACGGGACATGATACCAGGTGAACAGCATAAGTGAGGAGAATGTGTTCCACTGATGGTTTAATATGCACGGGACATGTTACCAGTTGAACAGTATAAGTGAGGAGAGTGTGTTCCCTTGATTGTTTAAAACACACGACATGTTACCAGGTGAACAGTATCAGTGAGGAGAGTGTGTTCCCCTGATTGTTTAAAACACACGACATGTTACCAGGTGAACAGTATAAGTGAGGAGAGTGTGTTCCCCTGATGGTTTAATATGCACGGGACATGTTACCAGGTGAACAGTATAAGTGAGGAGAGAGTGTTCCCCTGATTGTTTACAACACACGACATGTTACCAGGTGAACAGTATAAGTGAGGAGAGTGTGTTCCCCTGATTGTTTAAAACACACGACATGTTACCAGGTGAACAGTATAAGTGAGGAGAGTGTGTTCCCCTGATGGTTTAATGTGCACGGGACATGTTACCAGGTGAACAGTATAAGTGAGGAGAGTGTGTTCCCTGATTGTTTAAAAAACACGACATGTCAACAGGTGAACAGTATAAGTGAGGAGAGTGTGTTCCCCTGATTGTTTAAAACACACGACATGTTACCAGGTGAACACTATAAGTGAGGAGAGTGTGTTCCCCTGATTGTTTAAAACACACGACATGTTACCAGGTGAACAGTATAAGTGAGGAGAGTGTGTTCCCCTGATGGTTTAATTCTCACGGGACATGTTACCAGGTGAGCAGTATAAGTGAGGAGAGTGTGTTCCCCTCATGCTTTAATACACACAGGACATGTTACCAAGTGAAAAGTATCTGTGAGGAGAGTGTGTTCCCCTGATTTTTTAATACGCACTGGACATGATACCAGGTGAACAGTATAAGTGAGGAGAGTGTGTTCCCCTGATGGTTTAATTCTCACGGGACATGTCACCAGGTGAGCAGAAGAAGAGAGGAGAGTGTGTTCCCCTGATGGTTTAATACTGACAGAACATTTCCCCAGGTGAACAGTATATGTGAAGAGAGTGTGTTCCCCTGATTGTTTAATATACACGGGATATGTTACCAGGTGAACAGTATAAGTGAGGAGAGTATGTTCCCCTGATGGTTTAATATACACGGGATATGTTACCAAGTGAACAGTATAAGTGAGGAGAGAGTGTTCCCCTGATGGTTAAATATACACGGGACATGATACCAGGTGAACAGTATAAGTGAGAAGAACGTGTTCCCCTGATGGTTTAAAAAGCACGGGACATGTTACCAGGTTAAAAGTATAAGTGAGGAGAGTGTGTTCCCCTGATTGTTTAATATACATGGGACATGTTACCAGGTGAACAGTATAAGTGAGGAGAGTGTGTTCCACTGATGGTTTAATATACACGGGACATGTTACCAGGTGAACAGTATAAGTGAGGAGAGTGTGTTCCACTGATGGTTTAATATACACGGGACATGTCACCAGGTGAACAGTATAAGTGAGGAGAGTGTGTTCCCCTGATGGTTTAATATACATGGGACATGTTACCAGGTGAACAGTATAAGTGAGGAGAGTATGTTCCACTGATGGTTTAATATACACGGGACATGTCACCAGGTGAACTGTATAAGAGAGGAGTGTGTATTCCCTTAATGGTTTAATATACACGGGACATGTCAGCAGGTGAACAGTATAAGTGAGGAGAGTGTGTTCCCCTGATGGTTTAATATACACGGGACATGTCACCAGGTGAACAGTATAAGTGAGGAGTGTGTGTTCCCCTGATGGTTCAATATACACAGGACATGATACCAGGTGAACAGCATAAGTGAGGAGAATGTGTTCCCCTGATGGTTTAATATACACGGGACATGTTACCAGGTGAAGAGTATAAGTGAGGAAAGTGTGTTCCCCTGATGGTTTAATACTGACAGAACATTTCCCCAGGTGAACAGTATAAGTGAGGAGAATGTGTTCCACTGATGGATAATATACATGGGCCATGTTACCATGTGAACAGTTTAATTGAGGAGAGTGTGTTCCCCTGATGGTTTAATATACACGGGACATGATACCAGGTGAACAGTATAAGTGAGGAGAGTCTGTTCCCCTGATGGTTTAATATACACGGGACATGTTACCAGGTGAAGAGTATAAGTGAGGAAAGTGTGTTCCCCTGATGGTTTAATACTGACAAAACATTTCCCCAGGTGAACAGTAAAAGTGAGGAGAGTGTGTTTCCCTCATGGTTTAATACACACAGGACATGTCGACAGGTGAACAGTATAAGTGAAGAGAGTGAGTACCCCTGATTGTTTAATACACACGGGACATGTCACCAGGTGAACAGTATAAGTGAGGAGAGAGTGTTCCCCTGATTGTTTAATACGCACTGGACATGTTACCAGGTGAACAGTATAAGTGAGGAGAGTGTGTTCCCCTGATGGTTTAATATACATGGGACATGTTACCAGGTGAACAGTATAAGTGAGGAGAATGTATTCCACTGATGGTATAATATACACGGGACATGTCACCAGGTGAACAGTATAAGTGAGGAGAGAGTGTTCCCCTGATTGTTTAATACGCACTGGACATGTTACCAGGTGAACAGTATAAGTGAGGAGAGTGTGTTCCCCTGATGGTTTAATATACACGGGACATGTTACCAGGTGAACAGTATAAGTGAGGTGAATGTATTCGGCTGATGGTTTAATACACACGGGACATGTTACCAGGTGAACAGTATAAGTGAGGAGAGTGTGTTCCCCTGATGGTTCAATATACACAGGACATGTTACCAGGTGAACAGTATAAGTGAGGAGATTGTGTTCCCCTGATGGTTTAATATACACAGGACATGATACCATGTGAACAGTATAAGTGAGGAGAGTGTGTTCCCCCGATGGTTTAATACGCACCGGACATGTTACCATTTGAACAGTATAAGTGAGGAGAGTGAGTTCCCCTGCTGGTTTAATACAAACAGGACATGTCACCAGGTGAACAGTATAAGTGAGGAGAGAGTGTTCCCCTCATGGTTTAACACGCACGGGACATGTTACCAGGTGAACAGTATAAGTGAGGAGAGTTTGTTCCACTGATTGTTTAATACACACGGGACATGTTACCAGGTGAACAGTATATGTGAAGAGAGTGTGTTCCCCTGATGGTTTATTCTCCACGGGACATGTTACCAGGTGAACAGTATAAGTGAGGAGAGTGTGTTCCCCTGATGGTTTAATATACACAGGACATGTTACCATGTGAACAGTATAAGTGAGGAGAATGTGTTCCCCTGATGGTTTAATATACACAGGACATGTTACCAGGTGAAAAGTATAAGTCAGGAGAGTGTGTTCACCTGATTGTTTAATACTCACGGGACATGTTAACAGGTGAGCAGTATAAGTGAGGAGAGTGTGTTCCCCTGATGGTTTAACACGCACGGGACGTGTCGCCAGGTGAAGAGTAGAAGTGAGGAGTGTGTGTTCCGCTGATGGTTTAACACGCACGGGACATGTTACCAGTTGAACAGTATAAGTGAGGAGAGTGTGTTCCCCTGATTTTTTAAAACACACGACATGTCAACAGGTGAACAGTATCAGTGAGGAGAGTGTGTTCCCCTGATGGTTTAACACGCACAGGACATGTTACCAGGTGAACAGTATAAGTGAGGAGAGTGTGTTCCCCTGATGGTTTAATATACACGGGACATGTTACCAGGTGAACAGTATAAGTGAGGAGAGTGTGTTCCCCTGATGGTCTAATATACACGGGACATGTTACCAGGTGAACAGTATAAGTGAGGAGAGTGTGTTCCCCCTTTGGTTTAATATACACGGGACATGTTACCAGGTGAACAGTATAAGTGAGGAGAATGTGTTCCACTGATGGTTTAATATACACGGGACATGTTACCAGGTGAACAGTATAAGTGAGGAGAGTGTGTTCCCCTGATGGTTTAATATACACGGGACATGTTACCAGGTGAACAGTATAAGTGAGGAGAGTGTGTTCCCCTGATGGTCTAATATACACGGGACATGTTACCAGGTGAACAGTATAAGTGAAGAGAGTGTGTTCCCCTGATGGTTTAATATGCACGGGACATGTTACCAGGTGAACAGTGTAAGTGAGGAGAGTGTGTTGCCCTGATGGTTTAATATACACAGGACATGTTACCAGGTGAACAGTATAAGTCACGACAGTGTGTTCCCCTGATGGTATAATGTACATGGGACATGTTACCAGCTGAACAGTATAAGTGAGGAGAGGGCTTTCCCCTGATGGTTTAATATACAAGGGACATGTTACCAGGTGAACAGTATAAGTGAGGAGAGGGCTTTCCCCTGATGGTTTAATATACACGGGACATGTTACCAGGTGAACAGTATAAGTCACGACAGTGTGTTCCCCTGATGGTATAATGTACATGGGGCATGTTACCAGCTGAACAGTATAAGTGAGGAGAGTGTGTTCCCCTGATGGTTTAATATACACGGGACATGTTACCAGCAGAACAGTATAAGTGAGGAGAGTTTGTTCCCCTGATTGTTTAATATACACGGGACATGTTACCAGCTGAACAGTATAAGTGAGGAGAGTGTGTTCCCCTGATGGTATAATATACACAGGACATGTTACCAGGTGAACAGTATAAGTGAGGAGAGAGTGTTCGCCTGATTTTTTAATACGCACTGGACATGTTACCAGGTGAACAGTATAAGTGAGGAGAGTGTGTTCCCCTGATAGTTTAATATACATGGGACATGTTACCAGGTGAACAGTATAAGTGAGGAGAGTGTGTTCCAATGATGGTTTAATATACACGGGACATGTCACCAGGTGAACAGTATAAGTGAGGAGAGTGTGTTCCCCTGATGGTTTAATATACACGGGATATGTTACCAGGTGAACAGTATAAGTGAGGTGAATGTATTCCCCTGATGGTTTAATACACACGGGACATGTTACCAGGTGAACAGTATAAGTGAGGAGAGTGTGTTCCCCTGATGGTTCAATATACACAGGACATGTTACCAGGTGAACAGTATAAGTGAGGAGATTGTGTTCCCCTTATGGTTTAATATACACAGGACATGATACCATGTGAACAGTATAAGTGTGGAGAGTGTGTTCCCCCGATGGTTTAATACGCACCGGACATGTTACCAGGTGAACAGTATAAGTGAGGAGAGTGAGTTCCCCTGCTGGTTTAATACAAACAGGACATGTCACCAGGTGAACAGTATAAGTGAGGAGAGAGTGTTCCCCTCATGGTTTAACACGCACGGGACATGTTACCAGGTGAACAGTATAAGTGAGGAGAGTGTGTTCCACTGATTGTTTAATACACACGGGACATGTTACCAGGTGAACAGTATATGTGAAGAGAGTGTGTTCCCCTGATGGTTTAATCTCCACGGGACATGTTACCAGGTGAACAGTATAAGTGAGGAGAGTGTGTTCCCCTGATGGTTTAATATACACAGGACATGTTACCAGGTGAACAGTATAAGTGAGGAGAGTGTGTTCCCCTGATGGTTTAATATACACAGGACATGTTACCAGGTGAAAAGTATAAGTCAGGAGAGTGTGTTCACCTGATTGTTTAATACTCACGGGACATGTTAACAGGTGAGCAGTATAAGTGAGGAGAGTGTGTTCCCCTGATGGTTTAACACGCACGGGACGTGTCGCCAGGAGAAGAGTAGAAGTGAGGAGTGTGTGTTCCGCTGATGGTTTAACACACACGGGACATGTTACCAGGTGAACAGTATAAGTGAGGAGAGTGTGTTCCCCTGATTTTTTAAAACACACGACATGTCAACAGGTGAACAGTATCAGTGAGGAAAGTGTGTTCCCCTGATGGTTTAACACGCACAGGACATGTTACCAGGTGAACAGTATAAGTGACGAGAGTGTGTTCCCCTGATGGTTTAATATACACGGGACATGTTACCAGGTGAACAGTATAAGTGAGGAGAGTGTGTTCCCCTGATGGTCTAATATACACGGGACATGTTACCAGGTGAACAGTATAAGTGAGGAGAGTGTGTTCCCCTGATGGTTTAATATACACGGGACATGTTACCAGGTGAACAGTATAAGTGAGGAGAATGTGTTCCACTGATGGTTTAATATACACGGGACATGTTACCAGGTGAACAGTATAAGTGAGGAGAGTGTGTTCCCCTGATGGTTTAATATACACGGGACATGTTACCAGGTGAACAGTATAAGTGAGGAGAGTGTGTTCCCCTGATGGTCTAATATACACGGGACATGTTACCAGGTGAACAGTATAAGTGAAGAGAGTGTGTTCCCCTGATGGTTTAATATGCACGGGACATGTTACCAGGTGAACAGTGTAAGTGAGGAGAGTGTGTTGCCCTGATGGTTTAATATACACAGGACATGTTACCAGGTGAACAGTATAAGTGAGGAGAGGGTGTTCCCCTGATGGTTTAATATATACGGGACATGTTACCAGGTGAACAGTATAAGTGAGGAGAGTGTGTTCCCCTGATGTTTTAATATACATCTGACATGTCACCAGATGAATTGAATAAGTGAGTAGAATGTGTTCCACTGATGATTTAATATACACGGGACATGTTACCAGGTGAACAGTAGAAGTGAGGAGAGTGAGTTCCCCTGATGTTTTAATATACACGGGACATGTTACCAGGTGAACAGTATAAGTCACGACAGTGTGTTCCCCTGATGGTATAATGTACATGGGACATGTTACCAGCTGAACAGTATAAGTGAGGAGAGGGCTTTCCCCTGATGGTTTAATATACAAGGGACATGTTACCAGGTGAACAGTATAAGTGAGGAGAGGGCTTTCCCCTGATGGTTTAATATACACGGGACATGTTACCAGGTGAACAGTATAAGTCACGACAGTGTGTTCCCCTGATGGTATAATGTACATGGGACATGTTACCAGCTGAACAGTATAAGTGAGGAGAGTGTGTTCCCCTGATGGTTTAATATACACGGGACATGTTACCAGCAGAACAGTATAAGTGAGGAGAGTTTGTTCCCCTGATTGTTTAATATACACAGGACATGTTACCAGGTGAACAGTATAAGTGAGGAGAATGTATTCCCCTGATGGTTTAATATACACGGGACATGTTACCAGGTGAACAGTATAAGTGAGGAGTGTGTGTTCCCCTGATGGTTTAATATACACAGGACATGTTACCAGGTGAACAGTATAAGTGAGGAGAATGTGTTACCCTGATGGTTTAATATACACAGGACATGTTACCAGGTGAACAGTATAAGTGAGAAGAATGTGTTCCCCTGCTGGTTTAATATACACAGGACATGTTACCAGGTGAAAAGTACAAGTCTGGAGAGTGTGTTCCCCTGATTGTTTAATATACACGGGACATGTTACCAGGTGAACAGTATATGTGAAGAGAGTGTGTTCCCATGATGGTATAATATACACAGGACATGTTACCTGCTGAACAGCAGAAGAGAGGAGAAGGCTTTCCCCTGATGGTTTAATATACATGGGACATGTTACCAGGTGAACAGTATAAGTGAAGAGAGCCTGTTCCCCTGATTGCTTAATATACGTGGGACATGTTACAAGGTGACGAGTATAAGTGAGGAGAGTGTTTTCCCCTCATTTTTTAATATACACGGGACATGTCAGCAGGTGAACAGTATCAGTGAGGAGAATGTGTTCCCCTGATGGTTTAATATACACGGGACATGTTACCAGGTGAACAGTATATGTGAGGAGAGTGTGTTCCCCTGATTGTTAAATATAGACGGGACATGTTACCAGGTGAACAGTATAAGTGAGGAGTGTGTGTTCCCCTGATGGTTTAATATACACGGGACATGTTACCAGGTGAACAGGAGAAGTGAGGAGAGTGTGTTGCCCTGATGGTTTAATATACACGGGACATGTTGCAACGTGAACAGTATATGTGAGGAGAGTGTGTTCCCCTGATTGTTTAATACTCACGGGAGATGTTACCAGGTGAGCAGTAAAAGTGAGGAGAGTGTGTTCCCCTGATGGTTTAACACGCACGGGACGTGTCAACAGGTGAAGAGTAGAAATGAGGGGAGTGTGTTCCCCTGATTGTTTAATAAACACGGGACATGTTACCAGTTGAACAGTATAAGTGAGGAGAGTGTGTTCCCCTGATGGTTTAATATACACAGGTCATGTTACCAGGTGAACAGTATAAGTGAGGAGAATGTGTTCCCCTGATGGTTTAATATACACAGGACATGTTACCAGGTGAAAAGTATAAGTCAGGAGAGTGTGTTCCCCTGATTGTTTAATATACACGGGACATGTTACCAGGTGAAAAGTATAAGTCAGGAGAGTGTGTTCCCCTGATTGTTTAATATACACGGGACATGTTACCAGGTGAACAGTATAAGTGAGGAGAGTGTGTTCCCCTGATTGTTTAATATACACGGGACATGTTACCAGTTGAACAGTATAAGTGAGGAGAGTGTGTTCCCCTGATGGTATAATATACACAGGACATGTTACCAGGTGAACAGTATAAGTGAGGAGAATGTATTCCCCTGATGGTTTCATATACACGGGACATGTTACCAGGTGAACAGTATAAGTGAGGAGAGTGTGTTCCCCTGATGGTTTAATATACACAGGACATGTTACCAGGTGAACAGTATAAGTGAGGAGAATGTGTTACCATGATGGTTTAATAAAGACAGGACATGTTACCAGGTGAACAGTATAAGTGAGGAGAGTGTGTTCCCCTGATGGTTCAATATACACAGGACATGTTACCAGGTGAACAGTATAAGTGAGGAGATTGTGTTCCCCTTATGGTTTAATATACACAGGACATGATACCATGTGAACAGTATAAGTGTGGAGAGTGTGTTCCCCCGATGGTTTAATACGCACCGGACATGTTACCAGGTGAACAGTATAAGTGAGGAGAGTGAGTTCCCCTGCTGGTTTAATACAAACAGGACATGTCACCAGGTGAACAGTATAAGTGAGGAGAGAGTGTTCCCCTCATGGTTTAACACGCACGGGACATGTTACTAGGTGAACAGTATAAGTGAGGAGAGTGTGTTCCACTGATTGTTTAATACACACGGGACATGTTACCAGGTGAACAGTATATGTGAAGAGAGTGTGTTCCCCTGATGGTTTAATCTCCACGGGACATGTTACCAGGTGAACAGTATAAGTGAGGAGAGTGTGTTCCCCTGATGGTTTAATATACACAGGACATGTTACCAGGTGAACAGTATAAGTGAGGAGAGTGTGTTCCCCTGATGGTTTAATATACACAGGACATGTTACCAGGTGAAAAGTATAAGTCAGGAGAGTGTGTTCACCTGATTGTTTAATACTCACGGGACATGTTAACAGGTGAGCAGTATAAGTGAGGAGAGTGTGTTCCCCTGATGGTTTAACACGCACGGGACGTGTCGCCAGGAGAAGAGTAGAAGTGAGGAGTGTGTGTTCCGCTGATGGTTTAACACACACGGGACATGTTACCAGGTGAACAGTATAAGTGAGGAGAGTGTGTTCCCCTGATTTTTTAAAACACACGACATGTCAACAGGTGAACAGTATCAGTGAGGAAAGTGTGTTCCCCTGATGGTTTAACACGCACAGGACATGTTACCAGGTGAACAGTATAAGTGACGAGAGTGTATTCCCCTGATGGTTTAATATACACGGGACATGTTACCAGGTGAACAGTATAAGTGAGGAGAGTGTGTTCCCCTGATGGTCTAATATACACGGGACATGTTACCAGGTGAACAGTATAAGTGAGGAGAGTGTGTTCCCCTGATGGTTTAATGTACACGGGACATGTTACCAGGTGAACAGTATAAGTGAGGAGAATGTGTTCCACTGATGGTTTAATATACACGGGACATGTTACCAGGTGAACAGTATAAGTGAGGAGAGTGTGTTCCCCTGATGGTTTAATATACACGGGACATGTTACCAGGTGAACAGTATAAGTGAGGAGAGTGTGTTCCCCTGATGGTCTAATATACACGGGACATGTTAACAGGTGAACAGTATAAGTGAAGAGAGTGTGTTCCCCTGATGGTTTAATATGCACGGGACATGTTACCAGGTGAACAGTGTAAGTGAGGAGAGTGTGTTGCCCTGATGGTTTAATATACACAGGACATGTTACCAGGTGAACAGTATAAGTGAGGAGAGGGTTTTCCCCTGATGGTTTAATATATACGGGACATGTTACCAGGTGAACAGTATAAGTGAGGAGAGTGTGTTCCCCTGATGTTTTAATATACATCTGACATGTCACCAGATGAATTGAATAAGTGAGTAGAATGTGTTCCACTGATGATTTAATATACACGGGACATGTTACCAGGTGAACAGTAGAAGTGAGGAGAGTGAGTTCCCCTGATGTTTTAATATACACGGGACATGTTACCAGGTGAACAGTATAAGTCACGACAGTGTGTTCCCCTGATGGTTTAATCTCCACGGGACATGTTACCAGGTGAACAGTATAAGTGAGGAGAGTGTGTTCCCCTGATGGTTTAATATACACAGGACATGTTACCAGGTGAACAGTATAAGTGAGGAGAGTGTGTTCCCCTGATGGTTTAATATACACAGGACATGTTACCAGGTGAAAAGTATAAGTCAGGAGAGTGTGTTCACCTGATTGTTTAATACTCACGGGACATGTTAACAGGTGAGCAGTATAAGTGAGGAGAGTGTGTTCCCCTGATGGTTTAACACGCACGGGACGTGTCGCCAGGAGAAGAGTAGAAGTGAGGAGTGTGTGTTCCGCTGATGGTTTAACACACACGGGACATGTTACCAGGTGAACAGTATAAGTGAGGAGAGTGTGTTCCCCTGATTTTTTAAAACACACGACATGTCAACAGGTGAACAGTATCAGTGAGGAAAGTGTGTTCCCCTGATGGTTTAACACGCACAGGACATGTTACCAGGTGAACAGTATAAGTGACGAGAGTGTGTTCCCCTGATGGTTTAATATACACGGGACATGTTACCAGGTGAACAGTATAAGTGAGGAGAGTGTGTTCCCCTGATGGTCTAATATACACGGGACATGTTACCAGGTGAACAGTATAAGTGAGGAGAGTGTGTTCCCCTGATGGTTTAATATACACGGGACATGTTACCAGGTGAACAGTATAAGTGAGGAGAATGTGTTCCACTGATGGTTTAATATAAACGGGACATGTTACCAGGTGAACAGTATAAGTGAGGAGAGTGTGCTCCCCTGATGGTTTAATATACACGGGACATGTTACCAGGTGAACAGTATAAGTGAGGAGAGTGTGTTCCCCTGATGGTCTAATATACACGGGACATGTTACCAGGTGAACAGTATAAGTGAAGAGAGTGTGTTCCCCTGATGGTTTAATATGCACGGGACATGTTACCAGGTGAACAGTGTAAGTGAGGAGAGTGTGTTCCCCTGATGTTTTAATATACATCTGACATGTCACCAGATGAATTGAATAAGTGAGTAGAATGTGTTCCACTGATGATTTAATATACACGGGACATGTTAACAGGTGAACAGTAGAAGTGAGGAGAGTGAGTTCCCCTGATGTTTTAATATACACGGGACATGTTACCAGGTGAACAGTATAAGTCACGACAGTGTGTTCCCCTGATGGTATAATGTACATGGGACATGTTACCAGCTGAACAGTATAAGTGAGGAGAGGGCTTTCCCCTGATGGTTTAATATACAAGGGACATGTTACCAGGTGAACAGTATAAGTGAGGAGAGGGCTTTCCCCTGATGGTTTAATATACACGGGACATGTTACCAGGTGAACAGTATAAGTCACGACAGTGTGTTCCCCTGATGGTATAATGTACATGGGACATGTTACCAGCTGAACAGTATAAGTGAGGAGAGTGTGTTCCCCTGATGGTTTAATATACACGGGACATGTTACCAGCAGAACAGTATAAGTGAGGAGAGTTTGTTCCCCTGATTGTTTAATATACACGGGACATGTTACCAGCGGAACAGTATAAGTGAGGAGAGTGTGTTCCCCTGATGGTATAATATACACAGGACATGTTACCAGGTGAACAGTATAAGTGAGGAGAATGTATTCCCCTGATGGTTTAATATACACGGGACATGTTACCAGGTGAACAGTATAAGTGAGGAGTGTGTGTTCCCCTGATGGTTTAATATACACAGGACATGTTACCAGGTGAACAGTATAAGTGAGGAGAATGTGTTACCCTGATGGTTTAATATACACAGGACATGTTACCAGGTGAACAGTATAAGTGAGGAGAATGTGTTCCCCTGCTGGTTTAATATACACAGGACATGTTACCAGGTGAAAAGTACAAGTCCGGAGACTGTGTTCCCCTGATTGTTTAATATACACGGGACATGTTACCAGGTGAACAGTATATGTGAAGAGAGTGTGTTCCCATGATGGTATAATATACACAGGACATGTTACCTGCTGAACAGCAGAAGAGAGGAGAAGGCTTTCCCCTGATGGTTTAATATACATGGGACATGTTACCAGGTGAACAGTATAAGTGAAGAGAGCCTGTTCCCCTGATTGCTTAATATACGTGGGACATGTTACAAGGTGACGAGTATAAGTGAGGAGAGTGTTTTCCCCTCATTGTTTAATATACACGGGACATGTCAGCAGGTGAACAGTATCAGTGAGGAGAATGTGTTCCCCTGATGGTTTAATATACACGGGACATGTTACCAGGTGAACAGTATATGTGAGGAGAGTGTGTTCCCCTGATTGTTAAATATAAACGGGACATGTTACCAGGTGAACAGTGTAAGTGAGGAGTGTGTGTTCCCCTGATGGTTTAATATACACGGGACATGTTACCAGGTGAACAGGAGAAGTGAGGAGAGTGTGTTGCCCTGATGGTTTAATATACACGGGACATGTTGCAACGTGAACAGTATATGTGAGGAGAGTGTGTTCCCCTGATTGTTTAATACTCACGGGAGATGTTACCAGGTGAGCAGTAAAAGTGAGGAGAGTGTGTTCCCCTGATGGTTTAACACGCACGGGACGTGTCAACAGGTGAAGAGTAGAAATGAGGGGAGTGTGTTCCCCTGATTGTTTAATATACACGGGACATGTTACCAGTTGAACAGTATAAGTGAGGAGAGTGTGTTCCCCTGATGGTTTAATATACACAGGTCATGTTACCAGGTGAACAGTATAAGTGAGGAGAATGTGTTCCCCTGATGGTTTAATATACACAGGACATGTTACCAGGTGAAAAGTATAAGTCAGGAGAGTGTGTTCCCCTGATGGTTTAATGTACACGGGACATGTTACCAGGTGAACAGTATAAGTGAGGAGAATGTGTTCCACTGATGGTTTAATATACACGGGACATGTTACCAGGTGAACAGTATAAGTGAGGAGAGTGTGTTCCCCTGATGGTTTAATATACACGGGACATGTTACCAGGTGAACAGTATAAGTGAGGAGAGTGTGTTCCCCTGATGGTCTAATATACACGGGACATGTTAACAGGTGAACAGTATAAGTGAAGAGAGTGTGTTCCCCTGATGGTTTAATATGCACGGGACATGTTACCAGGTGAACAGTGTAAGTGAGGAGAGTGTGTTGCCCTGATGGTTTAATATACACAGGACATGTTACCAGGTGAACAGTATAAGTGAGGAGAGGGTTTTCCCCTGATGGTTTAATATATACGGGACATGTTACCAGGTGAACAGTATAAGTGAGGAGAGTGTGTTCCCCTGATGTTTTAATATACATCTGACATGTCACCAGATGAATTGAATAAGTGAGTAGAATGTGTTCCACTGATGATTTAATATACACGGGACATGTTACCAGGTGAACAGTAGAAGTGAGGAGAGTGAGTTCCCCTGATGTTTTAATATACACGGGACATGTTACCAGGTGAACAGTATAAGTCACGACAGTGTGTTCCCCTGATGGTTTAATCTCCACGGGACATGTTACCAGGTGAACAGTATAAGTGAGGAGAGTGTGTTCCCCTGATGGTTTAATATACACAGGACATGTTACCAGGTGAACAGTATAAGTGAGGAGAGTGTGTTCCCCTGATGGTTTAATATACACAGGACATGTTACCAGGTGAAAAGTATAAGTCAGGAGAGTGTGTTCACCTGATTGTTTAATACTCACGGGACATGTTAACAGGTGAGCAGTATAAGTGAGGAGAGTGTGTTCCCCTGATGGTTTAACACGCACGGGACGTGTCGCCAGGAGAAGAGTAGAAGTGAGGAGTGTGTGTTCCGCTGATGGTTTAACACACACGGGACATGTTACCAGGTGAACAGTATAAGTGAGGAGAGTGTGTTCCCCTGATTTTTTAAAACACACGACATGTCAACAGGTGAACAGTATCAGTGAGGAAAGTGTGTTCCCCTGATGGTTTAACACGCACAGGACATGTTACCAGGTGAACAGTATAAGTGACGAGAGTGTGTTCCCCTGATGGTTTAATATACACGGGACATGTTACCAGGTGAACAGTATAAGTGAGGAGAGTGTGTTCCCCTGATGGTCTAATATACACGGGACATGTTACCAGGTGAACAGTATAAGTGAGCAGAGTGTGTTCCCCTGATGGTTTAATATACACGGGACATGTTACCAGGTGAACAGTATAAGTGAGGAGAATGTGTTCCACTGATGGTTTAATATACACGGGACATGTTACCAGGTGAACAGTATAAGTGAGGAGAGTGTGTTCCCCTGATGGTTTAATATACACGGGACATGTTACCAGGTGAACAGTATAAGTGAGGAGAGTGTGTTCCCCTGATGGTCTAATATACACGGGACATGTTACCAGGTGAACAGTATAAGTGAAGAGAGTGTGTTCCCCTGATGGTTTAATATGCACGGGACATGTTACCAGGTGAACAGTGTAAGTGAGGAGAGAGTGTTGCCCTGATGGTTTAATATACACAGGACATGTTACCAGGTGAACAGTATAAGTGAGGAGAGGGTGTTCCCCTGATGGTTTAATATATACGGGACATGTTACCAGGTGAACAGTATAAGTGAGGAGAGTGTGTTCCCCTGATGTTTTAATATACATCTGACATGTCACCAGATGAATTGAATAAGTGAGTAGAATGTGTTCCACTGATGATTTAATACACACGGGACATGTTACCAGGTGAACAGTAGAAGTGAGGAGAGTGAGTTCCCCTGATGTTTTAATATACACGGGACATGTTACCAGGTGAACAGTATAAGTCACGACAGTGTGTTCCCCTGATGGTATAATGTACATGGGACATGTTACCAGCTGAACAGTATAAGTGAGGAGAGGGCTTTCCCCTGATGGTTTAATATACAAGGGACATGTTACCAGGTGAACAGTATAAGTGAGGAGAGGGCTTTCCCCTGATGGTTTAATATACACGGGACATGTTACCAGGTGAACAGTATAAGTCACGACAGTGTGTTCCCCTGATGGTATAATGTACATGGGACATGTTACCAGCTGAACAGTATAAGTGAGGAGAGTGTGTTCCCCTGATGGTTTAATATACACGGGACATGTTACCAGCAGAACAGTATAAGTGAGGAGAGTTTGTTCCCCTGATTGTTTAATATACACGGGACATGTTACCAGCGGAACAGTATAAGTGAGGAGAGTGTGTTCCCCTGATGGTATAATATACACAGGACATGTTACCAGGTGAACAGTATAAGTGAGGAGAATGTATTCCCCTGATGGTTTAATATACACGGGACATGTTACCAGGTGAACAGTATAAGTGAGGAGTGTGTGTTCCCCTGATGGTTTAATATACACAGGACATGTTACCAGGTGAACAGTATAAGTGAGGAGAATGTGTTACCCTGATGGTTTAATATACACAGGACATGTTACCAGGTGAACAGTATAAGTGAGGAGAATGTGTTCCCCTGCTGGTTTAATATACACAGGACATGTTACCAGGTGAAAAGTACAAGTCCGGAGACTGTGTTCCCCTGATTGTTTAATATACACGGGACATGTTACCAGGTGAACAGTATATGTGAAGAGAGTGTGTTCCCATGATGGTATAATATACACAGGACATGTTACCTGCTGAACAGCAGAAGAGAGGAGAAGGCTTTCCCCTGATGGTTTAATATACATGGGACATGTTACCAGGTGAACAGTATAAGTGAAGAGAGCCTGTTCCCCTGATTGCTTAATATACGTGGGACATGTTACAAGGTGACGAGTATAAGTGAGGAGAGTGTTTTCCCCTCATTGTTTAATATACACGGGACATGTCAGCAGGTGAACAGTATCAGTGAGGAGAATGTGTTCCCCTGATGGTTTAATATACACGGGACATGTTACCAGGTGAACAGTATATGTGAGGAGAGTGTGTTCCCCTGATTGTTAAATATAAACGGGACATGTTACCAGGTGAACAGTATAAGTGAGGAGTGTGTGTTCCCCTGATGGTTTAATATACACGGGACATGTTACCAGGTGAACAGGAGAAGTGAGGAGAGTGTGTTGCCCTGATGGTTTAATATACACGGGACATGTTGCAACGTGAACAGTATATGTGAGGAGAGTGTGTTCCCCTGATTGTTTAATACTCACGGGAGATGTTAACAGGTGAGCAGTAAAAGTGAGGAGAGTGTGTTCCCCTGATGGTTTAACACGCACGGGACGTGTCAACAGGTGAAGAGTAGAAATGAGGGGAGTGTGTTCCCCTGATTGTTTAATATACACGGGACATGTTACCAGTTGAACAGTATAAGTGAGGAGAGTGTGTTCCCCTGATGGTTTAATATACACAGGTCATGTTACCAGGTGAACAGTATAAGTGAGGAGAATGTGTTCCCCTGATGGTTTAATATACACAGGACATGTTACCAGGTGAAAAGTATAAGTCAGGAGAGTGTGTTCCCCTGATTGTTTAATATACACGGGACATGTTACCAGGTGAAAAGTATAAGTCAGGAGAGTGTGTTCCCCTGATTGTTTAATATACACGGGACATGTTACCAGGTGAACAGTATAAGTGAGGAGAGTGTGTTCCCCTGATTGTTTAATATACACGGGACATGTTACCAGTTGAACAGTATAAGTGAGGAGAGTGTGTTCCCCTGATGGTATAATATACACAGGACATGTTACCAGGTGAACAGTATAAGTGAGGAGAATGTATTCCCCTGATGGTTTAATATACACGGGACATGTTACCAGGTGAACAGTATAAGTGAGGAGAGTGTGTTCCCCTGATGGTTTAATATACACAGGACATGTTACCAGGTGAACAGTATAAGTGAGGAGAATGTGTTACCATGATGGTTTAATAAACACAGGACATGTTACCAGGTGAACAGTATAAGTGAGGAGAATGTGTTCCCCTGATGGTTTAATATACACGGGACATGTTACCAGGTGAAAAGTATAAGTCCGGAGAGTGTGTTCCCCTGATTGTTTAATATACACGGGACATGTTACCAGGTGAACAGTATATGTGAAGAGAGTGTGTTCCCATGATGGTATCATATACACGGGACATGTTACCTGCTGAACAGCAGAAGAGAGGAGTAGGCTTTCCCCTGATGGTTTAATATACATGGGACATGTTACCAGGTGAACAGTATAAGTGAAGAGAGCCTGTTCCCCTGATTGCTTAATATACGTGGGACATGTTACAAGGTGACGAGTATAAGTGAGGAGAGTGTTTTCCCCTCATTGTTTAATATACACGGGACATGTTAGCAGGTGAACAGTATCAGTGAGGAGAATGTGTTCCCCTGATGGTTTAATATACACGGGACATGTTACCAGGTGAACAGTATAAGTGAGGAGAGTGTGTTCCCCTGATTGTTAAATATAAACGGGACATGTTACCAGGTGAACCGTATAAGAGAGGAGAGTGTGTTCCCCTGATGGTTTAATATACACGGGACATGTTACCAGGTGAACAGGAGAAGTGAGGAGAGTGTGTTGCCCTGATGGTTTAATATACACGGGACATGTTGCAACGTGAACAGTATATGTGAGGAGAGTGTGTTCCCCTGATTGTTTAATACTCACGGGAGATGTTACCAGGTGAGCAGTAAAAGTGAGGAGAGTGTGTTCCCCTGATGGTTTAACACGCACGGGACGTGTCAACAGGTGAAGAGTAGAAATGAGGGGAGTGTGTTCCCCTGATTGTTTAATATACACGGGACATGTTACCAGGTGAACAGTATAAGTGAGGAGAGTGTGTTCACCTGATGATTTAATATACACAGGTCATGTTACCAGGTGAACAGTATAAGTGAGGAGAATGTGTTCCCCTGATGGTTTAATATACACAGGACATGTTACCAGGTGAAAAGTATAAGTCAGGAGAGTGTGTTCCCCTGATTGTTTAATATACACGGGACATGTTACCAGGTGAACAGTATAAGTGAGGAGAGTGTGTTCCCCTGATGGTTTAATATACACAGGTCATGTTACCAGGTGAACAGTATAAGTGAGGAGAGTGTGTTCCCCTGATGGTTTAATATACACAGGTCATGTTACCAGGTGAACAGTATAAGTGAGGAGAATGTGTTCCCCTGATGGTTTAATATACACGGGACATGTTAACAGGTGAGCAGTATATGTGAAGAGAGTGTGTTCCCCTTATGGTTTAATATACGTGGGACATGTTACCAGGTGACGAGTATAAGTGAGGAGAGTGTGTTCCCCTCATTGTTTAATATACACGGCACATGTTAGCAGGTGAACAGTATCCATGAGGAGAATTTGTTCCCCTGATGGTTTAATATACACGCGACAAGTTCCCAGGTGAACAGAAAAGGGAGGAGAGTGAGTTCCCCTGATGGTTCAATAGACACGGGACAAGTTCCCAGGTGAACAGAAAAGGGAGGAGAGTGTCTTCCCCTGATGGTTTAATACTGACGGGACATGTCACCAGGTGAACAGTATAAGTGAGGAGAGTGAGTTCCCCTGATTGTTTAATACACACGGGACATGTTACCAGGTGAACAGTATATGTGAGGAGAGTGTGTTCATCTGATTGTTTAATACACACGGGATATGTCACCAGGTGAACAGTATAAGTGAGGAGAGTGCTTTCCCCTGATGTTTTAATATACACGGGACATGTTACCAGGTGAACAGTATAAGTGAGGACAGTGTGTTCCCCTGATGGTATAATATACACGGGACATGTTACCAGCTGAACAGTATAAGTGAGGAGAGGGCTTTCCCCTGATGGTTTAATATACAAGGGACATGTTACCAGGTGAACAGTATAAGTGAGGATACTGTATTCCCCTGATGGTTTTTTATACACGGGACATGTTACCAGGTGAACAGTGTAAGTGAGGAGAGTGTGTTCCCCTGATGGTTTAATATACAAGGGACATGTTACCAGGTGAACAGTATAAGTGAGGAGAATGTGTTCCCCTGATGGTTTAATATACACGGGACATGTTACCAGCTGAACAGTGTAAGTGAGGAGAGGGCTTTCCCCTGATGGTTTAATATACACGGGACATGTTAGCAGGTGAACAGTATATGTGAGGAGAATGAATTCCCCTGATGGTTTAATATGCACGGGACATGTTACCAGCTGAAAAGTATAAGTGAGGAGAGGGCTTTCCCCTGATGGTTTAATATACACGGGACATGTTAGCAGGTGAACAGGATAAGTGAGGAGAATGTTTTCCCCTGATGGTTTAATATACACGGGACATGTTACCAGGTGAACAGTATAAGTGAGGAGAGTGTGTTCCCCTGATGGTTTAATATACACAGGACATGTTACCAGGTGAACAGTATATGTGAGGAGATTGTGTTCCATTGATGGTTTAATATACACGGGACATGTTACCAGGTGAAAAGTATAAGTGAGGAGAGTGTGTTCCCCTGATTGTTTAATACTCACGGGACATGTTACCAGGTGAGCAGTATAAGTGAGGAGAGTGTGTTCCCCTGATGGTTTAACATGCACGGGAGTTGTCACCAGGTGAAGAGTAGAAGTGAGGAGAGTGTGTTCCCCTGATGGTCTAATATACACGGGACATGTTACCAGGTGAACAGTATATGTGAAGAGAGTGTGTTCCCCTGATGGTTTAATATACATGGGACATGTTACCAGGTGAACAGTATAAGTGAAGAGAGCGTGTTCCCCTGATTGCTTAATATACGCGGGACATGTTACAAGGTGACGAGTATAAGTGAGGAGAGTTTGTTTTACCTCATTGTTTAATATACACGGGACATGTTAGCAGGTGAACAGTATCAGTGAGTAGAATGTGTTCCCCTGATGGTTTAATATACACGGGACATGTTACCAGGAGAACAGTATAAGTGAGGAGAGTGTGTTCCCCTGATTGTTAAATATACACGGGACATGTTACCAGGTGAACAGTATAAGTGAGGAAAGTGTGTTCCCCAGATCGTTTAATATACACGGGACATGTTACCAGGTGAACAGTATAAGTGAGGAGAGTGTGTTCCCCTGATGGTTTAATATACACGGGACTTATTACCAGGTGAACAGAATAAGTGAGGAGAGGGCTTTCCCCTGATGGTTTAATATTCACGGGACATGTTACCAGGTGAATTGTATAATTGAGGAGTCTGTTTTGCCCTGATGGTTTAATATACACGGGACATGTTACCAGGTGAACAGTATAAGTGATGAGACTGTATTCCCCTGATGGTTCAATATACACGGGACATGTTAGCAGGTGAACAGTATAGGTGAGGAGAATGTGTTCCCCTCATGGTTTAATATACATGGGACATGTTGCCAGGTGATGAGTTGAAGTGAGGAGAATGTGTTCCCCTGATTGTTTAATATACACGGGACATGTTAGCAGGTGAACAGTATCTGTGAGGAGAATGTGTTCCCCTGATGGTTTAATATATACGGGACATGTTACCAGGTGAACAGTATAAGTGAGGAGAGTGTGTTCCCCTGATTGTTAAATATAAAAGGGACATGTTACCAGGTGAACAGTATTAGTGAGGAGAGTGTGTTCCCCTGATGGTTTAACATGCACGGGACGTGTCACCAGGTGAAGAGTAGAAGTGTGGAGAATGTGTTCCCCTGATTGTTTAATACTCACGGGACATGTTACCAGGTGAACAGTATATGTGAAGAGAGTGTGTTCCCCTGATGGTATAATATACATGGGACATGTTACCAGGTGAACAGTATAAGTGAAGAGAGGGCTTTCCCCTGATGGTTTAATATACAAGGGACATGTTACCAGGTGAACAGTATAAGTGAGGATACTGTATTCCCCTGATGGTTTAATATACACGGGACATGTTACCAGGTGAACAGTGTAAGTGAGGAGAGTGTGTTCCCCTGATGGTTTAATATACAAGGGACATGTTACCAGGTGAACAGTATAAGTGAGGAGAATGTGTTCCCCTGATGGTTTAATATACACGGGACATGTTACCAGGTGAACAGTGTAAGTGAGGAGAGTGTGTTCCCCTGATGGTTTAATATACACGGGACATGTTACCAGCTGAACAGTGTAAGTGAGGAGAGGGCTTTCCCCTGATGGTTTAATATACACGGGACATGTTAGCAGGTGAACAGTATATGTGAGGAGAATGAATTCCCCTGATGGTTTAATATGCACGGGACATGTTACCAGCTGAACAGTATAAGTGAGGAGAGGGCTTTCCCCTGATGGTTTAATATACACGGGACATGTTAGCAGTTGAACAGGATAAGTGAGGAGAATGTTTTCCCCTGATGGTTTAATATACACGGGACATGTTACCAGGTGAACAGTATAAGTGAGGAGAGTGTGTTCCCCTGATGGTTTAATATACACAGGACATGTTACCAGGTGAACAGTATATGTGAGGAGATTGTGTTCCATTGATGGTTTAATATACACGGGACATGTTACCAGGTGAAAAGTATAAGTGAGGAGAGTGTGTTCCCCTGATTGTTTAATACTCACGGGACATGTTACCAGGTGAGCAGTATAAGTGAGGAGAGTGTGTTCCCCTGATGGTTTAACATGCACGGGAGTTGTCACCAGGTGAAGAGTAGAAGTGAGGAGAGTGTGTTCCCCTGATGGTCTAATATACACGGGACATGTTACCAGGTGAACAGTATATGTGAAGAGAGTGTGTTCCCCTGATGGTTTAATATACATGGGACATGTTACCAGGTGAACAGTATAAGTGAAGAGAGCGTGTTCCCCTGATTGCTTAATATACGCGGGACATGTTACAAGGTGACGAGTATAAGTGAGGAGAGTTTGTTTTCCCTCATTGTTTAATATACACGGGACATGTTAGCAGGTGAACAGTATCAGTGAGGAGAATGTGTTCCCCTGATGGTTTAATATACACGGGACATGTTACCAGGAGAACAGTATAAGTGAGGAGAGTGTGTTCCCCTGATTGTTAAATATACACGGGACATGTTACCAGGTGAACAGTATAAGTGAGGAAAGTGTGTTCCCCAGATCGTTTAATATACACGGGACATGTTACCAGGTGAACAGTATAAGTGAGGAGAGTGTGTTCCCCTGATGGTTTAATATACACGGGACTTATTACCAGGTGAACAGAATAAGTGAGGAGAGGGCTTTCCCCTGATGGTTTAATATTCACGGGACATGTTACCAGGTGAATTGTATAATTGAGGAGTCTGTTTTGCCCTGATGGTTTAATATACACGGGACATGTTACCAGGTGAACAGTATAAGTGATGAGACTGTATTCCCCTGATGGTTCAATATACACGGGACATGTTAGCAGTTGAACAGTATAGGTGAGGAGAATGTGTTCCCCTCATGGTTTAATATACATGGGACATGTTGCCAGGTGAAGAGTAGAAGTGAGGAGAATGTGTTCCCCTGATTGTTTAATATACACGGGACATGTTAGCAGGTGAACAGTATCAGTGAGGAGAAAGTGTTCCCCTGATGGTTTAATATACACGGGACATGTTACCAGGTGAACAGTATAAGTGAGGAGAGTGTGTTCCCCTGATTGTTAAATATAAAAGGGACATGTTACCAGGTGAACAGTATTAGTGAGGAGAGTGTGTTCCCCTGATGGTTTAACATGCACGTGACGTGTCACCAGGTGCAGAGTAGAAGTGTGGAGAATGTGTTCCCCTGATTGTTTAATACACACGGGACATGTTACCAGGTGAACAGTATATGTGAAGAGAGTGTGTTCCCCTGATGGTATAATATACATGGGACATGTTACCAGGTGAACAGTATAAGTGAAGAGAGCGTGTTCCCCTGATTGTTTAATATACGTTGGACATGTTACCAGGTGACGAGTATAAGTGAGGAGAGTGTGTTCCCCTCATGGTTTAAAGACACGGGACATGTTGCCAGGTGAACAATATAAGTGAGGAGAGTGTGTTCCCCTGATGGTTTAATAAACACGGGGCATGTAAACAGGTGAACAGTATAAGTGAGGAGTGTGTGTTCCCGTGATTGTTAAATATACACGGGACATGTTTCCAGCTGAACTGTATTAGTGAGGAAAGTGTGTTCCCCTCATGGTTTCAAGACACGGGACATGTTGCCAGGTGAACAGTATAACTGAGGAGAGGGCTTTCCCCTGATGGTTTAATACACACGGGACATGATACCAGGTGAACAGTATAAGTGAGGACAGTGAGTTCCCCTGATGGTTTAATACACACGGGACATGTTACCAGGTGAACAGAAAAGGGAGGAGAGTGTCTTCCCCTGATGGTTTAATACTGACGGGACATGTCACCAGGTGATCTGTATAAGTGAGGAGATTGTGTTCCCCTGATGGTTTAATACTGACGGGACATTTCCCCAGGTGAACAGAAGAAGTGAGGAGAGTGTGTTCCCCTGATTGTTTAATACACAAAGGACATGTTACCAGGTGAACAGTATAAGTGAGGAGAGGGCTTTCCCCTGATGGTTTAATATACAAGGGACATGTTACCAGGTGAACAGTATAAGTGAGGATACTGTATTCCCCTGATGGTTCAATATACACGGGACATGTTAGCTGGTGAACAGTATAAGTGAGGAGAATGTATTCCCATGAAATTTTAATATACAAGGGACATGTTGCCAGGTGAACAGTATAATTGAGGAGAATGTGTTCCCCTGATGGTTTGATATACACGGGACATGTTACCAGGTGAACAGTATAAGTGACGATACTGTATTCCCCTGATGGTTCAATAAACACGGGACATGTTAGCTGGTGAACAGTATAAGTGAGGAGAGTGTGTTCCCCTGATGGGATAATATACACGGGACATGTTACCAGCTGAACAGTATAAGTGAGGAGAGTGTGTTCCCCAGATGGTTTAGTATACACGGGACATTTTACCAGGTGAACAGTATAAGTGTGGAGATTGTGTTGCCCTGATGGTTTAATATACACTGGAAATGTTAAAAGGTGAACAGTATAAGTGAAGAGAGTGTGTTCCCCTGATGGTTTAATATACACGGGACATGTTACAACGTGAACAGTATAAGTGAGAAGAGTGTGTTCCCCTGATGGTTTAACACGCACGGGACGTGTCACCAGGTGAAGAGTAGAAGTGAGGAGAGTGTGTTCCCCTGTTGGTTTAATATACACGGGACAAGTTATCAGGTGAACAGTATAAGTGAAGAGAGTGTATTCCCCTGATGGTTCAATAGACACGGGACATGTTAGCAGGTGAACAGTAGAGGTGAAGAGAGTGTGTTCCCCTGATGGTATAATATACATGGGACATGTTACCAGGTGAACAGTATAAGTGAAGAGAGCGTGTTCCCCTGATTGTTTAATATACGTTGGACATGTTACCAGGTGACGAGTATAAGTGAGGAGAGTGTGTTCCCCTCATGGTTTAAAGACACGGGACATGTTGCCAGGTGAACAATATAAGTGAGGAGAGTGTGTTCCCCTGATGGTTTAATAAACACGGGACATGTAAACAGGTGAACAGTATAAGTGAGGAGTGTGTGTTCCCCTGATTGTTAAATATACACGGGACATGTTTCCAGCTGAACTGTATAAGTGAGGAAAGTGTGTTCCCCTCATGGTTTCAAGACACGGGACATGTTGCCAGGTGAACAGTATAAGTGAGGAGAGGGCTTTCCCCTGATGGTTTAATATACACGGGACATGATACCAGGTGAACAGTATAAGTGAGGACAGTGAGTTCCCCTGATGGTTTAATACACACGGGACATGTTACCAGGTGAACAGAAAAGGGAGGAGAGTGTCTTCCCCTGATGGTTTAATACTGACGGGACATGTCACCAGGTGATCTGTATAAGTGAGGAGATTGTGTTCCCCTGATGGTTTAATACTGACGGGACATTTCCCCAGGTGAACAGAAGAAGTGAGGAGAGTGTGTTCCCCTGATTGTTTAATACACAAAGGACATGTTACCAGGTGAACAGTATAAGTGAGGAGAGGGTTTTCCCCTGATGGTTTAATATACAAGGGACATGTTACCAGGTGAACAGAATAAGTGAGGAGAATGTGTTCCCCTGATGGTTTGATATACACGGGACATGTTACCAGGTGAACAGTATAAGTGAGGATACTGTATTCCCCTGATGGTTCAATATACACGGGACATGTTAGCTGGTGAACAGTATAAGTGAGGAGAATGTATTCCCATGAAATTTTAATATACAAGGGACATGTTACCAGGTGAACAGTATAATTGAGGAGAATGTGTTCCCCTGATGGTTTGATATACACGGGACATGTTACCAGGTGAACAGTATAAGTGACGATACTGTATTCCCCTGATGGTTCAATAAACACGGGACATGTTAGCTGGTGAACAGTATAAGTGAGGAGAGTGTGTTCCCCTGATGGTATAATATCCACGGGACATGTTACCAGCTGAACAGTATAAGTGAGGAGAGTGTGTTCCCCAGATGGTTTAATCTCCACGGGACATTTTACCAGGTGAACAGTATAAGTGTGGAGATTGTGTTGCCCTGATGGTTTAATATACACGGGACATGTTAAAAGGTGAACAGTATAAGTGAAGAGAGTGTGTTCCCCTGATGGTTTAATATACACGGGACATGTTACAACGTGAACAGTATAAGTGAGGAGAGTGTGTTCCCCTGATGGTTTAACACGCACGGGACGTGTCACCAGGTGAAGAGTAGAAGTGAGGAGAGTGTGTTCCCCTGATGGTTTAATATACATGGGACATGTTACCAGGTGAACAGTATAAGTGAAGAGAGCGTGTTCCCCTGATAGTGTAATATACGTGGGACATGTTACCAGGTGACGAGTATAAGTGAGGAGAGTATGTTCCCCTGATGGTTTAATATACACGGGACATGTTACCAGGTGAACAGTATAAGTGATGAGACTGTATTCCCCTGATGGTTCAATATAAACGGGACATGTTCGCAGGTGAACAGCATAGGTGAGGAGAATGTGTTCCCCTCATGGTTTAATATACATGGGACATGTTACCAGGTGAACATTATAAGTGAGGAGAGTAGTTCCCCTGATGGTTTAACATGCACGGGACATGTTACCAGGTCAACAGTATAAGTGAGGAGAGTGTGTTCCCATGATGGTTTAACAGGCAGGGGACATGTTACCAGGTGAACAGTATAAGTGAGGAGAGTGTGTTCCCCTGTTGGTTTAATATACACGGGACAAGTTATCAGGTGAACAGTATAAGTGAAGAGACTGTGTTCCCCTGATGGTTTAATACACACGGGACATGTTACCAGGTGAACAGTATAAGTGAGGAGAGTGTGTTCCCCTGATGGTTTAATATACACAGGACATGTTACCAGGTGAACAGTATAAGTGAGGAGTGTGTGTTCCCCTGATGGTTCAATATACACAGGACAAGTTACCAGATGAAAAGTATAAGTCAGGAGAGTGTGTTCCCCTGATTGTTTAATACTCACGGGACATGTTACCAGATGAATAGTATAAGTGAGGAGAGTGTGTTCCCCTGATGGTTTAATATACACGGGACATGTCACCAGGTGAACAGTATAAGTGAGGAGAGTGTGTTCCCCTGATTGTTTAATATACACGGGACATGTTACCAGGTGAGCAGTTTAAGTGAGGAGAGTGTGTTCCCCTGATTGTGTAATATACAGACGACATGTTACCAGGTGAACAGTATAAGTGAGGAGAGTGTGTTCCCCTGATGGTTCAATATACACAGGACATGTTACCAGGTGAACAGAATAAGTGAGGAGAGTGTGTTCCCCTGATGGTTTAATATACACGGGACATGTTACAACGTGAACAGTATAAGTGAGGAGAGTGTGTTCCCCTGATGGTTTAAGACGCACGGGACGTGTCTCCAGGTGAAGAGTAGAAGTGAGGAGAATGCGTTCCCCTGATGGTCTAATATACACGGGACATGTTACTAGGTGAGCAGTATATGTGAAGAGAGTGTGTTCCCCTGATGGTTTAATATACACGGGACATGTTACCAGGTGACGAGTATTATTGATTAGAGTGTTTTCCCCTCATTGTTTAATATACACGGGACAAGTTAGCAGGTGAACAGTATAAGTGAGGAGAGTGTGTTCCCCTGATTGTTAAATATAAACGGGACATGTTACCATGTGTACAGTATAAGTGAGGAGAATGTGTTCCCCTGATGGTTTAATATACACGGGACATGTTACCAGGAGAACAGTATAAGTGAGGAGAGTGTGTTCCCCTGATTGTTAAATATACACGGGACATGTTACCAGGTGAACAGTATAAGTGAGGAAAGTGTGTTCCCCAGATCGTTTAATATACACGGGACATGTTACCAGGTGAACAGTATAAGTGAGGAGAGTGTGTTCCCCTGATGGTTTAATATACACGGGACTTATTACCAGGTGAACAGAATAAGTGAGGAGAGGGCTTTCCCCTGATGGTTTAATATTCACGGGACATGTTACCAGGTGAATTGTATAATTGAGGAGTCTGTTTTGCCCTGATGGTTTAATATACACGGGACATGTTACCAGGTGAACAGTATAAGTGATGAGACTGTATTCCCCTGATGGTTCAATATACACGGGACATGTTAGCAGTTGAACAGTATAGGTGAGGAGAATGTGTTCCCCTCATGGTTTAATATACATGGGACATGTTGCCAGGTGAAGAGTAGAAGTGAGGAGAATGTGTTCCCCTGATTGTTTAATATACACGGGACATGTTAGCAGGTGAACAGTATCAGTGAGGAGAAAGTGTTCCCCTGATGGTTTAATATACACGGGACATGTTACCAGGTGAACAGTATAAGTGAGGAGAGTGTGTTCCCCTGATTGTTAAATATAAAAGGGACATGTTACCAGGTGAACAGTATTAGTGAGGAGAGTGTGTTCCCCTGATGGTTTAACATGCACGTGACGTGTCACCAGGTGCAGAGTAGAAGTGTGGAGAATGTGTTCCCCTGATTGTTTAATACACACGGGACATGTTACCAGGTGAACAGTATATGTGAAGAGAGTGTGTTCCCCTGATGGTATAATATACATGGGACATGTTACCAGGTGAACAGTATAAGTGAAGAGAGCGTGTTCCCCTGATTGTTTAATATACGTTGGACATGTTACCAGGTGACGAGTATAAGTGAGGAGAGTGTGTTCCCCTCATGGTTTAAAGACACGGGACATGTTGCCAGGTGAACAATATAAGTGAGGAGAGTGTGTTCCCCTGATGGTTTAATAAACACGGGGCATGTAAACAGGTGAACAGTATAAGTGAGGAGTGTGTGTTCCCGTGATTGTTAAATATACACGGGACATGTTTCCAGCTGAACTGTATTAGTGAGGAAAGTGTGTTCCCCTCATGGTTTCAAGACACGGGACATGTTGCCAGGTGAACAGTATAAGTGAGGAGAGGGCTTTCCCCTGATGGTTTAATACACACGGGACATGATACCAGGTGAACAGTATAAGTGAGGACAGTGAGTTCCCCTGATGGTTTAATACACACGGGACATGTTACCAGGTGAACAGAAAAGGGAGGAGAGTGTCTTCCCCTGATGGTTTAATACTGACGGGACATGTCACCAGGTGATCTGTATAAGTGAGGAGATTGTGTTCCCCTGATGGTTTAATACTGACGGGACATTTCCCCAGGTGAACAGAAGAAGTGAGGAGAGTGTGTTCCCCTGATTGTTTAATACACAAAGGACATGTTACCAGGTGAACAGTATAAGTGAGGAGAGGGCTTTCCCCTGATGGTTTAATATACAAGGGACATGTTACCAGGTGAACAGTATAAGTGAGGATACTGTATTCCCCTGATGGTTCAATATACACGGGACATGTTAGCTGGTGAACAGTATAAGTGAGGAGAATGTATTCCCATGAAATTTTAATATACAAGGGACATGTTGCCAGGTGAACAGTATAATTGAGGAGAATGTGTTCCCCTGATGGTTTGATATACACGGGACATGTTACCAGGTGAACAGTATAAGTGACGATACTGTATTCCCCTGATGGTTCAATAAACACGGGACATGTTAGCTGGTGAACAGTATAAGTGAGGAGAGTGTGTTCCCCTGATGGGATAATATACACGGGACATGTTACCAGGTGAACAGTATAAGTGAGGAGAGTGTGTTCCCCAGATGGTTTAATATACACGGGACATTTTACCAGGTGAACAGTATAAGTGTGGAGATTGTGTTGCCCTGATGGTTTAATATACACTGGAAATGTTAAAAGGTGAACAGTATAAGTGAAGAGAGTGTGTTCCCCTGATGGTTTAATATACACGGGACATGTTACAACGTGAACAGTATAAGTGAGAAGAGTGTGTTCCCCTGATGGTTTAACACGCACGGGACGTGTCACCAGGTGAAGAGTAGAAGTGAGGAGAGTGTGTTCCCCTGTTGGTTTAATATACACGGGACAAGTTATCAGGTGAACAGTATAAGTGAAGAGAGTGTATTCCCCTGATGGTTCAATAGACACGGGACATGTTAGCAGGTGAACAGTATAGGTGAAGAGAGTGTGTTCCCCTGATGGTATAATATACATGGGACATGTTACCAGGTGAACAGTATAAGTGAAGAGAGCGTGTTCCCCTGATTGTTTAATATACGTTGGACATGTTACCAGGTGACGAGTATAAGTGAGGAGAGTGTGTTCCCCTCATGGTTTAAAGACACGGGACATGTTGCCAGGTGAACAATATAAGTGAGGAGAGTGTGTTCCCCTGATGGTTTAATAAACACGGGACATGTAAACAGGTGAACAGTATAAGTGAGGAGTGTGTGTTCCCCTGATTGTTAAATATACACGGGACATGTTTCCAGCTGAACTGTATAAGTGAGGAAAGTGTGTTCCCCTCATGGTTTCAAGACACGGGACATGTTGCCAGGTGAACAGTATAAGTGAGGAGAGGGCTTTCCCCTGATGGTTTAATATACACGGGACATGATACCAGGTGAACAGTATAAGTGAGGACAGTGAGTTCCCCTGATGGTTTAATACACACGGGACATGTTACCAGGTGAACAGAAAAGGGAGGAGAGTGTCTTCCCCTGATGGTTTAATACTGACGGGACATGTCACCAGGTGATCTGTATAAGTGAGGAGATTGTGTTCCCCTGATGGTTTAATACTGACGGGACATTTCCCCAGGTGAACAGAAGAAGTGAGGAGAGTGTGTTCCCCTGATTGTTTAATACACAAAGGACATGTTACCAGGTGAACAGTATAAGTGAGGAGAGGGTTTTCCCCTGATGGTTTAATATACAAGGGACATGTTACCAGGTGAACAGAATAAGTGAGGAGAATGTGTTCCCCTGATGGTTTGATATACACGGGACATGTTACCAGGTGAACAGTATAAGTGAGGATACTGTATTCCCCTGATGGTTCAATATACACGGGACATGTTAGCTGGTGAACAGTATAAGTGAGGAGAATGTATTCCCATGAAATTTTAATATACAAGGGACATGTTACCAGGTGAACAGTATAATTGAGGAGAATGTGTTCCCCTGATGGTTTGATATACACGGGACATGTTACCAGGTGAACAGTATAAGTGACGATACTGTATTCCCCTGATGGTTCAATAAACACGGGACATGTTAGCTGGTGAACAGTATAAGTGAGGAGAGTGTGTTCCCCTGATGGTATAATATCCACGGGACATGTTACCAGCTGAACAGTATAAGTGAGGAGAGTGTGTTCCCCAGATGGTTTAATCTCCACGGGACATTTTACCAGGTGAACAGTATAAGTGTGGAGATTGTGTTGCCCTGATGGTTTAATATACACGGGACATGTTAAAAGGTGAACAGTATAAGTGAAGAGAGTGTGTTCCCCTGATGGTTTAACACGCACGGGACGTGTCACCAGGTGAAGAGTAGAAGTGAGGAGAGTGTGTTCCCCTGATGGTTTAATATACATGGGACATGTTACCAGGTGAACAGTATAAGTGAAGAGAGCGTGTTCCCCTGATAGTGTAATATACGTGGGACATGTTACCAGGTGACGAGTATAAGTGAGGAGAGTATGTTCCCCTGATGGTTTAATATACACGGGACATGTTACCAGGTGAACAGTATAAGTGATGAGACTGTATTCCCCTGATGGTTCAATATAAACGGGACATGTTCGCAGGTGAACAGCATAGGTGAGGAGAATGTGTTCCCCTCATGGTTTAATATACATGGGACATGTTACCAGGTGAACAGTATAAGTGAGGAGAGTAGTTCCCCTGATGGTTTAACATGCACGGGACATGTTACCAGGTCAACAGTATAAGTGAGGAGAGTGTGTTCCCATGATGGTTTAACAGGCAGGGGACATGTTACCAGGTGAACAGTATAAGTGAGGAGAGTGTGTTCCCCTGTTGGTTTAATATACACGGGACAAGTTATCAGGTGAACAGTATAAGTGAAGAGACTGTGTTCCCCTGATGGTTTAATACACACGGGACATGTTACCAGGTGAACAGTATAAGTGAGGAGAGTGTGTTCCCCTGATGGTTTAATATACACAGGACATGTTACCAGGTGAACAGTATAAGTGAGGAGAGTGTGTTCCCCTGATGGTTCAATATACACAGGACAAGTTACCAGATGAAAAGTATAAGTCAGGAGAGTGTGTTCCCCTGATTGTTTAATACTCACGGGACATGTTACCAGATGAATAGTATAAGTGAGGAGAGTGTGTTCCCCTGATGGTTTAATATACACGGGACATGTCACCAGGTGAACAGTATAAGTGAGGAGAGTGTGTTCCCCTGATTGTTTAATATACACGGGACATGTTACCAGGTGAGCAGTTTAAGTGAGGAGAGTGTGTTCCCCTGATTGTGTAATATACAGACGACATGTTACCAGGTGAACAGTATAAGTGAGGAGAGTGTGTTCCCCTGATGGTTCAATATACACAGGACATGTTACCAGGTGAACAGAATAAGTGAGGAGAGTGTGTTCCCCTGATGGTTTAATATACACGGGACATGTTACAACGTGAACAGTATAAGTGAGGAGAGTGTGTTCCCCTGATGGTTTAAGACGCACGGGACGTGTCTCCAGGTGAAGAGTAGAAGTGAGGAGAATGCGTTCCCCTGATGGTCTAATATACACGGGACATGTTACTAGGTGAGCAGTATATGTGAAGAGAGTGTGTTCCCCTGATGGTTTAATATACACGGGACATGTTACCAGGTGACGAGTATTATTGATTAGAGTGTTTTCCCCTCATTGTTTAATATACACGGGACATGTTAGCAGGTGAACAGTATAAGTGAAGAGAGTGTATTCCCCTGATGGTTCAATAGACACGGGACATGTTAGCAGGTGAACAGTATAGGTGAAGAGAGTGTGTTCCCCTGATGGTATAATATACATGGGACATGTTACCAGGTGAACAGTATAAGTGAAGAGAGCGTGTTCCCCTGATTGTTTAATATACGTTGGACATGTTACCAGGTGACGAGTATAAGTGAGGAGAGTGTGTTCCCCTCATGGTTTAAAGACACGGGACATGTTGCCAGGTGAACAATATAAGTGAGGAGAGTGTGTTCCCCTGATGGTTTAATAAACACGGGACATGTAAACAGGTGAACAGTATAAGTGAGGAGTGTGTGTTCCCCTGATTGTTAAATATACACGGGACATGTTTCCAGCTGAACTGTATAAGTGAGGAAAGTGTGTTCCCCTCATGGTTTCAAGACACGGGACATGTTGCCAGGTGAACAGTATAAGTGAGGAGAGGGCTTTCCCCTGATGGTTTAATATACACGGGACATGATACCAGGTGAACAGTATAAGTGAGGACAGTGAGTTCCCCTGATGGTTTAATACACACGGGACATGTTACCAGGTGAACAGAAAAGGGAGGAGAGTGTCTTCCCCTGATGGTTTAATACTGACGGGACATGTCACCAGGTGATCTGTATAAGTGAGGAGATTGTGTTCCCCTGATGGTTTAATACTGACGGGACATTTCCCCAGGTGAACAGAAGAAGTGAGGAGAGTGTGTTCCCCTGATTGTTTAATACACAAAGGACATGTTACCAGGTGAACAGTATAAGTGAGGAGAGGGTTTTCCCCTGATGGTTTAATATACAAGGGACATGTTACCAGGTGAACAGAATAAGTGAGGAGAATGTGTTCCCCTGATGGTTTGATATACACGGGACATGTTACCAGGTGAACAGTATAAGTGAGGATACTGTATTCCCCTGATGGTTCAATATACACGGGACATGTTAGCTGGTGAACAGTATAAGTGAGGAGAATGTATTCCCATGAAATTTTAATATACAAGGGACATGTTACCAGGTGAACAGTATAATTGAGGAGAATGTGTTCCCCTGATGGTTTGATATACACGGGACATGTTACCAGGTGAACAGTATAAGTGACGATACTGTATTCCCCTGATGGTTCAATAAACACGGGACATGTTAGCTGGTGAACAGTATAAGTGAGGAGAGTGTGTTCCCCTGATGGTATAATATCCACGGGACATGTTACCAGCTGAACAGTATAAGTGAGGAGAGTGTGTTCCCCAGATGGTTTAATCTCCACGGGACATTTTACCAGGTGAACAGTATAAGTGTGGAGATTGTGTTGCCCTGATGGTTTAATATACACGGGACATGTTAAAAGGTGAACAGTATAAGTGAAGAGAGTGTGTTCCCCTGATGGTTTAATATACACGGGACATGTTACAACGTGAACAGTATAAGTGAGGAGAGTGTGTTCCCCTGATGGTTTAACACGCACGGGACGTGTCACCAGGTGAAGAGTAGAAGTGAGGAGAGTGTGTTCCCCTGATGGTTTAATATACATGGGACATGTTACCAGGTGAACAGTATAAGTGAAGAGAGCGTGTTCCCCTGATAGTATAATATACGTGGGACATGTTACCAGGTGACGAGTATAAGTGAGGAGAGTATGTTCCCCTGATGGTTTAATATACACGGGACATGTTACCAGGTGAACAGTATAAGTGATGAGACTGTATTCCCCTGATGGTTCAATATAAACGGGACATGTTCGCAGGTGAACAGCATAGGTGAGGAGAATGTGTTCCCCTCATGGTTTAATATACATGGGACATGTTACCAGGTGAACAGTATAAGTGAGGAGAGTAGTTCCCCTGATGGTTTAACATGCACGGGACATGTTACCAGGTCAACAGTATAAGTGAGGAGAGTGTGTTCCCATGATGGTTTAACAGGCAGGGGACATGTTACCAGGTGAACAGTATAAGTGAGGAGAGTGTGTTCCCCTGTTGGTTTAATATACACGGGACAAGTTATCAGGTGAACAGTATAAGTGAAGAGACTGTGTTCCCCTGATGGTTTAATACACACGGGACATGTTACCAGGTGAACAGTATAAGTGAGGAGAGTGTGTTCCCCTGATGGTTTAATATACACAGGACATGTTACCAGGTGAACAGTATAAGTGAGGAGAGTGTGTTCCCCTGATGGTTCAATATACACAGGACAAGTTACCAGATGAAAAGTATAAGTCAGGAGAGTGTGTTCCCCTGATTGTTTAATACTCACGGGACATGTTACCAGATGAATAGTATAAGTGAGGAGAGTGTGTTCCCCTGATGGTTTAATATACACGGGACATGTCACCAGGTGAACAGTATAAGTGAGGAGAGTGTGTTCCCCTGATTGTTTAATATACACGGGACATGTTACCAGGTGAGCAGTTTAAGTGAGGAGAGTGTGTTCCCCTGATTGTGTAATATACAGACGACATGTTACCAGGTGAACAGTATAAGTGAGGAGAGTGTGTTCCCCTGATGGTTCAATATACACAGGACATGTTACCAGGTGAACAGAATAAGTGAGGAGAGTGTGTTCCCCTGATGGTTTAATATACACGGGACATGTTACAACGTGAACAGTATAAGTGAGGAGAGTGTGTTCCCCTGATGGTTTAAGACGCACGGGACGTGTCTCCAGGTGAAGAGTAGAAGTGAGGAGAATGCGTTCCCCTGATGGTCTAATATACACGGGACATGTTACTAGGTGAGCAGTATATGTGAAGAGAGTGTGTTCCCCTGATGGTTTAATATACACGGGACATGTTACCAGGTGACGAGTATTATTGATTAGAGTGTTTTCCCCTCATTGTTTAATATACACGGGACATGTTAGCAGGTGAACAGTATAAGTGAGGAGAGTGTGTTCCCCTGATTGTTAAATATAAACGGGACATGTTACCATGTGTACAGTATAAGTGAGGAGAGTGTGTTCCCCAGATGGTTTAATATACACGGGACATGTTACCAGGTGAAAAGTATAAGTGAGGAGAGTGTGTTGCCCTGATGATTTAATATACACGGGACATGTTACAACGTGAACAGTATAAGTGAGGAGAGTGTGTTCCCCTGATGGTTCAACACGCACGGGACGTGTCACCAGGTGAAGAGTAGAAGTGAGGAGAGTGTGTTCCCCTGATTGTTTAATACACACGGGACATGTTACCAGGTGAACAGTATATGTGAAGAGAGTGTGTTCCCCTGATGGTTTAATATACATGGGACATGTTACCAGGTGAACAGTATAAGTGAAGAGAGCGTGTCCCCTGATTGTTTAATATACTTGGGACATGTTACCAGGTGACGAGTATAAGTGAGGAGAGTGTGTTCGCCTGATGGTTTAATATACACGGGACCTGTTACCAGGTGAACAGTATAAGTGATGAGACTGTATTCCCCTGATGGTTTAAAATGCACGGGACATGTTACCAGGTCAACAGTATAAGTGAGGAGAGTGTGTTCCCCTGATGGTTTAATATACACGGGACCTGTTACCAGGTGAACAGTATAAGTGATGAGACTGTATTCCCCTGATGGTTCAATATACACGGGACATGTTACCAGGTGAACAGTATAAGTGAGGAGAGTGTGTTCCCCTGATGGTTTAATACACACAGGACATGTTACCAGGTGAACAGTATAAGTGAGGAGAGTGTGTTCCCCTGATTGTTTAATACTCACGGGAGATGTTACCAGGTGAGCAGTATAAGTGAGGAGAGAGTGTTCCCCTGATGGTTCAACAGGCACGGGACGTGTCACCAGGTAAAGAGTAGAAGTGAGGAGAGTGTGTTCCCCTGATTGTTTAATACACACGGGACATGTTACCAGGTGAACAGTAAATGTGAAGAGAGTGTGTTCCCCTGATGGTTTAATATACATGGGACATGTTAGCAGGTGAACAGTATAAGTGAGGAGAGTGTGTTCCCCTGATGGTTTAATATACACGGGACATGTTACCAGGTCAACATTATAAGTGAGGAGAGTGTGTTCCCCTGATTGTTAAATATAAACGGGACATGTTACCAGGTGAACAGTATAAGTGATGAGACTGTATTCCCCTGATGGTTCAATATACACGGGACATGTTACCAGGTGAACAGTATAAGTGAGGAGAGTGTGTTCCCCTGATGGTTTAATACACACAGGACATGTTACCAGTGAACAGTATAAGTGAAGAGAGTGTGTTCCCCTGATTGTTTAATACAAACAGGACATGCTACCAGGTGAACAGTGCAAGTGAGCAGAGTGAGTTCCCCTGATTGTTTAATCCAAAAAGGACATGTTACCAGGTGAACAGTGTAAGTGAGGAGAGTGTGTTCCCCTGATGGTTTAATACACCCGGGACATGTTACCAGGTGAACAGTATATGTGAGGAGAGTGTGTTCCCCTGATGGTTTAATACACCCGGGACATGTTACCAGGTGAACAGTATAAGTGAGGAGAGTGTGTTTCCCTGATGGTTTAATATACCCGGGACATGTTAACAGGTGAACAGTATAAGTGAGGAGAGTGTGTTCCCCTGATGGTTTAATATACACAGGACATGTTACCAGGTGAACAGTGCAAGTGAGGAGAGTGAGTTCCCCTGATTGTTTAATCCAAAAAGGACATGTTACCAGGTGAACAGTATAAGTGAAGAGAGTGTGTTCCCCTGATGGTTTAATATACACAGGACATGTTACCAGGTGAACAGTGTAAGTGAGGAGAGTGTGTTCCCCTGATGGTTTAATATACACAGGACATGTTACCAGGTGAACAGTGCAAGTGAGGAGAGTGTGTTCCCCTGATGGTTTAATATACACGGGACATGTTACCAGGTGAACAGTATAAGTGAGGAGAGTGTGTTCCCCTGATGGTTTAATATACACGGGACATGTTACCAGGTGAACAGTATAAGTGAGGAGAGTGTGTTCCCCTGATGGTTTAATATACACAGGACATGTTACCAGGTGAACAGTGTAAGTGAGGAGAGTGAGTTCCCCTGATGGTTAAATATACACGGGACATGTTACCAGGTGAACAGTATAAGTGAGGAGAGTGTGTTCCCCTGATGGTTTAATATACACAGGACATGTTACCAGGTGAACAGTGCAAGTGAGGAGAGTGAATTCCCCTGATGGTTTAATATACACAGGACATGTTACCAGGTGAACAGTGTAAGTGAGGAGAGTGAGTTCCCCTGATTGTTTAATTCTCATGGGACATGTTACCAGGTGAACAGTATAAGTGAAGAGAGTGTGCTCCCCTGATGGTATAATATACACGGGACATGTTACCAGGTGAACAGTATATGTGAGGATACTGTATTCCCCTGATGGTTCAATATACACGGGACATGTTAGCTGGTGAACAGTACAAGTGAGGAGAATGTATTCCTCTGATGGTTTAATGTACACGGAACATGTTACCAGCTGAACAGTATAAGTGAAGAGAGCGTGTTCCCCTGATTGTTTAATATACGTGGAACATGTTACCAGGTGACGAGTATAAGTGAGGAGAGTGTGTTCCCCTGATGGTTTAATATACACGGGACATGTAAACAGGTGAACAGTATAAGTGAGGAGAGTGTGTTCCCCTGATGGTTTGATATACACGGGACATGTTACCAGGTGAACAGTATAAGTGAGGAGAGTGTGTTCCCCTGATTGTTAAAAATACACGGGACATGTTACCAGGTGAACTGTATAAGTGAGGAAAGTGTGTTCCCCTCATGGTTTAATATACACGGGACATGTTGCCAGGTGAACAGTATAAGTGAGAAGAGTTTGTTCCCCTGATGGTCTAATATACACGGGACATATTACCAGGTGAAAAGAGTAAGTGAGGAGAGGGCTTTCCCCTGATGGTTTAATATACACGGGACATGTTACCAGGTGAACAGAAAAGAGAGGAGATTGTCTTCCCCTGATGGTTTAATACTGACGGGATATGTCACCAGGTGAACAGTATAAGTGAGGAGAGTTTGTTCCCCTGATGGTTTAATATACACGGGACATGTTACCAGGTGAACAGTATAAGTGAGGAGAGGGCTTTCCCCTGATGGTTTAATATACAAGGGACATGTTACCAGGTGAACAGTATATGTGAGGATACTGTATTTCCATGATGGTTCAATATACACGGGACATGTTACCAGGTGAACAGTATCAGTCAGCAGAGTGTGTTCCCCTGATGGTATAATATACACGGGACATGTTACCAGGTGAACAGTATAAGTGAGGAGAGGGCTTTCCCCTGATCGTTTAATACACACGGGACATGTTACCAGGTGAATAGAAAAGAGAGGAGAGTGTCTTCCCCTGATGGTTTAATACTGACGGGATAAGTCACCAGGTGAACAGTATAAGTGAGGAGAGTCTGTTCCCCTGATTGTTTAATACTGACGGGACATTTCCCCAGGTGAACTGTATAAGTGAGGAGAGAGTGTTCCCCTGATGGTTTAATATACACAGGACATGATACCAGGTGAACAGTATAAGTGAGGAGAGTGTGTTCCCCTGATGGTTTAATACTGACGAGACATTTCCCCTGGTGAACAGCATAAGTGAGGAGAGAGTGTTCCCCTGATGGTTTAATATACACAGGACATGATACCAGGTGAACAGTATAAGTGAGGAGAGGGCTTTCCCCTGATGCTTATATTACAAGGGACATGTTACCAGGTGAACAGTATAAGTGAGGAGAATGTGTTCCCCTGATGGTTTGATACACACGGGACATGTTACCAGGTGAACAGTATATGTGAGGATACTGTATTCCCCTGATGGTTCAATATACACGGGACATGTTAGCTGGTGAACAGTACAAGTGAGGAGAATGTATTCCTCTGATGGTTTAATGTACACGGGACATGTTACCAGCTGAACAGTATAAGTGAGGAGAATGTGTTCCCCTGATGGTTTAATATACAAGGGACATGTTACCAGGTGAACAGTATAAGTCAGCAGAGTGTGTTCCCCTGATGGTATAATATACACGGGACATGTTACCAGGTGAACAGTATAAGTGAGGAGAGGGCTTTCCCCTGATGGTTTAATACACACGGGACATGTTACCAGGTGAACAGAAAAGAGAGGAGAGTGTCTTCCCCTGATGGTTTAATACTGACGGGATATGTCATCAGGTGAACAGTATAAGTGAGGAGAGTCTGTTCCCCTGATGGTTTAATACTGACGGGACATTTCCCCAGGTGAACTGTATAAGTGAGGAGAGAGTGTTCCCCTGATGGTTTAATATACACAGGACATGATACCAGGTGAACAGTATAAGTGAGGAGAGTGTGTTCCCCTGATTGTTTAATACACAAAGGACATGTTACCAGGTGAACAGTATAAGTGAGGAGAGGGCTTTCCCCTGATGCTTATATTACAAGGGACATGTTACCAGGTGAACAGTATAAGTGAGGAGAATGTGTTCCCCTGATGGTTTGATACACACGGGACATGTTACCAGGTGAACAGTATATGTGAGGATACTGTATTCCCCTGATGGTTCAATATACACGGGACATGTTAGCTGGTGAACAGTACAAGTGAGGAGAATGTATTCCTCTGATGGTTTAATGTACACGGGACATGTTACCAGCTGAACAGTATAAGTGAGGAGAGTGTGTTCCCCTGATGGTTTGATATACAAGGGACATGTTACCAGGTGAACAGTATAAGTGAGGAGAATGTGTTCCCCTGATGGTTTGATATACACGGGACATGTTACCAGGTGAACAGTATAAGTGAGGAGAGTGTGTTCCCCTGATGGTTTAATATACGCGGGATCTGTCACCAGGTGAACAGTATAAGTGAGGAGAGTGTGTTCCCCTGATTGTTTAATATACACGGGACATGTTCCCAGGTGAACAGTATAAGAGAGGAGAGTGTGTTCCCCTGATGGTTTAATATACACGGGACATGTCACCAGGTGAACAGTGTAAGTGAGGAGAGTGTGTTCCCCTGATTGTTTAAAACCCACGGGACATGTCACCAGGTGAACAGTGTAAGTGAGGAGAGGGCTTTCCCCTGATGCTTATATTACAAGGGACATGTTACCAGGTGAACAGTATAAGTGAGGAGAATGTGTTCCCCTGATGGTTTGATACACACGGGACATGTTACCAGGTGAACAGTATATGTGAGGATACTGTATTCCCCTGATGGTTCAATATACACGGGACATGTTAGCTGGTGAACAGTACAAGTGAGGAGAATGTATTCCTCTGATGGTTTAATGTACACGGGACATGTTACCAGCTGAACAGTATAAGTGAGGAGAATGTGTTCCCCTGATGGTTTAATATACAAGGGACATGTTACCAGGTGAACAGTATAAGTCAGCAGAGTGTGTTCCCCTGATGGTATAATATACACGGGACATGTTACCAGGTGAACAGTATAAGTGAGGAGAGGGCTTTCCCCTGATGGTTTAATACACACGGGACATGTTACCAGGTGAACAGAAAAGAGAGGAGAGTGTCTTCCCCTGATGGTTTAATACTGACGGGATATGTCATCAGGTGAACAGTATAAGTGAGGAGAGTCTGTTCCCCTGATGGTTTAATACTGACGGGACATTTCCCCAGGTGAACTGTATAAGTGAGGAGAGAGTGTTCCCCTGATGGTTTAATATACACAGGACATGATACCAGGTGAACAGTATAAGTGAGGAGAGTGTGTTCCCCTGATTGTTTAATACACAAAGGACATGTTACCAGGTGAACAGTATAAGTGAGGAGAGGGCTTTCCCCTGATGCTTATATTACAAGGGACATGTTACCAGGTGAACAGTATAAGTGAGGAGAATGTGTTCCCCTGATGGTTTGATACACACGGGACATGTTACCAGGTGAACAGTATATGTGAGGATACTGTATTCCCCTGATGGTTCAATATACACGGGACATGTTAGCTGGTGAACAGTACAAGTGAGGAGAATGTATTCCTCTGATGGTTTAATGTACACGGGACATGTTACCAGCTGAACAGTATAAGTGAGGAGAGTGTGTTCCCCTGATGGTTTGATATACAAGGGACATGTTACCAGGTGAACAGTATAAGTGAGGAGAATGTGTTCCCCTGATGGTTTGATATACACGGGACATGTTACCAGGTGAACAGTATAAGTGAGGAGAGTGTGTTCCCCTGATGGTTTAATATACGCGGGATCTGTCACCAGGTGAACAGTATAAGTGAGGAGAGTGTGTTCCCCTGATTGTTTAATATACACGGGACATGTTCCCAGGTGAACAGTATAAGTGAGGAGAGTGTGTTCCCCTGATGGTTTAATATACACGGGACATGTCACCAGGTGAACAGTGTAAGTGAGGAGAGTGTGTTCCCCTGATTGTTTAAAACCCACGGGACATGTCACCAGGTGAACAGTGTAAGTGAGGAGAGGGCTTTCCCCTGATGCTTATATTACAAGGGACATGTTACCAGGTGAACAGTATAAGTGAGGAGAATGTGTTCCCCTGATGGTTTGATACACACGGGACATGTTATCAGGTGAACAGTATATGTGAGGATACTGTATTCCCCTGATGGTTCAATATACACGGGACATGTTAGCTGGTGAACAGTACAAGTGAGGAGAATGTATTCCTCTGATGGTTTAATGTACACGGGACATGTTACCAGCTGAACAGTATAAGTGAGGAGAGTTTGTTCCCCTGATGGTTTAATATACAAGGGACATGTTACCAGGTGAACAGTATAAGTCAGCAGAGTGTGTTCCCCTGATGGTATAATATACACGGGACATGTTACCAGGTGAACAGTATGAGTGAGGAGAGGGCTTTCCCCTGATGGTTTAATATACACGGGACATGTTACCAGGTGAACAGAAAAGAGAGGAGAGTGTCTTCCCCTGATGGTTTAATACTGACGGGATATGTCACCAGGTGAACAGTATAAGTGAGGAGAGTCTGTTCCCCTGATGGTTTAATACTGACGGGACATTTCCCCAGGTGAACTGTATAAGTGAGGAGAGAGTGTTCCCCTGATGGTTTAATATACACAAGACATGATACCAGGTGAACAGTATAAGTGAGGAGAGTGTGTTCCCCTAATGGTTTAATACTGACGGGACATTTCCCCTGGTGAACAGCATAAGTGAGGAGAGAGTGTTCTCCTGATGGTTTAATATACACAGGACATGATACCAGGTGAACAGTATAAGTGAGGAGAGTGTGTTCCCCTGATTGTTTAATACACAAAGGACATGTTACCAGGTGAACAGTATAAGTGAGGAGAGGGCTTTCCCCTGATGCTTATATTACAAGGGACATGTTACCAGGTGAACAGTATATGTGAGGATACTGTATTCCCCTGATGGTTCAATATACACGGGACATGTTAGCTGGTGAACAGTACAAGTGAGGAGAATGTATTCCTCTGAAGGTTTAATGTACACGGGACATGTTACCAGCTGAACAGTATAAGTGAGGAGAGTGTGTTCCCCTGATGGTTTAATATACAAGGGACATGTTACCAGGTGAACAGTATAAGTGAGGAGAATGTGTTCCCCTGATGGTTTGATATGCACGGGACATGTTACCAGGTGAACAGTGTAAGTGCGTGAGTGTGTTCCCCTGATGGTTTAATATACGCGGGATCTGTCACCAGGTGAACAGTATAAGTGAGGAGAGTGTGTTCCCCTGATTGTTTAATATACACGGGACATGTTCCCAGTTGAACAGTATAAGTGAGGAGAGTGTGTTCCCCTGATGGTTTAATATACACGGGACATGTCACCAGGTGAACAGTGTAAGTGAGGAGAGTGTGTTCCCCTGATTGTTTAAAACGCACGGGACATGTCACCAGGTGAACAGTGTAAGTGAGGAGAGTGTGTTCCCCTGATGGTTTAATATACACAGGACATGTTACCAGGTGAACAGTATAAGTGAGGGTACGGTATTCCCCTGATGGTTCAATATACACGGGACATGTTAGCTGGTGAACAGTAGAAGTGAGGAGAATGTATTCCCCTGATGATTTAATATACACGGGACATGTTACCAGGTGAACAGTATAAGTGAGGAGAGTGTGTTCCCCTGATGGTTTAATATACACGGGACATGTTAGCAGGTGAACAGTATAAGTGAGGAGAATGTATTCCCTTGATGATTTAATATACACAGGACATGTTACCAGGTGAACAGTATAAGTGAAGAGAGTGTGTTCCCCTGATGGTTTAATACACACGGGACATGTTACCAGGTAAACAGTGTAAGTGAGGAGAGTGAGTTCCCCTGATGGTTTAATACAAACAGGACATGTTACCAGGTGAACAGTATAAGTGAGGAGAATGTATTCCCCTGATGGTTTAATATACACGGGACATGTTACCAGGTGAACAGTATAAGTGAGGAGAGTGTGTTCCCCTGATGGATTAATATAAACAGGACATGTTACCAATTGAAGAGTATAAGTGAAGAGAGTGTGATCCCCTGATGGTTTAATACACACGGGACATGTTACCAGGTAAACAGTGTAAGTGAGGAGAGTGAGTTCCCCTGATGGTTTAATACAAACAGGACATGTTAGCAGGTGAACAGTATAAGTGAGGAGAATGTATTCCCCTGATGGTTTAATATACACGGGACATGTTAGCAGGTGAACAGTATAAGTGAGGAGAATGTATTCCCCTGATGGTTTAATATACACGGGACATGTTACCAGGTGAACAGTATAAGTGAGGAGAGTTTGTTCCCCTGATGATTTAATATACACGGGACATGTTACCAGGTGAACAGTATAAGTGAGGAGAGTGTGTTCCCCTGATGGTTTAATACACACGGGACATGTTACCAGGTGAACAGTATAAGTGAGGAGAGTGTGTTCCCCTGATGATTTAATACACACGGGACATGTTACCAGGTGAACATTATAAGTGAGGAGAGTGTGTTCCCCTGATGATTTAATATACACGGGACATGTTACCAGCTGAACAGTATAAGTGAGGAGAGGGCTTTTCCCTGATGGTTTAATATACAAGGGACATGTTACCAGGTGAACAGTATAAGTGAGGAGAGTGAGTTCCCCTGATGGTTTAAAATACACGGGACATGATACCAGGTGAACAGGATAAGTGAGGAGAGTGAGTTCCCCTGATGGTTTAATATTCACGGGACATGTTACCAGGTGAACAGTATAAGTGAGGAGAGTGCTTTCCCCTGATGTTTTAATATACACGGGACATGTTACCAGGTGAACAGTATAAGTGAGGTCAGTGAGTTCCCCTGATGGTATAATATACATGGGACATGTTACCAGCTGAACAGTATACGTGAGGAGAGGGCTTTCCCCTGATGGTTTAATATACAAGGGACATGTTACCAGGTGAACAGTATAAGTGAGGAGAGTGCTTTCCCCTGACGTTTTAATATACACGGGACATGTTACCAGCTGAACAGTATAAGTGAGGAGAGGGCTTTCCCCTGATGGTTTAATATACAAGGGACATGTTACCAGGTGAAAAGTATAAGTGAGGAGAGGGCTTTCCCCTGATGTTTTAATATACACGGGACATGTTACCAGCTGAACAGTATAAGTGAGGAGAGGGCTCTCCCCTGATGGTTTAATATACATGGGACATGTTACAAGGTGAACAGTATAAGTGAGGAAACCGTATTCCCCTCATGGTTCAATATACACGGGACATGTTACCAGGTGAACAGTATAAGTGAGGAGAATGTATTCCCCTGATGGTTTAATATACACGGGACATGTTACCATTTGAGCAGTATAAGTGAGGAGAGTGTGTTCCCCTGATGGTTTCATATACACGGGACATGTTACCAGGAGAACAGTATAAGTGAGGTGACTGCTTTCCCCTGATGGTTTAATATTCACGGGACATGTTACCAGATGAACAGTATAAGTGAGGAGAGTGTGTTCCCCTGATGGTTTAATATACACGGGACATGTTACCAGGTGAACAGTATAAGTGAGGAGAGTGTGTTCCCCAGATGGTTTAATATACACGGGACATGTTACCAGGTGAACAGTATAAGTGAGAAGAGTGTGTTCCCCTGATGGTTTAATATACACTGGACTTATTACCAGGTGAACAGAATATGTGAGGAGAGGGCTTTCCCCTGATGGTTTAATATACACGGGACATGTTACCAGGTGAACAGTATAAGTGAGGAGAGTGTGTTCCCCTGATGGTTTAATATACACGGGACATGTTACCAGGTGAACAGTATAAGTGAGGAGAGTGAGTTCCCCTGATGGTTTAAAATACACGGGACATGATACCAGGTGAACAGTATAAGTGAGGAGAGTGAGTTCCCCTGATTTTTTAATATTCACGGGACATGTTACCAGGTGAACTGTATAAGTGAGGAGAGTGCTTTCCCCTGATGCTTTAATATACACGGGACATGTTACCAGGTGAACAGTATAAGTGAGGACAGTGTGTTCCCCTGATGGTATAATATACACGGGACATGTTACCAGCTGAACAGTATAAGTGAGGAGAGGGCTTTCCCCTGATGGTTTAATATACAAGGGACATGTTACCAGGTGAACAGTATAAGTGAGGAGAGGGCTTTCCCCTGATGGTTTAATATACAAGGGACATGTTACCAGGTGAACAGTATAAGTGAGGAGAGTGTGTTCCCCTGATGATTTAATATACACGGGACATGTTACCAGCTGAACAGTATAAGTGAGGAGAGGGCTTTTCCCTGATGGTTTAATATACAAGGGACATGTTACCAGGTGAACAGTATAAGTGAGGAGAGTGAGTTCCCCTGAAGGTTTAAAATACACGGGACATGATACCAGGTGAACAGTATAAGTGAGGAGAGTGAGTTCCCCTGATGGTTTTATATTCACGGGACATGTTACCAGGTGAACAGTATAAGTGAGGAGAGTGCTTTCCCCTGATGTTTTAATATACACGGGACATGTTACCAGGTGAACAGTATAAGTGAGGACAGTGTGTTCCCCTGATGGTATAATATACATGGGACATGTTACCAGCTGAACAGTATACGTGAGGAGAGGGCTTTCCCCTGATGGTTTAATATACAAGGGACATGTTACCAGGTGAACAGTATAAGTGAGGAGAGTGCTTTCCCCTGACGTTTTAATATACACGGGACATGTTACCAGCTGAACAGTATAAGTGAGGAGAGGGCTTTCCCCTGATGGTTTAATATACAAGGGACATGTTACCAGGTGAAAAGAATAAGTGTGGAGAGGGCTTTCCCCTGATGTTTTAATATACACGGGACATGTTACCAGCTGAACAGTATAAGTGAGGAGAGGGCTCTCCCCTGATGGTTTAATATACATGGGACATGTTACAAGGTGAACAGTATAAGTGAGGAAACCGTATTCCCCTCATGGTTCAATATACACGGGACATGTTACCAGGTGAACAGTATAAGTGAGGAGAATGTATTCCCCTGATGGTTTAATATACACGGGACATGTTACCATTTGAGCAGTATAAGTGAGGAGAGTGTGTTCCCCTGATGGTTTCATATACACGGGACATGTTACCAGGAGAACAGTATAAGTGAGGTGACTGCTTTCCCCTGATGGTTTAATATTCACGGGACATGTTACCAGATGAACAGTATAAGTGAGGAGAGTGTGTTCCCCTGATGGTTTAATATACACGGGACATGTTACCAGGTGAACAGTATAAGTGAGGAGAGTGTGTTCCCCAGATGGTTGAATATACACGGGACATGTTACCAGGTGAACAGTATAAGTGAGAAGAGTGTGTTCCCCTGATGGTTTAATATACACTGGACTTATTACCAGGTGAACAGAATATGTGAGGAGAGGGCTTTCCCCTGATGGTTTAATATACATGGGACATGTTACCAGGTGAACAGTATAAGTGAGGAGAGTGTGTTCCCCTGATGGTTTAATATACACGGGACATGTTACCAGGTGAACAGTATAAGTGAGGAGAGTGAGTTCCCCTGATGGTTTAAAATACACGGGACATGATACCAGGTGAACAGTATAAGTGAGGAGAGTGAGTTCCCCTGATTGTTTAATATTCACGGGACATGTTACCAGGTGAACAGTATAAGTGAGGAGAGTGCTTTCCCCTGATGCTTTAATATACACGGGACATGTTACCAGGTGAACAGTATAAGTGAGGACAGTGTGTTCCCCTGATGGTATAATATACACGGGACATGTTACCAGCTGAACAGTATAAGTGAGGAGAGGGCTTTCCCCTGATGGTTTAATATACAAGGGACATGTTACCAGGTGAACAGTATAAGTGAGGAGAGGGCTTTCCCCTGATGGTTTAATATACAAGGGACATGTTACCAGGTGAACAGTATAAGTGAGGACAGTGTGTTCCCCTGATGGTATAATATACACGGGACATGTTACCAGCTGAACAGTATAAGTGAGGAGAGGGCTTTCCCCTGATGGTTTAATATACAAGGGACATGTTACCAGGTGAACAGTATAAGCGAGGAGAATGTGTTCCCCTGATGGTATAATATACACGGGACATGTTACCAGGTGAACAGTATAAGTGAGGACAGTGTGTTCCCCTGATGGTTCAATATACACGGGACATGTTAGCTGGTGAACAGTATAAGTGAGGAGAGGGCTTTCCCCTGATGGTTTAATATACACGGGACACGTTACCAGGTGAACAGTATAAGTGAGGAGAGTGTGTTCCCCTGATGGTTTAATATACACGGGACATGTTAGCAGGTGAACAGTATAAGTGAGGAGAATGTATTCCCCGGATGGTTTAATATACACGGGACATGTTACCAGGTGAACAGTATAAGTGAGGAGAGTGTGTTCCCCTGATGGTTTAATATACACGGGACATGTTGGCAGGTGAACACTATAAGTGAGGAGAATGTATTCCCCTGATGGTTTAATATACACGGGACATGTTAGCAGGTGAACAGAAAAAGTGAGGAGAGTGTGTTCCCCTGATGGTTTAATATACACGGGACATGTTAGCAGGTGAACAGTATAAGTGAGGAGAATGTATTCCCCTGATGGTTTAATATACACGGGACATGTTACCAGGTGAACAGTATAAGTGAGGAGACTGTGTTCCCCTGATGGTTTAATATACACAGGACATGTTACCAGGTGAACAGTATAAGTGAGGAGAGTGAGTTCCCCTGATGGTTTAATATACACGGGACATGTTACCAGGTGAACAGTATAAGTGAGGAGAGTGCTTTCCCCTGATGTTTTAATATACACGGGACATGTTACCAGGTGAACAGTATAAGTGAGGAGAATGTGTTCCCCTGATGGTTTAATATACACGGGACATGTTACCAGGTGAACAGTATAAGTGAGGAGAATGTGTTCCCCTGATGGTTTAATATACACGGGAAATGTTACCAGGTGAACAGTATAAGTGAGGAGAATGTGTTCCACTGATGGTTTAATATACACGGGACATGTTACCAGGTGAACAAAGTAAGTGAGGAGAGTATGTTCCCATGATGTTTTAACAGGCAGTGGACATGTTACCAGGTGAACAGTATAAGTGAGGAGAATGTATTCCCCTGATGGTTTAATATACACGGGACATGTTACCAGGTGAACAGTATAAGTGAGGAGAGTGTGTTCCCCTGATGGTTTAATATACACGGGACATGTTACCAGGTGAACAGTATAAGTGAGGAGAGTGTGTTGCCCTGATGGTATAATATACACGGGACATGTTACCAGCTGAACAGTATAAGTGAGGAGAGGGCTTTCCCCTGATGGTTTAATATGCACGGGACATGTTACCAGGTGAACAGTATAAGTGAGGAGAGTGTGTTCCCCTGATGGTATAATATAGACGGGACATGTTACCAGCTGAACATTAAAAGTGAGGAGAGGGCTTTCCCCTGATGGTTTAATATACACGGGACATGTTAGCAGGTGAACAATATAAGTGAGGAGAGTGTGTTCCCCTGATGGTTTAATATACACGGGACATGGTCGCAGGTGAACAGTCTAAGTGAGGCGAATGTATTCCCCTGATGGTTTAATATACACGGGACATGTTACCAGGTGAACAGTATAAGTGAGGAGAGTGTGTTCCCCTGATGGTTTAATATACACAGGACATGTTACCAGGGAAACAGTATAAGTGAGGTGAATGTGTTCCCCTGATGGTTTAATATACACGGGACATGTTACCAGGTGAAAAGTACAAGTGAGGAGAGTGTGTTCCCCTGATGGTTTAATGTACACGGGACTTATTACCAGGTGAACAGCATAAGTGAGGAGAGAGTGTTCCCCTGATGGTTTAATATACACGGGACATGTTACCAGGTGAACAGTATAAGTGATGAGACTGTATTCCCCTGATGCTTCAATATACACGGGACATGTTACCAGGTGAACAGTATAAGTGAGGAGAGTGTGTTCCCCTCATGGTTTAATACACATGGGACATGTTACCAGGTGAACAGTATAAGTGAGTAGAGTAGTTCCCCTGATGGTTTAACATGCACGGGACATGTTACCAGGTCAACGGTATAAGTGAGGAGAGTGTGTTCCCCTGATGGTTTAACATGCACGGGACATGTTACCAGGTCAACAGTATAAGTGAGGAGCATGTGTTCCCATGATGGTTTAACAGGCAGGGGACATGTTACCAGGTGAACAGTAGAAGTGAGGAGAGTGTGTTCCCCTGATGGTTTAATATACACGGGACATGTTGGCAGGTGAACACTGTAAGTGAGGAGAATGTATTCCCCTGATGGTTTAATATACACGGGACATGTTAGCAGGTGAACAGAAAAAGTGAGGAGAGTGTGTTCCCCTGATGGTTTAATATACACGGGACATGTTAGCAGGTGAACAGTATAAGTGAGGAGAATGTATTCCCCTGATGGTTTAATATACACGGGACATGTTACCAGGTGAACAGTATAAGTGAGGAGACTGTGTTCCCCTGATGGTTTAATATACACAGGACATGTTACCAGGTGAACAGTATAAGTGAGGAGAGTGAGTTCCCCTGATGGTTTAATATACACGGGACATGTTACCAGGTGAACAGTATAAGTGAGGAGAGTGCTTTCCCCTGATGTTTTAATATACACGGGACATGTTACCAAGTGAACAGTATAAGTGAGGAGAATGTGTTCCCCTGATGGTTTAATATACACGGGACATGTTACCAGGTGAACAGTATAAGTGAGGAGAATGTGTTCCCCTGATGGTTTAATATACACGGGACATGTTACCAGGTGAACAGTATAAGTGAGGAGAATGTGTTCCACTGATGGTTTAATATACACGGGACATGTTACCAGGTGAACAAAGTAAGTGAGGAGAGTATGTTCCCATGATGTTTTAACAGGCAGTGGACATGTTACCAGGTGAAAAGTAGAAGTGAGGAGAGTGGGTTCCCCTGATTGTTTAATACACACGGGACATGTTGCCAGGTGAAGAGTATAAGTGAAGAGAGTGTGTTCCCCTCATGGTTTAATACACACGGGACATGTTACCAGGTAAACAGTGTAAGTGAGGAGAGTGAGTTCCCCTGATGGTTTAATACAAACAGGACATGTCAACAGGTGAACAGTATAAGTGAGGAGAGTGTGTTCCCCAGATTGTTTAATATACCCGGGACATGTCATCAGGTGAGCACTATATGTGAGGAGAGTGTGTTCCCCTGATGGTTTACTATACACAGGACATGATACCAGGTGAACAGCATAAGTGAGGAGAATGTGTTCCCCTGATGGTTTAATATACACGGGACATGTTACCAGGTGAACAGTATAAGTGAGGAGAGTGCTTTCCCCTGATGGTTTAATAAACACGGGACATGTTACCAGGTGAACAGCAAAAGTGAGGAGAGTGTGTTCCCCTGATGGTATAATATACACGGGACATGTTACCAGGTGAACAGTATAAGTGAGGAGAGGGCTTACCCATGATGGTTTAATATGCACGGGACATGTTACCAGGTGAACAGTATAAGTGAGGAGAGTGAGTTCCCCTGATGGTTTAATATACACGGGACATGTTACCAGGTGAACAGTATAAGTAATGAGAGTGCTTTCCCCTCATGTTTTAATATACACGGGACATGTTACCAGGTGAACAGTATAAGTGAGGACAGTGTGTTCCCCTGATGGTATAATAAACATGGGACATGTTACCAGTTGAACAGTATAAGTGAGGAGAGGGCTTTCCCCTGATGTTTTAAAAAACAAGGGACATGTTACCAGGTGAACAGTATAAGTGAGGAGAATGTGTTCCCCTGATGGTATAATATATACGGGACATGTTACCAGGTGAACAGTATAAGTGAGGATACTGTATTCCCCTGATGGTTCAATATACACGGGACATGTTACCAGGTGAACAGTATAAGTGTGGAGAGTGTGTTCCCCTGATGGTTTAATATACAGGGGACATGTTACCAGGTGAACAGTATAAGTGAGGAGAGTGTGTTCCCCTGATGGTTTAATATACACGGGACATGTTACCAGGTGGACAGTATAAGTGAGGAGCGTGTGTTCCCCTGATGGTATAATCTCCACGGGACATGTTACCAGCTGAACAGTGTAAGTGAGGAGATGGCTTTCCCCTGATGGTTTAATATACACGGGACATTTTAGCAGGTGAACAGTATAAGTGAGGAGATTGTGTTCCACTGATTGTTGAGTATACACGGGACATGTTACCAGGTGAACAGTATATGTGAAGAGAGTGTGTTCCCCTGATGGTTTAATATACAAACGACATGTTACCAGGTGAACAGTATAAGAGAAGAGAGCGTGTTCCCCTGATTGTTTAATATACGTGGAACATGTTACCAGGCGACGAGTATAAGTGAGGAGAGTGTGTTCCCCTGATGACTTAATATACACGGGACATGTTAGCAGGTGAACAGTATAAGTGAGGAGAATGTATGCCCCTGATGGTTTAATATACACGGGACATGTTACCAGGTGAACAGTATAAGTGAGGAGAGTGTGTTCCCCTGATGACTTAATATACACGGGACATGTTAGCAGGTGAACAGTATAAGTGAGGAGAATGTATTCCCCTGATGGTTTAATATACACGGGACATGTTACCAGGTGAACAGTATAAGTGAGGAGACTGTTTTCCCCTGATGGTTTAATATACACAAGACATGTCACTCGGTGAACAGTATAAGTGTGGAGAATGTGTTCCGCTGATGGTTTAATATACACGGGACATGTTACCAGGTGAACAGTATATGTGAAGAGAGTGTGTTCCCCTGATGGTTTAATATACATGGGACATGTTACCAGGTGAACAGTATAAGAGAAGAGAGCCTGTTCCCCTGATTGCTTAATATACGTGGGACATGGTACAAGGTGACGAGTATAAGTGAGGAGAATGTGTTCCCCTGATTGTTAAAAATACACGGGACATGTTACCAGGTGAACAGTATAAGTGAGGAGAATGTGTTCCCCTGATGGTTTTATATACACGGGACATGTTACCAGGTGAACAGTATAAGTGAGGAGAGTGTGTTCCCCTGATTGTTAAAAATACACGGGACATGTTACCAGGTGAACAGTATAAGTGAGGAGAGTGTGTTCCCCTGATGGTTTAATATACACGGGACTTATTACCAGGTGAACAGAATAAGTGAGGAGAGGGCTTTCCCCTGATGGTTTAATATACACGGGACATGTTACCAGGTGAACAGTAGAAGTGAGGAGAGTGTGTTCCCCTGATGGTTTAACATGCACGGGACATGTTACCAGGTCAACAGTATAAGTGAGGAGAGTGTGTTCCCCTGATGGTTTAATATACATGGGACATGTTACCAGGTGTACAGTATCAGTGAGGAGAATGTGTTCCCCTGATGGTTTAACATGCACGGGACATGTTACCAGGTCAACAGTATAAGTGAGGAGAGTGTGATCCCCTGATGGTTTAATACAAACAGGACATGTCAACAGGTGAACAGTATAAGTAAGGAGAGACTGTTCCCCTGATGGTTTACTATACACAGGACATGATACCAGGTGAACAGTATAAGTGAGGAGAGTGTGTTCCCCTGATGATTTAATATACACAGGACATGATACCAGGTGAACGGTATAAGTGAGGAGAGTGCTTTCCCCTGATGGTTTAATAAACACGGGACATGTTACCAGGTGAACAGCAAAAGTGAGGAGAGTGTGTTCCCCTGATGGTATAATATACAAGGGACATGTTACCAGGTGAACAGTATAAGTGAGGAGAGTGAGTTCCCCTGATGGTTTAATATACACGGGACATGTTAGTAGGTGAACAGTATAAGTGATGAGAGTGCTTTTCCCTGATGGTTTAATATACACGGGACATGTTACCAGGTGAACAGTATAAGTGAGGAGGGTGTGTTCCCCTGATGGTATAATAAACATGGGACATGTTACCAGCTGAACAGTATAAGTGAGGACAGTGTGTTCCCCTGATGGTATAATAAACATGGGACATGTTACCAGCTGAACAGTATAAGTGAGGAGAGTGTATTCCCCTGATGTTTTAAAAAACAAGGGACATGTTACCAGGTGAACAGTATAAGTGAGGGTAATGTGTTCCCCTGATGGTTTAATATATACGGGACATGTTACCAGGTGAACAGTATAAGTGAGTATACTGTATTCCCCTGATGGTTCAATATACACGGGACATGTTAGCTGATGAACAGTATAAGTGAGGAGAATGTATTCCCCTGATGGTTTAATATACACGGGACATGTTCCCAGCTGAACAGCATAAGTGAGGAGAGGGCTTTCCCCTGATGGTTTAATATACACGGGACATGTCACCAGGTGAACAGTATAAGTGAGGAGAGTGTGTTCCCCTGATGGTATAATCTCCACGGGACATGTTACCAGCTGAACAGTGTAAGTGAGGAGAGGGCTTTCCCCTGATGGTTTAATATACACGGGACATTTTAGCAGGTGAACAGTATAAGTGAGGAGAGTGTGTTCCCCTGATGACTTAATATACACGGGACATGTTAGCAGGTGAACAGTATAAGTGAGGAGAATGTATTCCCCTGATGGTTTAATATACACGGGACATGTTACCAGGTGAACAGTATAAGTGAGGAGACTGTTTTCCCCTGATGGTTTAATATACACAAGACATGTTACCAGGTGAACAGTATAAGTGAGGAGAATGTGTTCCCCTGATGGTATAATATACACGGGACATGTTCCCAGCTGAACAGCATAAGTGAGGAGAGGGCTTTCCCCTGATGGTTTAATATACACGGGACATGTTACCAGGTGAACAGTGTAAGTGAGGAGAGTGTGTTCCCCTGATGTTATAATCTCCACGGGACATGTTACCAGCTGAACAGTGTAAGTGAGGAGAGGGCTTTCCCCTGATGGTTTAATATACACGGGACATTTTAGCAGGTGAAGAGTATAAGTGAGGAGAGTGTGTTCCCCTGATGACTTAATATACACGGGACATGTTAGCAGGTGAACAGTATAAGTGAGGAGAATGTATTCCCCTGATGGTTTAATATACACGGGACATGTTACCAGGTGAACAGTATAAGTGAGGAGAATGTGTTCCGCTGATGGTTTAATATACACGGGACATGTTACCAGGTGAACAGTATAAGTGAGGAGACTGTTTTCCCCTGATGGTTTAATATACACAAGACATGTTACCAGGTGAACAGTATAAGTGAGGAGAATGTGTTCCGCTGATGGTTTAATATACATAGGACATGTTCCCAGGTGAACAGTATAAGTGAGGAGAGTGTGTTTCCCTGATTGTTTAATACTCACGGGACATGTTACCAGGTGAACAGTATAAGTGAGAAGAGTGTGTTCCCCTGATGGTGTAATATACACTGGACATGTTACCAGGTGAACAGAATAAGTGAGGAGAGGGCTTTCCCCTGATGGGTTAATATACACGGGACATGTTACCAGGAGAACAGTATAAGTGAGGAGAGTGTGTTCCCCTGATGGTTTAATATACACGGGACATGTTACCAGGTGAACAGTATAAGTGATGAGACTGTATTCCCCTGATGGTTCAATATACATGGGACATGTTAGCAGGTGAACATTATAAGTGAGGAGAATGTGTTGCCCTGATGGTTTAATACACCCGGGACATGTCACCAGGTGAACAGTATAAGTGAGGAGAGTGTGATCCCCTGATGGTTTAATATACACGGGACATGTTACCAGGTGAACAGTATAAGTGAGGAGAGTGTGTTCCCCTGATGGTTTAATATACACGGGACATGTTACCAGGTGAACAGTAGAAGTGAGGAGAGTGTGTTCCCCTGATTGCTTAATACACACGGGACATGTTGTCAGGTGAAGAGTATAAGTGAAGAGAGACTGTTCCCCTGATGGTTTAATACACACGGGACATGTTACCAGGTAAACAGTGTAAGTGAGGAGAGTGAGTTCCCCTGATGGTTTAATATACACGGGACATGTTACCAGGTGAACAGTATATGTGAAGAGAGTGTGTTCCCCTGATGGTTTAATATACATGGGACATGTTACCAGGTGAACAGTATAAGAGAAGAGAGTGTGTTCCCCTGATTGTTTAATACACACGGGACATGTTACCAGGTGACGAGTATAAGTGAGGAGAGTGTGTTCCCCTGATGACTTAATATACACGGGACATGTTAGCAGGTGAACAGTATAAGTGAGGAGAATGTATTCCCCTGATGGTTTAATATACACGGGACATGTTACAAGGTGAACAGTATAAGTGAGGAGAGTGTGTTCCCCTGATGACTTAATATACACGGGACATGTTAGCAGGTGAACAGTATAAGTGAGGAGAATGTATTCCTCTGATGGTTTAATATACACGGGACATGTTACCAGGTGAACAGTATAAGTGAGGAGACTGTTTTCCCCTGATGGTTTAATACACACAAGACATGTCACTAGGTGAACAGTATAAGTGAGGAGAATGTGTTCCGCTGAATGTTTAATATACACGGGACATGTTACCAGGTGAACAGTATATGTGAAGAGAGTGTGTTCCCCTGATGGTTTAATATACATGGGACATGTTACCAGGTGAACAGTATAAGAGAAGAGAGCCTGTTCCCCTGATTGCTTAATATACGTGGGACATGTTACAAGGTGACGAGTATAAGTGAGGAGAGTGTGTTCCCCTCATTGTTTAATATACACAGGACATGTTAGCAGGTGAACAGTATCAGTGAGGAGAATGTGTTCCCCTGATTGTTAAAAATACACGGGACATGTTACCAGGTGAACAGTATAAGTGAGGAGAGTGTGTTCCCCTGATGGTTTAATATTCACGGGACATGTTACCAGGTGAACAGTATAAGTGATGAGACTGTATTCCCCTGATGGTTCAATATACACGGGACATGTTAGCGGGTGAACAGTATAAGTGAGGAGAATGTTTTCCCCTCATGGTTTAATATACATGGGACATGTTACCAGGTGAACAGTATAAGTGAGGAGAGTAGTTCCCCTGATGGTTTAACATGCACGGGACATGTTACCAGGTCAACAGTATAAGTGAGGAGAGTGTGATCCAATGATTGTTTAATATACACGGGACATGTTACCAGGTGAACAGTATAAGTGAGGAGAGTGTGTTCCCATGATGGTTTAACAGGCAGGGGACATGTTACCAGGTGCAAAGTAGAAGTGAGGAGAGTGTGTTCCCCTGATGGTTTAATATACATGGGACATGTTACCAGGTGAACAGTATAAGAGAAGAGAGCCTGTTCCCCTGATTGCTTAATATACGTGGGACATGGTACAAGGTGACGAGTATAAGTGAGGAGAATGTGTTCCCCTGATTGTTAAAAATACACGGGACATGTTACCAGGTGAACAGTATAAGTGAGGAGAATGTGTTCCCCTGATGGTTTAATATACACGGGACATGTTACCAGGTGAACAGTATAAGTGAGGAGAGTGTGTTCCCCTGATTGTTAAAAATACACGGGACATGTTACCAGGTGAACAGTATAAGTGAGGAGAGTGTGTTCCCCTGATGGTTTAATATACACGGGACTTATTACCAGGTGAACAGAATAAGTGAGGAGAGGGCTTTCCCCTGATGGTTTAATATACACGGGACATGTTACCAGGTGAACAGTATAAGTGAGGAGAGTGTGTTCCCCTGATGGTTTAACATGCACGGGACATGTTACCAGGTCAACAGTATAAGTGAGGAGAGTGTGTTCCCCTGATGGTTTAATATACATGGGACATGTTACCAGGTGAACAGTATCAGTGAGGAGAATGTGTTCCCCTGATGGTTTAACATGCACGGGACATGTTACCAGGTCAACAGTATAAGTGAGGAGAGTGTGATCCCCTGATGGTTTAATACAAACAGGACATGTCAACAGGTGAACAGTATAAGTAAGGAGAGACTGTTCCCCTGATGGTTTACTATACACAGGACATGATACCAGGTGAACAGTATAAGTGAGGAGAGTGTGTTCCCCTGATGATTTAATATACACAGGACATGATACCAGGTGAACGGTATAAGTGAGGAGAGTGCTTTCCCCTGATGGTTTAATAAACACGGGACATGTTACCAGGTGAACAGCAAAAGTGAGGAGAGTGTGTTCCCCTGATGGTATAATATACAAGGGACATGTTACCAGGTGAACAGTATAAGTGAGGAGAGTGAGTTCCCCTGATGGTTTAATATACACGGGACATGTTAGTAGGTGAACAGTATAAGTGATGAGAGTGCTTTTCCCTGATGGTTTAATATACACGGGACATGTTACCAGGTGAACAGTATAAGTGAGGAGGGTGTGTTCCCCTGATGGTATAATAAACATGGGACATGTTACCAGCTGAACAGTATAAGTGAGGACAGTGTGTTCCCCTGATGGTATAATAAACATGGGACATGTTACCAGCTGAACAGTATAAGTGAGGAGAGTGTATTCCCCTGATGTTTTAAAAAACAAGGGACATGTTACCAGGTGAACAGTATAAGTGAGGGTAATGTGTTCCCCTGATGGTTTAATATATACGGGACATGTTACCAGGTGAACAGTATAAGTGAGTATACTGTATTCCCCTGATGGTTCAATATACACGGGACATGTTAGCTGATGAACAGTATAAGTGAGGAGAATGTATTCCCCTGATGGTTTAATATACACGGGACATGTTCCCAGCTGAACAGCATAAGTGAGGAGAGGGCTTTCCCCTGATGGTTTAATATACACGGGACATGTCACCAGGTGAACAGTATAAGTGAGGAGAGTGTGTTCCCCTGATGGTATAATCTCCACGGGACATGTTACCAGCTGAACAGTGTAAGTGAGGAGAGGGCTTTCCCCTGATGGTTTAATATACACGGGACATTTTAGCAGGTGAACAGTATAAGTGAGGAGAGTGTGTTCCCCTGATGACTTAATATACACGGGACATGTTAGCAGGTGAACAGTATAAGTGAGGAGAATGTATTCCCCTGATGGTTTAATATACACGGGACATGTTACCAGGTGAACAGTATAAGTGAGGAGACTGTTTTCCCCTGATGGTTTAATATACACAAGACATGTTACCAGGTGAACAGTATAAGTGAGGAGAATGTGTTCCCCTGATGGTATAATATACACGGGACATGTTCCCAGCTGAACAGCATAAGTGAGGAGAGGGCTTTCCCCTGATGGTTTAATATACACGGGACATGTTACCAGGTGAACAGTGTAAGTGAGGAGAGTGTGTTCCCCTGATGGTATAATCTCCACGGGACATGTTACCAGCTGAACAGTGTAAGTGAGGAGAGGGCTTTCCCCTGATGGTTTAATATACACGGGACATTTTAGCAGGTGAAGAGTACAAGTGAGGAGAGTGTGTTCCCCTGATGACTTAATATACACGGGACATGTTAGCAGGTGAACAGTATAAGTGAGGAGAATGTATTCCCCTGATGGTTTAATATACACGGGACATGTTACCAGGTGAACAGTATAAGTGAGGAGAATGTGTTCCGCTGATGGTTTAATATACACGGGACATGTTACCAGGTGAACAGTATAAGTGAGGAGACTGTTTTCCCCTGATGGTTTAATATACACAAGACATGTTACCAGGTGAACAGTATAAGTGAGGAGAATGTGTTCCGCTGATGGTTTAATATACATGGGACATGTTCCCAGGTGAACAGTATAAGTGAGGAGAGTGTGTTTCCCTGATTGTTTAATACTCACGGGACATGTTACCAGGTGAACAGTATAAGTGAGAAGAGTGTGTTCCCCTGATGGTTTAATATACACTGGACATGTTACCAGGTGAACAGAATAAGTGAGGAGAGGGCTTTCCCCTGATGGGTTAATATACACGGGACATGTTACCAGGAGAACAGTATAAGTGAGGAGAGTGTGTTCCCCTGATGGTTTAATATACACGGGACATGTTACCAGGTGAACAGTATAAGTGATGAGACTGTATTCCCCTGATGGTTCAATATACATGGGACATGTTAGCAGGTGAACATTATAAGTGAGGAGAATGTGTTGCCCTGATGGTTTAATACACCCGGGACATGTCACCAGGTGAACAGTATAAGTGAGGAGAGTGTGATCCCCTGATGGTTTAATATACACGGGACATGTTACCAGGTGAACAGTATAAGTGAGGAGAGTGTGTTCCCCTGATGGTTTAATATACACGGGACATGTTACCAGGTGAACAGTAGAAGTGAGGAGAGTGTGTTCCCCTGATTGCTTAATACACACGGGACATGTTGTCAGGTGAAGAGTATAAGTGAAGAGAGACTGTTCCCCTGATGGTTTAATACACACGGGACATGTTACCAGGTAAACAGTGTAAGTGAGGAGAGTGAGTTCCCCTGATGGTTTAATATACACGGGACATGTTACCAGGTGAACAGTATATGTGAAGAGAGTGTGTTCCCCTGATGGTTTAATATACATGGGACATGTTACCAGGTGAACAGTATAAGAGAGGAGAGTGTGTTCCCCTGATTGTTTAATACACACGGGACATGTTACCAGGTGACGAGTATAAGTGAGGAGAGTGTGTTCCCCTGATGACTTAATATACACGGGACATGTTAGCAGGTGAACAGTATAAGTGAGGAGAATGTATTCCCCTGATGGTTTAATATACACGGGACATGTTACAAGGTGAACAGTATAAGTGAGGAGAGTGTGTTCCCCTGATGACTTAATATACACGGGACATGTTAGCAGGTGAACAGTATAAGTGAGGAGAATGTATTCCTCTGATGGTTTAATATACACGGGACATGTTACCAGGTGAACAGTATAAGTGAGGAGACTGTTTTCCCCTGATGGTTTAATACACACAAGACATGTCACTAGGTGAACAGTATAAGTGAGGAGAATGTGTTCCGCTGAATGTTTAATATACACGGGACATGTTATCAGGTGAACAGTATATGTGAAGAGAGTGTGTTCCCCTGATGGTTTAATATACATGGGACATGTTACCAGGTGAACAGTATAAGAGAAGAGAGCCTGTTCCCCTGATTGCTTAATATACGTGGGACATGTTACAAGGTGACGAGTATAAGTGAGGAGAGTGTGTTCCCCTCATTGTTTAATATACACAGGACATGTTAGCAGGTGAACAGTATCAGTGAGGAGAATGTGTTCCCCTGATTGTTAAAAATACACGGGACATGTTACCAGGTGAACAGTATAAGTGAGGAGAGTGTGTTCCCCTGATGGTTTAATATTCACGGGACATGTTACCAGGTGAACAGTATAAGTGATGAGACTGTATTCCCCTGATGGTTCAATATACACGGGACATGTTAGCGGGTGAACAGTATAAGTGAGGAGAATGTTTTCCCCTCATGGTTTAATATACATGGGACATGTTACCAGGTGAACAGTATAAGTGAGGAGAGTAGTTCCCCTGATGGTTTAACATGCACGGGACATGTTACCAGGTCAACAGTATAATTGAGGAGAGTGTGATCCAATGATTGTTTAATATACACGGGACATGTTACCAGGTGAACAGTATAAGTGAGGAGAGTGTGTTCCCATGATGGTTTAACAGGCAGGGGACATGTTACCAGGTGCAAAGTAGAAGTGAGGAGAGTGTGTTCCCCAGATGGTTTAATATACACGGGACATGTTACCAGTTGAACAGTATAAGTGAGGAGAGTATGTTCCCCTGATGGTTCAATATACACGGGACATGTTACCAGGTGAACAGTATAAGTGAGGAGAGTGTGTTCCGCTGATGGTTTAATATACACGGGACATGTTACCAGGTGAACAGTATATGTGAAGAGAGTGTGTTCCCCTGATGGTTTAATATACATGGGACATGTTACCAGGTGAACAGTATAAGAGAAGAGAGCCTGTTCCCCTTATTGCTTAATATACGTGGGACATGTTACAAGGTGACGAGTATAAGTGAGGAGAGTGTGTTCCCCATATTGTTTAATATACACGGGACATGTTAGCAGGTGAACAGTATCAGTGAGGAGAGTGTGTTCCCCTGATGGTTTAATACACACGGGACATGTTACCAGGTGAACAGTATCAGTGAGGAGAGTGTGTTCCCCTGATTGTTAAAAATACACGGGACATGTTACCAGGTGAACAGTATAAGTGAGGAGAGTGTGTTCCCCAGATGGTTTAATATACACGGGACATGTTACCAGGTGAACAGAATAAGTGAGAAGAGTGTGTTCCCCTGATGGTTTAATATACACGGGACTTATTACCAGGTGAACAGTATAAGTGAGCAGAGTGCTTTCCCCTGATGGTTTAATATACACGGGACATGTTACCAGGTGAACAGTATAAGTGAGGAGAGTGTGTTCCCCTGATGGTTTAATATACACGGGACATGTTACCAGGTGAACAGTATAAGTGATGAGACTGTATTCCCCTGATGGTTCAATATACATGGGACATGTTAGCAGGTGAACATTATAAGTGAGGAGAATGTGTTCCACTCATGGTTTTATATACATGGGACATGTTACCAGGTGAACAGTATAAGTGAGGAGAGTGTGTTCCCCTGATGGTTTAACATGCACGGGACATGTTACCAGGTCAACAGTATCAGTGAGAAGAGTGTGTTCCCCTGATGGTTTAATACACCCGGGACATGTCACCAGGTGAACAGTATAAGTGAGGAGAGTGTGATCCCCTGATGGTTTAATACAAACAGGGCATGTCAACAGGTGAACAGTATAAGTGAGGAGAGTCTGTTCCCCTGATGGTTTAATATACACAGGACATGATACCAGGTGAACAGCATAAGTGAGGAGAGTGAGTTCCCCTAATGGTTTAATATACACGGGACATGTTACCAGGTGAACAGTATATGTGAAGAGAGTGTGTTCCCCTGATGGTTTAATATACATGGGACATGTTACCAGGTGAACAGTATAAGAGAAGAGAGTGTGTTCCCCTGATTGTTTAATACACACGGGACATGTTACCAGGTGACGAGTATAAGTGAGGAGAGTGTGTTCCCCTGATGACTTAATATACACGGGACATGTTAGCAGGTGAACAGTATAAGTGAGGAGAATGTATTCCCCTGATGGTTTAATATACACGGTACATGTTACAAGGTGAACAGTATAAGTGAGGAGAGTGTGTTCCCCTGATGACTTAATATACACGGGACATGTTAGCAGGTGAACAGTATAAGTGAGGAGAATGTATTCCTCTGATGGTTTAATATACACGGGACATGTTACCAGGTGAACAGTATAAGTGAGGAGACTGTTTTCCCCTGATGGTTTAATACACACAAGACATGTCACTAGGTGAACAGTATAAGTGAGGAGAATGTGTTCCGCTGAATGTTTAATATACACGGGACATGTTACCAGGTGAACAGTATATGTGAAGAGAGTGTGTTCCCCTGATGGTTTGATATACATGGGACATGTTACCAGGTGAACAGTATAAGAGAAGAGAGCCTGTTCCCCTGATTGCTTAATATACGTGGGACATGTTACAAGGTGACGAGTATAAGTGAGGAGAGTGTGTTCCCCTCATTGTTTAATATACACAGGACATGTTAGCAGGTGAACAGTATCAGTGAGGAGAATGTGTTCCCCTGATTGTTAAAAATACACGGGACATGTTACCAGGTGAACAGTATAAGTGAGGAGAGTGTGTTCCCCTGATGGTTTAATATTCACGGGACATGTTACCAGGTGAACAGTATAAGTGATGAGACTGTATTCCCCTGATGGTTCAATATACACGGGACATGTTAGCGGGTGAACAGTATAAGTGAGGAGAATGTTTTCCCCTCATGGTTTAATATACATGGGACATGTTACCAGGTGAACAGTATAAGTGAGGAGAGTAGTTCCCCTGATGGTTTAACATGCACGGGACATGTTACCAGGTCAACAGTATAAGTGAGGAGAGTGTGATCCAATGAATGTTTAATATACATGGGACATGTTACCAGGTGAACAGTATAAGTGAGGAGAGTGTGTTCCCATGATGGTTTAACAGGCAGGGGACATGTTACCAGGTGCAAAGTAGAAGTGAGGAGAGTGTGTTCCCCAGATGGTTTAATATACACGGGACATGTTACCAGTTGAACAGTATAAGTGAGGAGAGTATGTTCCCCTGATGGTTCAATATACACGGGACATGTTACCAGGTGAACAGTATAAGTGAGGAGAGTGTGTTCCGCTGATGGTTTAATATACACGGGACATGTTACCAGGTGAACAGTATATGTGAAGAGAGTGTGTTCCCCTGATGGTTTAATATACATGGGACATGTTACCAGGTGAACAGTATAAGAGAAGAGAGCCTGTTCCCCTGATTGCTTAATATACGTGGGACATGTTACAAGGTGACGAGTATAAGTGAGGAGAGTGTGTTCCCCATATTGTTTAATATACACGGGACATGTTAGCAGGTGAACAGTATCAGTGAGGAGAGTGTGTTCCCCTGATGGTTTAATACACACGGGACATGTTACCAGGTGAACAGTATCAGTGAGGAGAGTGTGTTCCCCTGATTGTTAAAAATACACGGGACATGTTACCAGGTGAACAGTATAAGTGAGGAGAGTGTGTTCCCCAGATGGTTTAATATACACGGGACATGTTACCAGGTGAACAGAATAAGTGAGAAGAGTGTGTTCCCCTGATGGTTTAATATACACGGGACTTATTACCAGGTGAACAGTATAAGTGAGCAGAGTGCTTTCCCCTGATGGTTTAATATACACGGGACATGTTACCAGGTGAACAGTATAAGTGAGGAGAGTGTGTTCCCCTGATGGTTTAATATACACGGGACATGTTACCAGGTGAACAGTATAAGTGATGAGACTGTATTCCCCTGATGGTTCAATATACACGGGACATGTTACCAGGTGAACAGTATAAGTGAGGAGAGTGTGTTCCCCTGATGGTTTAATATACACGGGACTTATTACCAGGTGAACAGCATAAGTGAGCAGAGTGCTTTCCCCTGATGGTTTAATATACACGGGACATGTTACCAGGTGAACAGTATAAGTGAGGAGAGTGTGTTCCCCTGATGGTTTAATATACACGGGACATGTTACCAGGTGAACAGTATAAGTGAGGAGAGTGCTTTCCCCTGATGGTTTAATAAACACAGGACATGATACCAGGTGAACAGTATAAGTGAGGAGAGTGTGTTCCCCTGATTGTTTAATATACCCGGGACATGTCATCAGGTGAACAGTATAAGTGAGGAGAGTGCTTTCCCCTGATGGTTTAATAAACACGGGACATGTTACCAGGTGAACAGCAAAAGTGAGGAGAGTGTGTTCCCCTGATGGTTTAATATATACGGGACATGTTACCAGGTGAACAGTATAAGTGAGGATACTGTATTCCCCTGATGGTTCAATATACACGGGACATGTTAGCTGGTGAACAGTATAAGTGAGGAGAGGGCTTTCCCCTGATGGTTTAATATACACGGGACATGTTACCAGGTGAACAGTATAAGTGAGGAGAGTGAGTTCCCCTGATGGTTTAATATACACGGGACATGTTACCAGGTGAACAGTATAAGTGAGGAGAGTGCTTTCCCCTGATGTTTTAATATACACGGGACATGTTACCAGGTGAACAGTATAAGTGAGCTGAATGTGTTCCCCTGATGGTTTAATATACACGGGACATGTTACCAGGTGAACAATATAAGTGCGGAGAATGTGTTCCCGTGATGGTTTAATATACACGGGACATGTTACCAGGTGAACAGTATAACTGAGGAGAATGTGTTCCCCTGATGGTTTAATATACACGGGACATGTTACCAGGTGAACAGTATAAGTGAGGAGAATGTGTTCCACTGATGGTTTAATATACACGGGACATGTTACCAGGTGAACAAAGTAAGTGAGGAGAGTGTGTTCCCATGATGTTTTAACAGGCAGTGGACATGTTACCAGGTGAACAGTAGAAGTGAGGAGAGTGGGTTCTCCTGATTGTTTAATACACACGGGACATGTTGCCAGGTGAAGAGTATAAGTGAAGAGAGTGTGTTCCCCTCATGGTTTAATACACACGGGACATGTTACCAGGTAAACAGTGTAAGTGAGGAGAGTGAGTTCCCCTGATGGTTTAATACAAACAGGACATGTCAACAGGTGAACAGTATAAGTGAGGAGAGTGTGTTCCCCAGATTGTTTAATATACCCGGGACATGTCATCAGGTGAGCAGTATATGTGAGGAGAGTGTGTTCCCCTGATGGTTTACTATACACAGGACATGATACCAGGTGAACAGCATAAGTGAGGAGAGTGTGTTCCCCTGATGGTTTAATATACACGGGACATGTTACCAGGTGAACAGTATAAGTGAGGAGAGTGTTTTCCCTGATGGTTTAATAAACACGGGACATGATACCAGGTGAACAGCAAAAGTGAGGAGAGTGTGTTCCCCTGATGGTATAATATACACGGGACATGTTACCAGGTGAACAGTATAAGTGAGGAGAGGGCTTACCCATGATGGTTTAATATGCACGGGACATGTTAGCTGGTGAACAGTATAAGTGAGGAGAGTGAGTTCCCCTGATGGTTTAATACACACGGGACATGTTACCAGGTGAACAGTATAAGTGAGGAGAGTGAGTTCCCCTGATGGTTTAATATACACGGGACATGTCACCAGGTGAACAGTATAAGTGAGGAGAGTGTGTTCCCCTGATTGTTAAAAATACACGGGACATGTTACCAGGTGAACAGTATCAGTGAGGAGAGTGTGTTCCCCTTATTGTTAAAAATACACGGGACATGTTACCAGGTGAACAGTATAAGTGAGGAGAGTGTGTTCCCCAGATGGTTTAATATACACGGGACATGTTACCAGGTGAACAGTATAAGTGAGAAGAGTGTGTTCCCCTGATGGTTTAATATACACGGGTCTTATTACCAGGTGAACAGAATAAGTGAGCAGAGTGCTTTCCCCTGATGGTTTAATATACACGGGACATGTTACCAGGTGAACAGTATAAGTGAGGAGAGTGTGTTCCCCTGATGGTTTACTATACACGGGACATGTTACCAGGTGAACAGTATAAGTGATGAGACTGTATTCCCCTGATGGTTCAATATACATGGGACATGTTAGCAGGTGATCATTATAAGTGAGGAGAATGTGTTCCCCTCATGGTTTAATATACATGGGACATGTTACCAGGTGAACAGTATAAGTGAGGAGAGTGTGTTCCCCTGATGGTTTAATATACACGGGACATGTTACCAGGTGAACAGTATAAGTGATGAGACTGTATTCCCCTGATGGTTCAATATACATGGGACATGTTAGCAGGTGAACATTATAAGTGAGGAGAATGTGTTCCCCTCATGGTTTAATATACATGGGACATGTTACCAGGTGAACAGTATAAGTGAGGAGAGTGTGTTCCCCTGATGGTTTAATACACCCGGGACATGTCACCAGGTGAACAGTATAAGTGAGGAGAGTGTGATCCCCTGATGGTTTAATACAAACAGGACATGTCAACAGGTGAACAGTATAAGTGAGGAGAGTCTGTTCCCCTGATGGTTTAATATACACAGGACATGATACCAGGTGAACAGCATAAGTGAGGAGATTGTGTTCCCCTGATGGTTTAATATACACGGGACATGTTACCAGGTGAACAGTATAAGTGAGGAGAGTGCTTTCCCCTGATGGTTTAATAAACACAGGACATGATACCAGGTGAACAGTATAAGTGAGGAGAGTGTGTTCCCCTGATTGTTTAATATACCCGGGACATGTCATCAGGTGAACAGTATAAGTGAGGAGAGTGTGTTCCCCTGATGGTTCAATATACATGGGACATGTTAGCAGGTGATCATTATAAGTGAGGAGAATGTGTTCCCCTCATGGTTTAATATACATGGGACATGTTACCAGGTGAACAGTATAAGTGAGGAGAGTGTGTTCCCCTGATGGTTTAATATACACGGGACATGTTACCAGGTGAACAGTATAAGTGATGAGACTGTATTCCCCTGATGGTTCAATATACATGGGACATGTTAGCAGGTGAACATTATAAGTGAGGAGAATGTGTTCCCCTCATGGTTTAATATACATGGGACATGTTACCAGGTGAACAGTATAAGTGAGGAGAGTGTGTTCCCCTGATGGTATAACATGCACGGGACATGTCAGCAGGTCAACAGTATCAGTGAGAAGAGTGTGTTCCCCTGATGGTTTAATACACCCGGGACATGTCACCAGGTGAACAGTATAAGTGAGGAGAGTGTGATCCCCTGATGGTTTAATACAAACAGGACATGTCAACAGGTGAGCAGTAAAAGTGAGGAGAGTCTGTTCCCCTGATGGTTTAATATACACAGGACATGATACCAGGTGAACAGCATAAGTGAGGAGATTGTGTTCCCCTGATGGTTTAATATACACGGGACATGTTACCAGGTGAACAGTATAAGTGAGGAGAGTGCTTTCCCCTGATGGTTTAATAAACACAGGACATGATACCAGGTGAACAGTATAAGTGAGGAGAGTGTGTTCCCCTGATTGTTTAATATACCCGGGACATGTCATCAGGTGAACAGTATAAGTGAGGAGAGTGTGATCCCCTGATGGTTTAATACAAACAGGACATGTCAACAGGTGAACAGTATAAGTGAGGAGAGTCTGTTCCCCTGATGGTTTAATATACACAGGACATGATACCAGGTGAACAGCATAAGTGAGGAGATTGTGTTCCCCTGATGGTTTAATATACACGGGACATGTTACCAGGTGAACAGTATAAGTGAGGAGAGTGCTTTCCCCTGATGGTTTAATAAACACAGGACATGATACCAGGTGAACAGTATAAGTGAGGAGAGTGTGTTCCCCTGATTGTTTAATATACCCGGGACATGTCATCAGGTGAACAGTATAAGTGAGGAGAGTGTGTTCCCCTGATGGTTCAATATACATGGGACATGTTAGCAGGTGATCATTATAAGTGAGGAGAATGTGTTCCCCTCATGGTTTAATATACATGGGACATGTTACCAGGTGAACAGTATAAGTGAGGAGAGTGTGTTCCCCTGATGGTTTAATATACACGGGACATGTTACCAGGTGAACAGTATAAGTGATGTGACTGTATTCCCCTGATGGTTCAATATACATGGGACATGTTAGCAGGTGAACATTATAAGTGAGGAGAATGTGTTCCCCTCATGGTTCAATATACATGGGACATGTTACCAGGTGAACAGTATAAGTGAGGAGAGTGTGTTCCCCTGATGGTTTAACATGCACGGGACATGTCAGCAGGTCAACAGTATCAGTGAGAAGAGTGTGTTCCCCTGATGGTTTAATACACCCGGGACATGTCGCCAGGTGAACAGTATAAGTGAGGAGAGTGTGATCCCCTGATGGTTTAATACAAACAGGACATGTCAACAGGTGAACAGTAAAAGTGAGGAGAGTCTGTTCCCCTGATGGTTTAATATACACAGGACATGATACCAGGTGAACAGCATAAGTGAGGAGATTGTGTTCCCCTGATGGTTTAATATACACGGGACATGTTACCAGGTGAACAGTATAAGTGAGGAGAGTGCTTTCCCCTGATGGTTTAATAAACACAGGACATGATACCAGGTGAACAGTATAAGTGAGGAGAGTGTGTTCCCCTGATTGTTTAATATACCCGGGACATGTCATCAGGTGAACAGTATAAGTGAGGAGAGTGTGATCCCCTGATGGTTTAATACAAACAGGACATGTCAACAGGTGAACAGTATAAGTGAGGAGAGTCTGTTCCCCTGATGGTTTAATATACACAGGACATGATACCAGGTGAACAGCATAAGTGAGGAGATTGTGTTCCCCTGATGGTTTAATATACACGGGACATGTTACCAGGTGAACAGTATAAGTGAGGAGAGTGCTTTCCCCTGATGGTTTAATAAACACAGGACATGATACCAGGTGAACAGTATAAGTGAGGAGAGTGTGTTCCCCTGATTGTTTAATATACCCGGGACATGTCATCAGGTGAACAGTATAAGTGAGGAGAGTGTGTTCCCCTGATGGTTCAATATACATGGGACATGTTAGCAGGTGATCATTATAAGTGAGGAGAATGTGTTCCCCTCATGGTTTAATATACATGGGACATGTTACCAGGTGAACAGTATAAGTGAGGAGAGTGTGTTCCCCTGATGGTTTAATATACACGGGACATGTTACCAGGTGAACAGTATAAGTGATGAGACTGTATTCCCCTGATGGTTCAATATACATGGGACATGTTAGCAGGTGAACATTATAAGTGAGGAGAATGTGTTCCCCTCATGGTTTAATATACATGGGACATGTTAACAGGTGAACAGTATAAGTGAGGAGAGTGTGTTCCCCTGATGGTTTAACATGCACGGGACATGTCAGCAGGTCAACAGTATCAGTGAGAAGAGTGTGTTCCCCTGATGGTTTAATACACCCGGGACATGTCACCAGGTGAACAGTATAAGTGAGGAGAGTGTGATCCCCTGATGGTTTAATACAAACAGGACATGTCAACAGGTGAACAGTAAAAGTGAGGAGAGTCTGTTCCCCTGATGGTTTAATATACACAGGACATGATACCAGGTGAACAGCATAAGTGAGGAGATTGTGTTCCCCTGATGGTTTAATATACACGGGACATGTTACCAGGTGAACAGTATAAGTGAGGAGAGTGCTTTCCCCTGATGGTTTAATAAACACAGGACATGATACCAGGTGAACAGTATAAGTGAGGAGAGTGTGTTCCCCTGATTGTTTAATATACCCGGGACATGTCATCAGGTGAACAGTATAAGTGAGGAGAGTGTGTTCCCCTGATGGTTTAATATACACAGGACATGATACCAGGTGAACAGCATAAGTGAGGAGAGTGTGTTCCCCTGATGGTTTAATATACACGGGACATGTTACCAGGTGAACAGTATAAGTGAGGAGAGTGCTGTCCCCTGATGGTTTAATAAACACGGGACATGTTACCAGGTGAACAGCAAAAGTGAGGAGAGTGTGTTCCCCTGATGGTTTAATATATACGGGACATGTTACCAGGTGAACAGTATAAGTGAGGATACTGTATTCCCCTGATGGTTCAATATACACGGGACATGTTAGCTGGTGAACAGTATAAGTGAGGAGAGGGCTTTCCCCTGATGGTTTAATATACACGGGACATGTTACCAGGTGAACAGTATAAGTGAGGAGAGTGAGTTCCCCTGATGGTTTAATATACACGGGACATGTTACCAGGTGAACAGTATAAGTGTGGAGAGTGCTTTCCCCTGATGTTTTAATATACACGGGACATGTTACCAGGTGAACAGCATAAGTGAGGAGATTGTGTTCCCCTGATGGTTTAATATACACGGGACATGTTACCAGGTGAACAGTATAAGTGAGGAGAGTGCTTTCCCCTGATGGTTTAATAAACACAGGACATGATACCAGGTGAACAGTATAAGTGAGGAGAGTGTGTTCCCCTGATTGTTTAATATACCCGGGACATGTCATCAGGTGAACAGTATAAGTGAGGAGAGTGTGATCCCCTGATGGTTTAATACAAACAGGACATGTCAACAGGTGAACAGTATAAGTGAGGAGAGTCTGTTCCCCTGATGGTTTAATATACACAGGACATGATACCAGGTGAACAGCATAAGTGAGGAGATTGTGTTCCCCTGATGGTTTAATATACACGGGACATGTTACCAGGTGAACAGTATAAGTGAGGAGAGTGCTTTCCCCTGATGGTTTAATAAACACAGGACATGATACCAGGTGAACAGTATAAGTGAGGAGAGTGTGTTCCCCTGATTGTTTAATATACCCGGGACATGTCATCAGGTGAACAGTATAAGTGAGGAGAGTGTGTTCCCCTGATGGTTCAATATACATGGGACATGTTAGCAGGTGATCATTATAAGTGAGGAGAATGTGTTCCCCTCATGGTTTAATATACATGGGACATGTTACCAGGTGAACAGTATAAGTGAGGAGAGTGTGTTCCCCTGATGGTTTAATATACACGGGACATGTTACCAGGTGAACAGTATAAGTGATGAGACTGTATTCCCCTGATGGTTCAATATACATGGGACATGTTAGCAGGTGAACATTATAAGTGAGGAGAATGTGTTCCCCTCATGGTTTAATATACATGGGACATGTTAACAGGTGAACAGTATAAGTGAGGAGAGTGTGTTCCCCTGATGGTTTAACATGCACGGGACATGTCAGCAGGTCAACAGTATCAGTGAGAAGAGTGTGTTCCCCTGATGGTTTAATACACCCGGGACATGTCACCAGGTGAACAGTATAAGTGAGGAGAGTGTGATCCCCTGATGGTTTAATACAAACAGGACATGTCAACAGGTGAACAGTAAAAGTGAGGAGAGTCTGTTCCCCTGATGGTTTAATATACACAGGACATGATACCAGGTGAACAGCATAAGTGAGGAGATTGTGTTCCCCTGATGGTTTAATATACACGGGACATGTTACCAGGTGAACAGTATAAGTGAGGAGAGTGCTTTCCCCTGATGGTTTAATAAACACAGGACATGATACCAGGTGAACAGTATAAGTGAGGAGAGTGTGTTCCCCTGATTGTTTAATATACCCGGGACATGTCATCAGGTGAACAGTATAAGTGAGGAGAGTGTGTTCCCCTGATGGTTTAATATACACAGGACATGATACCAGGTGAACAGCATAAGTGAGGAGAGTGTGTTCCCCTGATGGTTTAATATACACGGGACATGTTACCAGGTGAACAGTATAAGTGAGGAGAGTGCTGTCCCCTGATGGTTTAATAAACACGGGACATGTTACCAGGTGAACAGCAAAAGTGAGGAGAGTGTGTTCCCCTGATGGTTTAATATATACGGGACATGTTACCAGGTGAACAGTATAAGTGAGGATACTGTATTCCCCTGATGGTTCAATATACACGGGACATGTTAGCTGGTGAACAGTATAAGTGAGGAGAGGGCTTTCCCCTGATGGTTTAATATACACGGGACATGTTACCAGGTGAACAGTATAAGTGAGGAGAGTGAGTTCCCCTGATGGTTTAATATACACGGGACATGTTACCAGGTGAACAGTATAAGTGTGGAGAGTGCTTTCCCCTGATGTTTTAATATACACGGGACATGTTACCAGGTGAACAGTATAAGTGAGGAGAATGTGTTCCCCTGACGGTTTAATATACACGGGACATGTTACCAGGTGAACAGTATAAGTGAGGAGAATGTGTTCCCCTGATGGTTTAATATACACGGGACATGTTACCAGGTGAACAGTAGAAGTGCGGAGAATGTGTTCCACTGATGGTTTAATATACACGGGACATGTTACCAGATGAACAAAGTAAGTGAGGAGAGTGTGTTCCCATGATGTTTTAACAGGCAGTGGACATGTTACCAGGTGAACAGTAGAAGTGAGGAGAGTGGGTTCCCCTGATTGTTTAATACACACGGGACATGTTGCCAGGTGAAGAGTATAAGTGAAGAGAGTGTGTTCCCCTCATGGTTTAATACACACGGGACATGTTACCAGGTAAACAGTGTAAGTGAGGAGAGTGAGTTCCCCTGATGGTTTAATACAAACAGGACATGTCAACAGGTGAACAGTATAAGTGAGGAGAGTGTGTTCCCCAGATTGTTTAATATACCCGGGACTTGTCATCAGGTGAGCAGTATATGTGAGGAGAGTGTGTTCCCCTGATGGTTTACTATACACAGGACATGATACCAGGTGAACAGCATAAGTGAGGAGAGTGTGTTCCCCTGATGGTTTAATATACACGGGACATGTTACCAGGTGAACAGTATAAGTGAGGAGAGTGTTTTCCCTGATGGTTTAATAAACACGGGACATGTTACCAGGTGAACAGCAAAAGTGAGGAGAGTGTGTTCCCCTGATGGTATAATATACACGGGACATGTTACCAGGTGAACAGCATAAGTGAGGAGAGGGCTTACCCATGATGGTTTAATATGCACGGGACATGTTACCAGGTGAACAGTATAAGTGAGGAGAGTGAGTATCCCTGATGGTTTAATATACACGGGACATGTCACCAGGTGAACAGTATAAGTGAGAAGAGTGTGTTCCCCTGATTGTTAAAAATACACGGGACATGTCACCAGGTGAACAGTATAAGTGAGAAGAGTGTGTTCCCCTGATTGTTAAAAATACACGGGACATGTTACCAGGTGAACAGTATCAGTGAGGAGAGTGTGTTCCCCTGATTGTTAAAAATACACGGGACATGTTACCAGGTGAACAGTATAAGTGAGGAGAGTGTGTTCCCCAGATGGTTTAATATACACGGGACATGTTACCAGGTGAACAGTATAAGTGAGAAGAGTGTGTTCCCCTGATGGTATAATATACACGGGACATGTTACCAGGTGAACAGTATAAGTGAGGAGAGGGCTTTCCCCTGATCGTTTAATATACACGGGACATGTTACCAGGTGAACAGTATAAGTGAGGAGAGTGTGTTCCCCTGATGGTTTACTATACACGGGACATGTTACCAGGTGAACAGTATAAGTGATGAGACTGTATTCCCCTGATGGTTCAATATACATGGGACATGTTAGCAGGTGATCATTGTAAGTGAGGAGAATGTGTTCCCCTCATGGTTTAATATACATGGGACATGTTACCAGGTGAACAGTATAAGTGAGGAGAGTGTGTTCCCCTGATGGTTTAACATGCACGGGACATGTTACCAGGTCAACAGTATCAGTGAGAAGAGTGTGTTCCCCTGATGGTTTAATACACCCGGGACATGTCACCAGGTGAACAGTATAAGTGAGGAGAGTGTGATCCCCTGATGGTTTAATACAAACAGGACATGTCAACAGGTGAACAGTATAAGTGAGGAGAGTCTGTTCCCCTGATGGTTTACTATACACAGGACATGATACCAGGTGAACAGTATAAGTGAGGAGAGTGTGTTCCCCTGATGGTTTAATATACACGGGACATGTCATCAGGTGAACAGTATAAGTGAGGAGAGTGTGTTCCCCTGATGGTTTAATATACACAGGACATGATACCAGGTGAACAGCATAAGTGAGGAGAGTGTGTTCCCCTGATGGTTTAATATACACGTGACATGTTACCAGGTGAACAGTATAAGTGAGGAGAGTGTGTTCCCCTGATGGTTTAATATACACAGGACATGATACCAGGTGAACAGCATAAGTGAGGAGAGTGTGTTCCCCTGATGGTTTAATATACACAGGACATGATACCAGGTGAACAGCATAAGTGAGGAGAGTGTGTTCCCCTGATGGTTTAATATACACGGGACATGTTACCAGGTGAACAGTATAAGTGAGGAGAGTGCTTTCCCCTGATGTTTTAATAAACACGGGACATGTTAACAGGTGAACAGCAAAAGTGAGGAGAGTGTGTTCCCCTGATGGTTTAATATATACGGGACATGTTACCAGGTGATCAGTATAAGTGAGGATACTGTATTCCCCTGATGCTTCAATTTACACGGGACATGTTAGCTGGTGAACAGTATAAGTGAGGAGAGGGCTTTCCCCTGATGGTTTAATATACACGGGACATGTTACCAGGTGAACAGTATAAGTGAGGAGAGTGAGTTCCCCTGATGGTTTAATATACACGGGACATGTTACCAGGTGAACAGTATAAGTGAGGAGAGTGCTTTCCCCTGATGTTTTAATATACACGGGACATGTTACCAGGTGAACAGTATAAGTGAGGAGAATGTGTTCCCCTGATGGTTTAATATACACGGGACATGTTACCAGGTGAACAATATAAGTGCGGAGAATGTGTTCCCCTGATGTTTTAATATACACGGGACATGTTACCAGGTGAACAGTATAAGTGAGGAGAATGTGTTCCCCTGATTTTTTAATATACACGGGACATGTTACCAGGTGAACAGTATAAGTGAGGAGAATGTGTTCCACTGATGGTTTAATATACACGGGACATGTTACCAGGTGAACAAAGTAAGTGAGGAGAGTGTGTTCCCATGATGTTTTAACAGGCAGTGGACATGTTACCAGGTGAACAGTAGAAGTGAGGAGAATGGGTTCCCCTGATTGTTTAATACACACGGGACATGTTGCCAGATGAAGAGTATAAGTGAAGAGAGTGTGTTCCCCTCATGGTTTAATACACACGGGACATGTTACCAGGTAAACAGTGTAAGTGAGGAGAGTGAGTTCCCCTGATGGTTTAATACAAACAGGACATGTCAACAGGTGAACAGTATGAGTGAGGAGAGTGTGTTCCCCAGATTGTTTAATATACACAGGACATGTTACCAGGTGAACAGTATAAGTGAGGAAAGTGTGTTCCCCTGATTGTTTAATGCACACGGGACATGTTACCAGGTAAACAGTATAAGTGAGGAGACTGTGTTCCCCTGATGGTTTAATAGACACAAGACATGTTACCAGGTGAAGAGTATAAGTGAAGAGAGTATGTTCCCCTGATGGTTTAATATACACAGGACATGTCACCTGGTGAACAGTATAAGTGAGGAGAGTGTGTTCCCCTGATTGTTTAATACACACGGGACATGTCACCAGGTGAACAGTGTAAGTGAGGAGAGTGTGTTCCCCTGATTGTTTAATACACACGGGACATGTTACCAGGTGAACAGTATAAGTGAGGAGAGTGTGTTCCCTGATTGTTTAATGCACACGGGACATGTTACCAGATGAACAGTATAAGTGAGGAGAGTGTGTTCCCCTGATTGTTTAATACACATGGGACATGTCACCAGGTGAACAGAATAAGTGAGGAGAGTGAGTTCCCATGATGGTTTGACTTACACGGGACATGTTACCAGGTGAACAGTATAAGAGAGGTGATTGCGTTCCCCTGATGGTTTAATATACGCGGGACATGTCACCAGGTGAACAGTATAAGTGAGCGGAGTGTGTTCCCCTGATGGTTCTATCTACACGGGACATGTCAACAGGTGAACAGTACAAGTGAGCAGAGTGTGTTCCCCTGATGGTTTAATATTCACAGGACATGTCACTAGGTGAAAAGCATAAGTGAGGAGAGTGTGTTCCCCAGATGGCTTAATATGCACGGGACATGTTACCAGGTGAACAGTATAAGTGAGGAGAGTGAGTTCCCCTGATGGTTTAATATACACGGGACATGTTACCAGGTGAAGAGCAGAAGAGAGGAGAGTGTGTTCCCCTGATTGTTTAATAAACTTGGGACATGTTACCAGGTGAACAGTATAAGTGAGGAGAGTGTGTTCCCCTGATGGTTTAAAATACACGGGACACGTTACCTGATGAAGAGTATAAGTGAGGAGAGTGTGTTCCCCTGATTGTTTAATGCACGCGGGACATGTCACCAGGTGAACAGTATAAGTGAGGAGAGTGTATTCCCCTGATGGTTTTATGCGCACGAGACATGTCACCAGGTGAAGAGTATAAGTGAGGAGTGTGTGTTCCCCTGATGGTTTAACATGCACGGGACATTTTACCAGGTGAACAGTATCAGTGAGGTGATTGTGTTCCCCTGATGGTTTAATATACACGGGACATGTTACCAGGTGAACAGTATAAGTGTTCCCCTGATGGTTTCATATACACGGGACACGTCACCAGGTGAACAGTATAAGTGAGGAGAATGTGTTCCCCTGATGGTTTAATATACACGGGACATGTTACCAGGTGAACAGTATAAGTGAGGAGAATGTGTTCCACTGATGGTTTAATATACACGGGACATGTTACCAGGTGAACAAAGTAAGTGAGGAGAGTGTGTTCCCATGATGTTTTAACAGGCAGTGGACATGTTACCAGGTGAACAGTAGAAGTGAGGAGAGTGGGTTCCCCTGATTGTTTAATACACACGGGACATGTTGCCAGGTGAAGAGTATAAGTGAAGAGAGTGTGTTCCCCTCATGGTTTAATACACACGGGACATGTTACCAGGTAAACAGTGTAAGTGAGGAGAGTGAGTTCCCCTGATGGTTTAATACAAACAGGACATGTCAACAGGTGAACAGTATGAGTGAGGAGAGTGTGTTCCCCAGATTGTTTAATATACACAGGACATGTTACCAGGTGAACAGTATAAGTGAGGAAAGTGTGTTCCCCTGATTGTTTAATGCACACGGGACATGTTACCAGGTAAACAGTATAAGTGAGGAGACTGTGTTCCCCTGATGGTTTAATATACACAAGACATGTTACCAGGTGAAGAGTATAAGTGAAGAGAGTATGTTCTCCTGATGGTTTAATATATACAGGACATGTCACCTGGTGAACAGTATAAGTGAGGAGAGTGTGTTCCCCTGATTGTTTAATACACACGGGACATGTCACCAGGTGAACAGTGTAAGTGAGGAGAGTGTGTTCCCCTGATTGTTTAATACACACGGGACATGTTACCAGGTGAACAGTATAAGTGAGGAGAGTGTGTTCCCTGATTGTTTAATGCACACGGGACATGTTACCAGATGAACAGTATAAGTGAGGAGAGTGTGTTCCCCTGATTGTTTAATACACATGGGACATGTCACCAGGTGAACAGAATAAGTGAGGAGAGTGAGTTCCCATGATGGTTTGACTTACACGGGACATGTTACCAGGTGAACAGTATAAGAGAGGAGATTGCGTTCCCCTGATGGTTTAATATATGCGGGACATGTCACCAGGTGAACAGTAGAAGTGAGCAGAGTGTGTTCCCCTGATGGTTCTATCTACACGGGACATGTCAACAGGTGAACAGTACAAGTGAGCAGAGTGTGTTCCCCTGATGGTTTAATATTCACAGGACATGTCACTAGGTGAAAAGTATAAGTGAGTAGAGTGAGTTCCACAGATGGCTTAATATGCACGGGACATGTTACCAGGTGAACAGTATAAGTGAGGAGAGTGAGTTCCCCTGATGGTTTAATATACACAAGACATGTTACCAGGTGAACAGTATATGTGAGGAGAGTGTGTTGCCCTGATGATTTAATATACACGGGACATGTTACCAGGTGAGGAGCAGAAGAGAGGAGAGTGTGTTCCCCTGATTGTTTAATAAACTTGGGACATGTTACCAGGTGAACAGTATAAGTGAGGAGAGTGTGTTCCCCTGATGGTTTAAAATACACGGGACACGTTACCTGATGAAGAGTATAAGTGAGGAGAGTGTGTTCCCCTGATTGTTTAATGCACGCGGGACATGTCACCAGGTGAACAGTATAAGTGAGGAGAGTGTATTCCCCTGATGGTTTTATGCGCACGAGACATGTCACCAGGTGAAGAGTATAAGTGAGGAGTGTGTGTTCCCCTGATGGTTTAACATGCACGGGACATTTTACCAGGTGAACAGTATCAGTGAGGTGATTGTGTTCCCCTGATGGTTTAATATACACGGGACACGTCACCAGGTGAACAGTATAAGTGAGGAGAGTGTGTTCCCCTGATGGTTTAATATACACGGGACATGTTACCAGCTCTAGAGTAGAAGTGAGGAGAGTATGTTCCCCTGATTGTTTAATGAACACGGGACATGTCACCAGGTGAACAGTATAAGTGAGGAGAGTGTGTTCCCCTGATTGTTTAATGAACACGGGGCATGTCACCAGGTGAACAGTATAAGTGAGGAGGGTGTGTTTCCCTGATTGTTTAATGAACACGGGACATGTCACCAGGTGAACAGTATAAGTGAGGAGATTGTGTTCCCGTGATTGTTTAATTCACACGGGACATGTTACCAGGTGAACAGAATAGTGAGGAGAGTGTGTTCCCCGGATTTTGTAATGCAGACGGGACATGTTACCAGGTGAACAGTATAAGTGAGGAGAGTGTGTTCCCTGATTGTTTAATATACACGGGACATGTTACCAGGTGAACAGTATAAGTGAGGAGAGTGTGTTCCCCTGATGGTTTCTTATACATGGGACATGTTACCAGGTGAACAGTATAAGTGAAGAGAGTGTGTTCCCCTGATGGTTTAATATACACAGGACATGTTACCAAGTGAACAGTATAAGTGAGGAGTGTGTGTTCCCCTGATTGTTTAATACACACGGGACATGTTATCAGATGAACAGTATAAGTGAGGAGAGTGTGTTCCCCTGATTGTTTAATACGCACGGTACATGTTACCAGGTGAACAGAATAGTGAGGAGAGTGTTTTCCCCTGATGGTTTAATATACACGGGACATGTTACCAGGTGAAGAGCTGAAGTGAGGAGAGTGTGTTCCCCTGATTGTTTAATATACACAGGACTTGTCACCAGGTGAAGAGTCTTTGTGAGGAGAGTGTGTTCCCCTGATGGTTTAACATACACGTGACATTTTACCAGGTAAACAGTATAAGTGAGGAGATTGAGTTCCCCTGATGGTTTAATATACACGGGACATGTTACCAGGTGAACAGTATAAGTGAGGAGAGTGTGTTCCCCTGATTGTTTAATACGCACGGGACATGTCACCAGGTGAACAGTATATGTGAGCAGAGTGCGTTCCCCTGATGGTTTAAGATACACGGGACATGTTGCCAGGTGAACAGTAGAAGTGAGGAGAGTGTGTTCCCCTGATGTTTTAATATACACGGGACATGTTACCAGGTGAACAGTATAAGTGAGGAGAGTGTGTTGCCCTGATGGTTTAATATACACGGGACCTGTTACCAGGTGAACAGTATAAGTGAGGAGAGTGTGTTCCCCTGATGGTTTAATATACACGGGACATGTTACCAGGTGAACAGGATAAGTGAGGAGAGTGTGTTGCCCTGATGGTTTAATATACACAGGACATGTTACCAGGTGCACAGTATAAGTGAGGAGAGTGTGTTCCCCTAATGGTTTAATACACACATGACATGTTACCAGGTGAACAGTATAAGTGAGCAGAGTGTGTTCCCATGATTGTTTAATGTACGTGGGACATGTTACCAGGTGAACAGTATAAGTGAGGAGAGTGTGTTCCCCTGATGGTATAATATACACGGGACATGTTACCAGGTGAACAGTATAAGTGAGGAGAGTTTGTTCTCCTGATTGTTTAATATACACGGGACATGTCAACAGGTGAACAGTATAAGTGAGGAGAGTGTGTTGCCCTGATGATTTAATACACAAAGGACATGTCACCATGTGAACAGTAGAAGTGAGGAGAGTGTGTTCACCTGATGGGTTAATACAGACGGGACATGTCACCAGGTGAACAGTATAAGTGAGGAGAGTGTGTGCCCCTGATGGTTTAATATACACGGGACATGTTACCAGGTGTACAGTATAAGTGAGGAGAGTGTGTTCCCCTGATTGTTGAATACACACGGGACATGTTACCAGGTGAACAGTATAAGTGAGGAGAGTGCGTTCCCCTGATGGTTTAATACACAAAGGACATGTCACCATGTGAACAGTAGAAGTGAGGAGAGTGTGTTCACCTGATGGGTTAATACAGACGGGACATGTCACCAGGTGAACAGTATAAGTGAGGAGAGTGTGTGCCCCTGATGGTTTAATATACACGGGACATGTTACCAGGTGTACAGTATAAGTGAGGAGAGTGTGTTCCCCTGATTGTTGAATACACACGGGACATGTTACCAGGTGAACAGTATAAGTGAGGAGAGTGTGTTCCCCTGATGGTTTAATATACACGGGACATGTTACGAGGTTAACAGTAGAAGTGAGGAGAGTGTGTTCCCCTGATGGTTTAATATACACGAGACATGTTACCAGCTCAAGAGTAGGAGTGAGGAGAGTGTGTTCCCCTGATTGTTTAATACGCACGGGACATGTCACCAGGTGAACAGTATATGTGAGGAGAGTATGTTCCCCTGATGGTTTAATATACACGGGACATGTAACCATGTGAACAGTATAAGTGAGCGGAGTGTGTTCCCCTGATAGTTTAATATGCACGGGAAATGTTACCCGGTGAACAGTATAAGTGAGGAGAGCATTTTCCCCTCATGGTTTAATACACACGGGACATGTTACCAGGTGAACAGTATAAGTGAGGAGAGTGTGTTCTCCTGATGGTTTAATATGCACGGGACATGTTACCAGATGAACAGTATAAGTGAGGAGAGTGTGTTCCCCTGATTGTTTAATATTCACAGGACATGTTACCAGGTGAACAGTATCAGGGAGGAGAGTGTGTTCCCCTGATTGTTTAATACAAACAGGCCATGTTACCAGGTGAACAGTATAAGTGAGGAGAGTGTGTTGCCCTGATGGTTTAAAATACACGCGACATGTTACGAGGTGAACAGTATAAGTGAGGAGAATGTGTTCCCCTGATGGTTTCATATACATGGGACATGTCACCAGATGAAAAGTATAAGTGAGGAGAGTGTGTTCCCCTGATGGTTTAATATACACGGGACATTTTACCAGTTGAACAGTATAAGTGAGGAGAGTGTGTTCCCCTGATGGTTTAATACGCACGGGACATGTCACCAGGTGAACCGTGTAAGTGAGGTGAGTGTGTTCCCCTGATTGTTTAATATTCACAGGACATGTTACCAGGTGAACAGTATAAGGGAGGAGAGTGTGTTCCCCTGATTGTTTAATACAAACAGGCCATGTTACCAGGTGAACAGTATAAGTGAGGAGAGTGTGTTGCCCTGATGGTTTAATATACACGCGACATGTTACAAGGTGAACAGTATAAGTGAGGAGAATGTGTTCCCCTGATGGTTTCATATACATGGGACATGTCACCAGATGAAAAGTATAAGTGAGGAGAGTGTGTTCCCCTGATGGTTTAATATACACGGGACAGTTTACCAGTTGAACAGTATAAGTGAGGAGATTGTGTTCCCCTGATGTTTTAATACGCACGGGGCACGTCACCAGGTGAACCGTGTAAGTGAGGTGAGTGTGTTCCCCTGATTGTTTAATATACACAGGACATGTTACCACATGAATTGTATAATTGAGCAGATTGTGTTCTCCTGATGGTTTAATATTCACGGGACATGTTACCAGGTGAACAGTATAAGTGAGGAGAGTGTGTTCCCCTGATGGTTTAATACGCACGGGACATGTTACCAGGTGAACAGTATAAGTGAGGAGAGGGTATTCACCAGATTCTTTAATACACACGGGACATGTCACCAGGAGAACAGAATAAGTGAGGAGAGTGTGTTCCCCTGATTGTTTAATACACACGGGACATGTTACCAGGTGAACAGTATAATTGAGGAGAGTGTGTTCCCCTGATTGTTTAATACACACGGGACATGTTACCAGTTGAACAGTATAAGTGAGGAGAGTGTATTGACCAGATTCTTTAATACACACGGGACATGTTACCAGATGAACAGTATAAGTGAGGAGAGTGTGTTCTCCTGATTGTTTAATACACACGGGACATATTACCAGGTGAACAGTATAATTGAGCAGAGTGTATTCCCCTGATTGTTTAATACACACGGGACATGTTACCAGTTGAACAGTATAAGAGAGGAGAGTGTATTCACCAGATTCTTTAATACACACGGGACATGTTACCAGATGAACAGTATAAGTGAGGAGAGTGTGTTCTCCTGATTGTTTAATATACACGGGACACGTCACCAGGTGAACAGTATAAGTGAGGAGAGTGTGCTCCCCTGATGGTTTAATACACATGGGACATGTCACCAGGTGAACAGTAGAAGTGAGGAGACTGTGTTCCCCCGATTTTTAAATATACACGGGACATGTTACCATGTGAACAGTATAAGTGAGCGGAATGTGTTCCCCTGATGGTTTAATATGCACGGGACATGTTACCAGATGAACAGTATAAATGAGGAGAGTGTGTTTCCCTGATGGTTTAATACGCACGGGACATGTTCCCAGATGAACAGTATAAGTGAGGAGAGTGTGTTCCCCTGATGGTTTAATATACACGGGACATGTTCCCAGGTGAACAGTATAAGTGAGGAGAGAGCTTTCCCCTGATGGTTTAATATACACGGGACATGTTACCAGGTGAACAGTATAAGTGAGGAGAGGGCTTTCCCCTGATGGTTTAATATACACGGGACATGATACCAGGTGAACAGTATAAGTGAGGAGAGAGTGTTCCCTGATGGTTTAATATACATGGGACACGTTACCAGGTGAACAGTATAAGAGAAGAGAGTGTGTTCCCCTGATTGTTTAATACACACAGGACATGTCAACAGGTGAACAGTATAAGTGAGGAGAATGTGTTCCCCTGATGGTTTAATACACACAGGACATGTCAACAGGTGAACAGTATAAGTGAGGTGAGTGTGTTCCCCTGATGCTTTAATACACACAGGACATGTTACCAGGTGAACAGTATAAGTGAGGAGAGTGTGTTCCCCTGATGCTTTAATACACACAGGACATGTACCCAACTGAACAGTATATGTGAGGAGAGTGTGTTCCCCTGATGGTTTAATACTGACAGGACATTTCCCCAGGTGAACATTATAAGTGAGGAGAGTGTGTTCCCCTGATTGTTTAATACACACAGGACATGTCACCAGGTGAACAGTATAAGTGAGGAGAGAGTGTTCCCTGATGGTTTAATATACATGGGACACGTTACCAGGTGAACAGTATAAGAGAAGAGAGTGTGTTCCCCTGATTGTTTAATACCTACGGGACATGTTACCAGGTGAACAGTATAAGTGTGGAGAGTGTGTTCCCCTGATGGTTTAATATGCACGGGACATGTTACCAGGTGAACAGTATAAGTGAGGAGAGTGTGTTCCCCAGATGGTTTAATTCTCACGTGACATGTTAGCAGGTGAGCAGTATAAGAGAGGAGAGTGTGTTCCCCTGATTGTTTAAAACACACGACATGTTAACTGGTGAACAGTATAAGTGAGGAGAGTGTGTTCCCCTGATGGTTTAATTCTCACGGGACATGTTACCAGGTGAGCAGTATAAGTGAGGAGAGTGTGTTCCCCTCATGGTTTAATACACACAGGACATGTCGACAGGTGAACAGTATAAGTGAAGAGAGTGAGTTCCCCTGATGGTTTAATATACACGGGACATGTAACCAAGTGAACAGTTTAAGGGAGGAGAGTGTGTTCCCCTGATGGTTTAACACGCACGGGACATGTTACCAGGTGAACAGTATAAGTGAGGACAGTGTGTTCCCCTGATTGTTTAATATACACGGGACATGTTACCAGGTGAACAGTATAAGTGAGGAGAGTGTGTTCCCCTGATTGTTTAATACACACGGGACATGTTCCCAGGTGAACAGTATAAGTGAAGAGAGTGTGTTCCCCTGAATGTTTAATACACACGGGACATGTAACCAAGTGAACAGTATCTGTTAGGAGAGTGTGTTCCCCTGATTGTTTAATACGCACTGGACATGTTACCAGGTGTACAGTGTAAGTGAAGAGATTGTGTTCCCCTGATTGTTTAATACACACGGGACATGTAACCAAGTGAACAGTATCTGTGAGGAGAGTGTGTTCCCCTGATTGTTTAATACGCACTGGACATGTTACCAGGTGAACAGTATAAGTGAGGAGAGTGTGTTCCACTGATTGTTTAATATACACGGGACATGTCACCAGGTGAACAGTATAAGTGAGGAGAGTGTGTACCCCTGATTGTTAAATACACACGGGACATGTTACCAGGTGAACAGTATAAGTGAGGAGAGTGTGTTCCCCTGATGGTTTAATATACACAGGACATGATACCCGGTGAACAGCATATGTGAGGAGAATGTGTTCCCCTGTTGGTTTAATATACACGGGACATGATACCAGGTGAACAGTATAAGTGAGGAGAATGTGTTCCCCTGATGGTTTAATACGCACGGGACATGTTACCAGGTGAACAGTGTAAGTGAGGAGAATGAGTTCCCCTGCTGGTTTAATACAAACAGGACATTTTACCAGGTGAACAGTAAAAGTGAGGAGAGTGTGTTCCTCTGATGGTTTAATATACACGGGACATGTTACCAGGTCAACAGTATAGGTGAGGAGAGTGTGTTCCCCTGATGGTATAATATACACGGGACATGTTACCAGGTGAACAGTATAAGCGAAGAGAGCGTGTTCCCCTGATTGCTTAATATACGTGGGACATGTTACCAGGTGACGAGTATAAGTGAGGAGAGTGTGTTCCCCTGATGGTTGAATATACACGGGACATGTTACAACGTGAACAGTATAAGCGAGGATGGTGTGTTCCCCTGATTGTTTAATATACACGGGACATGTTACCAGGTGAACAGTATAAGTGAGGAGAGTGTGTTCCCCTGATGGTTTAATATACACGGGACATGTTACCAGGTGAACAGTATAAGTGAGGACAGTGTGTTCCCCAGATGGTTTAATATACACGGGACATGTTGCCAGGTGAACAGTATAAGTGAGGAGACTGTTTTCCCCAGATGGTTCAATATACACGGGACATGTTAGCAGGTGAACTGTATAAGTGAGGAGAATGTGTTCCCCTGATGGTTTAATATACACGGGACATGTTACCAGGTGAACAGTATAAGTGAGGAGAGTGTGTTCCCCTGATGGTTTCATATACACGGGACATGTTACAACGTGAACAGTGTATGTGAAGAGAGTGTGTTCCCCTGATGGTTTAATATACATGGGACATGTTACCAGGTGAAAAGTATAAGTGAGGAGAGTGTGTTCCCCTGATTGTTTAATACTCACGGGACATGTTACCAGGTGAGCATTATAAGTGAGGAGAGTGTGTTCCCCTGATGGTTTAACACGCACGGGACGTGTCACCAGGTGAAGAGTAGAAGTGAGGAGAGTGTGTTCCCATGATGGTCTAACATACACGGGACATGTTACCAGGTGAACAATATATGTGAAGAGAGTGTGTTCCCCTGATGGTTTAATATACATGGGACATGTTACCAGGTGAACAGTATAAGTGAAGAGAGCGTGTTCCCCTGATTGCTTAATATACGTGGGACATGTTGACAGGTGACGAGTATAAGTCAGGAGAGTGTGTTCCCCTCATTGTTTAATATACACGGGACATGTTCGCAGGTGAACAGTATCAGTGAGGAGAATGTGTTCCCCTGATGGTTTAATATACACGGGACATGTTACCAGGTGAACAGTATAAGTGAGGAGAGTGTGTTCCCCTGATTGTTAAATATACACGGGACATGTTACCAGGTGAACTGTATAAGTGAGGAGAGTGTGTTCCCCTGATGATTTAACATACACGGGACATGTTACCAGGTGAACAGTATAAGTGAGGAGAGTGTGTTCCCCTGATGGTATAATATACACGGACATGTTACCAGGTGAACAGTATAAGTGAGGAGACTGTATTCCCCTGATGGTTCAATATACAAGGGACATGTTACCAGGCGAACAGCATAAGTGAGGAGAGTGTGTTCCCCTGAATGTTTATTACTCACGGGAGTTGATACCAGTTGAACAGTATAAGTGAGGAGAGTGTGTTCCCCTGATTGTTTAATATACGAGGGACATGTTACCAGGTGACGAGTATAAGTGAGGCGAGTGTGTTCCCCTGATGGTTTAATATACACGGGGCATGTAAACAGCTGAACAGTATAAGTGAGGAGAATGTGTTCCGCTGATGGTTTAATATACACGGGACATGTTAGCAGGTGAACAGTATAAGTGAGGAGAATGTGTTCCGCTGATGGTTTAATATACACGGGACATGTTACCAGGTGAACAGTATAAGTGAGGAGAGTGTATTCCCCTGATGGTTTAATATACACGGGACATGTTACCAGGTGAGCAGGATAAGTGAGGAGAGTGTTTTCCCCTGATGGTTTAACACGCACGGGACGTGTCACCAGGTGAAGAGTAGAAGTGAGGAGAGTGTGTTCCCCTGATGGTCTAATATACATGGGACATGTTACAACGTGAACAGTGTATGTGAAGAGAGTGTGTTCCCCTGATGGTTTAATACACATGGGACATGTTACCAGGTGAAAAGTATAAGTGAGGAGAGTGTGTTCCCCTGATGGTTTAACACGCACGGGACGTGTCACCAGGTGAAGAGTAGAAGTGAGGAGAGTGTGTTCCCCTGATGGTCTAACATACACGGGACATGTTACCAGGTGAACAATATATGTGAAGAGAGTGTGTTCCCCTGATGGTTTAATATACATGGGACATGTTACCAGGTGAACAGTATAAGTGAGGAGAGTCTGATCCCTTGATGGTTTAATATCCACGGGACATGTTCCCAGGTGAACAGTATAAGTGAAGAGAGTGTGTTCCCCTGAATGTTTAATACACACGGGACATGTAACCAAGTGAACAGTATCTGTTAGGAGAGTGTGTTCCCCTGATTGTTTAATACGCACTGGACATGTTACCAGGTGAACAGTATAAGTGAGGAGAGTGTGTTCCCCTGATGGTTTAATATACACAGGACATGATACCCGGTGAACAGCATATGTGAGGAGAATGTGTTCCCCTGTTGGTTTAATATACACGGGACATGATACCAGGTGAACAGTATAAGTGAGGAGAATGTGTTCCCCTGATGGTTTAATACGCACGGGACATGTTACCAGGTGAACAGTGTAAGTGAGGAGAATGAGTTCCCCTGCTGGTTTAATACAAACAGGACATTTTACCAGGTGAACAGTAAAAGTGAGGAGAGTGTGTTCCCCTGATGGTATAATATACACGGGACATGTTACCAGGTGAACAGTATAAGCGAAGAGAGCGTGTTCCCCTGATTGCTTAATATACGTGGGACATGTTACCAGGTGACGAGTATAAGTGAGGAGAGTGTGTTCCCCTGATGGTTGAATATACACGGGACATGTTACAACGTGAACAGTATAAGCGAGGATGGTGTGTTCCCCTGATTGTTTAATATACACGGGACATGTTACCAGGTGAACAGTATAAGTGAGGAGAGTGTGTTCCCCTGATGGTTTAATATACACGGGACATGTTACCAGGTGAACAGTATAAGTGAGGACAGTGTGTTCCCCAGATGGTTTAATATACACGGGACATGTTGCCAGGTGAACAGTATAAGTGAGGAGACTGTTTTCCCCAGATGGTTCAATATACACGGGACATGTTAGCAGGTGAACAGAATAAGTGAGGAGAATGTGTTCCCCTGATGGTTTAATATACACGGGACATGTTACCAGGTGAACAGTATAAGTGAGGAGAGTGTATTCCCCTGATGGTTTCATATACACGGGACATGTTACAACGTGAACAGTGTATGTGAAGAGAGTGTGTTCCCCTGATGGTTTAATATACATGGGACATGTTACCAGGTGAAAAGTATAAGTGAGGAGAGTGTGTTCCCCTGATGGTTTAACACGCAAGGGACGTGTCACCAGGTGAAGGGTAGAAGTGAGGAGAGTGTGTTCCCATGATGGTCTAACATACACGGGACATGTTACCAGGTGAACAATATATGTGAAGAGAGTGTGTTCCCCTGATGGTTTAATATACATGGGACATGTTACCAGGTGAACAGTATAAGTGAAGAGAGCGTGTTCCCCTGATTGCTTAATATACGTGGGACATGTTGACAGGTGACGAGTATAAGTCAGGAGAGTGTGTTCCCCTCATTGTTTAATATACACGGGACATGTTCGCAGGTGAACAGTATCAGTGAGGAGAATGTGTTCCCCTGATGGTTTAATATACACGGAACATGTTACCAGGTGAACAGTATAAGTGAGGAGAGTGTGTTCCCCTGATTGTTAAATATACACGGGACATGTTACCAGGTGAACTGTATAAGTGAGGAGAGTGTGTTCCCCTGATGATTTAACAGACACGGGACATGTTACCAGGTGAACAGTATAAGTGAGGAGAGTGTGTTCCCCTGATGGTATAATATACACGGACATGTTACCAGGTGAACAGTATAAGTGAGGAGACTGTATTCCCCTGATGGTTCAATATACAAGGGACATGTTACCAGGTGAACAGCATAAGTGAGGAGAGTGTGTTCCCCTGAATGTTTATTACTCACGGGAGTTGATACCAGTTGAACAGTATAAGTGAGGAGAGTGTGTTCCCCTGATTGTTTAATATACGAGGGACATGTTACCAGGTGACGAGTATAAGTGAGGCGAGTGTGTTCCCCTGATGGTTTAATATACACGGGACATGTAAACAGCTGAACAGTATAAGTGAGGAGAATGTGTTCCGCTGATGGTTTAATATACACGGGACATGTTAGCAGGTGAACAGTATAAGTGAGGAGAATGTGTTCCGCTGATGGTTTAATATACACGGGACATGTTGCCAGGTGAACAGTATAAGTGAGGAGAGTGTATTCCCCTGATGGTTTAATATACACGGGACATGTTACCAGGTGAGCAGGATAAGTGAGGAGAGTGTTTTCCCCTGATGGTTTAACACGCACGGGACGTGTCACCAGGTGAAGATTAGAAGTGAGGAGAGTGTGTTCCCCTGATGGTCTAATATACATGGGACATGTTACAACGTGAACAGTGTATGTGAAGAGAGTGTGTTCCCCTGATGGTTTAATACACATGGGACATGTTACCAGGTGAAAAGTATAAGTGAGGAGAGTGTGTTCCCCTGATGGTTTAACACGCACGGGACGTGTCACCAGGTGAAGAGTAGAAGTGAGGAGAGTGTGTTCCCCTGATGGTCTAACATACACGGGACATGTTATCAGGTGAACAATATATGTGAAGAGAGTGTGTTCCCCTGATGGTTTAATATACATGGGACATGTTACCAGGTGAACAGTATAAGTGAGGAGAGTCTGATCCCTTGATGGTTTAATATCCACGGGACATGTTACCAGGTGAACAGTATAATTGAGGAGAGTGTGTTCCACTGATGGTTTAATACTGAGGGGACATGTTACCAGGTGAACAGCATAAGTGAGGAGAGTGTGTTCCCCTGATTGTTGAATATACACGGGACATGTTACCTAGTGAACAGTATAAGTGAGGAGAGTGTGTTCCCCTGATGATTTAACATACACGGGACATGTTACCAGGTGAACAGTATAAGTGAGGAGAGTGTGTTCCCCTGATGGTATAATATACACGGGACATGTTACCAGGTGAACAGTATAAGTGAGGAGACTGTATTCCCCTGATGGAACAATATACAAGGGACATGTTAGCAGGTGAACAGCATAAGTGAGGAGAATGTGTTCCCCTGATGGTTTAATATAGACGGGACATGTTACCAGGTGAACAGTATAAGTGAGAAGAGTGTGTTCCCCTGATGGTTTAATATACACGGGACATGTTACAACGTGAACAGCATAAGTGAGGAGAGTGTGTTCCCCTGATTGTTTAATACTCACGGGAGATGTTACCAGGTGAGCAGTATAAGTGAGGAGAGTGTGTTCCCCTGATGGTTTCGCACGCACGGGACGTGTCACCAGGTGAAGAGTAGAAGTGAGGAGACTGTGTTCCCCTGATTGTTTAATACACACGTGACATGTTACCAGGTGAACAGTATATGTGAAGAGAGTGTCTTCCCCTGATGGTTTAATATACACGGGACATGCAAACAGGTGAACAGTATAAGTGAGGAGAGTGTGTTCCCCTGATTGTTTAATACACACGGGACATGTTACCAGTTGAACAGTATAAGTGAGGAGAGTGTATTCACCAGATTCTTTAATACACACGGGACATGTTACCAGATGAACAGTATAAGTGAGGAGAGTGTGTTCTCCTGATTGTTTAATATACACGGGACACGTCACCAGGTGAACAGTATAAGTGAGGAGTGTGTGCTCCCCTGATGGTTTAATACACATGGGACATGTCACCAGGTGAACAGTAGAAGTGAGGAGACTGTGTTCCCCCGATTTTTAAATATACACGGGACATGTTACCATGTGAACAGTATAAGTGAGCGGAATGTGTTCCCCTGATGGTTTAATATGCACGGGACATGTTACCAGATGAACAGTATAAATGAGGAGAGTGTGTTTCCCTGATGGTTTAATACGCACGGGACATGTTCCCAGATGAACAGTATAAGTGAGGAGAGTGTGTTCCCCTGATGGTTTAATATACACGGGACATGTTCCCAGGTGAACAGTATAAGTGAGGAGAGAGCTTTCCCCTGATGGTTTAATATACACGGGACATGTTACCAGGTGAACAGTATAAGTGAGGAGAGGGCTTTCCCCTGATGGTTTAATATACACGGGACATGATACCAGGTGAACAGTATAAGTGAGGAGAGAGTGTTCCCTGATGGTTTAATATACATGGGACACGTTACCAGGTGAACAGTATAAGAGAAGAGAGTGTGTTCCCCTGATTGTTTAATACACACAGGACATGTCAACAGGTGAACAGTATAAGTGAGGAGAATGTGTTCCCCTGATGGTTTAATACACACAGGACATGTCAACAGGTGAACAGTATAAGTGAGGTGAGTGTGTTCCCCTGATGCTTTAATACACACAGGACATGTTACCAGGTGAACAGTATAAGTGAGGAGAGTGTGTTCCCCTGATGCTTTAATACACACAGGACATGTACCCAACTGAACAGTATATGTGAGGAGAGTGTGTTCCCCTGATGGTTTAATACTGACAGGACATTTCCCCAGGTGAACATTATAAGTGAGGAGAGTGTGTTCCCCTGATTGTTTAATACACACAGGACATGTCACCAGGTGAACAGTATAAGTGAGGAGAGAGTGTTCCCTGATGGTTTAATATACATGGGACACGTTACCAGGTGAACAGTATAAGAGAAGAGAGTGTGTTCCCCTGATTGTTTAATACCTACGGGACATGTTACCAGGTGAACAGTATAAGTGTGGAGAGTGTGTTCCCCTGATGGTTTAATATGCACGGGACATGTTACCAGGTGAACAGTATAAGTGAGGAGAGTGTGTTCCCCAGATGGTTTAATTCTCACGTGACATGTTAGCAGGTGAGCAGTATAAGAGAGGAGAGTGTGTTCCCCTGATTGTTTAAAACACACGACATGTTAACTGGTGAACAGTATAAGTGAGGAGAGTGTGTTCCCCTGATGGTTTAATTCTCACGGGACATGTTACCAGGTGAGCAGTATAAGTGAGGAGAGTGTGTTCCCCTCATGGTTTAATACACACAGGACATGTCGACAGGTGAACAGTATAAGTGAAGAGAGTGAGTTCCCCTGATGGTTTAATATACACGGGACATGTAACCAAGTGAACAGTTTAAGGGAGGAGAGTGTGTTCCCCTGATGGTTTAACACGCACGGGACATGTTACCAGGTGAACAGTATAAGTGAGGACAGTGTGTTCCCCTGATTGTTTAATATACACGGGACATGTTACCAGGTGAACAGTATAAGTGAGGAGAGTGTGTTCCCCTGATTGTTTAATACACACGGGACATGTTCCCAGGTGAACAGTATAAGTGAAGAGAGTGTGTTCCCCTGAATGTTTAATACACACGGGACATGTAACCAAGTGAACAGTATCTGTTAGGAGAGTGTGTTCCCCTGATTGTTTAATACGCACTGGACATGTTACCAGGTGTACAGTGTAAGTGAAGAGATTGTGTTCCCCTGATTGTTTAATACACACGGGACATGTAACCAAGTGAACAGTATCTGTGAGGAGAGTGTGTTCCCCTGATTGTTTAATACGCACTGGACATGTTACCAGGTGAACAGTATAAGTGAGGAGAGTGTGTTCCACTGATTGTTTAATATACACGGGACATGTCACCAGGTGAACAGTATAAGTGAGGAGAGTGTGTACCCCTGATTGTTAAATACACACGGGACATGTTACCAGGTGAACAGTATAAGTGAGGAGAGTGTGTTCCCCTGATGGTTTAATATACACAGGACATGATACCCGGTGAACAGCATATGTGAGGAGAATGTGTTCCCCTGTTGGTTTAATATACACGGGACATGATACCAGGTGAACAGTATAAGTGAGGAGAATGTGTTCCCATGATGGTTTAATACGCACGGGACATGTTACCAGGTGAACAGTGTAAGTGAGGAGAATGAGTTCCCCTGCTGGTTTAATACAAACAGGACATTTTACCAGGTGAACAGTAAAAGTGAGGAGAGTGTGTTCCTCTGATGGTTTAATATACACGGGACATGTTACCAGGTCAACAGTATAGGTGAGGAGAGTGTGTTCCCCTGATGGTATAATATACACGGGACATGTTACCAGGTGAACAGTATAAGCGAAGAGAGCGTGTTCCCCTGATTGCTTAATATACGTGGGACATGTTACCAGGTGACGAGTATAAGTGAGGAGAGTGTGTTCCCCTGATGGTTGAATATACACGGGACATGTTACAACGTGAACAGTATAAGCGAGGATGGTGTGTTCCCCTGATTGTTTAATATACACGGGACATGTTACCAGGTGAACAGTATAAGTGAGGAGAGTGTGTTCCCCTGATGGTTTAATATACACGGGACATGTTACCAGGTGAACAGTATAAGTGAGGACAGTGTGTTCCCCAGATGGTTTAATATACACGGGACATGTTGCCAGGTGAACAGTATAAGTGAGGAGACTGTTTTCCCCAGATGGTTCAATATACACGGGACATGTTAGCAGGTGAACAGTATAAGTGAGGAGAATGTGTTCCCCTGATGGTTTAATATACACGGGACATGTTACCAGGTGAACAGTATAAGTGAGGAGAGTGTATTCCCCTGATGGTTTCATATACACGGGACATGTTACAACGTGAACAGTGTATGTGAAGAGAGTGTGTTCCCCTGATGGTTTAATATACATGGGACATGTTACCAGGTGAAAAGTATAAGTGAGGAGAGTGTGTTCCCCTGATTGTTTAATACTCACGGGACATGTTACCAGGTGAGCATTATAAGTGAGGAGAGTGTGTTCCCCTGATGGTTTAACACGCACGGGACGTGTCACCAGGTGAAGAGTAGAAGTGAGGAGAGTGTGTTCCCATGATGGTCTAACATACACGGGACATGTTACCAGGTGAACAATATATGTGAAGAGAGTGTGTTCCCCTGATGGTTTAATATACATGGGACATGTTACCAGGTGAACAGTATAAGTGAAGAGAGCGTGTTCCCCTGATTGCTTAATATACGTGGGACATGTTGACAGGTGACGAGTATAAGTCAGGAGAGTGTGTTCCCCTCATTGTTTAATATACACGGGACATGTTCGCAGGTGAACAGTATCAGTGAGGAGAATGTGTTCCCCTGATGGTTTAATATACACGGGACATGTTACCAGGTGAACAGTATAAGTGAGGAGAGTGTGTTCCCCTGATTGTTAAATATACACGGGACATGTTACCAGGTGAACTGTATAAGTGAGGAGAGTGTGTTCCCCTGATGATTTAACATACACGGGACATGTTACCAGGTGAACAGTATAAGTGAGGAGAGTGTGTTCCCCTGATGGTATAATATACACGGACATGTTACCAGGTGAACAGTATAAGTGAGGAGACTGTATTCCCCTGATGGTTCAATATACAAGGGACATGTTACCAGGCGAACAGCATAAGTGAGGAGAGTGTGTTCCCCTGAATGTTTATTACTCACGGGAGTTGATACCAGTTGAACAGTATAAGTGAGGAGAGTGTGTTCCCCTGATTGTTTAATATACGAGGGACATGTTACCAGGTGACGAGTATAAGTGAGGCGAGTGTGTTCCCCTGATGGTTTAATATACACGGGGCATGTAAACAGCTGAACAGTATAAGTGAGGAGAATGTGTTCCGCTGATGGTTTAATATACACGGGACATGTAAGCAGGTGAACAGTATAAGTGAGGAGAATGTGTTCCGCTGATGGTTTAATATACACGGGACATGTTACCAGGTGAACAGTATAAGTGAGGAGAGTGTATTCCCCTGATGGTTTAATATACACGGGACATGTTACCAGGTGAGCAGGATAAGTGAGGAGAGTGTTTTCCCCTGATGGTTTAACACGCACGGGACGTGTCACCAGGTGAAGAGTAGAAGTGAGGAGAGTGTGTTCCCCTGATGGTCTAATATACATGGGACATGTTACAACGTGAACAGTGTATGTGAAGAGAGTGTGTTCCCCTGATGGTTTAATACACATGGGACATGTTACCAGGTGAAAAGTATAAGTGAGGAGAGTGTGTTCCCCTGATGGTTTAACACGCACGGGACGTGTCACCAGGTGAAGAGTAGAAGTGAGGAGAGTGTGTTCCCCTGATGGTCTAACATACACGGGACATGTTACCAGGTGAACAATATATGTGAAGAGAGTGTGTTCCCCTGATGGTTTAATATACATGGGACATGTTACCAGGTGAACAGTATAAGTGAGGAGAGTCTGATCCCTTGATGGTTTAATATCCACGGGACATGTTCCCAGGTGAACAGTATAAGTGAAGAGAGTGTGTTCCCCTGAATGTTTAATACACACGGGACATGTAACCAAGTGAACAGTATCTGTTAGGAGAGTGTGTTCCCCTGATTGTTTAATACGCACTGGACATGTTACCAGGTGTACAGTGTAAGTGAAGAGATTGTGTTCCCCTGATTGTTTAATACACACGGGACATGTAACCAAGTGAACAGTATCTGTGAGGAGAGTGTGTTCCCATGATTGTTTAATACGCACTGGACATGTTACCAGGTGAACAGTATAAGTGAGGAGAGTGTGTTCCACTGATTGTTTAATATACACGGGACATGTCACCAGGTGAACAGTATAAGTGAGGAGAGTGTGTACCCCTGATTGTTAAATACACACGGGACATGTTACCAGGTGAACAGTATAAGTGAGGAGAGTGTGTTCCCCTGATGGTTTAATATACACAGGACATGATACCCGGTGAACAGCATATGTGAGGAGAATGTGTTCCCCTGTTGGTTTAATATACACGGGACATGATACCAGGTGAACAGTATAAGTGAGGAGAATGTGTTCCCCTGATGGTTTAATACGCACGGGACATGTTACCAGGTGAACAGTGTAAGTGAGGAGAATGAGTTCCCCTGCTGGTTTAATACAAACAGGACATTTTACCAGGTGAACAGTAAAAGTGAGGAGAGTGTGTTCCCCTGATGGTATAATATACACGGGACATGTTACCAGGTGAACAGTATAAGCGAAGAGAGCGTGTTCCCCTGATTGCTTAATATACGTGGGACATGTTACCAGGTGACGAGTATAAGTGAGGAGAGTGTGTTCCCCTGATGGTTGAATATACACGGGACATGTTACAACGTGAACAGTATAAGCGAGGATGGTGTGTTCGCCTGATTGTTTAATATACACGGGACATGTTACCAGGTGAACAGTATAAGTGAGGAGAGTGTGTTCCCCTGATGGTTTAATATACACGGGACATGTTACCAAGTGAACAGTATAAGTGAGGACAGTGTGTTCCCCAGATGGTTTAATATACACGGGACATGTTGCCAGGTGAACAGTATAAGTGAGGAGACTGTTTTCCCCAGATGGTTCAATATACACGGGACATGTTAGCAGGTGAACAGTATAAGTGAGGAGAATGTGTTCCCCTGATGGTTTAATATACACGGGACATGTTACCAGGTGAACAGTATAAGTGAGGAGAGTGTATTCCCCTGATGGTTTCATATACACGGGACATGTTACAACGTGAACAGTGTATGTGAAGAGAGTGTGTTCCCCTGATGGTTTAATATACATGGGACATGTTACCAGGTGAAAAGTATAAGTGAGGAGAGTGTGTTCCCCTGATGGTTTAACACGCACGGGACGTGTCACCAGGTGAAGGGTAGAAGTGAGGAGAGTGTGTTCCCATGATGGTCTAACATACACGGGACATGTTACCAGGTGAACAATATATGTGAAGAGAGTGTGTTCCCCTGATGGTTTAATATACATGGGACATGTTACCAGGTGAACAGTATAAGTGAAGAGAGCGTGTTCCCCTGATTGCTTAATATACGTGGGACATGTTGACAGGTGACGAGTATAAGTCAGGAGAGTGTGTTCCCCTCATTGTTTAATATACACGGGACATGTTCGCAGGTGAACAGTATCAGTGAGGAGAATGTGTTCCCCTGATGGTTTAATATACACGGAACATGTTACCAGGTGAACAGTATAAGTGAGGAGAGTGTGTTCCCCTGATTGTTAAATATACACGGGACATGTTACCAGGTGAACTGTATAAGTGAGGAGAGTGTGTTCCCCTGATGATTTAACAGACACGGGACATGTTACCAGGTGAACAGTATAAGTGAGGAGAGTGTGTTCCCCTGATGGTATAATATACACGGACATGTTACCAGGTGAACAGTATAAGTGAGGAGACTGTATTCCCCTGATGGTTCAATATACAAGGGACATGTTACCAGGTGAACAGCATAAGTGAGGAGAGTGTGTTCCCCTGAATGTTTATTACTCACGGGAGTTGATACCAGTTGAACAGTATAAGTGAGGAGAGTGTGTTCCCCTGATTGTTTAATATACGAGGGACATGTTACCAGGTGACGAGTATAAGTGAGGCGAGTGTGTTCCCCTGATGGTTTAATATACACGGGACATGTAAACAGCTGAACAGTATAAGTGAGGAGAATGTGCTCCGCTGATGGTTTAATATACACGGGACATGTTAGCAGGTGAACAGTATAAGTGAGGAGAATGTGTTCCGCTGATGGTTTAATATACACGGGACATGTTGCCAGGTGAACAGTATAAGTGAGGAGAGTGTATTCCCCTGATGGTTTAATATACACGGGACATGTTACCAGGTGAGCAGGATAAGTGAGGAGAGTGTTTTCCCCTGATGGTTTAACACGCACGGGACGTGTCACCAGGTGAAGAGTAGAAGTGAGGAGAGTGTGTTCCCCTGATGGTCTAATATACATGGGACATGTTACAACGTGAACAGTGTATGTGAAGAGAGTGTGTTCCCCTGATGGTTTAATACACATGGGACATGTTACCAGGTGAAAAGTATAAGTGAGGAGAGTGTGTTCCCCTGATGGTTTAACACGCACGGGACGTGTCACCAGGTGAAGAGTAGAAGTGAGGAGAGTGTGTTCCCCTGATGGTCTAACATACACGGGACATGTTACCAGGTGAACAATATATGTGAAGAGAGTGTGTTCCCCTGATGGTTTAATATACATGGGACATGTTACCAGGTGAACAGTATAAGTGAGGAGAGTCTGATCCCTTGATGGTTTAATATCCACGGGACATGTTACCAGGTGAACAGTATAATTGAGGAGAGTGTGTTCCACTGATGGTTTAATACTGAGGGGACATGTTACCAGGTGAACAGTATAAGTGAGGAGAGTGTGTTCCCCTGATTGTTAAATATACACGGGACATGTTACCTAGTGAACAGTATAAGTGAGGAGAGTGTGTTCCCCTGATGATTTAACATACACGGGACATGTTACCAGGTGAACAGTATAAGTGAGGAGAGTGTGTTCCCCTGATGGTATAATATACACGGGACATGTTACCAGGTGAACAGTATAAGTGAGGAGACTGTATTCCCCTGATGGTTCAATATACAAGGGACATGTTAGCAGGTGAACAGCATAAGTGAGGAGAATGTGTTCCCCTGATGGTTTAATATAGACGGGACATGTTACCAGGTGAACAGTATAAGTGAGGAGAGTGTGTTCCCCTGATGGTTTAATATACACGGGACATGTTACAACGTGAACAGCATAAGTGAGGAGAGTGTGTTCCCCTGATTGTTTAATACTCACGGGAGATGTTACCAGGTGAGCAGTATAAGTGAGGAGAGTGTGTTCCCCTGATGGTTTCGCACGCACGGGACGTGTCACCAGGTGAAGAGTAGAAGTGAGGAGACTGTGTTCCCCTGATTGTTTAATACACACGTGACATGTTACCAGGTGAACAGTATATGTGAAGAGAGTGTCTTCCCCTGATGGTTTAATATACACGGGACATGCAAACAGGTGAACAGTATAAGTGAGGAGAGTGTGTTCCCCTGATTGTTTAATACACACGGGACATGTTACCAGTTGAACAGTATAAGTGAGGAGAGTGTATTCACCAGATTCTTTAATACACACGGGACATGTTACCAGATGAACAGTATAAGTGAGGAGAGTGTGTTCTCCTGATTGTTTAATATACACGGGACACGTCACCAGGTGAACAGTATAAGTGAGGAGAGTGTGCTCCCCTGATGGTTTAATACACATGGGACATGTCACCAGGTGAACAGTAGAAGTGAGGAGACTGTGTTCCCCCGATTTTTAGATATACACGGGACATGTTACCATGTGAACAGTATAAGTGAGCGGAATGTGTTCCCCTGATGGTTTAATATGCACGGGACATGTTACCAGATGAACAGTATAAATGAGGAGAGTGTGTTTCCCTGATGGTTTAATACGCACGGGACATGTTCCCAGATGAACAGTATAAGTGAGGAGAGTGTGTTCCCCTGATGGTTTAATATACACGGGACATGTTCCCAGGTGAACAGTATAAGTGAGGAGAGAGCTTTCCCCTGATGGTTTAATATACACGGGACATGTTACCAGGTGAACAGTATAATTGAGGAGAGGGCTTTCCCCTGATGGTTTAATATACACGGGACATGATACCAGGTGAACAGTATAAGTGAGGAGAGAGTGTTCCCTGATGGTTTAATATACATGGGACACGTTACCAGGTGAACAGTATAAGAGAAGAGAGTGTGTTCCCCTGATTGTTTAATACACACAGGACATGTCAACAGGTGAACAGTATAAGTGAGGAGAATGTGTTCCCCTGATGGTTTAATACACACAGGACATGTCAACAGGTGAACAGTATAAGTGAGGTGAGTGTGTTCCCCTGATGCTTTAATACACACAGGACATGTTACCAGGTGAACAGTATAAGTGAGGAGAGTGTGTTCCCCTGATGCTTTAATACACACAGGACATGTACCCAACTGAACAGTATATGTGAGGAGAGTGTGTTCCCCTGATGGTTTAATACTGACAGGACATTTCCCCAGGTGAACATCATAAGTGAGGAGAGTGTGTTCCCCTGATTGTTTAATACACACAGGACATGTCACCAGGTGAACAGTATAAGTGAGGAGAGAGTGTTCCCTGATGGTTTAATATACATGGGACACGTTACCAGGTGAACAGTATAAGAGAAGAGAGTGTGTTCCCCTGATTGTTTAATACCTACGGGACATGTTACCAGGTGAACAGTATAAGTGTGGAGAGTGTGTTCCCCTGATGGTTTAATATGCACGGGACATGTTACCAGGTGAACAGTATAAGTGAGGAGAGTGTGTTCCCCAGATGGTTTAATTCTCACGTGACATGTTAGCAGGTGAGCAGTATAAGAGAGGAGAGTGTGTTCCCCTGATTGTTTAAAACACACGACATGTTAACTGGTGAACAGTATAAGTGAGGAGAGTGTGTTCCCCTGATGGTTTAATTCTCACGGGACATGTTACCAGGTGAGCAGTATAAGTGAGGAGAGTGTGTTCCCCTCATGGTTTAATACACACAGGACATGTCGACAGGTGAACAGTATAAGTGAAGAGAGTGAGTTCCCCTGATGGTTTAATATACACGGGACATGTAACCAAGTGAACAGTTTAAGAGAGGAGAGTGTGTTCCCCTGATGGTTTAACACGCACGGGACATGTTACCAGGTGAACAGTATAAGTGAGGACAGTGTGTTCCCCTGATTGTTTAATATACACGGGACGTTACCAGGTGAACAGTATAAGTGAGGAGAGTGTGTTCCCCTGATTGTTTAATACACACGGGACATGTTCCCAGGTGAACAGTATAATTGAAGAGAGTGTGTTCCCCTGAATGTTTAATACACACGGGACATGTAACCAAGTGAACAGTATCTGTTAGGAGAGTGTGTTCCCCTGATTGTTTAATACGCACTGGACATGTTACCAGGTGTACAGTGTAAGTGAAGAGATTGTGTTCCCCTGATTGTTTAATACACACGGGACATGTAACCAAGTGAACAGTATCTGTGAGGAGAGTGTGTTCCCCTGATTGTTTAATACGCACTGGACATGTTACCAGGTGAACAGTATAAGTGAGGAGAGTGTGTTCCACTGATTGTTTAATATACACGGGACATGTCACCAGGTGAACAGTATAAGTGAGGAGAGTGTGTACCCCTGATTGTTAAATACACACGGGACATGTTACCAGGTGAACAGTATAAGTGAGGAGAGTGTGTTCCCCTGATGGTTTAATATACACAGGACATGATACCCGGTGAACAGCATATGTGAGGAGAATGTGTTCCCCTGTTGGTTTAATATACACGGGACATGATACCAGGTGAACAGTATAAGTGAGGAGAATGTGTTCCCCTGATGGGTTAATACGCACGGGACATGTTACCAGGTGAACAGTGTAAGTGAGGAGAATGAGTTCCCCTGCTGGTTTAATACAAACAGGACATTTTACCAGGTGAACAGTAAAAGTGAGGAGAGTGTGTTCCTCTGATGGTTTAATATACACGGGACATGTTACCAGGTCAACAGTATAGGTGAGGAGAGTGTGTTCCCCTGATGGTATAATATACACGGGACATGTTACCAGGTGAACAGTATAAGCGAAGAGAGCGTGTTCCCCTGATTGCTTAATATACACGGGACATGTTACCAGGTGAACAGTATAAGTGAGGAGAGTGTGTTCCCCTGATGGTTTAATATACACGGGACATGTTACCAGGTGAACAGTATAAGTGAGGACAGTGTGTTCCCCAGATGGTTTAATATACACGGGACATGTTGCCAGGTGAACAGTATAAGTGAGGAGACTGTTTTCCCCAGATGGTTCAATATACACGGGACATGTTAGCAGGTGAACAGTATAAGTGAGGAGAATGTGTTCCCCTGATGGTTTAATATACACGGGACATGTTACCAGGTGAACAGTATAAGTGAGGAGAGTGTATTCCCCTGATGGTTTCATATACACGGGACATGTTACAACGTGAACAGTGTATGTGAAGAGAGTGTGTTCCCCTGATGGTTTAATATACATGGGACATGTTACCAGGTGAAAATTATAAGTGAGGAGAGTGTGTTCCCCTGATTGTTTAATACTCACGGGACATGATACCAGGTGAGCATTATAAGTGAGGAGAGTGTGTTCCCCTGATGGTTTAACACGCACGGGACGTGTCACCAGGTGAAGAGTAGAAGTGAGGAGAGTGTGTTCCCATGATGGTCTAACATACACGGGACATGTTACCAGGTGAACAATATATGTGAAGAGAGTGTGTTCCCCTGATGGTTTAATATACATGGGACATGTTACCAGGTGAACAGTATAAGTGAAGAGAGCGTGTTCCCCTGATTGCTTAATATACGTGGGACATGTTGACAGGTGACGAGTATAAGTCAGGAGAGTGTGTTCCCCTCATTGTTTAATATACACGGGACATGTTCGCAGGTGAACAGTATCAGTGAGGAGAATGTGTTCCCCTGATGGTTTAATATACACGGGACATGTTACCAGGTGAACAGTATAAGTGAGGAGAGTGTGTTCCCCTGATTGTTAAATATACACGGGACATGTTACCAGGTGAACTGTATAAGTGAGGAGAGTGTGTTCCCCTGATGATTTAACATACACGGGACATGTTACCAGGTGAACAGTATAAGTGAGGAGAGTGTGTTCCCCTGATGGTATAATATACACGGACATGTTACCAGGTGAACAGTATAAGTGAGGAGACTGTATTCCCCTGATGGTTCAATATACAAGGGACATGTTACCAGGCGAACAGCATAAGTGAGGAGAGTGTGTTCCCCTGAATGTTTATTACTCACGGGAGTTGATACCAGTTGAACAGTATAAGTGAGGAGAGTGTGTTCCCCTGATTGTTTAATATACGAGGGACATGTTACCAGGTGACGAGTATAAGTGAGGCGAGTGTGTTCCCCTGATGGTTTAATATACACGGGGCATGTAAACAGCTGAACAGTATAAGTGAGGAGAATGTGTTCCGCTGATGGTTTAATATACACGGGACATGTTAGCAGGTGAACAGTATAAGTGAGGAGAATGTGTTCCGCTGATGGTTTAATATACACGGGACATGTTACCAGGTGAACAGTATAAGTGAGGAGAGTGTATTCCCCTGATGGTTTAATATACACGGGACATGTTACCAGGTGAGCAGGATAAGTGAGGAGAGTGTTTTCCCCTGATGGTTTAACACGCACGGGACGTGTCACCAGGTGAAGAGTAGAAGTGAGGAGAGTGTGTTCCCCTGATGGTCTAATATACATGGGACATGTTACAACGTGAACAGTGTATGTGAAAAGAGTGTGTTCCCCTGATGGTTTAATACACATGGGACATGTTACCAGGTGAAAAGTATAAGTGAGGAGAGTGTGTTCCCCTGATGGTTTAACACGCACGGGACGTGTCACCAGGTGAAGAGTAGAAGTGAGGAGAGTGTGTTCCCCTGATGGTCTAACATACACGGGACATGTTACCAGGTGAACAATATATGTGAAGAGAGTGTGTTCCCCTGATGGTTTAATATACATGGGACATGTTACCAGGTGAACAGTATAAGTGAGGAGAGTCTGATCCCTTGATGGTTTAATATCCACGGGACATGTTCCCAGGTGAACAGTATAAGTGAAGAGAGTGTGTTCCCCTGAATGTTTAATACACACGGGACATGTAACCAAGTGAACAGTATCTGTTAGGAGAGTGTGTTCCCCTGATTGTTTAATACGCACTGGACATGTTACCAGGTGTACAGTGTAAGTGAAGAGATTGTGTTCCCCTGATTGTTTAATACACACGGGACATGTAACCAAGTGAACAGTATCTGTGAGGAGAGTGTGTTCCCCTGATTGTTTAATACGCACTGGACATGTTACCAGGTGAACAGTATAAGTGAGGAGAGTGTGTTCCACTGATTGTTTAATATACACGGGACATGTCACCAGGTGAACAGTATAAGTGAGGAGAGTGTGTACCCCTGATTGTTAAATACACACGGGACATGTTACCAGGTGAACAGTATAAGTGAGGAGAGTGTGTTCCCCTGATGGTTTAATATACACAGGACATGATACCCGGTGAACAGCATATGTGAGGAGAATGTGTTCCCCTGTTGGTTTAATATACACGGGACATGATACCAGGTGAACAGTATAAGTGAGGAGAATGTGTTCCCCTGATGGTTTAATACGCACGGGACATGTTACCAGGTGAACAGTGTAAGTGAGGAGAATGAGTTCCCCTGCTGGTTTAATACAAACAGGACATTTTACCAGGTGAACAGTAAAAGTGAGGAGAGTGTGTTCCTCTGATGGTTTAATATACACGGACATGTTACCAGGTGAACAGTATAAGTGAGGAGACTGTATTCCCCTGATGGTTCAATATACAAGGGACATGTTACCAGGCGAACAGCATAAGTGAGGAGAGTGTGTTCCCCTGAATGTTTATTACTCACGGGAGTTGATACCAGTTGAACAGTATAAGTGAGGAGAGTGTGTTCCCCTGATTGTTTAATATACGAGGGACATGTTACCAGGTGACGAGTATAAGTGAGGCGAGTGTGTTCCCCTGATGGTTTAATATACACGGGGCATGTAAACAGCTGAACAGTATAAGTGAGGAGAATGTGTTCCGCTGATGGTTTAATATACACGGGACATGTTAGCAGGTGAACAGTATAAGTGAGGAGAATGTGTTCCGCTGATGGTTTAATATACACGGGACATGTTACCAGGTGAACAGTATAAGTGAGGAGAGTGTATTCCCCTGATGGTTTAATATACACGGGACATGTTACCAGGTGAGCAGGATAAGTGAGGAGAGTGTTTTCCCCTGATGGTTTAACACGCACGGGACGTGTCACCAGGTGAAGAGTAGAAGTGAGGAGAGTGTGTTCCCCTGATGGTCTAATATACATGGGACATGTTACAACGTGAACAGTGTATGTGAAAAGAGTGTGTTCCCCTGATGGTTTAATACACATGGGACATGTTACCAGGTGAAAAGTATAAGTGAGGAGAGTGTGTTCCCCTGATGGTTTAACACGCACGGGACGTGTCACCAGGTGAAGAGTAGAAGTGAGGAGAGTGTGTTCCCCTGATGGTCTAACATACACGGGACATGTTACCAGGTGAACAATATATGTGAAGAGAGTGTGTTCCCCTGATGGTTTAATATACATGGGACATGTTACCAGGTGAACAGTATAAGTGAGGAGAGTCTGATCCCTTGATGGTTTAATATCCACGGGACATGTTCCCAGGTGAACAGTATAAGTGAAGAGAGTGTGTTCCCCTGAATGTTTAATACACACGGGACATGTAACCAAGTGAACAGTATCTGTTAGGAGAGTGTGTTCCCCTGATTGTTTAATACGCACTGGACATGTTACCAGGTGTACAGTGTAAGTGAAGAGATTGTGTTCCCCTGATTGTTTAATACACACGGGACATGTAACCAAGTGAACAGTATCTGTGAGGAGAGTGTGTTCCCCTGATTGTTTAATACGCACTGGACATGTTACCAGGTGAACAGTATAAGTGAGGAGAGTGTGTTCCACTGATTGTTTAATATACACGGGACATGTCACCAGGTGAACAGTATAAGTGAGGAGAGTGTGTACCCCTGATTGTTAAATACACACGGGACATGTTACCAGGTGAACAGTATAAGTGAGGAGAGTGTGTTCCCCTGATGGTTTAATATACACAGGACATGATACCCGGTGAACAGCATATGTGAGGAGAATGTGTTCCCCTGTTGGTTTAATATACACGGGACATGATACCAGGTGAACAGTATAAGTGAGGAGAATGTGTTCCCCTGATGGTTTAATACGCACGGGACATGTTACCAGGTGAACAGTGTAAGTGAGGAGAATGAGTTCCCCTGCTGGTTTAATACAAACAGGACATTTTACCAGGTGAACAGTAAAAGTGAGGAGAGTGTGTTCCTCTGATGGTTTAATATACACGGGACATGTTACCAGGTGAACAGTATAGGTGAGGAGAGTGTGTTCCCCTGATGGTATAATATACACGGGACATGTTACCAGGTGAACAGTATAAGCGAAGAGAGCGTGTTCCCCTGATTGCTTAATATACGTGGGACATGTTACCAGGTGACGAGTATAAGTGAGGAGAGTGTGTTCCCCTGATGGTTGAATATACACGGGACATGTTACAACGTGAACAGTATAAGCGAGGATGGTGTGTTCCCCTGATTGTTTAATATACACGGGACATGTTACCAGGTGAACAGTATAAGTGAGGAGAGTGTGTTCCCCTGATGGTTTAATATACACGGGACATGTTACCAGGTGAACAGTATAAGTGAGGACAGTGTGTTCCCCAGATGGTTTAATATACACGGGACATGTTGCCAGGTGAACAGTATAAGTGAGGAGACTGTTTTCCCCAGATGGTTCAATATACACGGGACATGTTAGCAGGTGAACAGTATAAGTGAGGAGAATGTGTTCCCCTGATGGTTTAATATACACGGGACATGTTACCAGGTGAACAGTATAAGTGAGGAGAGTGTATTCCCCTGATGGTTTCATATACACGGGACATGTTACAACGTGAACAGTGTATGTGAAGAGAGTGTGTTCCCCTGATGGTTTAATATACATGGGACATGTTACCAGGTGAAAAGTATAAGTGAGGAGAGTGTGTTCCCCTGATGGTTTAACACGCACGGGACGTGTCACCAGGTGAAGGGTAGAAGTGAGGAGAGTGTGTTCCCATGATGGTCTAACATACACGGGACATGTTACCAGGTGAACAATATATATGTGAAGAGAGTGTGTTCCCCTGATGGTTTAATATACATGGGACATGTTACCAGGTGAACAGTATAAGTGAAGAGAGCGTGTTCCCCTGATTGCTTAATATACGTGGGACATGTTGACAGGTGACGAGTATAAGTCAGGAGAGTGTGTTCCCCTCATTGTTTAATATACACGGGACATGTTCGCAGGTGAACAGTATCAGTGAGGAGAATGTGTTCCCCTGATGCTTTAATACACCCAGGACATGTACCCAACTGAACAGTATATGTGAGGAGAGTGTGTTCCCCTGATGGTTTAATACTGACAGGACATTTCCCCAGGTGAACATCATAAGTGAGGAGAGTGTGTTCCCCTGATTGTTTAATACACACAGGACATGTCACCAGGTGAACAGTATAAGTGAGGAGAGAGTGTTCCCTGATGGTTTAATATACATGGGACACGTTACCAGGTGAACAGTATAAGAGAAGAGAGTGTGTTCCCCTGATTGTTTAATACCTACGGGACATGTTACCAGGTGAACAGTATAAGTGTGGAGAGTGTGTTCCCCTGATGGTTTAATATGCACGGGACATGTTACCAGGTGAACAGTATAAGTGAGGAGAGTGTGTTCCCCAGATGGTTTAATTCTCACGTGACATGTTAGCAGGTGAGCAGTATAAGAGAGGAGAGTGTGTTCCCCTGATTGTTTAAAACACACGACATGTTAACTGGTGAACAGTATAAGTGAGGAGAGTGTGTTCCCCTGATGGTTTAATTCTCACGGGACATGTTACCAGGTGAGCAGTATAAGTGAGGAGAGTGTGTTCCCCTCATGGTTTAATACACACAGGACATGTCGACAGGTGAACAGTATAAGTGAAGAGAGTGAGTTCCCCTGATGGTTTAATATACACGGGACATGTAACCAAGTGAACAGTTTAAGAGAGGAGAGTGTGTTCCCCTGATGGTTTAACACGCACGGGACATGTTACCAGGTGAACAGTATAAGTGAGGACAGTGTGTTCCCCTGATTGTTTAATATACACGGGACGTTACCAGGTGAACAGTATAAGTGAGGAGAGTGTGTTCCCCTGATTGTTTAATACACACGGGACATGTTCCCAGGTGAACAGTATAATTGAAGAGAGTGTGTTCCCCTGAATGTTTAATACACACGGGACATGTAACCAAGTGAACAGTATCTGTTAGGAGAGTGTGTTCCCCTGATTGTTTAATACGCACTGGACATGTTACCAGGTGTACAGTGTAAGTGAAGAGATTGTGTTCCCCTGATTGTTTAATACACACGGGACATGTAACCAAGTGAACAGTATCTGTGAGGAGAGTGTGTTCCCCTGATTGTTTAATACGCACTGGACATGTTACCAGGTGAACAGTATAAGTGAGGAGAGTGTGTTCCACTGATTGTTTAATATACACGGGACATGTCACCAGGTGAACAGTATAAGTGAGGAGAGTGTGTACCCCTGATTGTTAAATACACACGGGACATGTTACCAGGTGAACAGTATAAGTGAGGAGAGTGTGTTCCCCTGATGGTTTAATATACACAGGACATGATACCCGGTGAACAGCATATGTGAGGAGAATGTGTTCCCCTGTTGGTTTAATATACACGGGACATGATACCAGGTGAACAGTATAAGTGAGGAGAATGTGTTCCCCTGATGGGTTAATACGCACGGGACATGTTACCAGGTGAACAGTGTAAGTGAGGAGAATGAGTTCCCCTGCTGGTTTAATACAAACAGGACATTTTACCAGGTGAACAGTAAAAGTGAGGAGAGTGTGTTCCTCTGATGGTTTAATATACACGGGACATGTTACCAGGTCAACAGTATAGGTGAGGAGAGTGTGTTCCCCTGATGGTATAATATACACGGGACATGTTACCAGGTGAACAGTATAAGCGAAGAGAGCGTGTTCCCCTGATTGCTTAATATACACGGGACATGTTACCAGGTGAACAGTATAAGTGAGGAGAGTGTGTTCCCCTGATGGTTTAATATACACGGGACATGTTACCAGGTGAACAGTATAAGTGAGGACAGTGTGTTCCCCAGATGGTTTAATATACACGGGACATGTTGCCAGGTGAACAGTATAAGTGAGGAGACTGTTTTCCCCAGATGGTTCAATATACACGGGACATGTTAGCAGGTGAACAGTATAAGTGAGGAGAATGTGTTCCCCTGATGGTTTAATATACACGGGACATGTTACCAGGTGAACAGTATAAGTGAGGAGAGTGTATTCCCCTGATGGTTTCATATACACGGGACATGTTACAACGTGAACAGTGTATGTGAAGAGAGTGTGTTCCCCTGATGGTTTAATATACATGGGACATGTTACCAGGTGAAAATTATAAGTGAGGAGAGTGTGTTCCCCTGATTGTTTAATACTCACGGGACATGATACCAGGTGAGCATTATAAGTGAGGAGAGTGTGTTCCCCTGATGGTTTAACACGCACGGGACGTGTCACCAGGTGAAGAGTAGAAGTGAGGAGAGTGTGTTCCCATGATGGTCTAACATACACGGGACATGTTACCAGGTGAACAATATATGTGAAGAGAGTGTGTTCCCCTGATGGTTTAATATACATGGGACATGTTACCAGGTGAACAGTATAAGTGAAGAGAGCGTGTTCCCCTGATTGCTTAATATACGTGGGACATGTTGACAGGTGACGAGTATAAGTCAGGAGAGTGTGTTCCCCTCATTGTTTAATATACACGGGACATGTTCGCAGGTGAACAGTATCAGTGAGGAGAATGTGTTCCCCTGATGGTTTAATATACACGGGACATGTTACCAGGTGAACAGTATAAGTGAGGAGAGTGTGTTCCCCTGATTGTTAAATATACACGGGACATGTTACCAGGTGAACTGTATAAGTGAGGAGAGTGTGTTCCCCTGATGATTTAACATACACGGGACATGTTACCAGGTGAACAGTATAAGTGAGGAGAGTGTGTTCCCCTGATGGTATAATATACACGGACATGTTACCAGGTGAACAGTATAAGTGAGGAGACTGTATTCCCCTGATGGTTCAATATACAAGGGACATGTTACCAGGCGAACAGCATAAGTGAGGAGAGTGTGTTCCCCTGAATGTTTATTACTCACGGGAGTTGATACCAGTTGAACAGTATAAGTGAGGAGAGTGTGTTCCCCTGATTGTTTAATATACGAGGGACATGTTACCAGGTGACGAGTATAAGTGAGGCGAGTGTGTTCCCCTGATGGTTTAATATACACGGGGCATGTAAACAGCTGAACAGTATAAGTGAGGAGAATGTGTTCCGCTGATGGTTTAATATACACGGGACATGTTAGCAGGTGAACAGTATAAGTGAGGAGAATGTGTTCCGCTGATGGTTTAATATACACGGGACATGTTACCAGGTGAACAGTATAAGTGAGGAGAGTGTATTCCCCTGATGGTTTAATATACACGGGACATGTTACCAGGTGAGCAGGATAAGTGAGGAGAGTGTTTTCCCCTGATGGTTTAACACGCACGGGACGTGTCACCAGGTGAAGAGTAGAAGTGAGGAGAGTGTGTTCCCCTGATGGTCTAATATACATGGGACATGTTACAACGTGAACAGTGTATGTGAAAAGAGTGTGTTCCCCTGATGGTTTAATACACATGGGACATGTTACCAGGTGAAAAGTATAAGTGAGGAGAGTGTGTTCCCCTGATGGTTTAACACGCACGGGACGTGTCACCAGGTGAAGAGTAGAAGTGAGGAGAGTGTGTTCCCCTGATGGTCTAACATACACGGGACATGTTACCAGGTGAACAATATATGTGAAGAGAGTGTGTTCCCCTGATGGTTTAATATACATGGGACATGTTACCAGGTGAACAGTATAAGTGAGGAGAGTCTGATCCCTTGATGGTTTAATATCCACGGGACATGTTCCCAGGTGAACAGTATAAGTGAAGAGAGTGTGTTCCCCTGAATGTTTAATACACACGGGACATGTAACCAAGTGAACAGTATCTGTTAGGAGAGTGTGTTCCCCTGATTGTTTAATACGCACTGGACATGTTACCAGGTGTACAGTGTAAGTGAAGAGATTGTGTTCCCCTGATTGTTTAATACACACGGGACATGTAACCAAGTGAACAGTATCTGTGAGGAGAGTGTGTTCCCCTGATTGTTTAATACGCACTGGACATGTTACCAGGTGAACAGTATAAGTGAGGAGAGTGTGTTCCACTGATTGTTTAATATACACGGGACATGTCACCAGGTGAACAGTATAAGTGAGGAGAGTGTGTACCCCTGATTGTTAAATACACACGGGACATGTTACCAGGTGAACAGTATAAGTGAGGAGAGTGTGTTCCCCTGATGGTTTAATATACACAGGACATGATACCCGGTGAACAGCATATGTGAGGAGAATGTGTTCCCCTGTTGGTTTAATATACACGGGACATGATACCAGGTGAACAGTATAAGTGAGGAGAATGTGTTCCCCTGATGGTTTAATACGCACGGGACATGTTACCAGGTGAACAGTGTAAGTGAGGAGAATGAGTTCCCCTGCTGGTTTAATACAAACAGGACATTTTACCAGGTGAACAGTAAAAGTGAGGAGAGTGTGTTCCTCTGATGGTTTAATATACACGGGACATGTTACCAGGTGAACAGTATAGGTGAGGAGAGTGTGTTCCCCTGATGGTATAATATACACGGGACATGTTACCAGGTGAACAGTATAAGCGAAGAGAGCGTGTTCCCCTGATTGCTTAATATACGTGGGACATGTTACCAGGTGACGAGTATAAGTGAGGAGAGTGTGTTCCCCTGATGGTTGAATATACACGGGACATGTTACAACGTGAACAGTATAAGCGAGGATGGTGTGTTCCCCTGATTGTTTAATATACACGGGACATGTTACCAGGTGAACAGTATAAGTGAGGAGAGTGTGTTCCCCTGATGGTTTAATATACACGGGACATGTTACCAGGTGAACAGTATAAGTGAGGACAGTGTGTTCCCCAGATGGTTTAATATACACGGGACATGTTGCCAGGTGAACAGTATAAGTGAGGAGACTGTTTTCCCCAGATGGTTCAATATACACGGGACATGTTAGCAGGTGAACAGTATAAGTGAGGAGAATGTGTTCCCCTGATGGTTTAATATACACGGGACATGTTACCAGGTGAACAGTATAAGTGAGGAGAGTGTATTCCCCTGATGGTTTCATATACACGGGACATGTTACAACGTGAACAGTGTATGTGAAGAGAGTGTGTTCCCCTGATGGTTTAATATACATGGGACATGTTACCAGGTGAAAAGTATAAGTGAGGAGAGTGTGTTCCCCTGATGGTTTAACACGCACGGGACGTGTCACCAGGTGAAGGGTAGAAGTGAGGAGAGTGTGTTCCCATGATGGTCTAACATACACGGGACATGTTACCAGGTGAACAATATATATGTGAAGAGAGTGTGTTCCCCTGATGGTTTAATATACATGGGACATGTTACCAGGTGAACAGTATAAGTGAAGAGAGCGTGTTCCCCTGATTGCTTAATATACGTGGGACATGTTGACAGGTGACGAGTATAAGTCAGGAGAGTGTGTTCCCCTCATTGTTTAATATACACGGGACATGTTCGCAGGTGAACAGTATCAGTGAGGAGAATGTGTTCCCCTGATGTTTTAATATACACGGAACATGTTACCAGGTGAACAGTATAAGTGAGGAGAGTGTGTTCCCCTGATTGTTAAATATACACGGGACATGTTACCAGGTGAACTGTATAAGTGAGGAGAGTGTGTTCCCCTGATGATTTAACATACACGGGACATGTTACCAGGTGAACAGTATAAGTGAGGAGAGTGTGTTCCCCTGATGGTATAATATACACGGACATGTTACCAGGTGAACAGTATAAGTGAGGAGACTGTATTCCCCTGATGGTTCAATATACAAGGGACATGTTACCAGGTGAACAGCATAAGTGAGGAGAGTGTGTTCCCCTGAATGTTTATTACTCACGGGAGTTGATACCAGTTGAACAGTATAAGTGAGGAGAGTGTGTTCCCCTGATTGTTTAATATACGAGGGACATGTTACCAGGTGAACAGTATAAGTGAGGCCAGTGTGTTCCCCTGATGGTTTAATATACACGGGACATGTAAACAGCTGAACAGTATAAGTGAGGAGAATGTGTTCCGCTGATGGTTTAATATACACGGGACATGTTAGCAGGTGAACAGTATAAGTGAGGAGAATGTGTTCCGCTGATGGTTTAATATACACGGGACATGTTGCCAGGTGAACAGTATAAGTGAGGAGAGTGTATTCCCTGATGGTTTAATATACACGGGACATGTTACCAGGTGAGCAGGATAAGTGAGGAGAGTGTTTTCCCCTGATGGTTTAACACGCACGGGACGTGTCACCAGGTGAAGAGTAGAAGTGAGGAGAGTGTGTTCCCCTGATGGTCTAATATACATGGGACATGTTACAACGTGAACAGTGTATGTGAAGAGAGTGTGTTCCCCTGATGGTTTAATACACATGGGACATGTTACCAGGTGAAAAGTATAAGTGAGGAGAGTGTGTTCCCCTGATGGTTTAACACGCACGGGACGTGTCACCAGGTGAAGAGTAGAAGTGAGGAGAGTGTGTTCCCCTGATGGTCTAACATACACGGGACATGTTACCAGGTGAACAATATATGTGAAGAGAGTGTGTTCCCCTGATGGTTTAATATACATGGGACATGTTACCAGGTGAACAGTACAAGTGAGGAGAGTCTGATCCCTTGATGGTTTAATATCCACGGGACATGTTACCAGGTGAACAGTATAATTGAGGAGAGTGTGTTCCACTGATGGTTTAATACTGAGGGGACATGTTACCAGGTGAACAGTATAAGTGAGGAGAGTGTGTTCCCCTGATTGTTAAATATACACGGGACATGTTACCTAGTGAACAGTATAAGTGAGGAGAGTGTGTTCCCCTGATGATTTAACATACACGGGACATGTTACCAGGTGAACAGTATAAGTGAGGAGAGTGTGTTCCCCTGATGGTATAATATACACGGGACATGTTACCAGGTGAACAGTATAAGTGAGGAGACTGTATTCCCCTGATGGTTCAATATACAAGGGACATGTTAGCAGGTGAACAGCATAAGTGAGGAGAATGTGTTCCCCTGATGGTTTAATATAGACGGGACATGTTACCAGGTGAACAGTATAAGTGAGGAGAGTGTGTTCCCCTGATGGTTTAATATACACGGGACATGTTACAACGTGAACAGCATAAGTGAGGAGAGTGTGTTCCCCTGATTGTTTAATACTCACGGGAGATGTTACCAGGTGAGCAGTATAAGTGAGGAGAGTGTGTTCCCCTGATGGTTTCGCACGCACGGGACGTGTCACCAGGTGAAGAGTAGAAGTGAGGAGACTGTGTTCCCCTGATTGTTTAATACACACGTGACATGTTACCAGGTGAACAGTATATGTGAAGAGAGTGTCTTCCCCTGATGGTTTAATATACACGGGACATGCAAACAGGTGAACAGTATAAGTGAGGAGAGTGTGTTCCCATGATTGTTAAATATACACGGGACATGTTACCAGGTGAACAGTATAAGTGAGGAGATTGTGTTCCCCTGATGGTTTAATATACACGGGACATGTTGCCAGGTGAACAGTATAAGTGAGGAGAGTGTGTTCCCCTGATGGTTTAATATACACGGGACTTATTACCAGGTGAACAGTTTAAGTGAAGAGATGGCTTTCCCCTGATGGTTTAATATACACGGGACATGTTACCAGTGAACAGTATAAGTGAGGGCAGTGAGTTCCCCTGATGGTTTAAAACTGATGGGACATGTCACCAGTTGAACATTATAAGTGAGGACAGAGTGTTCCCCTGATGGTTTAACACGCACAGGACATGTTACCAGGTGAATAGTATAAGTGATGAGAGTGTGTTCCCCTGATGGTTTAATATACACAGGACATGATACCAGGTGAACAGTATAAGTGAGGAGAGTGTGTTCCCCTGATGGTATAATATACACGGGACATGTTACCAGCTGAACAGTATAATTGAGGAGAGGGCTTTCCCCTGATGGTTTAATATACACGGGACATGTTACCAGGTGAACAGTATAAGTGAGGAGAATGTGTTCCCCTGATGGTTTAATATACACGGGACATGTCACCAGGTGAACAGTATAAGTGAGGATACTGTATTCCCCTGATGGTTCAATATACACGAGACATGTTAGCAGGTGAACAGTATAAGTGAGGAGAATGTATTACCCTGATGGTTTAATATACACGGGACATGTTAAGAGGTGAAAAGTATAAGTGAGGAGATTGTGTTCCCCTGATTGTTTAATACTCACGGGACATGTTACCAGGTGAGCAGTATAAGTGAGGAGAATGTGTTCCCCTGATGGTTTAAAATGCACGGGACGTGTCACCAGGTGAAGAGTAGAAGTGAGGAGATTGTGTTCCCCTGATGGTCTAATATACACGGGACATGTTACCAGGTGAACAGTATATGTGAAGAGAGTGTGTTCCCCTGATGGTTTAATATACATGGGACATGTTATCAGGTGAACAGTATAAGTGAAGAGAGCGTGTTCCCCTGATTGCTTAACATACGTGGGACATGTTACCTGGTGACGAGTAGAAGTGAGGAGAGTGTTTTCCCCTCATTGTTTAATATACACGGGACATGTTAGCAGGTGAACAGTATCAGTGAGGAGAGTGTGTTCCCCTGATTGTTTCATATACATAGGACATGTTACCAGGGGAACATGATAAGTGAGGAGAATGTGTTCCCCTGATTGTTTAATACTCACGGAACATGTTACCAGGTGAGCAGTATAAGTGAGGAGAGTGTGTTCCCCTGATGGTTTAATATACACGGGCCATGTTACCAGGTGAAGAGTATAAGTGAGGAGAGTGTGTTCCGCTGATGGTCTAATATACACGGGACATGTTACAACGTGAACAGTATATGTGAAGTGAGTGTGTTCCCCTGATGGTTTAATATACACGGGACTTATTACCAGGTGAACAGTTTAAGTGAAGAGATGGCTTTCCCCTGATGGTTTAATATACACGGGACATGATACCAGTGAACAGTATAAGTGAGGGCAGTGAGTTCCCCTGATGGTTTAATACTGATGGGACATGTCACCAGGTGAACAGTTTTAGTGAGGAGAGTGTGTTCCCCTGATTGTTTAATAAGCACGGGACATGTAACTAAGTGAACAGTATTAGTGAGCAGATTGTTTTCCCCTGATGGTTTAATACTGACGGGACATTTCCCCACGTGAACAGTATAAGTGAGGAGAGTGTCTTCCCCTGATGGTTTAATACTGACGGGACATGTCACCAGTTGAACAGTATAAGTGAGGAGAGTGTGTTCCCCTGATGGTTTAATATAAACGGGACATGTTACCAGGTGAACAGTATAAGTGAGGAGAGTGTGTTCCCCTGATGGTTTAATATAAACGGGACATGTTACCAGGTGAACAGTATAAGTGAGGAGAGTGTGTTCCCCTGATGGTTTAATATACACGGGACATGTTCCCAGCTGAATAGTATAATTGAGGAGAGGGCTTTCCCCTGATGGTTTAATATACACGGGACATGTTACCAGGTGAACAGTATAAGTGAGGATACTGTATTCCCCTGATGGTTCAATATACACGGGACATGTTAGCAGGTGAACAGTATAAGTGAGGATACTGTATTCCCCTGATGGTTCAATATACACGAGACATGTTAGCAGGTGAAAAGTATAAGTGAGGAGAATGTATTACCCTGATGGTTTAATATACACGGGACCTGTTACCAGGTGAACAGTATAAGTGAGGAGAGTGTGTTCCCCTGATGGTTTAATATACACGGGACATGTTACCAGGTGAACTGTATAAGTGAGGAGAGTGTGTTGCCCTGATGGTTTAATATACACGGGACCTGTTACCAGGTGAACAGTATAAGTGAGGAGAGTGTGTTCCCCTGATGGTTTAATATACACGGGACATGTTACCAGGTGAACAGTATAAGTGAGGAGACTGTATTCCCCTGATGGTTCAATATACAAGGGACATGTTAGCAGGTGAACAGCATAAGTGAGGAGAATGTGTTCCCCTGATGGTTTAATATAGACGGGACATGTTACCAGGTGAACAGTATAAGTGAGGAGAGTGTGTTCCCCTGATGGTTTAATATACACGGGACATGTTACAACGTGAACAGCATAAGTGAGGAGAGTGTGTTCCCCTGATTGTTTAATACTCACGGGAGATGTTCCCAGGTGAGCAGTATAAGTGAGGAGAGTGTGTTCCCCTGATGGTTTCGCACGCACGGGACGTGTTACCAGGTGAAGAGTAGAAGTGAGGAGACTGTGTTCCCCTGATTGTTTAATACACACGTGACATGTTACCAGGTGAACAGTATATGTGAAGAGAGTGTCTTCCCCTGATGGTTTAATATACACGGGACATGCAAACAGGTGAACAGTATAAGTGAGGAGAGTGTGTTCCCATGATTGTTAAATATACACGGGACATGTTACCAGGTGAACAGTATAAGTGAGGAGAGTGTGTTCCCCTGATGGTTTAATATACACGGGACATGTTGCCAGGTGAACAGTATAAGTGAGGAGAGTGTGTTCCCCTGATGGTTTAATATACACGGGACCTATTACCAGGTGAACAGTTTAAGTGAAGAGATGGCTTTCCCCTGATGGTTTAATATACACGGGACATGTTACCAGTGAACAGTATAAGTGAGGGCAGTGAGTTCCCCTGATGGTTTAATACTGATGGGACATGTCACCAGGTGAACAGTTTTAGTGAGGAGAGTGTGTTCACCTGATTGTTTAATAAGCACGGGACATGTTACCAGGTGAACAGTATAAGTGAGCAGATTGTGTTCCCCTGATGGTTTAATACTGACGGGACATTTCCCCACGTGAACAGTATAAGTGAGGAGAGTGTCTTCCCCTGATGGTTTAATACTGACGGGACATGTCACCAGTTGAACATTATAAGTGAGGAGAGAGTGTTCCCCTGATGGTTTAACACGCACAGGACATGTTACCAGGTGAATAGTATAAGTGATGAGAGTGTGTTCCCCTGATGGTTTAATATACACAGGACATGATACCAGGTGAACAGTATAAGTGAGGAGAGTGTGTTCCCCTGATGGTATAATATACACGGGACATGTTACCAGCTGAACAGTATAATTGAGGAGAGGGCTTTCCCCTGATGGTTTAATATACACGGGACATGTTACCAGGTGAACAGTATAAGTGAGGAGAATGTGTTCCCCTGATGGTTTAATATACACGGGACATGTCACCAGGTGAACAGTATAAGTGAGGATACTGTATTCCCCTGATGGTTCAATATACACGAGACATGTTAGCAGGTGAACAGTATAAGTGAGGAGAATGTATTACCCTGATGGTTTAATATACACGGGACATGTTAAGAGGTGAAAAGTATAAGTGAGGAGATTGTGTTCCCCTGATTGTTTAATACTCACGGGACATGTTACCAGGTGAGCAGTATAAGTGAGGAGAATGTGTTCCCCTGATGGTTTAAAATGCACGGGACGTGTCACCAGGTGAAGAGTAGAAGTGAGGAGATTGTGTTCCCCTGATGGTCTAATATACACGGGACATGTTACCAGGTGAACAGTATATGTGAAGAGAGTGTGTTCCCCTGATGGTTTAATATACATGGGACATGTTATCAGGTGAACAGTATAAGTGAAGAGAGCGTGTTCCCCTGATTGCTTAACATACGTGGGACATGTTACCTGGTGACGAGTAGAAGTGAGGAGAGTGTTTTCCCCTCATTGTTTAATATACACGGGACATGTTAGCAGGTGAACAGTATCAGTGAGGAGAGTGTGTTCCCCTGATTGTTTCATATACACAGGACATGTTACCAGGGGAACATGATAAGTGAGGAGAATGTGTTCCCCTGATTGTTTAATACTCACGGAACATGTTACCAGGTGAGCAGTATAAGTGAGGAGAGTGTGTTCCCCTGATGGTTTAATATACACGGGCCATGTTACCAGGTGAAGAGTATAAGTGAGGAGAGTGTGTTCCGCTGATGGTCTAATATACACGGGACATGTTACAACGTGAACAGTATATGTGAAGTGAGTGTGTTCCCCTGATGGTTTAATATACACGGGACTTATTACCAGGTGAACAGTTTAAGTGAAGAGATGGCTTTCCCCTGATGGTTTAATATACACGGGACATGATACCAGTGAACAGTATAAGTGAGGGCAGTGAGTTCCCCTGATGGTTTAATACTGATGGGACATGTCACCAGGTGAACAGTTTTAGTGAGGAGAGTGTGTTCCCCTGATTGTTTAATAAGCACGGGACATGTAACTAAGTGAACAGTATTAGTGAGCAGATTGTTTTCCCCTGATGGTTTAATACTGACGGGACATTTCCCCACGTGAACAGTATAAGTGAGGAGAGTGTCTTCCGCTGATGGTTTAATACTGACGGGACATGTCACCAGTTGAACAGTATAAGTGAGGAGAGTGTGTTCCCCTGATGGTTTAATATAAACGGGACATGTTACCAGGTGAACAGTATAAGTGAGGAGAGTGTGTTCCCCTGATGGTTTAATATAAACGGGACATGTTACCAGGTGAACAGTATAAGTGAGGAGAGTGTGTTCCCCTGATGGTTTAATATACACGGGACATGTTCCCAGCTGAATAGTATAATTGAGGAGAGGGCTTTCCCCTGATGGTTTAATATACACGGGACATGTTACCAGGTGAACAGTATAAGTGAGGATACTGTATTCCCCTGATGGTTCAATATACACGGGACATGTTAGCAGGTGAACAGTATAAGTGAGGATACTGTATTCCCCTGATGGTTCAATATACACGAGACATGTTAGCAGGTGAAAAGTATAAGTGAGGAGAATGTATTACCCTGATGGTTTAATATACACGGGACCTGTTACCAGGTGAACAGTATAAGTGAGGAGAGTGTGTTCCCCTGATGGTTTAATATACACGGGACATGTTACCAGGTGAACTGTATAAGTGAGGAGAGTGTGTTGCCCTGATGGTTTAATATACACGGGACCTGTTACCAGGTGAACAGTATAAGTGAGGAGAGTGTGTTCCCCTGATGGTTTAATATACACGGGACATGTTACCAGGTGAACAGTATAAGTGAGGAGACTGTATTCCCCTGATGGTTCAATATACAAGGGACATGTTAGCAGGTGAACAGCATAAGTGAGGAGAATGTGTTCCCCTGATGGTTTAATATAGACGGGACATGTTACCAGGTGAACAGTATAAGTGAGGAGAGTGTGTTCCCCTGATGGTTTAATATACACGGGACATGTTACAACGTGAACAGCATAAGTGAGGAGAGTGTGTTCCCCTGATTGTTTAATACTCACGGGAGATGTTACCAGGTGAGCAGTATAAGTGAGGAGAGTGTGTTCCCCTGATGGTTTCGCACGCACGGGACGTGTTACCAGGTGAAGAGTAGAAGTGAGGAGACTGTGTTCCCCTGATTGTTTAATACACACGTGACATGTTACCAGGTGAACAGTATATGTGAAGAGAGTGTCTTCCCCTGATGGTTTAATATACACGGGACATGCAAACAGGTGAACAGTATAAGTGAGGAGAGTGTGTTCCCATGATTGTTAAATATACACGGGACATGTTACCAGGTGAACAGTATAAGTGAGGAGAGTGTGTTCCCCTGATGGTTTAATATACACGGGACATGTTGCCAGGTGAACAGTATAAGTGAGGAGAGTGTGTTCCCCTGATGGTTTAATATACACGGGACTTATTACCAGGTGAACAGTTTAAGTGAAGAGATGGCTTTCCCCTGATGGTTTAATATACACGGGACATGTTACCAGTGAACAGTATAAGTGAGGGCAGTGAGTTCCCCTGATGGTTTAATACTGATGGGACATGTCACCAGGTGAACAGTTTTAGTGAGGAGAGTGTGTTCCCCTGATTGTTTAATAAGCACGGGACATGTTACCAGGTGAACAGTATAAGTGAGCAGATTGTGTTCCCCTGATGGTTTAATACTGACGGGACATTTCCCCACGTGAACAGTATAAGTGAGGAGAGTGTCTTCCCCTGATGGTTTAATACTGACGGGACATGTCACCAGTTGAACATTATAAGTGAGGAGAGAGTATTCCCCTGATGGTTTAACACGCACAGGACATGTTACCAGGTGAATAGTATAAGTGATGAGAGTGTGTACCCCTGATGGTTTAATATACACAGGACATGATACCAGGTGAACAGTATACGTGAGGAGAGTGTGTTCCCCTGATGGTATAATATACACGGGACATGTTACCAGCTGAACAGTATAATTGAGGAGAGGGCTTTCCCCTGATGGTTTAATATACACGGGACATGTTACCAGGTGAACAGTATAAGTGAGAAGAATGTGTTCCCCTGATGGTTTAATATACACGGGACATGTTACCAGGTGAACAGTATAAGTGAGGATACTGTATTCCCCTGATGGTTCAATATACACGAGACATGTTAGCAGGTGAACAGTATAAGTGAGGAGAATGTATTACCCTGATGGTTTAATATACACGGGACATGTTAGCAGGTGAAAAGTATAAGTGAGGAGATTGTGTTCCCCTGATTGTTTAATACTCACGGGACATGTTACCAGGTGAGCAGTATAAGTGAGGAGAATGTGTTCCCCTGATGGTTTAAAATGCACGGGACGTGTCACCAGGTGAAGAGTAGAAGTGAGGAGATTGTGTTCCCCTGATGGTCTAATATACACGGGACATGTTACCAGGTGAACAGTATATGTGAAGAGAGTGTGTTCCCCTGATGGTTTAATATACATGGGACATGTTATCAGGTGAACAGTATAAGTGAAGAGAGCGTGTTCCCCTGATTGCTTAACATACGTGGGACATGTTACCTGGTGACGAGTAGAAGTGAGGAGAGTGTTTTCCCCTCATTGTTTAATATACACGGGACATGTTAGCAGGTGAACAGTATCAGTGAGGAGAGTGTGTTCCCCTGATTGTTTCATATACACAGGACATGTTACCAGGGGAACATGATAAGTGAGGAGAATGTGTTCCCCTGATTGTTTAATACTCACGGAACATGTTACCAGGTGAGCAGTATAAGTGAGGAGAGTGTGTTCCCCTGATGGTTTAATATACACGGGCCATGTTACCAGGTGAAGAGTATAAGTGAGGAGAGTGTGTTCCGCTGATGGTCTAATATACACGGGACATGTTACAACGTGAACAGTATATGTGAAGTGAGTGTGTTCCCCTGATGGTTTAATATACACGGGACTTATTACCAGGTGAACAGTTTAAGTGAAGAGATGGCTTTCCCCTGATGGTTTAATATACACGGGACATGATACCAGTGAACAGTATAAGTGAGGGCAGTGAGTTCCCCTGATGGTTTAATACTGATGGGACATGTCACCAGGTGAACAGTTTTAGTGAGGAGAGTGTGTTCCCCTGATTGTTTAATAAGCACGGGACATGTAACCAAGTGAACATTATTAGTGAGCAGATTGTTTTCCCCTGATGGTTTAATACTGACGGGACATTTCCCCACGTGAACAGTATAAGTGAGGAGAGTGTCAACCCCTGATGGTTTAATACTGACGGGACATGTCACCAGTTGAACAGTATAAGTGAGGAGAGTGTGTTCCCCTGATGGTTTAATATAAACGGGACATGTTACCAGGTGAACAGTATAAGTGAGGAGAGTGTGTTCCCCTGATGGTTTAATATAAACGGGACATGTTACCAGGTGAACAGTATAAGTGAGGAGAGTGTGTTCCCCTGATGGTTTAATATACACGGGACATGTTCCCAGCTGAACAGTATAATTGAGGAGAGGGCTTTCCCCTGATGGTTTAATATACACGGGACATGTTACCAGGTGAACAGTATAAGTGAGGATACTGTATTCCCCTGATGGTTCAATATACACGGGACATGTTAGCAGGTGAACAGTATAAGTGAGGATACTGTATTCCCCTGATGGTTCAATATACACGAGACATGTTAGCAGGTGAAAAGTATAAGTGAGGAGAATGTATTACCTTGATGGTTTAATATACACGGGACCTGTTACCAGGTGAACAGTATATGTGAGGAGAGTGTGTTCCCCTGATGGTTTAATATACACGGGACATGCAAACAGGTGAACAGTATAAGTGAGGAGAGTGTGTTCCCATGATTGTTAAATATACACGGGACATGTTATCAGGTGAACAGTATAAGTGAGGAGAGTGTGTTCCCCTGATGGTTTAATATACACGGGACATGTTGCCAGGTGAACAGTATAAGTGAGGAGAGTGTGTTCCCCTGATGGTTTATTATACACGGGACTTATTACCAGGTGAACAGTTTAAGTGAAGAGATGGCTTTCCCCTGATGGTTTAATATACACGGGACATGTTACCAGTGAACAGTATAAGTGAGGGCAGTGAGTTCCCCTGATGGTTTAATACTGATGGGACCTGTCACCAGGTGAACAGTTTTAGTGAGGAGAGTGTGTTCCCCTGATTGTTTAATAAGCACGGGACATGTTACCAGGTGAACAGTATAAGTGAGCAGATTGTGTTCCCCTGATGGTTTAATACTGACGGGACATTTCCCCACGTGAACAGTATAAGTGAGGAGAGTGTCTTCCCCTGATGGTTTAATACTGACGGGACATGTCACCAGTTGAACATTATAAGTGAGGAGAGAGTGTTCCCCTGATGGTTTAACACGCACAGGACATGTTACCAGGTGAATAGTATAAGTGATGAGAGTGTGTTCCCCTGATGGTTTAATATACACAGGACATGATACCAGGTGAACAGTATAAGTGAGGAGAGTGTGTTCCCCTGATGGTCTAATATACACGGGACATGTTACCAGCTGAACAGTATAATTGAGGAGAGGGCTTTCCCCTGATGGTTTAATATACACGGGACATGTTACCAGGTGAACAGTATAAGTGAGGAGAATGTGTTCCCCTGATGGTTTAATATACACGGGACATGTTACCAGGTGAACAGTATAAGTGAGGATACTGTATTCCCCTGATGGTTCAATATACACGAGACATGTTAGCAGGTGAACAGTATAAGTGAGGAGAATGTATTACCCTGATGGTTTAATATACACGGGACATGTTAAGAGGTGAAAAGTATAAGTGAGGAGATTGTGTTCCCCTGATTGTTTAATACACACGGGACAATGTTACCAGGTGAGCAGTATAAGTGAGGAGAATGTGTTCCCCTGATGGTTTAAAATGCACGGGACGTGTCACCAGGTGAAGAGTAGAAGTGAGGAGATTGTGTTCCCCTGATGGTTTAATATACATGGGACATGTTATCAGGTGAACAGTATAAGTGAAGAGAGCGTGTTCCCCTGATTGCTTAACATACGTGGGACATGTTACCTGGTGACGAGTAGAAGTGAGGAGAGTGTTTTCCCCTCATTGTTTAATATACACGGGACATGTTAGCAGGTGAACAGTATCAGTGAGGAGAGTGTGTTCCCCTGATTGTTTCATATACACAGGACATGTTACCAGGGGAACATGATAAGTGAGGAGAATGTGTTCCCCTGATTGTTTAATACTCACCGAACATGTTACCAGGTGAGCAGTATAAGTGAGGAGAGTGTGTTCCCCTGATGGTTTAATATACACGGGCCATGTTACCAGGTGAAGAGTATAAGTGAGGAGAGTGTGTTCCGCTGATGGTCTAATATACATGGGACATGTTACAACGTGAACAGTAGATGTGAAGTGAGTGTGTTCCCCTGATGGTTTAATATACACGGGACTTATTACCAGGTGAACAGTTTAAGTGAAGAGATGGCTTTCCCCTGATGGTTTAATATACACGGGACATGATACCAGTGAACAGTATAAGTGAGGGCAGTGAGTTCCCCTGATGGTTTAATACTGATGGGACATGTCACCAGGTGAACAGTTTTAGTGAGGAGAGTGTGTTCCCCTGATTGTTTAATAAGCACGGGACATGTAACCAAGTGAACAGTATTAGTGAGCAGATTGTTTTCCCCTGATGGTTTAATACTGACGGGACATTTCCCCACGTGAACAGTATAAGTGAGGAGAGTGTCTTCCCCTGATGGTTTAATACTGACGGGACATGTCACCAGTTGAACAGTATAAGTGAGGAGAGTGTGTTCCCCTGATGGTTTAATATAAACGGGACATGTTACCAGGTGAACAGTATAAGTGAGGAGAGTGTGTTCCCCTGATGGTTTAATATAAACGGGACATGTTACCAGGTGAACAGTATAAGTGAGGAGAGTGTGTTCCCCTGATGGTTTAATATACACGGGACATGTTCCCAGCTGAACAGTATAATTGAGGAGAGGGCTTTCCCCTGATGGTTTAATATACACGGGACATGTTACCAGGTGAACAGTATAAGTGAGGATACTGTATTCCCCTGATGGTTCAATATACACGGGACATGTTAGCAGGTGAACAGTATAAGTGAGGATACTGTATTTCCCTGATGGTTCAATATACACGAGACATGTTAGCAGGTGAAAAGTATAAGTGAGGAGAATGTATTACCCTGATGGTTTAATATACGCGGGACCTGTTACCAGGTGAACAGTATAAGTGAGGAGAGTGTGTTCCCCTGATGGTTTAATATACACGGGACATGTTACCAGGTGAACTGTATAAGTGAGGAGAGTGTGTTGCCCTGATGGTTTAATATACACGGGACCTGTTACCAGGTGAACAGTATAAGTGAGGAGAGTGTGTTCCCCTGATGGTTTAATATACACGGGACATGTTACCAGGTGAACAGTATAAGTGAGGAGAGTGTGTTGCCCTGATGGTTTAATATACACAGGACATGTTACCAGGTGAACAGTATAAGTGAGGAGAGTTTGTTCTCCTGATTGTTTAATATACACGGGACATGTCAACAGGTGAACAGTATAAGTGAGGAGAGTGTGTTGCCCTGATGATTTAATACACAAAGGACATGTCACCATGTGAACAGTACAAGTGAGGAGAGTGTGTTCACCTGATGGGTTAATACAGACGGGACATGTCACCAGGTGAACAGTATAAGTGAGGAGAGTGTGTGCCCCTGATGGTTTAATATACACGGGACATGTTACCAGGTGTACAGTATAAGTGAGGAGAGTGTGTTCCCCTGATTGTTGAATACACACGGGACATGTTACCAGGTGAACAGTATAAGTGAGGAGAGTGTGTTCCCCTGATGGTTTAATACACAAAGGACATGTCACCATGTGAACAGTAGAAGTGAGGAGAGTGTGTTCACCTGATGGGTTAATACAGACGGGACATGTCACCAGGTGAACAGTATAAGTGAGGAGAGTGTGTGCCCCTGATGGTTTAATATACACGGGAAATGTTACCAGGTGTACAGTATAAGTGAGGAGAGTGTGTTCCCCTGATTGTTGTATACACACGGGACATGTTACCAGGTGAACAGTGTAAGTGAGGAGAGTGTGTACCCCTGATGGTTTAATATACACGGGACATGTTACGAGGTTAACAGTAGAAGTGAGGAGAGTGTGTTCCCCTGATGGTTTAATATACACGGGACATGTTACCAGCTCAAGAGTAGGAGTGAGGAGAGTGTGTTCCCCTGATTGTTTAATACGCACGGGACATGTCACCAGGTGAACAGTATATGTGAGGAGAGTATGTTCCCCTGATGGTTTAATATACACGGGACATGTAACTATGTGAACAGTATAAGTGAGCGGAGTGTGTTCCCCTGATAGTTTAATATACACGGGAAATGTTACCCGGTGAACAGTATAAGTGAGGAGAGCATTTTCCCCTCATGGTTTAATACACACGGGACATGTTACCAGGTGAACAGTATAAGTGAGGAGAGTGTGTTCTCCTGATGGTTTAATATTCACAGGACATGTTACCAGGTGAACAGTATAAGGGAGGAGAGTGTGTTCCCCTGATTGTTTAATACAAACAGGCCATGTTACCAGGTGAACAGTATAAGTGAGGAGAGTGTGTTGCCCTGATGGTTTAATATACACGCGACATGTTACGAGGTGAACAGTATAAGTGAGGAGAATGTGTTCCCCTGATGGTTTCATATACATGGGACATGTCACCAGATGAAAAGTATAAGTGAGGAGAGTGTGTTCCCCTGATGGTTTAATATACACGGGACATTTTACCAGTTGAACAGTATAAGTGAGGAGAGTGTGTTCCCCTGATGGTTAAATACGCACGGGACATGTCACCAGGTGAACCGTGTAAGTGAGGTGAGTGTGTTCCCCTGATTGTTTAATATACACAGGACATGTTACCAGATGAAATGTATAATTGAGCAGATTGTGTTCTCCTGATGGTTTAATATTCACGGGACATGTTACCAGGTGAACAGTATAATTGAGGAGAGTGTGTTCCCCTGATGGTTTAATACGCACGGGACATGTTACCAGGTGAACAGTATAAGTGAGGAGAGTGTATTCACCAGATTCTTTAATACACACGGGACATGTCACCAGGAGAACAGAATAAGTGAGGAGAGTGTGTTCCCCTGATTGTTTAATACACACGGGACATGTTACCAGGTGAACAGTATAATTGAGGAGAGTGTGTTCCCCAGATTGTTTAATACACACGGGACATGTTACCAGTTGAACAGAATAAGTGAGGAGAGTGTATTCACCAGATTCTTTAATACACACGGGACATGTTACCAGATGAACAGTATAAGTGAGGAGAGTGTGTTCTCCTGATTGTTTAATACACACGGGACATATTACCAGGTGAACAGTATAATTGAGCAGAGTGTATTCCCCTGATTGTTTAATACACACGGGACATGTTACCAGTTGAACAGTATAAGTGAGGAGAGTGTATTCACCAGATTCTTTAATACACACGGGACATGTTACCAGATGAAAAGTATAAGTGAGGAGAGTGTGTTCTCCTGATTGTTTAATATGCACGGGACACGTCACCAGGTGAACAGTATAAGTGAGGAGAGTGTGCTCCCCTGATGGTTTAATACACATGGGACATGTCACCAGGTGAACAGTAGAAGTGAGGAGACTGTGTTCCCCCGATTTTTAAATATACACGGGACATGTTACCATGTGAACAGTATAAGTGAGCGGAATGTGTTCCCCTGATGGTTTAATATGCACGGGACATGTTACCTGATGAACAGTATAAATGAGGAGAGTGTGTTTCCCTGATGGTTTAATATACACAGGACATGATACCAGGTGAACAGTATAAGTGAGGAGAGTGTGTTCCCCTGATGGTCTAATATACACGGGACATGTTACCAGCTGAACAGTATAATTGAGGAGAGGGCTTTCCCCTGATGGTTTAATATACACGGGACATGTTACCAGGTGAACAGTATAAGTGAGGAGAATGTGTTCCCCTGATGGTTTAATATACACGGGACATGTTACCAGGTGAACAGTATAAGTGAGGATACTGTATTCCCCTGATGGTTCAATATACACGAGACATGTTAGCAGGTGAACAGTATAAGTGAGGAGAATGTATTACCCTGATGGTTTAATATACACGGGACATGTTAAGAGGTGAAAAGTATAAGTGAGGAGATTGTGTTCCCCTGATTGTTTAATACACACGGGACAATGTTACCAGGTGAGCAGTATAAGTGAGGAGAATGTGTTCCCCTGATGGTTTAAAATGCACGGGACGTGTCACCAGGTGAAGAGTAGAAGTGAGGAGATTGTGTTCCCCTGATGGTTTAATATACATGGGACATGTTATCAGGTGAACAGTATAAGTGAAGAGAGCGTGTTCCCCTGATTGCTTAACATACGTGGGACATGTTACCTGGTGACGAGTAGAAGTGAGGAGAGTGTTTTCCCCTCATTGTTTAATATACACGGGACATGTTAGCAGGTGAACAGTATCAGTGAGGAGAGTGTGTTCCCCTGATTGTTTCATATACACAGGACATGTTACCAGGGGAACATGATAAGTGAGGAGAATGTGTTCCCCTGATTGTTTAATACTCACCGAACATGTTACCAGGTGAGCAGTATAAGTGAGGAGAGTGTGTTCCCCTGATGGTTTAATATACACGGGCCATGTTACCAGGTGAAGAGTATAAGTGAGGAGAGTGTGTTCCGCTGATGGTCTAATATACATGGGACATGTTACAACGTGAACAGTAGATGTGAAGTGAGTGTGTTCCCCTGATGGTTTAATATACACGGGACTTATTACCAGGTGAACAGTTTAAGTGAAGAGATGGCTTTCCCCTGATGGTTTAATATACACGGGACATGATACCAGTGAACAGTATAAGTGAGGGCAGTGAGTTCCCCTGATGGTTTAATACTGATGGGACATGTCACCAGGTGAACAGTTTTAGTGAGGAGAGTGTGTTCCCCTGATTGTTTAATAAGCACGGGACATGTAACCAAGTGAACAGTATTAGTGAGCAGATTGTTTTCCCCTGATGGTTTAATACTGACGGGACATTTCCCCACGTGAACAGTATAAGTGAGGAGAGTGTCTTCCCCTGATGGTTTAATACTGACGGGACATGTCACCAGTTGAACAGTATAAGTGAGGAGAGTGTGTTCCCCTGATGGTTTAATATAAACGGGACATGTTACCAGGTGAACAGTATAAGTGAGGAGAGTGTGTTCCCCTGATGGTTTAATATAAACGGGACATGTTACCAGGTGAACAGTATAAGTGAGGAGAGTGTGTTCCCCTGATGGTTTAATATACACGGGACATGTTCCCAGCTGAACAGTATAATTGAGGAGAGGGCTTTCCCCTGATGGTTTAATATACACGGGACATGTTACCAGGTGAACAGTATAAGTGAGGATACTGTATTCCCCTGATGGTTCAATATACACGGGACATGTTAGCAGGTGAACAGTATAAGTGAGGATACTGTATTTCCCTGATGGTTCAATATACACGAGACATGTTAGCAGGTGAAAAGTATAAGTGAGGAGAATGTATTACCCTGATGGTTTAATATACGCGGGACCTGTTACCAGGTGAACAGTATAAGTGAGGAGAGTGTGTTCCCCTGATGGTTTAATATACACGGGACATGTTACCAGGTGAACTGTATAAGTGAGGAGAGTGTGTTGCCCTGATGGTTTAATATACACGGGACCTGTTACCAGGTGAACAGTATAAGTGAGGAGAGTGTGTTCCCCTGATGGTTTAATATACACGGGACATGTTACCAGGTGAACAGTATAAGTGAGGAGAGTGTGTTGCCCTGATGGTTTAATATACACAGGACATGTTACCAGGTGAACAGTATAAGTGAGGAGAGTTTGTTCTCCTGATTGTTTAATATACACGGGACATGTCAACAGGTGAACAGTATAAGTGAGGAGAGTGTGTTGCCCTGATGATTTAATACACAAAGGACATGTCACCATGTGAACAGTAGAAGTGAGGAGAGTGTGTTCACCTGATGGGTTAATACAGACGGGACATGTCACCAGGTGAACAGTATAAGTGAGGAGAATGTGTGCCCCTGATGGTTTAATATACACGGGACATGTTACCAGGTGTACAGTATAAGTGAGGAGAGTGTGTTCCCCTGATTGTTGAATACACACGGGACATGTTACCAGGTGAACAGTATAAGTGAGGAGAGTGTGTTCCCCTGATGGTTTAATACACAAAGGACATGTCACCATGTGAACAGTAGAAGTGAGGAGAGTGTGTTCACCTGATGGGTTAATACAGACGGGACATGTCACCAGGTGAACAGTATAAGTGAGGAGAGTGTGTGCCCCTGATGGTTTAATATACACGGGAAATGTTACCAGGTGTACAGTATAAGTGAGGAGAGTGTGTTCCCCTGATTGTTGTATACACACGGGACATGTTACCAGGTGAACAGTGTAAGTGAGGAGAGTGTGTACCCCTGATGGTTTAATATACACGGGACATGTTACGAGGTTAACAGTAGAAGTGAGGAGAGTGTGTTCCCCTGATGGTTTAATATACACGGGACATGTTACCAGCTCAAGAGTAGGAGTGAGGAGAGTGTGTTCCCATGATTGTTTAATACGCACGGGACATGTCACCAGGTGAACAGTATATGTGAGGAGAGTATGTTCCCCTGATGGTTTAATATACACGGGACATGTAACTATGTGAACAGTATAAGTGAGCGGAGTGTGTTCCCCTGATAGTTTAATATACACGGGAAATGTTACCCGGTGAACAGTATAACTGAGGAGAGCATTTTCCCCTCATGGTTTAATACACACGGGACATGTTACCAGGTGAACAGTATAAGTGAGGAGAGTGTGTTCTCCTGATGGTTTAATATGCACGGGACATGTTACCAGATGAACAGTATAAGTGAGGAGAGTGTGTTCCCCTGATTGTTTAATATTCACAGGACATGTTACCAGGTGAACAGTATAAGGGAGGAGAGTGTGTTCCCCTGATTGTTTAATACAAACAGGCCATGTTACCAGGTGAACAGTATAAGTGAGGAGAGTGTGTTGCCCTGATGGTTTAATATACACGCGACATGTTACGAGGTGAACAGTATAAGTGAGGAGAATGTGTTCCCCTGATGGTTTCATATACATGGGACATGTCACCAGATGAAAAGTATAAGTGAGGAGAGTGTGTTCCCCTGATGGTTTAATATACACGGGACATTTTACCAGTTGAACAGTATAAGTGAGGAGAGTGTGTTCCCCTGATGGTTAAATACGCACGGGACATGTCACCAGGTGAACCGTGTAAGTGAGGTGAGTGTGTTCCCCTGATTGTTTAATATACACAGGACATGTTACCAGATGAAATGTATAATTGAGCAGATTGTGTTCTCCTGATGGTTTAATATTCACGGGACATGTTACCAGGTGAACAGTATAATTGAGGAGAGTGTGTTCCCCTGATGGTTTAATACGCACGGGACATGTTACCAGGTGAACAGTATAAGTGAGGAGAGTGTATTCACCAGATTCTTTAATACACACGGGACATGTCACCAGGAGAACAGAATAAGTGAGGAGAGTGTGTTCCCCTGATTGTTTAATACACACGGGACATGTTACCAGGTGAACAGTATAATTGAGGAGAGTGTGTTCCCCAGATTGTTTAATACACACGGGACATGTTACCAGTTGAACAGAATAAGTGAGGAGAGTGTATTCACCAGATTCTTTAATACACACGGGACATGTTACCAGATGAACAGTATAAGTGAGGAGAGTGTGTTCTCCTGATTGTTTAATACACACGGGACATATTACCAGGTGAACAGTATAATTGAGCAGAGTGTATTCCCCTGATTGTTTAATACACACGGGACATGTTACCAGTTGAACAGTATAAGTGAGGAGAGTGTATTCACCAGATTCTTTAATACACACGGGACATGTTACCAGATGAAAAGTATAAGTGAGGAGAGTGTGTTCTCCTGATTGTTTAATATGCACGGGACACGTCACCAGGTGAACAGTATAAGTGAGGAGAGTGTGCTCCCCTGATGGTTTAATACACATGGGACATGTCACCAGGTGAACAGTAGAAGTGAGGAGACTGTGTTCCCCCGATTTTTAAATATACACGGGACATGTTACCATGTGAACAGTATAAGTGAGCGGAATGTGTTCCCCTGATGGTTTAATATGCACGGGACATGTTACCAGATGAACAGTATAAATGAGGAGAGTGTGTTTCCCTGATGGTTTAATACGCACGGGACATGTTACCAGATGAACAGTATAAGTGAGGAGAGTGTGTTCCCCTGATGGTTTAATATACACGGGACATGTTCCCAGGTGAACAGTATAAGTGAGGAGAGAGCTTTCCCCTGATGGTTTAATATACACGGGACATGTTACCAGGTGAACAGTATAAGTGAGGAGAGGGCTTTCCCCTGATGGTTTAATATACACGGGACATGATACCAGGTGAACAGTATAAGTGAGGAGAGAGTGTTCCCTGATGGTTTAATATACATGGGACACGTTACCAGGTGAACAGTATAAGAGAAGAGAGTGTGTTCCCCTGATTGTTTAATACACACAGGACATGTCAACAGGTGAACAGTATAAGTGAGGAGAATGTGTTCCCCTGATGGTTTAGTACACACAGGACATGTCAACAGGTGAACAGTATAAGTGAGGAGAGTGCGTTCCCCTGATGGTTTAATACACACAGGACATGTTACCAGGTGAACAGTATAAGTGAGGAGAGTGTGTTCCCCTGATGCTTTAATACACACAGGACATGTACCCAACTGAACAGTATATGTGAGGAGAGTGTGTTCCCCTGATGGTTTAATACTGACAGGACATTTCCCCAGGTGAACATTATAAGTGAGGAGAGTGTGTTCCCCTGATTGTTTAATACACACAGGACATGTCACCAGGTGAACTGTATAAGTGAGGAGAGAGTGTTCCCTGATGGTTTAATATACATGGGACACGTTACCAGGTGAACAGTATAAGAGAAGAGAGTGTGTTCCCCTGATTGTTTAATACCTACGGGACATGTTACCAGGTGAACAGTATAAGTGTGGAGAGTGTGTTCCCCTGATGGTTTAATATGCACGGGACATGTTACCAGGTGAACAGTATAAGTGAGGAGAGTGTGTTCCCCAGATGGTTTAATTCTCACGTGACATGTTAGCAGGTGAGCAGTATAAGAGAGGAGAGTGTGTTCCCCTGATTGTTTAAAACACACGACATGTTACCTGGTGAACAGTATAAGTGAGGAGAGTGTGTTCCCCTGATGGTTTAATTCTCACGGGACATGTTACCAGGTGAGCAGTATAAGTGAGGAGAGTGTGTTCCCCTCATGGTTTAATACACACAGGACATGTCGACAGGTGGACCGTATAAGTGAAGAGAGTGAGTTACCCTGATGGTTTAATATACACGGGACATGTAACCAAGTGAACAGTTTAAGGGAGGAGAGTGTGTTCCCCTGATGGTTTAATATACACGAGACATGTTACCAGCTCAAGAGTAGGAGTGAGGAGAGTGTGTTCCCCTGATTGTTTAATACGCACGGGACATGTCACCAGGTGAACAGTATATGTGAGGAGAGTATGTTCCCCTGATAGTTTAATATACACGGGAAATGTTACCCGGTGAACAGTATAAGTGAGGAGAGCATTTTCCCCTCATGGTTTAATACACACGGGACATGTTACCAGGTGAACAGTAGAAGTGAGGAGAGTGTGTTCTCCTGATGGTTTAATATGCACGGGACATGTTACCAGATGAACAGTATAAGTGAGGAGAGTGTGTTCCCCTGATTGTTTAATATTCACAGGACATGTTACCAGGTGAACAGTATAAGGGAGGAGAGTGTGTTCCCCTGATTGTTTAATACAAACAGGCCATGTTACCAGGTGAACAGTATAAGTGAGGAGAGTGTGTTGCCCTGATGGTTTAATATACACGCGACATGTTACGAGGTGAACAGTATAAGTGAGGAGAATGTGTTCCCCTGATGGTTTCATATACATGGGACATGTCACCAGATGAAAAGTATAAGTGAGGAGAGTGTGTTCCCCTGATGGTTTAATATACACGGGACATTTTACCAGTTGAACAGTATAAGTGAGGAGAGTGTGTTCCCCTGATGGTTTAATACGCACGGGACATGTCACCAGGTGAACCGTGTAAGTGAGGTGAGTGTGTTCCCCTGATTGTTTAATATACACAGGACATGTTACCAGATGAATTGTATAATTGAGCAGATTGTGTTCTCCTGATGGTTTAATATTCACGGGACATGTTACCAGGTGAACAGTATAATTGAGGAGAGTGTGTTCCCCTGATGGTTTAATACGCACGGGACATGTTACCAGGTGAACAGTATAAGTGAGGAGAGTGTATTCACCAGATTCTTTAATACACACGGGACATCTCACCAGGTGAACAGAATAAGTGAGGAGAGTGTGTTCCCCTGATTGTTTAATACACACGGGACATGTTACCAGGTGAACAGTATAATTGAGGAGAGTGTGTTCCCCTGATTGTTTAATACACACGGGACATGTTACCAGTTGAACAGTATAAGTGAGGAGAGTGTATTCACCAGATTCTTTAATACACACGGGACATGTTACCAGATGAACAGTATAAGTGAGGAGAGTGTGTTCTCCTGATTGTTTAATACACACGGGACATATTACCAGGTGAACAGTATAATTGAGCAGAGTGTATTCCCCTGATTGTTCAATACACACGGGACATGTTACCAGTTGAACAGTATAAGTGAGGAGAGTTTATTCACCAGATTCTTTAATACATACGGGACATGTTACCAGATGATCAGTATAAGTGAGGAGAGTGTGTTCTCCTGATTGTTTAATATACACGGGACACGTCACCAGGTGAACAGTATAAGTGAGGAGAGTGTGCTCCCCTGATGGTTTAATACACATGGGACATGTCACCAGGTGAACAGTAGAAGTGAGGAGACTGTGTTCCCCCGATTTTTAAATATACACGGGACATGTTACCATGTGAACAGTATAAGTGAGCGGAATGTGTTCCCCTGATTGTTTAATATGCACGGGACATGTTACCAGATGAACAGCATAAATGAGGAGAGTGTGTTTCCCTGATGGTTTAATACGCACGGGACATGTTACCAGATGAACAGTATAAGTGAGGAGAGTGTGTTCCCCTGATGGTTTAATATACACGGGACATGTTCCCAGGTGAACAGTATAAGTGAGGAGAGAGCTTTCCCCTGATGGTTTAATATACACGGGACATGTTACCAGGTGAACAGTATAAGTGAGGAGAGGGCTTTCCCCTGATGGTTTAATATACACGGGACATGATACCAGGTGAACAGTATAAGTGAGGAGAGAGTGTTCCCTGATGGTTTAATATACATGGGACACGTTACCAGGTGAACAGTATAAGAGAAGAGAGTGTGTTCCCCTGATTGTTTAATACACACAGGACATGTCAACAGGTGAACAGTATAAGTGAGGAGAATGTGTTCCCCTGATGGTTTAATACACACAGGACATGTCAACAGGTGAACAGTATAAGTGAGGAGAGTGTGTTCCCCTGATGGTTTAATACACACAGGACATGTTACCAGGTGAACAGTATAAGTGAGGAGAGTGTGTTCCCCTGATGCTTCAATACACACAGGACATGTACCCAAGTGAACAGTATATGTGAGGAGAGTGTGTTCCCCTGATGGTTTAATACTGACAGGACATTTCCCCAGGTGAACATTATAAGTGAGGAGAGTGTGTTCCCCTGATTGTTTAATACACACAGGACATGTCACCAGGTGAAAAGTATAAGTGAGGAGAGAGTGTTCCCTGATGGTTTAATATACATGGAACACGTTACCAGGTGAACAGTATAAGAGAAGAGAGTGTGTTCCCCTGATTGTTTAATACCTACGGGACATGTTACCAGGTGAACAGTATATGTGTGGAGAGTGTGTTCCCCTGATGGTTTAATATGCACGGGACATGTTACCAGGTGAACAGTATAAGTGAGGAGAGTGTGTTCCCCAGATGGTTTAATTCTCACGTGACATGTTAGCAGGTGAGCAGTATAAGAGAGGAGAGTGTGTTCCCCTGATTGTTTAAAACACACGACATGTTACCTGGTGAACAGTATAAGTGAGGAGAGTGTGTTCCCCTGATGGTTTAATTCTCACGGGACATGTTACCAGGTGAGCAGTATAAGTGAGGAGAGTGTGTTCCCCTCATGGTTTAATACACACAGGACATGTCGACAGGTGAACCGTATAAGTGAAGAGAGTGAGTTCCCCTGATGGTTTAATATACACGGGACATGTAACCAAGTGAACAGTTTAAGGGAGGAGAGTGTGTTTCCCTGATGGTTTAACACGCACGGGATATGTTACCAGGTGAACAGTATAAGTGAGGACAGTGTGTTCCCCTGATTGTTTAATATACACGGGACATGTTACCAGGTGAACAGGATAAGTGAGGAGAGTGTGTTCCCCTGATTGTTTAATACACACGGGACATGTTCCCAGGTGAACAGTATAAGTGAAGAGAGTGTGTTCCCCTGAATGTTTAATACACACGGGACTTGTAACCAAGTGAACAGTATCTGTGAGGAGAGTGTGTTCCCCTGATTGTTTAATACGCACTGGACATGTTACCAGGTGTAAAGTGTAAGTGAAGAGATTGTGTTCCCCTGATTGTTTAATACACACGGGACATGTAACCAAGTGAACAGTATCTGTGAGGAGAGTGTGTTCCCCTGATTGTTTAATACGCACTGGACATGTTACCAGGTGAACAGTATAAGTGAGGAGAGTGTGTTCCACTGATTGTTTAATATACACGGGACATGTCACCAGGTGAACAGTATAAGTGAGGAGAGTGTGTACCCCTGATTGTTTAATACACACGGGACATGTTACCAGGTGAACAGTATAAGTGAGGAGAGTGTGTTCCCCTGATGGTTTAATATACACAGGACATGATACCCGGTGAACAGCATATGTGAGGAGAATGTGTTCCCCTGTTGGTTTAATATACACGGGACATGATACCAGGTGAACAGTATAAGTGAGGAGAATGTGTTCCCCTGATAGTTTAATATACACGGGACATGTTACCAGGTGAACAGTATATGTGAAGAGACTGTGTTCCCCTGATGGTTCAATAAACATGGGCCATGTTACCAGCTGAACAGTAGAAGTGAAGAGTGCGTGTTCCCCTGATTGTTTAATATACATGTGACATGTTACCATGTGAAAAGTTTAATTGAGGAGAGTGTGTTCCCCTGATGGTTTAATACGCACGGGACATGTTACCAGGTGAACAGTGTAAGTGAGGAGAGTGAGTTCCCCTGCTGGTTTAATACAAACAGGACATTTTACCAGGTGAACAGTAAAAGTGAGGAGAGTGTGTTCCCCTGATGGTTTAATATACACGGGACATGTTACCAGGTGAACAGTATAGGTGAGGAGAGTGTGTTCCCCTGATGGTATAATATACACGGGACATGTTACCAGGTGAACAGTATAAGCGAAGAGAGCGTGTTCCCCTGATTGCTTAATATACGTGGGACATGTTACCAGGTGACGAGTATAAGTGAGGAGAGTGTGTTCCCCTGATGGTTTAATATACACGGGACATGTTACAACGTGAACAGTATAAGCGAGGATGGTGTGTTCCCCTGATTGTTTAATATACACGGGACATGTTACCAGGTGAACAGTATAAGCGAAGAGAGCGTGTTCCCCTGATTGCTTAATATACGTGGGACATGTTACCAGGTGAACAGTATAAGTGAGGAGAGTGTGTTCCCCTGATGGTTTAATATACACGGGACATGTTACCAGGTGAACAGTATAAGTGAGGAGAGTGTGTTCCCCAGATGGTTTAATATACACGGGACATGTTGCCAGGTGAACAGTATAAGTGAGGAGACTGTATTCCCCTGATGGTTCAGTATACACGGGACATGTTAGCAGGTGAACAGTATAAGTGAGGAGAATGTGTTCCCCTGATGGTTTAATATACACGGGACATGTTACCAGTTGAACCGTATAAGTGAGGAGAGGGTATTCCCCTGATGGTTTCATATACACGGGACATGTTGCAACGTGAACAGTGTATGTGAAGAGAGTGTGTTCCCCTGATGGTTTAATATACATGGGACATGTTACCAGGTGAAAAGTATAAGTGAGGTGAGTGTGTTCCCCTGATTGTTTAATACTCACGGGACATGTTACCAGGTGAGCATTATAAGTGAGGAGAGTGTGTTCCCCTGATGGTTTAACACGCACGGGACGTGTCACCAGGTGAATAGTAGAAGTGAGGAGAGTGTGTTCCCATGATGGTCTAACATACACGGGACATGTTACCAGGTGAACAATATATGTGAAGAGAGTGTGTTCCCCTGATGGTTTAATATACATGGGACATGTTACCAGGTGAACAGTATAAGTGAGGAGAGTGTGTTCCCCAGATGGTTTAATTCTCACGTGACATGTTAGCAGGTGAGCAGTATAAGAGAGGAGAGTGTGTTCCCCTGATTGTTTAAAACACACGACATGTTACCTGGTGAACAGTATAAGTGAGGAGAGTGTGTTCCCCTGATGGTTTAATTCTCACGGGACATGTTACCAGGTGAGCAGTATAAGTGAGGAGAGTGTGTTCCCCTCATGGTTTAATACACACAGGACATGTCGACAGGTGAACCGTATAAGTGAAGAGAGTGAGTTCCCCTGATGGTTTAATATACACGGGACATGTAACCAAGTGAACAGTTTAAGGGAGGAGAGTGTGTTTCCCTGATGGTTTAACACGCACGGGATATGTTACCAGGTGAACAGTATAAGTGAGGACAGTGTGTTCCCCTGATTGTTTAATATACACGGGACATGTTACCAGGTGAACAGGATAAGTGAGGAGAGTGTGTTCCCCTGATTGTTTAATACACACGGGACATGTTCCCAGGTGAACAGTATAAGTGAAGAGAGTGTGTTCCCCTGAATGTTTAATACACACGGGACTTGTAACCAAGTGAACAGTATCTGTGAGGAGAGTGTGTTCCCCTGATTGTTTAATACGCACTGGACATGTTACCAGGTGTAAAGTGTAAGTGAAGAGATTGTGTTCCCCTGATTGTTTAATACACACGGGACATGTAACCAAGTGAACAGTATCTGTGAGGAGAGTGTGTTCCCCTGATTGTTTAATACGCACTGGACATGTTACCAGGTGAACAGTATAAGTGAGGAGAGTGTGTTCCACTGATTGTTTAATATACACGGGACATGTCACCAGGTGAACAGTATAAGTGAGGAGAGTGTGTACCCCTGATTGTTTAATACACACGGGACATGTTACCAGGTGAACAGTATAAGTGAGGAGAGTGTGTTCCCCTGATGGTTTAATATACACAGGACATGATACCCGGTGAACAGCATATGTGAGGAGAATGTGTTCCCCTGTTGGTTTAATATACACGGGACATGATACCAGGTGAACAGTATAAGTGAGGAGAATGTGTTCCCCTGATAGTTTAATATACACGGGACATGTTACCAGGTGAACAGTATATGTGAAGAGACTGTGTTCCCCTGATGGTTCAATAAACATGGGCCATGTTACCAGCTGAACAGTAGAAGTGAAGAGTGCGTGTTCCCCTGATTGTTTAATATACATGTGACATGTTACCATGTGAAAAGTTTAATTGAGGAGAGTGTGTTCCCCTGATGGTTTAATACGCACGGGACATGTTACCAGGTGAACAGTGTAAGTGAGGAGAGTGAGTTCCCCTGCTGGTTTAATACAAACAGGACATTTTACCAGGTGAACAGTAAAAGTGAGGAGAGTGTGTTCCCCTGATGGTTTAATATACACGGGACATGTTACCAGGTGAACAGTATAGGTGAGGAGAGTGTGTTCCCCTGATGGTATAATATACACGGGACATGTTACCAGGTGAACAGTATAAGCGAAGAGAGCGTGTTCCCCTGATTGCTTAATATACGTGGGACATGTTACCAGGTGACGAGTATAAGTGAGGAGAGTGTGTTCCCCTGATGGTTTAATATACACGGGACATGTTACAACGTGAACAGTATAAGCGAGGATGGTGTGTTCCCCTGATTGTTTAATATACACGGGACATGTTACCAGGTGAACAGTATAAGCGAAGAGAGCGTGTTCCCCTGATTGCTTAATATACGTGGGACATGTTACCAGGTGAACAGTATAAGTGAGGAGAGTGTGTTCCCCTGATGGTTTAATATACACGGGACATGTTACCAGGTGAACAGTATAAGTGAGGAGAGTGTGTTCCCCAGATGGTTTAATATACACGGGACATGTTGCCAGGTGAACAGTATAAGTGAGGAGACTGTATTCCCCTGATGGTTCAGTATACACGGGACATGTTAGCAGGTGAACAGTATAAGTGAGGAGAATGTGTTCCCCTGATGGTTTAATATACACGGGACATGTTACCAGTTGAACCGTATAAGTGAGGAGAGGGTATTCCCCTGATGGTTTCATATACACGGGACATGTTGCAACGTGAACAGTGTATGTGAAGAGAGTGTGTTCCCCTGATGGTTTAATATACATGGGACATGTTACCAGGTGAAAAGTATAAGTGAGGTGAGTGTGTTCCCCTGATTGTTTAATACTCACGGGACATGTTACCAGGTGAGCATTATAAGTGAGGAGAGTGTGTTCCCCTGATGGTTTAACACGCACGGGACGTGTCACCAGGTGAATAGTAGAAGTGAGGAGAGTGTGTTCCCATGATGGTCTAACATACACGGGACATGTTACCAGGTGAACAATATATGTGAAGAGAGTGTGTTCCCCTGATGGTTTAATATACATGGGACATGTTACCAGGTGAACAGTAGAAGTGAAGAGAGCGTGTTCCCCTGATTGCTTAATATACGTGGGACATGTTGACAGGTGACGAGTATAAGTGAGGAGAGTGTGTTCCCCTCATGATTTAACATACACCGGACATGTTACCAGGTGAACAGTATAAGTGAGGAGAGTGTGTTCCCCTGATGGTATAATATACACGGACATGTTACCAGGTGAACAGTATAAGTGAGGAGACTGTATTCCCCTGATGGTTCAATATACAAGGGACATGTTACCAGGTGAACAGCATAAGTGAGGAGAGTGTGTTCCCCTGAATGTTTATTACTCACGGGAGATGTTACCAGGTGAACAGTATAAGTGAGGAGAGTGTGTTCCCCTGATTGTTTAATATACGAGGGACATGTTACCAGGTGACGATTATAAGTGAGGAGAGTGTGTTCCCCTGATGGTTTAATATACACGGGACATGTAAACAGGTGAACAGTATAAGTGAGGAGAATGTGTTCCGCTGATGGTTTAATATACACGGGACATGTTAGCAGGTGAACAGTATAAGTGAGGAGAATGTGTTCCGCTGATGGTTTAATATACACGGGACATGTTACCAGGTGAACAGTATAAGTGAGGAGAGTGTATTCCCCTGATGGTTTAATATACACGGGACATGTTACCAGGTGAGCAGGATAAGTGAGGAGAGTGTTTTCCCCTGATGGTTTAACACGCACGGGACGTGTCACCAGGTGAAGAGTAGAAGTGAGGAGAGTGTGTTCCCCTGATGGTCTAATATACATGGGACATGTTACAACGTGAACAGTGTATGTGAAGAGAGTGTGTTCCCCTGATGGTTTAATATACATGGGACATGTTACCAGGTGAAAAGTATAAGTGAGGAGAGTGTGTTCCCCTGATGGTTTAACACGCACGGGACGTGTCACCAGGTGAAGAGTAGAAGTGAGGAGAGTGTGTTCCCCTGATGGTCTAACATACACAGGACATGTTACCAGGTGAACAATATATGTGAAGAGAGTGCGTTCCCCTGATGGTTTAATATACATGGGACATGTTAACAGGTGACGAGTATAAGTCAGGAGAGTGTGTTCCCCTCATTGTTTAATATACACGGGACATGTTAGCAGGTGAATAGTATCAGTGAGGAGAATGTGTTCCCCTGATGGTTTAATATACACGGGACATGTTACCAGGTGAACAGTATAAGTGAGGAGAGTGTGTTCCCCTGATTGTTAAATATACACGGGACATGTTACCAGGTGAACAGTATAAGTGAGGAGAGTGTGTTCCCCTGATGATTTAACATACACGGGACATGTTACCAGGTGAACAGCATAAGTGAGGAGAGTGTGTTCCCCTGATGGTATAATATACACGGGACATGTTACCAGGTGAACAGTATAAGTGAGGAGACTGTGTTCCCCTGATGGTTCAATATACAAGGGACATGTTAGCAGGTGAACAGCATAAGTGAGGAGAATGTGTTCCCCTGATGGTTTAATATAGACGGGACATGTTACCGGGTGAACAGTATAAGTGAGGAGAGTGTGTTCCCCTGATGGTTGAATATACACGGGACATGTTACAACGTGAACAGCATAAGTGAGGAGAGTGTGTTCCCCTGATTGTTTAATACTCACGGGAGATGTTACCAGGTGAGCAGTATAAGTGAGGAGAGTGTGTTCCCCTGATGGTTTCGCACGCACGGGACGTGTCACCAGGTGAAGAGTAGAAGTGAGGAGACTGTGTTCCCCTGATTGTTTAATACACACGTGACATGTTACCAGGTGAACAGTATATGTGAAGAGAGTGTCTTCCCCTGATGGTTTAATATACACGGGACATGCAAACAGGTGAACAGTATAAGTGAGGAGAGTGTGTTCCCATGATTGTTAAATATACACGGGACATGTTACCAGGTGAACAGTATAAGTGAGGAGAGTGTGTTCCCCTGATGGTTTAATATACACGGGACATGTTGCCAGGTGAACAGTATAAGTGAGGAGAGTGTGTTCCCCTGATGGTTTAATATACACGGGACTTATTACCAGGTGAACAGTTTAAGTGAAGAGATGGCTTTCCCCTGATGGTTTAATATACACGGGACATGTTACCAGTGAACAGTATAAGTGAGGGCAGTGAGTTCCCCTGATGGTTTAATACTGATGGGACATGTCACCAGGTGAAAAGTTTTAGTGAGGAGAGTGTGTTCCCCTGATTGTTTAATAAGCACGGGACATGTAACCAAGTGAACAGTATTAGTGAGCAGATTGTGTTCCCCTGATGGTTTAATACTGACGGGACATTTCCCCACGTGAACAGTATAAGTGAGGAGAGTGTCTTCCCCTGATGGTTTAATACTGACGGGACATGTCACCAGTTGAACATTATAAGTGAGGAGAGAGTGTTCCCCTGATGGTTTAAAACGCACAGGACATGTTACCAGGTGAATAGTATAAGTGATGAGAGTGTGTTCCCCTGATGGTTTAATATACACAGGACATGATACCAGGTGAACAGTATAAGTGAGGAGAGTGTGTTCCCCTGATGGTATAATATACACGGGACATGTTACCAGCTGAACAGTATAATTCAGGAGAGGGCTTTCCCCTGATGGTTTAATATACACGGGACATGTTACCAGGTGAACAGTATAAGTGAGGAGTATGTGTTCCCCTGATGGTTTAATATACACGGGACATGTTACCAGGTGAACAGTATAAGTGAGGATACTGTATTCCCCTGATGGTTCAATATACACGAGACATGTTAGCAGGTGACGAGTATAAGTGAGGAGAATGTGTTCCCCTGATTGTTAAAAATACACGGGACATGTTACCAGGTGAACAGTATAAGTGAGGAGAATGTGTTCCCCTGATGGTTTAATATACACGGGACATGTTACCAGGTGAACAGTATAAGTGAGGAGAGTGTGTTCCCCTGATTGTTAAAAATACACGGGACATGTTACCAGGTGAACAGTATAAGTGAGGAGAGTGTGTTCCCCTGATGGTTTAATATACACGGGACTTATTACCAGGTGAACAGAATAAGTGAGGAGAGGGCTTTCCCCTGATGGTTTAATATACACGGGACATGTTACCAGGTGAACAGTATAAGTGAGGAGATTGTGTTCCCCTGATGGTTTAACATGCACGGGACATGTTACCAGGTCAACAGTATAAGTGAGGAGAGTGTGTTCCCCTGATGGTTTAATATACATGGGACATGTTACCAGGTGAACAGTATCAGTGAGGAGAATGTGTTCCCCTGATGGTTTAACATGCACGGGACATGTTACCAGGTCAACAGTATAAGTGAGGAGAGGGTGATCCCCTGATGGTTTAATACAAACAGGACATGTCAACAGGTGAACAGTATAAGTAAGGAGAGACTGTTCCCCTGATGGTTTACTATACACAGGACATGATACCAGGTGAACATTTTAAGTGAGGAGAGTGTGTTCCCCTGATGATTTAATATACACAGGACATGATACCAGGTGAACGGTATAAGTGAGGAGAGTGCTTTCCCCTGATGGTTTAATAAACACGGGACATGTTACCAGGTGAACAGCAAAAGTGAGGAGAGTGTGTTCCCCTGATGGTATAATATACAAGGGACATGTTACCAGGTGAACAGTATAAGTGAGGAGAGTGAGTTCCCCTGATGGTTTAATATACACGGGACATGTTAGTAGGTGAACAGTATAAGTGATGAGAGTGCTTTTCCCTGATGGTTTAATATACACGGGACATGTTACCAGGTGAACAGTATAAGTGAGGAGGGTGTGTTCCCCTGATGGTATAATAAACATGGGACATGTTACCAGCTGAACAGTATAAGTGAGGACAGTGTGTTCCCCTGATGGTATAATAAACATGGGACATGTTACCAGCTGAACAGTATAAGTGAGGAGAGTGTATTCCCCTGATGTTTTAAAAAACAAGGGACATGTTACCAGGTGAACAGTATAAGTGAGGGTAATGTGTTCCCCTGATGGTTTAATATATACGGGACATGTTACCAGGTGAACAGTATAAGTGAGTATACTGTATTCCCTGATTGTTCAATATACACGGGACATGTTAGCTGATGAACAGTATAAGTGAGGAGAATGTATTCCCCTGATGGTTTAATATACACGGGACATGTTCCCAGCTGAACAGCATAAGTGAGGAGAGGGCTTTCCCCTGATGGTTTAATATACACGGGACATGTCACCAGGTGAACAGTATAAGTGAGGAGAGTGTGTTCCCCTGATGGTATAATCTCCACGGGACATGTTACCAGCTGAACAGTGTAAGTGAGGAGAGGGCTTTCCCCTGATGGTTTAATATACACGGGACATTTTAGCAGGTGAACAGTATAAGTGAGGAGAGTGTGTTCCCCTGATGACTTAATATACACGGGACATGTTAGCAGGTGAACAGTATAAGTGAGGAGAATGTATTCCCCTGATGGTTTAATATACACGGGACATGTTACCAGGTGAACAGTATAAGTGAGGAGACTGTTTTCCCCTGATGGTTTAATATACACAAGACATGTTACCAGGTGAACAGTATAAGTGAGGAGAATGTGTTCCCCTGATGGTATAATATACACGGGACATGTTCCCAGCTGAACAGCATAAGTGAGGAGAGGGCTTTCCCCTGATGGTTTAATATACACGGGACATGTTACCAGGTGAACAGTGTAAGTGAGGAGAGTGTGTTCCCCTGATGGTATAATCTCCACGGGACATGTTACCAGCTGAACAGTGTAAGTGAGGAGAGAGCTTTCCCCTGATGGTTTAATATACACGGGACATTTTAGCAGGTGAAGAGTACAAGTGAGGAGAGTGTGTTCCCCTGATGACTTAATATACACGGGACATGTTAGCAGGTGAACAGTATAAGTGAGGAGAATGTATTCCCCTGATGGTTTAATATACACGGGACATGTTACCAGGTGAACAGTATAAGTGAGGAGAATGTGTTCCGCTGATGGTTTAATATACACGGGACATGTTACCAGGTGAACAGTATAAGTGAGGAGACTGTTTTCCCCTGATGGTTTAATATACACAAGACATGTTACCAGGTGAACAGTATAAGTGAGGAGAATGTGTTCCGCTGATGGTTTAATATACATGGGACATGTTCCCAGGTGAACAGTATAAGTGAGGAGAGTGTGTTTCCCTGATTGTTTAATACTCACGGGACATGTTACCAGGTGAACAGTATAAGTGAGAAGAGTGTGTTCCCCTGATGGTTTAATATACACTGGACATGTTACCAGGTGAACAGAATAAGTGAGGAGAGGGCTTTCCCCTGATGGGTTAATATACACTGGACATGTTACCAGGAGAACAGTATAAGTGAGGAGAGTGTGTTCCCCTGATGGTTTAATATACACGGGACATGTTACCAGGTGTACAGTATAAGTGATGAGACTGTATTCCCCTGATGGTTCAATATACATGGGACATGTTAGCAGGTGAACATTATAAGTGAGGAGAATGTGTTGCCCTGATGGTTTAATACACCCGGGACATGTCACCAGGTGAACAGTATAAGTGAGGAGAGTGTGATCCCCTGATGGTTTAATATACACGGGACATGTTACCAGGTGAACAGTATAAGTGAGGAGAGTGTGTTCCCCTGATGGTTTAATATACACGGGACATGTTACCAGGTGAACAGTAGAAGTGAGGAGAATGTGTTCCCCTGATTGCTTAATACACACGGGACATGTTGTCAGGTGAAGAGTATAAGTGAAGAGAGACTGTTCCCCTGATGGTTTAATACACACGGGACATGTTACCAGGTAAACAGTGTAAGTGAGGAGAGTGAGTTCCCCTGATGGTTTAATATACACGGGACATGTTACCAGGTGAACAGTATATGTGAAGAGAGTGTGTTCCCCTGATGGTTTAATATACATGGGACATGTTACCAGGTGAACAGTATAAGAGAGGAGAGTGTGTTCCCCTGATTGTTTAATACACACGGGACATGTTACCAGGTGACGAGTATAAGTGAGGAGAGTGTGTTCCCCTGATGACTTAATATACACGGGACATGTTAGCAGGTGAACAGTATAAGTGAGGAGAATGTATTCCCCTGATGGTTTAATATACACGGGACATGTTACAAGGTGAACAGTATAAGTGAGGAGAGTGTGTTCCCCTGATGACTTAATATACACGGGACATGTTAGCAGGTGAACAGTATAAGTGAGGAGAATGTATTCCTCTGATGGTTTAATATACACGGGACATGTTACCAGGTGAACAGTATAAGTGAGGAGACTGTTTTCCCCTGATGGTTTAATACACACAAGACATGTCACTAGGTGAACAGTATAAGTGAGGAGAATGTGTTCCGCTGAATGTTTAATATACACGGGACATGTTATCAGGTGAACAGTGTATGTGAAGAGAGTGTGTTCCCCTGATGGTTTAATATACATGGGACATGTTACCAGGTGAACAGTATAAGAGAAGAGAGCCTGTTCCCCTGATTGCTTAATATACGTGGGACATGTTACAAGGTGACGAGTATAAGTGAGGAGAATGTGTTCCCCTCATTGTTTAATATACACAGGACATGTTAGCAGGTGAACAGTATCAGTGAGGAGAATGTGTTCCCCTGATTGTTAAAAATACACGGGACATGTTACCAGGTGAACAGTATAAGTGAGGAGAGTGTGTTCCCCTGATGGTTTAATATTCACGGGACATGTTACCAGGTGAACAGTATAAGTGATGAGACTGTATTCCCCTGATGGTTCAATATACACGGGACATGTTAGCGGGTGAACAGTATAAGTGAGGAGAGTAGTTCCCCTGATGGTTTAACATGCACGGGACATGTTACCAGGTCAACAGTATAAGTGAGGAGAGTGTGATCCAATGATTGTTTAATATACACGGGACATGTTACCAGGTGAACAGTATAAGTGAGGAGAGTGTGTTCCCATGATGGTTTAACAGGCAGCTGACATGTTACCAGGTGCAAAGTAGAAGTGAGGAGAGTGTGTTCCCCAGATGGTTTAATATACACGGGACATGTTACCAGTTGAACAGTATAAGTGAGGAGAGTATGTTCCCCTGATGGTTCAATATACACGGGACATGTTACCAGGTGAACAGTATAAGTGAGGAGAGTGTGTTCCGCTGATGGTTTAATATACACGGGACATGTTACCAGGTGAACAGTATATGTGAAGAGAGTGTGTTCCCCTGATGGTTTAATATACATGGGACATGTTACCAGGTGAACAGTATAAGAGAAGAGAGCCTGTTCCCCTGATTGCTTAATATACGTGGGACATGTTACAAGGTGACGAGTATAAGTGAGGAGAGTGTGTTCCCCATATTGTATAATATACACGGGACATGTTAGCAGGTGAACAGTATCAGTGAGGAGAGTGTGTTCCCCTGATGGTTTAATACACACGGGACATGTTACCAGGTGAACAGTATCAGTGAGGAGAGTGTGTTCCCCTGATTGTTAAAAATACACGGGACATGTTACCAGGTGAACAGTATAAGTGAGGAGAGTGTGTTCCCCAGATGGTTTAATATACACGGGACATGTTACCAGGTGAACAGAATAAGTGAGAAGAGTGTGTTCCCCTGATGGTTTAATATACACGGGACTTATTACCAGGTGAACAGTATAAGTGAGCAGAGTGCTTTCCCCTGATGGTTTAATATACACGGGACATGTTACCAGGTGAACAGTATAAGTGAGGAGAGTGTGTTCCCCTGATGGTTTAATATACACGGGACATGTTACCAGGTGAACAGTATAAGTGATGAGACTGTATTCCCCTGATGGTTCAATATACATGGGACATGTTAGCAGGTGAACATTATAAGTGAGGAGAATGTGTTCCACTCATGGTTTAATATACATGGGACATGTTACCAGGTGAACAGTATAAGTGAGGAGAGTGTGTTCCCCTGATGGTTTAACATGCACGGGACATGTTACCAGGTCAACAGTATCAGTGAGAAGAGTGTGTTCCCCTGATGGTTTAATACACCCGGGACATGTCACCAGGTGAACAGTATAAGTGAGGAGAGTGTGATCCCCTGATGGTTTAATACAAACAGGACATGTCAACAGGTGAACAGTATAAGTGAGGAGAGTCTGTTCCCCTGATGGTTTAATATACACAGGACATGATACCAGGTGAACAGCATAAGTGAGGAGAGTGAGTTCCCCTAATGGTTTAATATACACGGGACATGTTACCAGGTGAACAGTATATGTGAAGAGAGTGTGTTCCCCTGATGGTTTAATATACATGGGACATGTTACCAGGTGAACAGTATAAGAGAAGAGAGTGTGTTCCCCTGATTGTTTAATACACACGGGACATGTTACCAGGTGACGAGTATAAGTGAGGAGAGTGTGTTCCCCTGATGACTTAATATACACGGGACATGTTAGCAGGTGAACAGTATAAGTGAGGAGAATGTATTCCCCTGATGGTTTAATATACACGGGACATGTTACAAGGTGAACAGTATAAGTGAGGAGAGTGTGTTCCCCTGATGACTTAATATACACGGGACATGTTAGCAGGTGAACAGTATAAGTGAGGAGAATGTATTCCTCTGATGGTTTAATATACACGGGACATGTTACCAGGTGAACAGTATAAGTGAGGAGACTGTTTTCCCCTGATGGTTTAATACACACAAGACATGTCACTAGGTGAACAGTATAAGTGAGGAGAATGTGTTTCGCTGAATGTTTAATATACACGGGACATGTTACCAGGTGAACAGTATATGTGAAGAGAGTGTGTTCCCCTGATGGTTTAATATACATGGGACATGTTACCAGGTGAACAGTATAAGAGAAGAGAGCCTGTTCCCCTGATTGCTTAATATACGTGGGACATGTTACCAGGTGAACAGTATAAGTGAGGAGAGTGCTTTCCCCTGATGGTTTAATAAACACAGGACATGATACCAGGTGAACAGTATAAGTGAGGAGATTGTGTTCCCCTGATTGTTTAATATACCCGGGACATGTCATCAGGTGAACAGTATAAGTGAGGAGAGTGTGATCCCCTGATGGTTTAATACAAACAGGACATGTCAACAGGTGAACAGTATAAGTGAGGAGAGTCTGTTCAACTGATGGTTTAATATACACAGGACATGATACCAGGTGAACAGCATAAGTGAGGAGATTGTGTTCCCCTGATGGTTTAATATACACGGGACATGTTACCAGGTGAACAGTATAAGTGAGGAGAGTGCTTTCCCCTGATGGTTTAATAAACACAGGACATGATACCAGGTGAACAGTATAAGTGAGGAGAGTGTGTTCCCCTGATTGTTTAATATACCCGGGACATGTCATCAGGTGAACAGTACAAGTGAGGAGAGTGTGTTCCCCTGATGGTTCAATATACATGGGACATGTTAGCAGGTGATCATTATAAGTGAGGAGAATGTGTTCCCCTCATGGTTTAATATACATGGGACATGTTACCAGGTGAACAGTATAAGTGAGGAGAGTGTGTTCCCCTGATGGTTTAATATACACGGGACATGTTACCAGGTGAACAGTATAAGTGATGAGACTGTATTCCCCTGATGGTTCAATATACATGGGACATGTTAGCAGGTGAACATTATAAGTGAGGAGAATGTGTTCCCCTCATGGTTTAATATACATGGGATATGTTACCAGGTGAACAGTATAAGTGAGGAGAGTGTGTTCCCCTGATGGTTTAACATGCACGGAACATGTCAGCAGGTCAACAGTATCAGTGAGAAGAGTGTGTTCCCCTGATGGTTTAATACACCCGGGACATGTCACCAGGTGAACAGTATAAGTGAGGAGAGTGTGATCCCCTGATGGTTTAATACAAACAGGACATGTCAACAGGTGAACAGTAAAAGTGAGGAGAGTCTGTTCCCCTGATGGTTTAATATACACAGGACATGATACCAGGTGAACAGCATAAGTGAGGAGATTGTGTTCCCCTGATGGCTTAATATACACGGGACATGTTACCAGGTGAACAGTATAAGTGAGGAGAGTGCTTTCCCCTGATGGTTTAATAAACACAGGACATGATACCAGGTGAACAGTATAAGTGAGGAGAGTGTGTTCCCCTGATTGTTTAATATACCCGGGACATGTCATCAGGTGAACAGTATAAGTGAGGAGAGTGTGTTCCCCTGATGGTTTAATATACACAGGACATGATACCAGGTGAACAGCATAAGTGAGGAGAGTGTGTTCCCCTGATGGTTTAATATACACGGGACATGTTACCAGGTGAACAGTATAAGTGAGGAGAGTGCTGTCCCCTGATGGTTTAATAAACACGGGACATGTTACCAGGTGAACAGCAAAAGTGAGGAGAGTGTGTTCCCCTGATGGTTTAATATATACGGGACATGTTACCAGGTGAACAGTATAAGTGAGGATACTGTATTCCCCTGATGGTTCAATATACACGGGACATGTTAGCTGGTGAACAGTATAAGTGAGGAGAGGGCTTTCCCCTGATGGTTTAATATACACGGGACATGTTACCAGGTGAACAGTATAAGTGAAGAGAGTGAGTTCCCCTGATGGTTTAATATACACGGGACATGTTACCAGGTGAACAGTATAAGTGAGGAGAGTGCTTTCCCCTGATGTTTTAATATACACGGGACATGTTACCAGGTGAACAGTATAAGTGAGGAGAATGTGTTCCCCTGATGGTTTAATATACACGGGACATGTTACCAGGTGACCAATATAAGTGCGGAGAATGTGTTCCCCTGATGGTTTAATATACACGGGACATGTTACCAGGTGAACAGTATAAGTGAGGAGAATGTGTTCCCCTGATGGTTTAATATACACGGGACATGTTACCAGGTGAACAGTAGAAGTGCGGAGAATGTGTTCCACTGATGGTTTAATATACACGGGACATGTTACCAGGTGAACAAAGTAAGTGAGGAGAGTGTGTTCCCATGATGTTTTAACAGGCAGTGGACATGTTACCAGGTGAACAGTAGAAGTGAGGAGAGTGGGTTCCCCTGATTGTTTAATACACACGGGACATGTTGCCAGGTGAAGAGTATAAGTGAAGAGAGTGTGTTCCCCTCATGGTTTAATACACACGGGACATGTTACCAGGTAAACAGTGTAAGTGAGGAGAGTGAGTTCCCCTGATGGTTTAATACTAACAGGACATGTCAACAGGTGAACAGTATAAGTGAGGAGAGTGTGTTCCCCAGATTGTTTAATATACCCGGGACTTGTCATCAGGTGAGCAGTATATGTGAGGAGAGTGTGTTCCCCTGATGGTTTACTATACACAGGACATGATACCAGGTGAACAGCATAAGTGAGGAGAGTGTGTTCCCCTGATGGTTTAATATACACGGGACATGTTACCAGGTGAACAGTATAAGTGAGGAGAGTGTTTTCCCTGATGGTTTAATAAACACGGGACATGTTACCAGGTGAACAGCAAAAGTGAGGAGAGTGTGTTCCCCTGATGGTATAATATACACGGGACATGTTACCAGGTGAACAGTCTAAGTGAGGAGAGGGCTTACCCATGATGGTTTAATATGCACGGGATATGTTACCAGGTGAACAGTATAAGTGAGGAGAGTGAGTTCCCCTGATGGTTTAATATACACGGGACATGTCACCAGGTGAACAGTATAAGTGAGAAGAGTGTGTTCCTCTGATTGTTAAAAATACACGGGACATGTCACCAGGTGAACAGTATAAGTGAGAAGAGTGTGTTCCCCTGATTGTTAAAAATACACGGGACATGTTACCAGGTGAACAGTATCAGTGAGGAGAGTGTGTTCCCCTGATTGTTAAAAATACACGGGACATGTTACCAGGTGAACAGTATAAGTGAGGAGAGTGTGTTCCCCAGATGGTTTAATATACACGGGACATGTTACCAGGTGAACAGTATAAGTGAGAAGAGTGTGTTCCCCTGATGGTATAATATACACGGGACATGTTACCAGGTGAACAGTATAAGTGAGGAGAGGGCTTTCCCCTGATCGTTTAATATACACGGGACATGTTACCAGGTGAACAGTATAAGTGAGGAGAGTGTGTTCCCCTGATGGTTTACTATACACGGGACATGTTACCAGGTGAACAGTATAAGTGATGAGACTGTATTCCCCTGATGGTTCAATATACATGGGACATGTTAGCAGGTGATCATTGTAAGTGAGGAGAATGTGTTCCCCTCATGGTTTAATATACATGGGACATGTTACCAGGTGAACAGTATAAGTGAGGAGAGTGTGTTCCCCTGATGGTTTAACATGCACGGGACATGTTACCAGGTCAACAGTATCAGTGAGAAGAGTGTGTTCCCCTGATGGTTTAATACACCCGGGACATGTCACCAGGTGAACAGTATAAGTGAGGAGAGTGTGATCCCCTGATGGTTTAATACAAACAGGACATGTCAACAGGTGAACAGTATAAGTGAGGAGAGTCTGTTCCCCTGATGGTTTACTATACACAGGACATGATACCAGGTGAACAGTATAAGTGAGGAGAGTGTGTTCCCCTGATGGTTTAATATACACGGGACATGTCATCAGGTGAACAGTATAAGTGAGGAGAGTGTGTTCCCCTGATGGTTTAATATACACGGGACATGTTACCAGGTGAACAGTATAAGTGATGAGAGTGTGTTCCCCTGATGGTTTAATATACACAGGACATGATACCATGTGAACAGCATAAGTGAGGAGAGTGTGTTCCCCTGATGGTTTAATATACACAGGACATGATACCAGGTGAACAGCATAAGTGAGGAGAGTGTGTTCCCCTGATGGTTTAATATACACGGGACATGTTACCAGGTGAACAGTATAAGTGAGAAGAGTGTGTTCCCCTGATGGTTTAATATACACAGGACATGATACCATGTGAACAGCATAAGTGAGGAGAGTGTGTTCCCCTGCTGGTTTAATATACACAGGACATGATACCAGGTGAACAGCATAAGTGAGGAGAGTGTGTTCCCCTGATGGTTTAATATACACGGGACATGTTACCAGGTGAACAGTATAAGTGAGGAGAGTGCTTTCCCCTGATGTTTTAATAAACACGGGACATGTTAACAGGTGAACAGCAAAAGTGAGGAGAGTGTGTTCCCCTGATGGTTTAATATATACGGGACATGTTACCAGGTGATCAGTATAAGTGAGGATACTGTATTCCCCTGATGCTTCAATTTACACGGGACATGTTAGCTGGTGAACAGTATAAGTGAGGAGAGGGCTTTCCCCTGATGGTTTAATATACACGGGACATGTTACCAGGTGAACAGTATAAGTGAGGAGAGTGAGTTCCCCTGATGGTTTAATATACACGGGACATGTTACCAGGTGAACAGTATAAGTGAGCGGAGTGTGTTCCCCTGATGGTTCTATCTACACGGGACATGTCAACAGGTGAACAGTACAAGTGAGCAGAGTGTGTTCCCCTGATGGTTTAATATTCACAGGACATGTCACTAGGTGAAAAGTATAAGTGAGGAGAGTGTGTTCCCCAGATGGCTTAATATGCACGGGACATGTTACCAGGTGAACAGTATAAGTGAGGAGAGTGAGTTCCCCTGATGGTTTAATATACACAAGACATGTTACCAGGTGAACAGTATATGTGAGGAGAGTGTGTTGCCCTGATGATTTAATATACACGGGACATGTTACCAGGTGAAGAGCAGAAGAGAGGAGAGTGTGTTCCCCTGATTGTTTAATAAACTTGGGACATGTTACCAGGTGAACAGTATAAGTGAGGAGAGTGTGTTCCCCTGATGGTTTAAAATACACGGGACACGTTACCTGATGAAGAGTATAAGTGAGGAGAGTGTGTTCCCGTGATTGTTTAATGCACGCGGGACATGTCACCAGGTGAACAGTATAAGTGAGGAGAGTGTATTCCCCTGATGGTTTTATGCGCACGAGACATGTCACCAGGTGAAGAGTATAAGTGAGGAGTGTGTGTTCCCCTGATGGTTTAACATGCACGGGACATTTTACCAGGTGAACAGTATCAGTGAGGTGCTTGTGTTCCCCTGATGGTTTAATATACACGGGACATGTTACCAGGTGAACAGTATAAGTGTTCCCCTGATGGTTTCATATACATGGGACACGTCACCAGGTGAACAGTATAAGTGAGGAGAATGTGTTCCCCTGATGGTTTAATATACACGGGACATGTTACCAGGTGAACAGTATAAGTGAGGAGAATGTGTTCCACTGATGGTTTAATATACACGGGACATGTTACCAGGTGAACAAAGTAAGTGAGGAGAGTGTGTTCCCATGATGTTTTAACAGGCAGTGGACATGTTACCAGGTGAACAGTAGAAGTGAGGAGAGTGGGTTCCCCTGATTGTTTAATACACACGGGACATGTTGCCAGGTGAAGAGTATAAGTGAAGAGAGTGTGTTCCCCTCATGGTTTAATACACACGGGACATGTTACCAGGTAAACAGTGTAAGTGAGGAGAGTGAGTTCCCCTGATGGTTTAATACAAACAGGACATGTCAACAGGTGAACAGTATGAGTGAGGAGAGTGTGTTCCCCAGATTGTTTAATATACACAGGACATGTTACCAGGTGAACAGTATAAGTGAGGAAAGTGTGTTCCCCTGATTGTTTAATGCACACGGGACATGTTACCAGGTAAACAGTATAAGTGAGGAGACTGTGTTCCCCTGATGGTTTAATATACACAAGACATGTTACCAGGTGAAGAGTATAAGTGAAGACAGTATGTTCTCCTGATGGTTTAATATACACAGGACATGTCACCTGGTGAACAGTATAAGTGAGGAGAGTGTGTTCCCCTGATTGTTTAATACACACGGGACATGTCACCAGGTGAACAGTGTAAGTGAGGAGAGTGTGTTCCCCTGATTGTTTAATACACACGGGACATGTTACCAGGTGAACAGTATAAGTGAGGAGAGTGTGTTCCCTGATTGTTTAATGCACACGGGACATGTTACCAGATGAACAGTATAAGTGAGGAGAGTGTGTTCCCCTGATTGTTTAATACACATGGGACATGTCACCAGGTGAACAGAATAAGTGAGGAGAGTGAGTTCCCATGATGGTTTGACTTACACGGGACATGTTACCAGGTGAACAGTATAAGAGAGGAGATTGCGTTCCCCTGATGGTTTAATATATGCGGGACATGTCACCAGGTGAACAGTATAAGTGAGCAGAGTGTGTTCCCCTGATGGTTCTATCTACACGGGACATGTCAACAGGTGAACAGTACAAGTGAGCAGAGTGTGTTCCCCTGATGGTTTAATATTCACAGGACATGTCACTAGGTGAAAAGTATAAGTGAGTAGAGTGAGTTCCCCAGATGGCTTAATATGCACGGGACATGTTACCAGGTGAACAGTATAAGTGAGGAGAGTGAGTTCCCCTGATGGTTTAATATACACAAGACATGTTACCAGGTGAACAGTGTATGTGAGGAGAGTGTGTTGCCCTGATGATTTAATATACACGGGACATGTTACCAGGTGAGGAGCAGAAGAGAGGAGAGTGTGTTCCCCTGATTGTTTAATAAACTTGGGACATGTTACCAGGTGAACAGTATAAGTGAGGAGAGTGTGTTCCCCTGATGGTTTAAAATACACGGGACACGTTACCTGATGAAGAGTATAAGTGAGGAGAGTGTGTTCCCCTGATTGTTTATTGCACGCGGGACATGTCACCAGGTGAACAGTATAAGTGAGGAGAGTGTATTCCCCTGATGGTTTTATGCGCACGAGACATGTCACCAGGTGAAGAGTATAAGTGAGGAGTGTGTGTTCCCCTGATGGTTTAACATGCACGGGACATTTTACCAGGTGAACAGTATCAGTGAGGTGATTGTGTTCCCCTGATGGTTTAATATACACGGGACATGTTACCAGGTGAACAGTATAAGTGTTCCCCTGATGGTTTCATATACACGGGACACGTCACCAGGTGAACAGTATAAGTGAGGAGAGTGTGTTCCCCTGATGGTTTAATATACACGGGACATGTTACCAGCTCTAGAGTAGAAGTGAGGAGAGTATGTTCCCCTGATTGTTTAATGAACACGGGACATGTCACCAGGTGAACAGTATAAGTGAGGAGAGTGTGTTCCCCTGATTGTTTAATGAACACGGGGCATGTCACCAGGTGAACAGTATAAGTGAGGAGGGTGTGTTTCCCTGATTGTTTAATGAACACGGGACATGTCACCAGGTGAACAGTATAAGTGAGGAGATTGTGTTCCCGTGATTGTTTAATTCACACGGGACATGTTACCAGGTGAACAGAATAGTGAGGAGAGTGTGTTCCCCGGATTTTGTAATGCAGACGGGACATGTTACCAGGTGAACAGTATAAGTGAGGAGAGTGTGTTCCCTGATTGTTTAATATACACGGGACATGTTACCAGGTGAACAGTATAAGTGAGGAGAGTGTGTTCCCCTGATGGTTTCTTATACATGGGACATGTTACCAGGTGAACAGTATAAGTGAAGAGAGTGTGTTCCCCTGATGGTTTAATATACACAGGACATGTTACCAGGTGAACAGTATAAGTGAGGAGTGTGTGTTCCCCTGATTGTTTAATACACACGGGACATGTTATCAGATGAACAGTATAAGTGAGGAGAGTGTGTTCCCCTGATTGTTTAATACGCACGGTACATGTTACCAGGTGAACAGAATAGTGAGGAGAGTGTTTTCCCCTGATGGTTTAATATACACGGGACATGTTACCAGGTGAAGAGCTGAAGTGAGGAGAGTGTGTTCCCCTGATTGTTTAATATACACAGGACTTGTCACCAGGTGAAGAGTATAAGTGAGGAGAGTGTGTTCCCCTGATGGTTTAACATACACGTGACATTTTACCAGGTGAACTGTATAAGTGAGGAGATTGAGTTCCCCTGATGGTTTAATATACACGGGACATGTTACCAGGTGAACAGTATAAGTGAGGAGAGTGTGTTCCCCTGATTGTTTAATACGCACGGGACATGTCACCAGGTGAACAGTATATGTGAGCAGAGTGCGTTCCCCTGATGGTTTAAGATACACGGGACATGTTGCCAGGTGAACAGTAGAAGTGAGGAGAGTGTGTTCCCCTGATGTTTTAATATACACGGGACATGTTACCAGGTGAACAGTATAAGTGAGGAGAGTGTGTTGCCCTGATGGTTTAATATACACGGGACCTGTTACCAGGTGAACAGTATAAGTGAGGAGAGTGTGTTCCCCTGATGGTTTAATATACACGGGACATGTTACCAGGTGAACAGGATAAGTGAGGAGAGTGTGTTGCCCTGATGGTTTAATATACACAGGACATGTTACCAGGTGCACAGTATAAGCGAGGAGAGTGTGTTCCCCTAATGGTTTAATACACACAGGACATGTTACCAGGTGAACAGTATAAGTGAGCAGAGTGTGTTCCCATGATTGTTTAATGTACGTGGGACATGTTACCAGGTGAACAGTATAAGTGAGGAGAGTGTGTTCCCCTGATGGTATAATATACACGGGACATGTTACCAGGTGAACAGTATAAGTGAGGAGAGTTTGTTCTCCTGATTGTTTAATATACACGGGACATGTCAACAGGTGAACAGTATAAGTGAGGAGAGTGTGTTGCCCTGATGATTTAATACACAAAGGACATGTCACCATGTGAACAGGTGAAGTGAGGAGAGTGTGTTCACCTGATGGGTTAATACAGACGGGACATGTCACCAGGTGAACAGTATAAGTGAGGAGAGTGTGTGCCCCTGATGGTTTAATATACACGGGACATGTTACCAGGTGTACAGTATAAGTGAGGAGAGTGTGTTCCCCTGATTGTTGAATACACACGGGACATGTTACCAGGTGAACAGTATAAGTGAGGAGAGTGCGTTCCCCTGATGGTTTAATACACAAAGGACATGTCACCATGTGAACAGTAGAAGTGAGGAGAGTGTGTTCACCTGATGGGTTAATACAGACGGGACATGTCACCAGGTGAACAGTATAAGTGAGGAGAGTGTGTGCCCCTGATGGTTTAATATACACGGGACATGTTACCAGGTGTACAGTATAAGTGAGGAGAGTGTGTTCCCCTGATTGTTGAATACACACGGGACATGTTACCAGGTGAACAGTATAAGTGAGGAGAGTGTGTTCCCCTGATGGTTTAATATACACGGGACATGTTACGAGGTTAACAGTAGAAGTGAGGAGAGTGTGTTCCCCTGATGGTTTAATATACACGAGACATGTTACCAGCTCAAGAGTAGGAGTGAGGAGAGTGTGTTCCCCTGATTGTTTAATACGCACGGGACATGTCACCAGGTGAACAGTATATGTGAGGAGAGTATGTTCCCCTGATGGTTTAATATACACGGGACATGTAACCATGTGAACAGTAGAAGTGAGCGGAGTGTGTTCCCCTGATAGTTTAATATGCACGGGAAATGTTACCCGTTGAACAGTATAAGTGAGGAGAGCATTTTCCCCTCATGGTTTAATACACACGGGACATGTTACCAGGTGAACAGTATAAGTGAGGAGAGTGTGTTCTCCTGATGGTTTAATATGCACGGGACATGTTACCAGATGAACAGTATAAGTGAGGAGAGTGTGTTCCCCTGATTGTTTAATATTCACAGGACATGTTACCAGGTGAACAGTATCAGGGAGGAGAGTGTGTTCCCCTGATTGTTTAATACAAACAGGCCATGTTACCAGGTGAACAGTATAAGTGAGGAGAGTGTGTTGCCCTGATGGTTTAAAATACACGCGACATGTTACGAGGTGAACAGTATAAGTGAGGAGAATGTGTTCCCCTGATGGTTTCATATACATGGGACATGTCACCAGATGAAAAGTATAAGTGAGGAGAGTGTGTTCCCCTGATGGTTTAATATACACGGGACATTTTACCAGTTGAACAGTATAAGTGAGGAGAGTGTGTTCCCCTGATGGTTTAATACGCACGGGACATGTCACCAGGTGAACCGTGTAAGTGAGGTGAGTGTGTTCCCCTGATTGTTTAATATTCACAGGACATGTTACCAGGTGAACAGTATAAGGGAGGAGAGTGTGTTCCCCTGATTGTTTAATACAAACAGGCCATGTTACCAGGTGAACAGTATAAGTGAGGAGAGTGTGTTGCCCTGATGATTTAATATACACGCGACATGTTACAAGGTGAACAGTATAAGTGAGGAGAATGTGTTCCCCTGATGGTTTCATATACATGGGACATGTCACCAGATGAAAAGTATAAGTGAGGAGAGTGTGTTCCCCTGATGGTTTAATATACACGGGACAGTTTACCAGTTGAACAGTATAAGTGAGGAGAGTGTGTTCCCCTGATGTTTTAATACGCACGGGACACGTCACCAGGTGAACCGTGTAAGTGAGATGAGTGTGTTCCCCTGATTGTTTAATATACACAGGACATGTTACCACATGAATTGTATAATTGAGCAGATTGTGTTCTCCTGATGGTTTAATATTCACGGGACATGTTACCAGGTGAACAGTATAAGTGAGGAGAGTGTGTTCCCCTGATGGTTTAATACGCACGGGACATGTTACCAGGTGAACAGTATAAGTGAGGAGAGGGTATTCACCAGATTCTTTAATACACACGGGACATGTCACCAGGAGAACAGAATAAGTGAGGAGAGTGTGTTCCCCTGATTGTTTAATACACACGGGACATGTTACCAGGTGAACAGTATAATTGAGGAGAGTGTGTTCCCCTGATTGTTTAATACACACGGGACATGTTACCAGTTGAACAGTATAAGTGAGGAGAGTGTATTGACCAGATTCTTTAATACACACGGGACATGTTACCAGATGAACAGTATAAGTGAGGAGAGTGTGTTCTCCTGATTGTTTAATACACACGGGACATATTACCAGGTGAACAGTATAATTGAGCAGAGTGTATTCCCCTGATTGTTTAATACACACGGGACATGTTACCAGTTGAACAGTATAAGTGAGGAGAGTGTATTCACCAGATTCTTTAATACACACGGGACATGTTACCAGATGAACAGTATAAGTGAGGAGAGTGTGTTCTCCTGATTGTTTAATATACACGGGACACGTCACCAGGTGAACAGTATAAGTGAGGAGAGTGTGCTCCCCTGATGGTTTAATACACATGGGACATGTCACCAGGTGAACAGTAGAAGTGAGGAGACTGTGTTCCCCCGATTTTTAAATATACACGGGACATGTTACCATGTGAACAGTATAAGTGAGCGGAATGTGTTCCCCTGATGGTTTAATATGCACGGGACATGTTACCAGATGAACAGTATAAATGAGGAGAGTGTGTTTCCCTGATGGTTTAATACGCACGGGACATGTTCCCAGATGAACAGTATAAGTGAGGAGAGTGTGTTCCCCTGATGGTTTAATATACACGGGACATGTTCCCAGGTGAACAGTATAAGTGAGGAGAGAGCTTTCCCCTGATGGTTTAATATGCACGGGACATGTTACCAGGTGAACAGTATAAGTGAGGAGAGGGCTTTCCCCTGATGGTTTAATATACACGGGACATGTCACCATGTGAACAGTAGAAGTGAGGAGAGTGTGTTCACCTGATGGGTTAATACAGACGGGACATGTCACCAGGTGAACAGTATAAGTGAGGAGAGTGTGTGCCCCTGATGGTTTAATATACACGGGACATGTTACCAGGTGTACAGTATAAGTGAGGAGAGTGTGTTCCCCTGATTGTTGAATACACACGGGACATGTTACCAGGTGAACAGTATAAGTGAGGAGTGTGTGTTCCCCTGATGGTTTAATATACACGGGACATGTTACGAGGTTAACAGTAGAAGTGAGGAGAGTGTGTTCCCCTGATGGTTTAATATACACGAGACATGTTACCAGCTCAAGAGTAGGAGTGAGGAGAGTGTGTTCCCCTGATTGTTTAATACGCACGGGACATGTCACCAGGTGAACAGTATATGTGAGGAGAGTATGTTCCCCTGATGGTTTAATATACACGGGACATGTAACCATGTGAACAGTATAAGTGAGCGGAGTGTGTTCCCCTGATAGTTTAATATGCACGGGAAATGTTACCCGTTGAACAGTATAAGTGAGGAGAGCATTTTCCCCTCATGGTTTAATACACACGGGACATGTTACCAGGTGAACAGTATAAGTGAGGAGAGTGTGTTCTCCTGATGGTTTAATATGCACGGGACATGTTACCAGATGAACAGTATAAGTGAGGAGAGTGTGTTCCCCTGATTGTTTAATATTCACAGGACATGTTACCAGGTGAACAGTATCAGGGAGGAGAGTGTGTTCCCCTGATTGTTTAATACAAACAGGCCATGTTACCAGGTGAACAGTATAAGTGAGGAGAGTGTGTTGCCCTGATGGTTTAAAATACACGCGACATGTTACGAGGTGAACAGTATAAGTGAGGAGAATGTGTTCCCCTGATGGTTTCATATACATGGGACATGTCACCAGATGAAAAGTATAAGTGAGGAGAGTGTGTTCCCCTGATGGTTTAATATACACGGGACATTTTACCAGTTGAACAGTATAAGTGAGGAGAGTGTGTTCCCCTGATGGTTTAATACGCACGGGACATGTCACCAGGTGAAACGTGTAAGTGAGGTGAGTGTGTTCCCCTGATTGTTTAATATTCACAGGACATGTTACCAGGTGAACAGTATAAGGGAGGAGAGTGTGTTCCCCTGATTGTTTAATACAAACAGGCCATGTTACCAGGTGAACAGTATAAGTGAGGAGAGTGTGTTGCCCTGATGATTTAATATACACGCGACATGTTACAAGGTGAACAGTATAAGTGAGGAGAATGTGTTCCCCTGATGGTTTCATATACATGGGAGATGTCACCAGATGAAAAGTATAAGTGAGGAGAGTGTGTTCCCCTGATGGTTTAATATACACGGGACAGTTTACCAGTTGAACAGTATAAGTGAGGAGAGTGTGTTCCCCTGATGTTTTAATACGCACGGGACACGTCACCAGGTGAACCGTGTAAGTGAGGTGAGTGTGTTCCCCTGATTGTTTAATATACACAGGACATGTTACCACATGAATTGTATAATTGAGCAGATTGTGTTCTCCTGATGGTTTAATATTCACGGGACATGTTACCAGGTGAACAGTATAAGTGAGGAGAGTGTGTTCCCCTGATGGTTTAATACGCACGGGACATGTTACCAGGTGAACAGTATAAGTGAGGAGAGGGTATTCACCAGATTCTTTAATACACACGGGACATGTCACCAGGAGAACAGAATAAGTGAGGAGAGTGTGTTCCCCTGATTGTTTAATACACACGGGACATGTTACCAGGTGAACAGTATAATTGAGGAGAGTGTGTTCCCCTGATTGTTTAATACACACGGGACATGTTACCAGTTGAACAGTATAAGTGAGGAGAGTGTATTGACCAGATTCTTTAATACACACGGGACATGTTACCAGATGAACAGTATAAGTGAGGAGAGTGTGTTCTCCTGATTGTTTAATACACACGGGACATATTACCAGGTGAACAGTATAATTGAGCAGAGTGTATTCCCCTGATTGTTTAATACACACGGGACATGTTACCAGTTGAACAGTATAAGTGAGGAGAGTGTATTCACCAGATTCTTTAATACACACGGGACATGTTACCAGATGAACAGTATAAGTGAGGAGAGTGTGTTCTCCTGATTGTTTAATATACACGGGACACGTCACCAGGTGAACAGTATAAGTGAGGAGAGTGTGCTCCCCTGATGGTTTAATACACATGGGACATGTCACCAGGTGAACAGTAGAAGTGAGGAGACTGTGTTCCCCCGATTTTTAAATATACACGGGACATGTTACCATGTGAACAGTATAAGTGAGCGGAATGTGTTCCCCTGATGGTTTAATATGCACGGGACATGTTACCAGATGAACAGTATAAATGAGGAGAGTGTGTTTCCCTGATGGTTTAATACGCACGGGACATGTTCCCAGATGAACAGTATAAGTGAGGAGAGTGTGTTCCCCTGATGGTTTAATATACACGGGACATGTTCCCAGGTGAACAGTATAAGTGAGGAGAGAGCTTTCCCCTGATGGTTTAATATACACGGGACATGTTACCAGGTGAACAGTATAAGTGAGGAGAGGGCTTTCCCCTGATGGTTTAATATACACGGGACATGATACCAGGTGAACAGTATAAGTGAGGAGAGAGTGTTCCCTGATGGTTTAATATACATGGGACACGTTACCAGGTGAACAGTATAAGAGAAGAGAGTGTGTTCCCCTGATTGTATAATACACACAGGACATGTCAACAGGTGAACAGTATAAGTGAGGAGAATGTGATCCCCTGATGGTTTAATACACACAGGACATGTCAACAGGTGAACAGTATAAGTGAGGTGAGTGTGTTCCCCTGATGCTTTAATACACACAGGACATGTTACCAGGTGAACAGTATAAGTGAGGAGAGTGTGTTCCCCTGATGCTTTAATACACACAGGACATGTACCCAACTGAACAGTATATGTGAGGAGAGTGTGTTCCCCTGATGGTTTAATACTGACAGGACATTTCCCCAGGTGAACATTATAAGTGAGGAGAGTGTGTTCCCCTGATTGTTTAATACACACAGGACATGTCACCAGGTGAACAGTATAAGTGAGGAGAGAGTGTTCCCTGATGGTTTAATATACATGGGACACGTTACCAGGTGAACAGTATAAGAGAAGAGAGTGTGTTCCCCTGATTGTTTAATACCTACGGGACATGTTACCAGGTGAACAGTATAAGTGTGGAGAGTGTGTTCCCCTGATGGTTTAATATGCACGGGACATGTTACCAGGTGAACAGTATAAGTGAGGAGAGTGTGTTCCCCAGATGGTTTAATTCTCACGTGACATGTTAGCAGGTGAGCAGTATAAGAGAGGAGAGTGTGTTCCCCTGATTGTTTAAAACACACGACATGTTAACTGGTGAACAGTATAAGTGAGGAGAGTGTGTTCCCCTGATGGTTTAATTCTCACGGGACATGTTACCAGGTGAGCAGTATAAGTGAGGAGAGTGTGTTCCCCTCATGGTTTAATACACACAGGACATGTCGACAGGTGAACAGTATAAGTGAAGAGAGTGAGTTCCCCTGATGGTTTAATATACACGGGACATGTAACCAAGTGAACAGTTTAAGGGAGGAGAGTGTGTTCCCCTGATGGTTTAACACGCACGGGACATGTTACCAGGTGAACAGTATAAGTGAGGACAGTGTGTTCCCCTGATTGTTTAATATACACGGGACATGTTACCAGGTGAACAGTATAAGTGAGGAGAGTGTGTTCCCCTGATTGTTTAATACACACGGGACATGTTCCCAGGTGAACAGTATAAGTGAAGAGAGTGTGTTCCCCTGAATGTTTAATACACACGGGACATGTAACCAAGTGAACAGTATCTGTTAGGAGAGTGTGTTCCCCCTGATTGTTTAATACGCACTGGACATGTTACCAGGTGTACAGTGTAAGTGAAGAGATTGTGTTCCCCTGATTGTTTAATACACACGGGACATGTAACCAAGTGAACAGTATCTGTGAGGAGAGTGTGTTCCCCTGATTGTTTAATACGCACTGGACATGTTACCAGGTGAACAGTATAAGTGAGGAGAGTGTGTTCCACTGATTGTTTAATATACACGGGACATGTCACCAGGTGAACAGTATAAGTGAGGAGAGTGTGTACCCCTGATTGTTAAATACACACGGGACATGTTACCAGGTGAACAGTATAAGTGAGGAGAGTGTGTTCCCCTGATGGTTTAATATACACAGGACATGATACCCGGTGAACAGCATATGTGAGGAGAATGTGTTCCCCTGTTGGTTTAATATACACGGGACATGATACCAGGTGAACAGTATAAGTGAGGAGAATGTGTTCCCCTGATGGTTTAATACGCACGGGACATGTTACCAGGTGAACAGTGTAAGTGAGGAGAATGAGTTCCCCTGCTGGTTTAATACAAACAGGACATTTTACCAGGTGAACAGTAAAAGTGAGGAGAGTGTGTTCCTCTGATGGTTTAATATACACGGGACATGTTACCAGGTCAACAGTATAGGTGAGGAGAGTGTGTTCCCCTGATGGTATAATATACACGGGACATGTTACCAGGTGAACAGTATAAGCGAAGAGAGCGTGTTCCCCTGATTGCTTAAAATACGTGGGACATGTTACCAGGTGACGAGTATAAGTGAGGAGAGTGTGTTCCCCTGATGGTTGAATATACACGGGACATGTTACAACGTGAACAGTATAAGCGAGGATGGTGTGTTCCCCTGATTGTTTAATATACACGGGACATGTTACCAGGTGAACAGTATAAGTGAGGAGAGTGTGTTCCCCTGATGGTTTAATATACACGGGACATGTTACCAGGTGAACAGTATAAGTGAGGACAGTGTGTTCCCCAGATGGTTTAATATACACGGGACATGTTGCCAGGTGAACAGTATAAGTGAGGAGACTGTTTTCCCCAGATGGTTCAATATACACGGGACATGTTAGCAGGTGAACAGTATAAGTGAGGAGAATGTGTTCCCCTGATGGTTTAATATACACGGGACATGTTACCAGGTGAACAGTATAAGTGAGGAGAGTGTATTCCCCTGATGGTTTCATATACACGGGACATGTTACAACGTGAACAGTGTATGTGAAGAGAGTGTGTTCCCCTGATGGTTTAATATACATGGGACATGTTACCAGGTGAAAAGTATAAGTGAGGAGAGTGTGTTCCCCTGATTGTTTAATACTCACGGGACATGTTACCAGGTGAGCATTATAAGTGAGGAGAGTGTGTTCCCCTGATGGTTTAACACGCACGGGACGTGTCACCAGGTGAAGAGTAGAAGTGAGGAGAGTGTGTTCCCATGATGGTCTAACATACACGGGACATGTTACCAGGAGAACAATATATGTGAAGAGAGTGGATTCCCCTGATGGTTTAATATACATGGGACATGTTACCAGGTGAACAGTATAAGTGAAGAGAGCGTGTTCCCCTGATTGCTTAATATACGTGGGACATGTTGACAGGTGACGAGTATAAGTCAGGAGAGTGTGTTCCCCTCATTGTTTAATATACACGGGACATGTTCGCAGGTGAACAGTATCAGTGAGGAGAATGTGTTCCCCTGATGGTTTAATATACACGGGACATGTTACCAGGTGAACAGTATAAGTGAGGAGAGTGTGTTCCCCTGATTGTTAAATATACACGGGACATGTTACCAGGTGAACTGTACAAGTGAGGAGAGTGTGTTCCCCTGATGATTTAACATACACGGGACATGTTACCAGGTGAACAGTATAAGTGAGGAGAGTGTGTTCCCCTGATGGTATAATATACACGGACATGTTACCAGGTGAACAGTATAAGTGAGGAGACTGTATTCCCCTGATGGTTCAATATACAAGGGACATGTTACCAGGCGAACAGCATAAGTGAGGAGAGTGTGTTCCCCTGAATGTTTATTACTCACGGGAGTTGATACCAGTTGAACAGTATAAGTGAGGAGAGTGTGTTCCCCTGATTGTTTAATATACGAGGGACATGTTACCAGGTGACGAGTATAAGTGAGGCGAGTGTGTTCCCCTGATGGTTTAATATACACGGGGCATGTAAACAGCTGAACAGTATAAGTGAGGAGAATGTGTTCCGCTGATGGTTTAATATACACGGGACATGTTAGCAGGTGAACAGTATAAGTGAGGAGAATGTGTTCCGCTGATGGTTTAATATACACGGGACATGTTACCAGGTGAACAGTATAAGTGAGGAGAGTGTATTCCCCTGATGGTTTAATATACACGGGACATGTTACCAGGTGAGCAGGATAAGTGAGGAGAGTGTTTTCCCCTGATGGTTTAACACGCACGGGACGTGTCACCAGGTGAAGAGTAGAAGTGAGGAGAGTGTGTTCCCCTGATGGTCTAATATACATGGGACATGTTACAACGTGAACAGTGTATGTGAAGAGAGTGTGTTCCCCTGATGGTTTAATACACATGGGACATGTTACCAGGTGAAAAGTATAAGTGAGGTGAGTGTGTTCCCCTGATGGTTTAACACGCACGGGACGTGTCACCAGGTGAAGAGTAGAAGTGAGGAGAGTGTGTTCCCCTGATGGTCTAACATACACGGGACATGTTACCAGGTGAACAATATATGTGAAGAGAGTGTGTTCCCCTGATGGTTTAATATACATGGGACATGTTACCAGGTGAACAGTATAAGTGAGGAGAGTCTGATCCCTTGATGGTTTAATATCCACGGGACATGTTCCCAGGTGAACAGTATAAGTGAAGAGAGTGTGTTCCCCTGAATGTTTAATACACACGGGACATGTAACCAAGTGAACAGTATCTGTTAGGAGAGTGTGTTCCCCTGATTGTTTAATACGCACTGGACATGTTACCAGGTGTACAGTGTAAGTGAAGAGATTGTGTTCCCCTGATTGTTTAATACACACGGGACATGTAACCAAGTGAACAGTATCTGTGAGGAGAGTGTGTTCCCCTGATTGTTTAATACGCACTGGACATGTTACCAGGTGAACAGTATAAGTGAGGAGAGTGTGTTCCACTGATTGTTTAATATACACGGGACATGTCACCAGGTGAACAGTATAAGTGAGGAGAGTGTGTACCCCTGATTGTTAAATACACACGGGACATGTTACCAGGTGAACAGTATAAGTGAGGAGAGTGTGTTCCCCTGATGGTTTAATATACACAGGACATGATACCCGGTGAACAGCATATGTGAGGAGAATGTGTTCCCCTGTTGGTTTAATATACACGGGACATGATACCAGGTGAACAGTATAAGTGAGGAGAATGTGTTCCCCTGATGGTTTAATACGCACGGGACATGTTACCAGGTGAACAGTGTAAGTGAGGAGAATGAGTTCCCCTGCTGGTTTAATACAAACAGGACATTTTACCAGGTGAACAGTAAAAGTGAGGAGAGTGTGTTCCCCTGATGGTATAATATACACGGGACATGTTACCAGGTGAACAGTATAAGCGAAGAGAGCGTGTTCCCCTGATTGCTTAATATACGTGGGACATGTTACCAGGTGACGAGTATAAGTGAGGAGAGTGTGTTCCCCTGATGGTTGAATATACACGGGACATGTTACAACGTGAACAGTATAAGCGAGGATGGTGTGTTCCCCTGATTGTTTAATATACACGGGACATGTTACCAGGTGAACAGTATAAGTGAGGAGAGTGTGTTCCCCTGATGGTTTAATATACACGGGACATGTTACCAGGTGAACAGTATAAGTGAGGACAGTGTGTTCCCCAGATGGTTTAATATACACGGGACATGTTGCCAGGTGAACAGTATAAGTGAGGAGACTGTTTTCCCCAGATGGTTCAATATACACGGGACATGTTAGCAGGTGAACAGTATAAGTGAGGAGAATGTGTTCCCCTGATGGTTTAATATACACGGGACATGTTACCAGGTGAACAGTATAAGTGAGGAGAGTGTATTCCCCTGATGGTTTCATATACACGGGACATGTTACAACGTGAACAGTGTATGTGAAGAGAGTGTGTTCCCCTGAGGGTTTAATATACATGGGACATGTTACCAGGTGAAAAGTATAAGTGAGGAGAGTGTGTTCCCCTGATGGTTTAACACGCACGGGACGTGTCACCAGGTGAAGGGTAGAAGTGAGGAGAGTGTGTTCCCATGATGGTCTAACATACACGGGACATGTTACCAGGTGAACAATATATGTGAAGAGAGTGTGTTCCCCTGATGGTTTAATATACATGGGACATGTTACCAGGTGAACAGTATAAGTGAAGAGAGCGTGTTCCCCTGATTGCTTAATATACGTGGGACATGTTGACAGGTGACGAGTATAAGTCAGGAGAGTGTGTTCCCCTCATTGTTTAATATACACGGGACATGTTCGCAGGTGAACAGTATCAGTGAGGAGAATGTGTTCCCCTGATGGTTTAATATACACGGAACATGTTACCAGGTGAACAGTATAAGTGAGGAGAGTGTGTTCCCCTGATTGTTAAATATACACGGGACATGTTACCAGGTGAACTGTATAAGTGAGGAGAGTGTGTTCCCCTGATGATTTAACAGACACGGGACATGTTACCAGGTGAACAGTATAAGTGAGGAGAGTGTGTTCCCCTGATGGTATAATATACACGGACATGTTACCAGGTGAACAGTATAAGTGAGGAGACTGTATTCCCCTGATGGTTCAATATACAAGGGACATGTTAGCAGGTGAACAGCATAAGTGAGGAGAGTGTGTTCCCCTGAATGTTTATTACTCACGGGAGTTGATACCAGTTGAACAGTATAAGTGAGGAGAGTGTGTTCCCCTGATTGTTTAATATACGAGGGACATGTTACCAGGTGACGAGTATAAGTGAGGCGAGTGTGTTCCCCTGATGGTTTAATATACACGGGACATGTAAACAGCTGAACAGTATAAGTGAGGAGAATGTGTTCCGCTGATGGTTTAATATACACGGGACATGTTAGCAGGTGAACAGTATAAGTGAGGAGAATGTGTTCCGCTGATGGTTTAATATACACGGGACATGTTGCCAGGTGAACAGTATAAGTGAGGAGAGTGTATTCCCCTGATGGTTTAATATACACGGGACATGTTACCAGGTGAGCAGGATAAGTGAGGAGAGTGTTTTCCCCTGATGGTTTAACACGCACGGGACGTGTCACCAGGTGAAGATTAGAAGTGAGGAGAGTGTGTTCCCCTGATGGTCTAATATACATGGGACATGTTACAACGTGAACAGTGTATGTGAAGAGAGTGTGTTCCCCTGATGGTTTAATACACATGGGACATGTTACCAGGTGAAAAGTATAAGTGAGGAGAGTGTGTTCCCCTGATGGTTTAACACGCACGGGACGTGTCACCAGGTGAAGAGTAGAAGTGAGGAGAGTGTGTTCCCCTGATGGTCTAACATACACGGGACATGTTACCAGGTGAACAATATATGTGAAGAGAGTGTGTTCCCCTGATGGTTTAATATACATGGGACATGTTACCAGGTGAACAGTATAAGTGAGGAGAGTCTGATCCCTTGATGGTTTAATATCCACGGGACATGTTACCAGGTGAACAGTATAATTGAGGAGAGTGTGTTCCACTGATGGTTTAATACTGAGGGGACATGTTACCAGGTGAACAGTATAAGTGAGGAGAGTGTGTTCCCCTGATTGTTAAATATACACGGGACATGTTACCTAGTGAACAGTATAAGTGAGGAGAGTGTGTTCCCCTGATGATTTAACATACACGGGACATGTTACCAGGTGAACAGTATAAGTGAGGAGAGTGTGTTCCCCTGATGGTATAATATACACGGGACATGTTACCAGGTGAACAGTATAAGTGAGGAGACTGTATTCCCCTGATGGTTCAATATACAAGGGACATGTTAGCAGGTGAACAGCATAAGTGAGGAGAATGTGTTCCCCTGATGGTTTAATATAGACGGGACATGTTACCAGGTGAACAGTATAAGTGAGGAGAGTGTGTTCCCCTGATGGTTTAATATACACGGGACATGTTACAACGTGAACAGCATAAGTGAGGAGAGTGTGTTCCCCTGATTGTTTAATACTCACGGGAGATGTTACCAGGTGAGCAGTATAAGTGAGGAGAGTGTGTTCCCCTGATGGTTTCGCACGCACGGGACGTGTCACCAGGTGAAGAGTAGAAGTGAGGAGACTGTGTTCCCCTGATTGTTTAATACACACGTGACATGTTACCAGGTGAACAGTATATGTGAAGAGAGTGTCTTCCCCTGATGGTTTAATATACACGGGACATGCAAACAGGTGAACAGTATAAGTGAGGAGAGTGTGTTCCCCTGATTGTTTAATACACACGGGACATGTTACCAGTTGAACAGTATAAGTGAGGAGAGTGTATTCACCAGATTCTTTAATACACACGGGACATGTTACCAGATGAACAGTATAAGTGAGGAGAGTGTGTTCTCCTGATTGTTTAATATACACGGGACACGTCACCAGGTGAACAGTATAAGTGAGGAGAGTGTGCTCCCCTGATGGTTTAATACACATGGGACATGTCACCAGGTGAACAGTAGAAGTGAGGAGACTGTGTTCCCCCGATTTTTAAATATACACGGGACATGTTACCATGTGAACAGTATAAGTGAGCGGAATGTGTTCCCCTGATGGTTTAATATGCACGGGACATGTTACCAGATGAACAGTATAAATGAGGAGAGTGTGTTTCCCTGATGGTTTAATACGCACGGGACATGTTCCCAGATGAACAGTATAAGTGAGGAGAGTGTGTTCCCCTGATGGTTTAATATACACGGGACATGTTCCCAGGTGAACAGTATAAGTGAGGAGAGAGCTTTCCCCTGATGGTTTAATATACACGGGACATGTTACCAGGTGAACAGTATAAGTGAGGAGAGGGCTTTCCCCTGATGGTTTAATATACACGGGACATGATACCAGGTGAACAGTATAAGTGAGGAGAGAGTGTTCCCTGATGGTTTAATATACATGGGACACGTTACCAGGTGAACAGTATAAGAGAAGAGAGTGTGTTCCCCTGATTGTTTAATACACACAGGACATGTCAACAGGTGAACAGTATAAGTGAGGAGAATGTGTTCCCCTGATGGTTTAATACACACAGGACATGTCAACAGGTGAACAGTATAAGTGAGGTGAGTGTGTTCCCCTGATGCTTTAATACACACAGGACATGTTACCAGGTGAACAGTATAAGTGAGGAGAGTGTGTTCCCCTGATGCTTTAATACACACAGGACATGTACCCAACTGAACAGTATATGTGAGGAGAGTGTGTTCCCCTGATGGTTTAATACTGACAGGACATTTCCCCAGGTGAACATTATAAGTGAGGAGAGTGTGTTCCCCTGATTGTTTAATACACACAGGACATGTCACCAGGTGAACAGTATAAGTGAGGAGAGAGTGTTCCCTGATGGTTTAATATACATGGGACACGTTACCAGGTGAACAGTATAAGAGAAGAGAGTGTGTTCCCCTGATTGTTTAATACCTACGGGACATGTTACCAGGTGAACAGTATAAGTGTGGAGAGTGTGTTCCCCTGATGGTTTAATATGCACGGGACATGTTACCAGGTGAACAGTATAAGTGAGGAGAGTGTGTTCCCCAGATGGTTTAATTCTCACGTGACATGTTAGCAGGTGAGCAGTATAAGAGAGGAGAGTGTGTTCCCCTGATTGTTTAAAACACACGACATGTTAACTGGTGAACAGTATAAGTGAGGAGAGTGTGTTCCCCTGATGGTTTAATTCTCACGGGACATGTTACCAGGTGAGTAGTATAAGTGAGGAGAGTGTGTTCCCCTCATGGTTTAATACACACAGGACATGTCGACAGGTGAACAGTATAAGTGAAGAGAGTGAGTTCCCCTGATGGTTTAATATACACGGGACATGTAACCAAGTGAACAGTTTAAGGGAGGAGAGTGTGTTCCCCTGATGGTTTAACACGCACGGGACATGTTACCAGGTGAACAGTATAAGTGAGGACAGTGTGTTCCCCTGATTGTTTAATATACACGGGACATGTTACCAGGTGAACAGTATAAGTGAGGAGAGTGTGTTCCCCTGATTGTTTAATACACACGGGACATGTTCCCAGGTGAACAGTATAAGTGAAGAGAGTGTGTTCCACTGAATGTTTAATACACACGGGACATGTAACCAAGTGAACAGTATCTGTTAGGAGAGTGTGTTCCCCTGATTGTTTAATACGCACTGGACATGTTACCAGGTGTACAGTGTAAGTGAAGAGATTGTGTTCCCCTGATTGTTTAATACACACGGGACATGTAACCAAGTGAACAGTATCTGTGAGGAGAGTGTGTTCCCCTGATTGTTTAATACGCACTGGACATGTTACCAGGTGAACAGTATAAGTGAGCAGAGTGTGTTCCACTGATTGTTTAATATACACGGGACATGTCACCAGGTGAACAGTATAAGTGAGGAGAGTGTGTACCCCTGATTGTTAAATACACACGGGACATGTTACCAGGTGAACAGTATAAGTGAGGAGAGTGTGTTCCCCTGATGGTTTAATATACACAGGACATGATACCCGGTGAACAGTATAAGTGAGGAGAATGTGTTCCCCTGATGGTTTAATACGCACGGGACATGTTACCAGGTGAACAGTGTAAGTGAGGAGAATGAGTTCCCCTGCTGGTTTAATACAAACAGGACATTTTACCAGGTGAACAGTAAAAGTGAGGAGAGTGTGTTCCTCTGATGGTTTAATATACACGGGACATGTTACCAGGTCAACAGTATAGGTGAGGAGAGTGTGTTCCCCTGATGGTATAATATACACGGGACATGTTACCAGGTGAACAGTATAAGCGAAGAGAGCGTGTTCCCCTGATTGCTTAATATACGTGGGACATGTTACCAGGTGACGAGTATAAGTGAGGAGAGTGTGTTCCCCTGATGGTTGAATATACACGGGACATGTTACAACGTGAACAGTATAAGCGAGGATGGTGTGTTCCCCTGATTGTTTAATATACACGGGACATGTTACCAGGTGAACAGTATAAGTGAGGAGAGTGTGTTCCCCTGATGGTTTAATATACACGGGACATGTTACCAGGTGAACAGTATAAGTGAGGACAGTGTGTTCCCCAGATGGTTTAATATACACGGGACATGTTGCCAGGTGAACAGTATAAGTGAGGAGACTGTTTTCCCCAGATGGTTCAATATACACGGGACATGTTAGCAGGTGAACAGTATAAGTGAGGAGAATGTGTTCCCCTGATGGTTTAATATACACGGGACATGTTACCAGGTGAACAGTATAAGTGAGGAGAGTGTATTCCCCTGATGGTTTCATATACACGGGACATGTTACAACGTGAACAGTGTATGTGAAGAGAGTGTGTTCCCCTGATGGTTTAATATACATGGGACATGTTACCAGGTGAAAAGTATAAGTGAGGAGAGTGTGTTCCCCTGATTGTTTAATACTCACGGGACATGTTACCAGGTGAGCATTATAAGTGAGGAGAGTGTGTTCCCCTGATGGTTTAACACGCACGGGACGTGTCACCAGGTGAAGAGTAGAAGTGAGGAGAGTGTGTTCCCATGATGGTCTAACATACACGGGACATGTTACCAGGTGAACAATATATGTGAAGAGAGTGTGTTCCCCTGATGGTTTAATATACATGGGACATGTTACCAGGTGAACAGTATAAGTGAAGAGAGCGTGTTCCCCTGATTGCTTAATATACGTGGGACATGTTGACAGGTGACGAGTATAAGTCAGGAGAGTGTGTTCCCCTCATTGTTTAATATACACGGGACATGTTCGCAGGTGAACAGTATCAGTGAGGAGAATGTGTTCCCCTGATGGTTTAATATACACGGGACATGTTACCAGGTGAACAGTATAAGTGAGGAGAGTGTGTTCCCCTGATTGTTAAATATACACGGGACATGTTACCAGGTGAACTGTATAAGTGAGGAGAGTGTGTTCCCCTGATGATTTAACATACACGGGACATGTTACCAGGTGAACAGTATAAGTGAGGAGAGTGTGTTCCCCTGATGGTATAATATACACGGACATGTTACCAGGTGAACAGTATAAGTGAGGAGACTGTATTCCCCTGATGGTTCAATATACAAGGGACATGTTACCAGGGGAACAGCATAAGTGAGGAGAGTGTGTTCCCCTGAATGTTTATTACTCACGGGAGTTGATACCAGTTGAACAGTATAAGTGAGGAGAGTGTGTTCCCCTGATTGTTTAATATACGAGGGACATGTTACCAGGTGACGAGTATAAGTGAGGCGAGTGTGTTCCCCTGATGGTTTAATATACACGGGGCATGTAAACAGCTGAACAGTATAAGTGAGGAGAATGTGTTCCGCTGATGGTTTAATATACACGGGACATGTTAGCAGGTGAACAGTATAAGTGAGGAGAATGTGTTCCGCTGATGGTTTAATATACACGGGACATGTTACCAGGTGAACAGTATAAGTGAGGAGAGTGTATTCCCCTGATGGTTTAATATACACGGGACATGTTACCAGGTGAGCAGGATAAGTGAGGAGAGTGTTTTCCCCTGATGGTTTAACACGCACGGGACGTGTCACCAGGTGAAGAGTAGAAGTGAGGAGAGTGTGTTCCCCTGATGGTCTAATATACATGGGACATGTTACAACGTGAACAGTGTATGTGAAGAGAGTGTGTTCCCCTGATGGTTTAATACACATGGGACATGTTACCAGGTGAAAAGTATAAGTGAGGAGAGTGTGTTCCCCTGATGGTTTAACACGCACGGGACGTGTCACCAGGTGAAGAGTAGAAGTGAGGAGAGTGTGTTCCCCTGATGGTCTAACATACACGGGACATGTTACCAGGTGAACAATATATGTGAAGAGAGTGTGTTCCCCTGATGGTTTAATATACATGGGACATGTTACCAGGTGAACAGTATAAGTGAGGAGAGTCTGATCCCTTGATGGTTTAATATCCACGGGACATGTTCCCAGGTGAACAGTATAAGTGAAGAGAGTGTGTTCCCCTGAATGTTTAATACACACGGGACATGTAACCAAGTGAACAGTATCTGTTAGGAGAGTGTGTTCCCCTGATTGTTTAATACGCACTGGACATGTTACCAGGTGTACAGTGTAAGTGAAGAGATTGTGTTCCCCTGATTGTTTAATACACACGGGACATGTAACCAAGTGAACAGTATCTGTGAGGAGAGTGTGTTCCCCTGATTGTTTAATACGCACTGGACATGTTACCAGGTGAACAGTATAAGTGAGGAGAGTGTGTTCCACTGATTGTTTAATATACACGGGACATGTCAGATTTTGGAAAGGAGCAGAAGTCACAGGGTAGTAATTATGGGGGATTTCAACTTCCCAAATATTGATTGGCAACACTTTAGATCGAATAGTTTGGATGGGGTAGTGTTTGTGCAGTATGTCCAGGAAGCTTTTCTGACTCAGTATGTAGACTGCCCGACCAGAGGGGAGGCAATATTGGATTTGGTACTAGGTAATGAACCAGGGCAAGTGATAGAGCTGTTGGTGGGCGAGCACTTTGGAGATAGTGATCACAATTCTGTAGCATTCACTGTGGTAATGGAGAGGGATAGGTATGTGCAACAGGGCAAGGTTTACAATTGGGGGAAGGGTAGATATGATGCTGTCAGGCAGGAACTGAGGAGCATAAGTTGGGAGCATATGCTGGCAGGGAAGGGCACGGTCGAAATGTGGAACTTTTTCAAGGAGCAGATAGTAGGGGCCATTGATAAGCATGTCCCTGTCAGACAGGGAAGGGATGGTCATGTGAGGGAACCGTGGTTGACAAGAGAGGTTGAGAGTCTTGTTAGGAAGAAGAAGGATGCGTATATAAGGCTGAGGAAAAAGGGCACAGGCATAGCTCTGGAGGGATACAAGATGGCCAGGAAGGATCTGAAGAAAGGGATTAGGAGAGCTAAGAGAGGGCATGAAAAATGCTTGGCGGGTAGGATAAAAGAAAACCCCAAGGCCTTTTACGCGTATGTCAGAAATATGAGGATGACCAGGGGGACCATAGGTCCGGTCAAGGACAATAGCGGGAGACTGTGTGTTGAGCCGGAAGAGATAAGTGAGGTTTTGAATGAGTACTTCTCTTCGGTATTTACGAATGAGAAGGGGTGTATTACTGAAGAGGACGGTGTGAAACAGATTGGTAAGCTCGAGGAAGTGCTCGTTAGGAGGGAAGATGTGTTGGGGTTTTTGAATAACTTGAAGATAGACAAGTCTCCCGGGCCTGACGGGGTATATCCAAGGATGTTATGGGAAGCAAGGGATGAAATTGCAGAGCCGCTGGCAATGATCTTTTCATCTTCTCTGCTGACGGGGGTGGTACCAGGTGATTGGAGGGTGGCAAATGTTGTGCCCCTGTTCAAGAAAGGGAATAGGAACAACCCTGGGAATTACAGGCCAGTTAGTCTTACTTCGGTGGTAGGCAAGTTGATGGAAAAGGTGCTGAGGGATAGGATTTCTGAGCATCTGGAAAGACACTGCTTGATTCGGGACAGTCAGCACGGTTTTGTGAGGGGTAGGTCTTGCCTCACAAGCCTGATTGAATTCTTTGAGCAGGTGACCAAGCAAGTGGATGAGGGTAAACCAGTGGATGTGGTGTACATGGATTTTAGTAAGGCATTTGATAAGGTCCCCCATGGTAGACTTATGGAGAAAGTCAGGAGGCATGGGATAGTGGGGAATGTGGCCAGTTGGATTAAGAATTGGCTAACTGATAGAAGGCAGAGAGTGGTCTTAGATGGTAAATACTCAGCCTGGAGCCCAGTTACCAGTGGCGTGCCGCAGGGATCAGTTCTGGGTCCTCTCCTGTTTGTGATTTTTATTAACGACTTGGATGAGGAAGTCGAAGGGTGGGTCAGTAAATTTGCAGATGATACAAAGGTTGGTGGAGTTGTGGATACCGAGGAGGGCTATTGTCGTCTGCAAAGGGACTTGGATAGGTTGCAGTGCTGGGCTGAAAAGTGGCAGATGGAGTTTAACCCTGAAAAGTGTGAGGTCGTCCATTTTGGAAGGACAAACATGAATGCAAAATACTGGGTTAACGGTAGGGTTCTTGGGCATGTGGAGGAGCAGAGAGACCTTGGGGTCTATGTGCATAGATCATTGAAAGTTGCAACTCAAGTGGATAGGGCTGTGAAGAAGGCATATGGGGTGTTAGCGTTCATTAGCAGAGGGATTGAATTTAAGAGCCGTGAGGTGATGATGCAGCTGTACAGGACCTTGGTAAGGCCTCATTTGGAGTACTGTGTGCAGTTCTGGTCGCCTCATTTTAGGAAGGATGTGGAAGCCTTGGAGAGGGTGCAGAGGAGATTTACCAGGATGTTGCCTGGAATGGAGAATAAGTCTTACGAGGAAAGGCTGAACATTCTAGGCCTCTTCTCATTAGAAAGGAGAAGGATGAGGGGTGACATGATAGAGGTTTATAAGATGATCAGGGGAATAGATAGGGTAGACAGTCAGAAACTTTTTCCCCGGGTGGAGCAAAGCGTTACAAGGGGTCATAAATTTAAGGTGAAGGGTGGGAGATATAAGGGGGATGTCAGGGGAAGGTTCTTTACCCAGAGAGTGGTCGAGGCATGGAATGCCTTGCCCGGGGAAGTTGTTGAGTCAGAAACTTTAGGGACTTTCAAAAGGCTTTTGGATAGGTATATGGATAAAGGAGAATGATGGGGTATAGATTAAATTGTCCTTGACAGAGGACAAAGGATCGGCACAACATTGTGGGCCGAAGGGCCTGTTCTGTGCTGTATGTTCTATGTTCTATGTTCTATGTTCTATGTCACCAGGTGAACAGTATAAGTGAGGAGAGTGTGTACCCCTGATTGTTAAATACACACGGGACATGTTACCAGGTGAACAGTATAAGTGAGGAGAGTGTGTTCCCCTGATGGTTTAATATACACAGGACATGATACCCGGTGAACAGCATATGTGAGGAGAATGTGTTCCCCTGTTGGTTTAATATACACGGGACATGATACCAGGTGAACAGTATAAGTGAGGAGAATGTGTTCCCCTGATGGTTTAATACGCACGGGACATGTTACCAGGTGAACAGTGTAAGTGAGGAGAATGAGTTCCCCTGCTGGTTTAATACAAACAGGACATTTTACCAGGTGAACAGTAAAAGTGAGGAGAGTGTGTTCCCCTGATGGTATAATATACACGGGACATGTTACCAGGTGAACAGTATAAGCGAAGAGAGCGTGTTCCCCTGATTGCTTAATATACGTGGGACATGTTACCAGGTGACGAGTATAAGTGAGGAGAGTGTGTTCCCCTGATGGTTGAATATACACGGGACATGTTACAACGTGAACAGTATAAGCGAGGATGGTGTGTTCCCCTGATTGTTTAATATACACGGGACATGTTACCAGGTGAACAGTATAAGTGAGGAGAGTGTGTTCCCCTGATGGTTTAATATACACGGGACATGTTACCAGGTGAACAGTATAAGTGAGGACAGTGTGTTCCCCAGATGGTTTAATATACACGGGACATGTTGCCAGGTGAACAGTATAAGTGAGGAGACTGTTTTCCCCAGATGGTTCAATATACACGGGACATGTTAGCAGGTGAACAGTATAAGTGAGGAGAATGTGTTCCCCTGATGGTTTAATATACACGGGACATGTTACCAGGTGAACAGTATAAGTGAGGAGAATTTATTCCCCTGATGGTTTCATATACACGGGACATGTTACAACGTGAACAGTGTATGTGAAGAGAGTGTGTTCCCCTGATGGTTTAATATACATGGGACATGTTACCAGGTGAAAAGTATAAGTGAGGAGAGTGTGTTCCCCTGATGGTTTAACACGCACGGGACGTGTCACCAGGTGAAGGGTAGAAGTGAGGAGAGTGTGTTCCCATGATGGTCTAACATACACGGGACATGTTACCAGGTGAACAATATATGTGAAGAGAGTGTGTTCCCCTGATGGTTTAATATACATGGGACATGTTACCAGGTGAACAGTATAAGTGAAGAGAGCGTGTTCCCCTGATTGCTTAATATACGTGGGACATGTTGACAGGTGACGAGTATAAGTCAGGAGAGTGTGTTCCCCTCATTGTTTAATATACACGGGACATGTTCGCAGGTGAACAGTATCAGTGAGGAGAATGTGTTCCCCTGATGGTTTAATATACACGGAACATGTTACCAGGTGAACAGTATAAGTGAGGAGAGTGTGTTACCCTGATGGTTTAATATACACGGGACATGTAAACAGCTGAACAGTATAAGTGAGGAGAATGTGTTCCGCTGATGGTTTAATATACACGGGACATGTTAGCAGGTGAACAGTATAAGTGAGGAGAATGTGTTCCGCTGATGGTTTAATATACACGGGACATGTTGCCAGGTGAACAGTATAAGTGAGGAGAGTGTATTCCCCTGATGGTTTAATATACACGGGACATGTTACCAGGTGAGCAGGATAAGTGAGGAGAGTGTTTTCCCCTGATGGTTTAACACGCACGGGACGTGTCACCAGGTGAAGATTAGAAGTGAGGAGAGTGTGTTCCCCTGATGGTCTAATATACATGGGACATGTTACAACGTGAACAGTGTATGTGAAGAGAGTGTGTTCCCCTGATGGTTTAATACACATGGGACATGTTACCAGGTGAAAAGTATAAGTGAGGAGAGTGTGTTCCCCTGATGGTTTAACACGCACGGGACGTGTCACCAGGTGAAGAGTAGAAGTGAGGAGAGTGTGTTCCCCTGATGGTCTAACATACACGGGACATGTTACCAGGTGAACAATATATGTGAAGAGAGTGTGTTCCCCTGATGGTTTAATATACATGGGACATGTTACCAGGTGAACAGTATAAGTGAGGAGAGTCTGATCCCTTGATGGTTTAATATCCACGGGACATGTTACCAGGTGAACAGTATAATTGAGGAGAGTGTGTTCCACTGATGGTTTAATACTGAGGGGACATGTTACCAGGTGAACAGTATAAGTGAGGAGAGTGTGTTCCCCTGATTGTTAAATATACACGGGACATGTTACCTAGTGAACAGTATAAGTGAGGAGAGTGTGTTCCCCTGATGATTTAACATACACGGGACATGTTACCAGGTGAACAGTATAAGTGAGGAGAGTGTGTTCCCCTGATGGTATAATATACACGGGACATGAACCAGGTGAACAGTATAAGTGAGGAGACTGTATTCCCCTGATGGTTCAATATACAAGGGACATGTTAGCAGGTGAACAGCATAAGTGAGGAGAATGTGTTCCCCTGATGGTTTAATATAGACGGGACATGTTACCAGGTGAACAGTATAAGTGAGGAGAGTGTGTTCCCCTGATGGTTTAATATACACGGGACATGTTACAACGTGAACAGCATAAGTGAGGAGAGTGTGTTCCCCTGATTGTTTAATACTCACGGGAGATGTTACCAGGTGAGCAGTATAAGTGAGGAGAGTGTGTTCCCCTGATGGTTTCGCACGCACGGGACGTGTCACCAGGCGAAGAGTAGAAGTGAGGAGACTGTGTTCCCCTGATTGTTTAATACACACGTGACATGTTACCAGGTGAACAGTATATGTGAAGAGAGTGTCTTCCCCTGATGGTTTAATATACACGGGACATGCAAACAGGTGAACAGTATAAGTGAGGAGAGTGTGTTCCCCTGATTGTTTAATACACACGGGACATGTTACCAGTTGAACAGTATAAGTGAGGAGAGTGTATTCACCAGATTCTTTAATACACACGGGACATGTTACCAGATGAACAGTATAAGTGAGGAGAGTGTGTTCTCCTGATTGTTTAATATACACGGGACACGTCACCAGGTGAACAGTATAAGTGAGGAGAGTGTGCTCCCCTGATGGTTTAATACACATGGGACATGTCACCAGGTGAACAGTAGAAGTGAGGAGACTGTGTTCCCCCGATTTTTAAATATACACGGGACATGTTACCATGTGAACAGTATAAGTGAGCGGAATGTGTTCCCCTGATGGTTTAATATGCACGGGACATGTTACCAGATGAACAGTATAAATGAGGAGAGTGTGTTTCCCTGATGGTTTAATACGCACGGGACATGTTCCCAGATGAACAGTATAAGTGAGGAGAGTGTGTTCCCCTGATGGTTTAATATACACGGGACATGTTCCCAGGTGAACAGTATAAGTGAGGAGAGAGCTTTCCCCTGATGGTTTAATATACACGGGACATGTTACCAGGTGAACAGTATAAGTGAGGAGAGGGCTTTCCCCTGATGGTTTAATATACACGGGACATGATACCAGGTGAACAGTATAAGTGAGGAGAGAGTGTTCCCTGATGGTTTAATATACATGGGACACGTTACCAGGTGAACAGTATAAGAGAAGAGAGTGTGTTCCCCTGATTGTTTAATACACACAGGACATGTCAACAGGTGAACAGTATAAGTGAGGAGAATGTGTTCCCCTGATGGTTTAATACACACAGGACATGTCAACAGGTGAACAGTATAAGTGAGGTGAGTGTGTTCCCCTGATGCTTTAATACACACAGGACATGTTACCAGGTGAACAGTATAAGTGAGGAGAGTGTGTTCCCCTGATGCTTTAATACACACAGGACATGTACCCAACTGAACAGTATATGTGAGGAGAGTGTGTTCCCCTGATGGTTTAATACTGACAGGACATTTCCCCAGGTGAACATTATAAGTGAGGAGAGTGTGTTCCCCTGATTGTTTAATACACACAGGACATGTCACCAGGTGAACAGTATAAGTGAGGAGAGAGTGTTCCCTGATGGTTTAATATACATGGGACACGTTACCAGGTGAACAGTATAAGAGAAGAGAGTGTGTTCCCCTGATTGTTTAATACCTACGGGACATGTTACCAGGTGAACAGTATAAGTGTGGAGAGTGTGTTCCCCTGATGGTTTAATATGCACGGGACATGTTACCAGGTGAACAGTATAAGTGAGGAGAGTGTGTTCCCCAGATGGTTTAATTCTCACGTGACATGTTAGCAGGTGAGCAGTATAAGAGAGGAGAGTGTGTTCCCCTGATTGTTTAAAACACACGACATGTTAACTGGTGAACAGTATAAGTGAGGAGAGTGTGTTCCCCTGATGGTTTAATTCTCACGGGACATGTTACCAGGTGAGCAGTATAAGTGAGGAGAGTGTGTTCCCCTCATGGTTTAATACACACAGGACATGTCGACAGGTGAACAGTATAAGTGAAGAGAGTGAGTTCCCCTGATGGTTTAATATACACGGGACATGTAACCAAGTGAACAGTTTAAGGGAGGAGAGTGTGTTCCCCTGATGGTTTAACACGCACGGGACATGTTACCAGGTGAACAGTATAAGTGAGGACAGTGTGTTCCCCTGATTGTTTAATATACACGGGACATGTTACCAGGTGAACAGTATAAGTGAGGAGAGTGTGTTCCCCTGATTGTTAAATACACACGGGACATGTTCCCAGGTGAACAGTATAAGTGAAGAGAGTGTGTTCCCCTGAATGTTTAATACACACGGGACATGTAACCAAGTGAACAGTATCTGTTAGGAGAGTGTGTTCCCCTGATTGTTTAATACGCACTGGACATGTTACCAGGTGTACAGTGTAAGTGAAGAGATTGTGTTCCCCTGATTGTTTAATACACACGGGACATGTAACCAAGTGAACAGTATCTGTGAGGAGAGTGTGTTCCCCTGATTGTTTAATACGCACTGGACATGTTACCAGGTGAACAGTATAAGTGAGGAGAGTGTGTTCCACTGATTGTTTAATATACACGGGACATGTCACCAGGTGAACAGTATAAGTGAGGAGAGTGTGTACCCCTGATTGTTAAATACACACGGGACATGTTACCAGGTGAACAGTATAAGTGAGGAGAGTGTGTTCCCCTGATGGTTTAATATACACAGGACATGATACCCGGTGAACAGCATATGTGAGGAGAATGTGTTCCCCTGTTGGTTTAATATACACGGGACATGATACCAGGTGAACAGTATAAGTGAGGAGAATGTGTTCCCCTGATGTTTTAATACGCACGGGACATGTTACCAGGTGAACAGTGTAAGTGAGGAGAATGAGTTCCCCTGCTGGTTTAATACAAACAGGACATTTTACCAGGTGAACAGTAAAAGTGAGGAGAGTGTGTTCCTCTGATGGTTTAATATACACGGGACATGTTACCAGGTCAACAGTATAGGTGAGGAGAGTGTGTTCCCCTGATGGTATAATATACACGGGACATGTTACCAGGTGAACAGTATAAGCGAAGAGAGCGTGTTCCCCTGATTGCTTAATATACGTGGGACATGTTACCAGGTGACGAGTATAAGTGAGGAGAGTGTGTTCCCCTGATGGTTGAATATACACGGGACATGTTACAACGTGAACAGTATAAGCGAGGATGGTGTGTTCCCCTGATTGTTTAATATACACGGGACATGTTACCAGGTGAACAGTATAAGTGAGGAGAGTGTGTTCCCCTGATGGTTTAATATACACGGGACATGTTACCAGGTGAACAGTATAAGTGAGGACAGTGTGCTCCCCAGATGGTTTAATATACACGGGACATGTTGCCAGGTGAACAGTATAAGTGAGGAGACTGTTTTCCCCAGATGGTTCAATATACACGGGACATGTTAGCAGGTGAACAGTATAAGTGAGGAGAATGTGTTCCCCTGATGGTTTAATATACACGGGACATGTTACCAGGTGAACAGTATAAGTGAGGAGAGTGTATTCCCCTGATGGTTTCATATACACGGGACATGTTACAACGTGAACAGTGTATGTGAAGAGAGTGTGTTCCCCTGATGGTTTAATATACATGGGACATGTTACCAGGTGAAAAGTATAAGTGAGGAGAGTGTGTTCCCCTGATTGTTTAATACTCACGGGACATGTTACCAGGTGAGCATTATAAGTGAGGAGAGTGTGTTCCCCTGATGGTTTAACACGCACGGGACGTGTCACCAGGTGAAGAGTAGAAGTGAGGAGAGTGTGTTCCCATGATGGTCTAACATACACGGGACATGTTACCAGGTGAACAATATATGTGAAGAGAGTGTGTTCCCCTGATGGTTTAATATACATGGGACATGTTACCAGGTGAACAGTATAGGTGAAGAGAGCGTGTTCCCCTGATTGCTTAATATACGTGGGACATGTTGACAGGTGACGAGTATAAGTCAGGAGAGTGTGTTCCCCTCATTGTTTAATATACACGGGACATGTTCGCAGGTGAACAGTATCAGTGAGGAGAATGTGTTCCCCTGATGGTTTAATATACACGGGACATGTTACCAGGTGAACAGTATAAGTGAGGAGAGTGTGTTCCCCTGATTGTTAAATATACACGGGACATGTTACCAGGTGAACTGTATAAGTGAGGAGAGTGTGTTCCCCTGATGATTTAACATACACGGGACAAGTTACCAGGTGAACAGTATAAGTGAGGAGAGTGTGTTCCCCTGATGGTATAATATACACGGACATGTTACCAGGTGAACAGTATAAGTGAGGAGACTGTATTCCCCTGATGGTTCAATATACAAGGGACATGTTACCAGGCGAACAGCATAAGTGAGGAGAGTGTGTTCCCCTGAATGTTTATTACTCACGGGAGTTGATACCAGTTGAACAGTATAAGTGAGGAGAGTGTGTTCCCCTGATTGTTTAATATACGAGGGACATGTTACCAGGTGACGAGTATAAGTGAGGCGAGTGTGTTCCCCTGATGGTTTAATATACACGGGGCATGTAAACAGCTGAACAGTATAAGTGAGGAGAATGTGTTCCGCTGATGGTTTAATATACACGGGACATGTTAGCAGGTGAACAGTATAAGTGAGGAGAATGTGTTCCGCTGATGGTTTAATATACACGGGACATGTTACCAGGTGAACAGTATAAGTGAGGAGAGTGTATTCCCCTGATGGTTTAATATACACGGGACATGTTACCAGGTGAGCAGGATAAGTGAGGAGAGTGTTTTCCCCTGATGGTTTAACACGCACGGGACGTGTCACCAGGTGAAGAGTAGAAGTGAGGAGAGTGTGTTCCCCTGATGGTCTAATATACATGGGACATGTTACAACGTGAACAGTGTATGTGAAGAGAGTGTGTTCCCCTGATGGTTTAATACACATGGGACATGTTACCAGGTGAAAAGTATAAGTGAGGAGAGTGTGTTCTCCTGATGGTTTAACACGCACGGGACGTGTCACCAGGTGAAGAGTAGAAGTGAGGAGAGTGTGTTCCCCTGATGGTCTAACATACACGGGACATGTTACCAGGTGAACAATATATGTGAAGAGAGTGTGTTCCCCTGATGGTTTAATATACATGGGACATGTTACCAGGTGAACAGTATAAGTGAGGAGAGTCTGATCCCTTGATGGTTTAATATCCACGGGACATGTTCCCAGGTGAACAGTATAAGTGAAGAGAGTGTGTTCCCCTGAATGTTTAATACACACGGGACATGTAACCAAGTGAACAGTATCTGTTAGGAGAGTGTGTTCCCCTGATTGTTTAATACGCACTGGACATGTTACCAGGTGTACAGTGTAAGTGAAGAGATTGTGTTCCCCTGATTGTTTAATACACACGGGACATGTAACCAAGTGAACAGTATCTGTGAGGAGAGTGTGTTCCCCTGATTGTTTAATACGCACTGGACATGTTACCAGGTGAACAGTATAAGTGAGGAGAGTGTGTTCCCCTGATGGTTTAATATACACAGGACATGATACCCGGTGAACAGCATATGTGAGGAGAATGTGTTCCCCTGTTGGTTTAATATACACGGGACATGATACCAGGTGAACAGTATAAGTGAGGAGAATGTGTTCCCCTGATGGTTTAATACGCACGGGACATGTTACCAGGTGAACAGTGTAAGTGAGGAGAATGAGTTCCCCTGCTGGTTTAATACAAACAGGACATTTTACCAGGTGAACAGTAAAAGTGAGGAGAGTGTGTTCCTCTGATGGTTTAATATACACGGGACATGTTACCAGGTGAACAGTATAGGTGAGCAGAGTGTGTTCCCCTGATGGTATAATATACACGGGACATGTTACCAGGTGAACAGTATAAGCGAAGAGAGCGTGTTCCCCTGATTGCTTAATATACGTGGGACATGTTACCAGGTGACGAGTATAAGTGAGGAGAGTGTGTTCCCCTGATGGTTGAATATACACGGGACATGTTACAACGTGAACAGTATAAGCGAGGATGGTGTGTTCCCCTGATTGTTTAATATACACGGGACATGTTACCAGGTGAACAGTATAAGTGAGGAGAGTGTGTTCCCCTGATGGTTTAATATACACGGGACATGTTACCAGGTGAACAGTATAAGTGAGGACAGTGTGTTCCCCAGATGGTTTAATATACACGGGACATGTTGCCAGGTGAACAGTATAAGTGAGGAGACTGTTTTCCCCAGATGGTTCAATATACACGGGACATGTTAGCAGGTGAACAGTATAAGTGAGGAGAATGTGTTCCCCTGATGGTTTAATATACACGGGACATGTTACCAGGTGAACAGTATAAGTGAGGAGAGTGTATTCCCCTGATGGTTTCATATACACGGGACATGTTACAACGTGAACAGTGTATGTGAAGAGAGTGTGTTCCCCTGATGGTTTAATATACATGGGACATGTTACCAGGTGAAAAGTATAAGTGAGGAGAGTGTGTTCCCCTGATGGTTTAACACGCACGGGACGTGTCACCAGGTGAAGGGTAGAAGTGAGGAGAGTGTGTTCCCATGATGGTCTAACATACACGGGACATGTTACCAGGTGAACAATATATGTGAAGAGAGTGTGTTCCCCTGATGGTTTAATATACATGGGACATGTTACCAGGTGAACAGTATAAGTGAAGAGAGCGTGTTCCCCTGATTGCTTAATATACGTGGGACATGTTGACAGGTGACGAGTATAAGTCAGGAGAGTGTGTTCCCCTCATTGTTTAATATACACGGGACATGTTCGCAGGTGAACAGTATCAGTGAGGAGAATGTGTTCCCCTGATGGTTTAATATACACGGAACATGTTACCAGGTGAACAGTATAAGTGAGGAGAGTGTGTTCCCCTGATTGTTAAATATACACGGGACATGTTACCAGGTGAACTGTATAAGTGAGGAGAGTGTGTTCCCCTGATGATTTAACATACACGGGACATGTTACCAGGTGAACAGTATAAGTGAGGAGAGTGTGTTCCCCTGATGGTATAATATACACGGACATGTTACCAGGTGAACAGTATAAGTGAGGAGACTGTATTCCCCTGATGGTTCAATATACAAGGGACATGTTACCAGGTGAACAGTATAAGTGAGGAGAGTGTGTTCCCCTGATTGTTTAATATACGAGGGACATGTTACCAGGTGACGAGTATAAGTGAGGCGAGTGTGTTCCCCTGATGGTTTAATATACACGGGACATGTAAACAGCTGAACAGTATAATTGAGGAGAATGTGTTCCGCTGATGGTTTAATATACACGGGACATGTTAGCAGGTGAACAGTATAAGTGAGGAGAATGTGTTCCGCTGATGGTTTAATATACACGGGACATGTTGCCAGGTGAACAGTATAAGTGAGGAGAGTGTATTCCCTGATGGTTTAATATACACGGGACATGTTACCAGGTGAGCAGGATAAGTGAGGAGAGTGTTTTCCCCTGATGGTTTAACACGCACGGGACGTGTCACCAGGTGAAGAGTAGAAGTGAGGAGAGTGTGTTCCCCTGATGGTCTAATATACATGGGACATGTTACAACGTGAACAGTGTATGTGAAGAGAGTGTGTTCCCCTGATGGTTTAATACACATGGGACATGTTACCAGGTGAAAAGTATAAGTGAGGAGAGTGTGTTCCCCTGATGGTTTAACATGCACGGGACGTGTCACCAGGTGAAGAGTAGAAGTGAGGAGAGTGTGTTCCCCTGATGGTCTAACATACACGGGACATGTTACCAGGTGAACAATATATGTGAAGAGAGTGTGTTCCCCTGATGGTTTAATATACATGGGACATGTTACCAGGTGAACAGTACAAGTGAGGAGAGTCTGATCCCTTGATGGTTTAATATCCACGGGACATGTTACCAGGTGAACAGTATAATTGAGGAGAGTGTGTTCCACTGATGGTTTAATACTGAGGGGACATGTTACCAGGTGAACAGTATAAGTGAGGAGAGTGTGTTCCCCTGATTGTTAAATATACACGGGACATGTTACCTAGTGAACAGTATAAGTGAGGAGAGTGTGTTCCCCTGATGATTTAACATACACGGGACATGTTACCAGGTGAACAGTATAAGTGAGGAGAGTGTGTTCCCCTGATGGTATAATATACACGGGACATGTTACCAGGTGAACAGTATAAGTGAGGAGATTGTATTCCCCTGATGGTTCAATATACAAGGGACATGTTAGCAGGTGAACAGCATAAGTGAGGAGAATGTGTTCCCCTGATGGTTTAATATAGACGGGACATGTTACCAGGTGAACAGTATAAGTGAGGAGAGTGTGTTCCCCTGATGGTTTAATATACACGGGACATGTTACAACGTGAACAGCATAAGTGAGGAGAGTGTGTTCCCCTGATTGTTTAATACTCACGGGAGATGTTCCCAGGTGAGCAGTATAAGTGAGGAGAGTGTGTTCCCCTGATGGTTTCGCACGCACGGGACGTGTCACCAGGTGAAGAGTAGAAGTGAGGAGACTGTGTTCCCCTGATTGTTTAATACACACGTGACATGTTACCAGGTGAACAGTATATGTGAAGAGAGTGTCTTCCCCTGATGGTTTAATATACACGAGACATGCAAACAGGTGAACAGTATAAGTGAGGAGAGTGTGTTCCCATGATTGTTAAATATACACGGGACATGTTACCAGGTGAACAGTATAAGTGAGGAGAGTGTGTTCCCCTGATGGTTTAATATACACGGGACATGTTGCCAGGTGAACAGTATAAGTGAGGAGAGTGTGTTCCCCTGATGGTTTAATATACACGGGACTTATTACCAGGTGAACAGTTTAAGTGAAGAGATGGCTTTCCCCTGATGGTTTAATATACACGGGACATGTTACCAGTGAACAGTATAAGTGAGGGCAGTGAGTTCCCCTGATGGTTTAATACTGATGGGACATGTCACCAGGTGAACAGTTTTAGTGAGGAGAGTGTGTTCCCCTGATTGTTTAATAAGCACGGGACATGTTACCAGGTGAACAGTATAAGTGAGCAGATTGTGTTCCCCTGATGGTTTAATACTGACGGGACATTTCCCCACGTGAACAGTATAAGTGAGGAGAGTGTCTTCCCCTGATGGTTTAATACTGACGGGACATGTCACCAGTTGAACATTATAAGTGAGGAGAGAGTATTCCCCTGATGGTTTAACACGCACAGGACATGTTACCAGGTGAATAGTATAAGTGATGAGAGTGTGTACCCCTGATGGTTTAATATACACAGGACATGATACCAGGTGAACAGTATAAGTGAGGAGAATGTATTACCCTGATGGTTTAATATACACGGGACATGTTAGCAGGTGAAAAGTATAAGTGAGGAGATTGTGTTCCCCTGATTGTTTAATACTCACGGGACATGTTACCAGGTGAGCAGTATAAGTGAGGAGAATGTGTTCCCCTGATGGTTTAAAATGCACGGGACGTGTCACCAGGTGAAGAGTAGAAGTGAGGAGATTGTGTTCCCCTGATGGTCTAATATACACGGGACATGTTACCAGGTGAACAGTATATGTGAAGAGAGTGTGTTCCCCTGATGGTTTAATATACATGGGACATGTTATCAGGTGAACAGTATAAGTGAAGAGAGCGTGTTCCCCTGATTGCTTAACATACGTGGGACATGTTACCTGGTGACGAGTAGAAGTGAGGAGAGTGTTTTCCCCTCATTGTTTAATATACACGGGACATGTTAGCAGGTGAACAGTATCAGTGAGGAGAGTGTGTTCCCCTGATTGTTTCATATACACAGGACATGTTACCAGGGGAACATGATAAGTGAGGAGAATGTGTTCCCCTGATTGTTTAATACTCACGGAACATGTTACCAGGTGAGCAGTATAAGTGAGGAGAGTGTGTTCCCCTGATGGTTTAATATACACGGGCCATGTTACCAGGTGAAGAGTATAAGTGAGGAGAGTGTGTTCCGCTGATGGTCTAATATACACGGGACATGTTACAACGTGAACAGTATATGTGAAGTGAGTGTGTTCCCCTGATGGTTTAATATACACGGGACTTATTACCAGGTGAACAGTTTAAGTGAAGAGATGGCTTTCCCCTGATGGTTTAATATACACGGGACATGATACCAGTGAACAGTATAAGTGAGGGCAGTGAGTTCCCCTGATGGTTTAATACTGATGGGACATGTCACCAGGTGAACAGTTTTAGTGAGGAGAGTGTGTTCCCCTGATTGTTTAATAAGCACGGGACATGTAACCAAGTGAACAGTATTAGTGAGCAGATTGTTTTCCCCTGATGGTTTAATACTGACGGGACATTTCCCCACGTGAACAGTATAAGTGAGGAGAGTGTCTTCCCCTGATGGTTTAATACTGACGGGACATGTCACCAGTTGAACAGTATAAGTGAGGAGAGTGTGTTCCCCTGATGGTTTAATATAAACGGGACATGTTACCAGGTGAACAGTATAAGTGAGGAGAGTGTGTTCCCCTGATGGTTTAATATAAACGGGACATGTTACCAGGTGAACAGTATAAGTGAGGAGAGTGTGTTCCCCTGATGGTTTAATATACACGGGACATGTTCCCAGCTGAACAGTATAATTGAGGAGAGGGCTTTCCCCTGATGGTTTAATATACACGGGACATGTTACCAGGTGAACAGTATAAGTGAGGATACTGTATTCCCCTGATGGTTCAATATACACGGGACATGTTAGCAGGTGAACAGTATAAGTGAGGATACTGTATTCCCCTGATGGTTCAATATACACGAGACATGTTAGCAGGTGAAAAGTATAAGTGAGGAGAATGTATTACCCTGATGGTTTAATATACACGGGAAGTGTTACCAGGTGAACAGTATAAGTGAGGAGAGTGTGTTCCCCTGATGGTTTAATATACACGGGACATGCAAACAGGTGAACAGTATAAGTGAGGAGAGTGTGTTCCCATGATTGTTAAATATACACGGGACATGTTACCAGGTGAACAGTATAAGTGAGGAGAGTGTGTTCCCCTGATGGTTTAATATACACGGGACATGTTGCCAGGTGAACAGTATAAGTGAGGAGAGTGTGTTCCCCTGATGGTTTAATATACACGGGACTTATTACCAGGTGAACAGTTTAAGTGAAGAGATGGCTTTCCCCTGATGGTTTAATATACACGGGACATGTTACCAGTGAACAGTATAAGTGAGGGCAGTGAGTTCCCCTGATGGTTTAATACTGATGGGACCTGTCACCAGGTGAACAGTTTTAGTGAGGAGAGTGTGTTCCCCTGATTGTTTAATAAGCACGGGACATGTTACCAGGTGAACAGTATAAGTGAGCAGATTGTGTTCCCCTGATGGTTTAATACTGACGGGACATTTCCCCACGTGAACAGTATAAGTGAGGAGAGTGTCTTCCCCTGATGGTTTAATACTGACGGGACATGTCACCAGTTGAACATTATAAGTGAGGAGAGAGTGTTCCCCTGATGGTTTAACACGCACAGGACATGTTACCAGGTGAATAGTATAAGTGATGAGAGTGTGTTCCCCTGATGGTTTAATATACACAGGACATGATACCAGGTGAACAGTATAAGTGAGGAGAGTGTGTTCCCCTGATGGTATAATATACACGGGACATGTTACCAGCTGAACAGTATAATTGAGGAGAGGGCTTTCCCCTGATGGTTTAATATACACGGGACATGTTACCAGGTGAACAGTATAAGTGAGGAGAATGTGTTCCCCTGATGGTTTAATATACACGGGACATGTTACCAGGTGAACAGTATAAGTGAGGATACTGTATTCCCCTGATGGTTCAATATACACGAGACATGTTAGCAGGTGAACAGTATAAGTGAGGAGAATGTATTACCCTGATGGTTTAATATACACGGGACATGTTAAGAGGTGAAAAGTATAAGTGAGGAGATTGTGTTCCCCTGATTGTTTAATACTCACGGGACATGTTACCAGGTGAGCAGTATAAGTGAGGAGAATGTGTTCCCCTGATGGTTTAAAATGCACGGGACGTGTCACCAGGTGAAGAGTAGAAGTGAGGAGATTGTGTTCCCCTGATGGTTTAATATACATGGGACATGTTATCAGGTGAACAGTATAAGTGAAGAGAGCGTGTTCCCCTGATTGCTTAACATACGTGGGACATGTTACCTGGTGACGAGTAGAAGTGAGGAGAGTGTTTTCCCCTCATTTTTTAATATACACGGGACATGTTAGCAGGTGAACAGTATCAGTGAGGAGAGTGTGTTCCCCTGATTGTTTCATATACACAGGACATGTTACCAGGGGAACATGATAAGTGAGGAGAATGTGTTCCCCTGATTGTTTAATACTCACCGAACATGTTACCAGGTGAGCAGTATAAGTGAGGAGAGTGTGTTCCCCTGATGGTTTAATATACACGGGCCATGTTACCAGGTGAAGAGTATAAGTGAGGAGAGTGTGTTCCGCTGATGGTCTAATATACACGGGACATGTTACAACGTGAACAGTATATGTGAAGTGAGTGTGTTCCCCTGATGGTTTAATATACACGGGACTTATTACCAGGTGAACAGTTTAAGTGAAGAGATGGCTTTCCCCTGATGGTTTAATATACACGGGACATGATACCAGTGAACAGTATAAGTGAGGGCAGTGAGTTCCCCTGATGGTTTAATACTGATGGGACATGTCACCAGGTGAACAGTTTTAGTGAGGAGAGTGTGTTCCCCTGATTGTTTAATAAGCACGGGACATGTAACCAAGTGAACAGTATTAGTGAGCAGATTGTTTTCCCCTGATGGTTTAATACTGACGGGACATTTCCCCACGTGAACAGTATAAGTGAGGAGAGTGTCTTCCCCTGATGGTTTAATACTGACGGGACATGTCACCAGTTGAACAGTATAAGTGAGGAGAGTGTGTTCCCCTGATGGTTTAATATAAACGGGACATGTTACCAGGTGAACAGTATAAGTGAGGAGAGTGTGTTCCCCTGATGGTTTAATATAAACGGGACATGTTACCAGGTGAACAGTATAAGTGAGGAGAGTGTGTTCCCCTGATGGTTTAATATACACGGGACATGTTCCCAGCTGAACAGTATAATTGAGGAGAGGGCTTTCCCCTGATGGTTTAATATACACGGGACATGTTACCAGGTGAACAGTATAAGTGAGGATACTGTATTCCCCTGATGGTTCAATATACACGGGACATGTTAGCAGGTGAACAGTATAAGTGAGGATACTGTATTCCCCTGATGGTTCAATATACACGAGACATGTTAGCAGGTGAAAAGTATAAGTGAGGAGAATGTATTACCCTGATGGTTTAATATACACGGGAAGTGTTACCAGGTGAACAGTATAAGTGAGGAGAGTGTGTTCCCCTGATGGTTTAATATACACGGGACATGCAAACAGGTGAACAGTATAAGTGAGGAGAGTGTGTTCCCATGATTGTTAAATATACACGGGACATGTTACCAGGTGAACAGTATAAGTGAGGAGAGTGTGTTCCCCTGATGGTTTAATATACACGGGACATGTTGCCAGGTGAACAGTATAAGTGAGGAGAGTGTGTTCCCCTGATGGTTTAATATACACGGGACTTATTACCAGGTGAACAGTTTAAGTGAAGAGATGGCTTTCCCCTGATGGTTTAATATACACGGGACATGTTACCAGTGAACAGTATAAGTGAGGGCAGTGAGTTCCCCTGATGGTTTAATACTGATGGGACCTGTCACCAGGTGAACAGTTTTAGTGAGGAGAGTGTGTTCCCCTGATTGTTTAATAAGCACGGGACATGTTACCAGGTGAACAGTATAAGTGAGCAGATTGTGTTCCCCTGATGGTTTAATACTGACGGGACATTTCCCCACGTGAACAGTATAAGTGAGGAGAGTGTCTTCCCCTGATGGTTTAATACTGACGGGACATGTCACCAGTTGAACATTATAAGTGAGGAGAGAGTGTTCCCCTGATGGTTTAACACGCACAGGACATGTTACCAGGTGAATAGTATAAGTGATGAGAGTGTGTTCCCCTGATGGTTTAATATACACAGGACATGATACCAGGTGAACAGTATAAGTGAGGAGAGTGTGTTCCCCTGATGGTATAATATACACGGGACATGTTACCAGCTGAACAGTATAATTGAGGAGAGGGCTTTCCCCTGATGGTTTAATATACACGGGACATGTTACCAGGTGAACAGTATAAGTGAGGAGAATGTGTTCCCCTGATGGTTTAATATACACGGGACATGTTACCAGGTGAACAGTATAAGTGAGGATACTGTATTCCCCTGATGGTTCAATATACACGAGACATGTTAGCAGGTGAACAGTATAAGTGAGGAGAATGTATTACCCTGATGGTTTAATATACACGGGACATGTTAAGAGGTGAAAAGTATAAGTGAGGAGATTGTGTTCCCCTGATTGTTTAATACTCACGGGACATGTTACCAGGTGAGCAGTATAAGTGAGGAGAATGTGTTCCCCTGATGGTTTAAAATGCACGGGACGTGTCACCAGGTGAAGAGTAGAAGTGAGGAGATTGTGTTCCCCTGATGGTTTAATATACATGGGACATGTTATCAGGTGAACAGTATAAGTGAAGAGAGCGTGTTCCCCTGATTGCTTAACATACGTGGGACATGTTACCTGGTGACGAGTAGAAGTGAGGAGAGTGTTTTCCCCTCATTGTTTAATATACACGGGACATGTTAGCAGGTGAACAGTATCAGTGAGGAGAGTGTGTTCCCCTGATTGTTTCATATACACAGGACATGTTACCAGGGGAACATGATAAGTGAGGAGAATGTGTTCCCCTGATTGTTTAATACTCACCGAACATGTTACCAGGTGAGCAGTATAAGTGAGGAGAGTGTGTTCCCCTGATGGTTTAATATACACGGGCCATGTTACCAGGTGAAGAGTATAAGTGAGGAGAGTGTGTTCCGCTGATGGTCTAATATACACGGGACATGTTACAACGTGAACAGTAGATGTGAAGTGAGTGTGTTCCCCTGATGGTTTAATATACACGGGACTTATTACCAGGTGAACAGTTTAAGTGAAGAGATGGCTTTCCCCTGATGGTTTAATATACACGGGACATGATACCAGTGAACAGTATAAGTGAGGGCAGTGAGTTCCCCTGATGGTTTAATACTGATGGGACATGTCACCAGGTGAACAGTTTTAGTGAGGAGAGTGTGTTCCCCTGATTGTTTAATAAGCACGGGACATGTAACCAAGTGAACAGTATTAGTGAGCAGATTGTTTTCCCCTGATGGTTTAATACTGACGGGACATTTCCCCACGTGAACAGTATAAGTGAGGAGAGTGTCTTCCCCTGATGGTTTAATACTGACGGGACATGTCACCAGTTGAACAGTATAAGTGAGGAGAGTGTGTTCCCCTGATGGTTTAATATAAACGGGACATGTTACCAGGTGAACAGTATAAGTGAGGAGAGTGTGTTCCCCTGATGGTTTAATATAAACGGGACATGTTACCAGGTGAACAGTATAAGTGAGGAGAGTGTGTTCCCCTGATGGTTTAATATACACGGGACATGTTCCCAGCTGAACAGTATAATTGAGAAGAGGGCTTTCCCCTGATGGTTTAATATACACGGGACATGTTACCAGGTGAACAGTATAAGTGAGGATACTGTATTCCCCTGATGGTTCAATATACACGGGACATGTTAGCAGGTGAACAGTATAAGTGAGGATACTGTATTTCCCTGATGGTTCAATATACACGAGACATGTTAGCAGGTGAAAAGTATAAGTGAGGAGAATGTATTACCCTGATGGTTTAATATACGCGGGACCTGTTACCAGGTGAACAGTATAAGTGAGGAGAGTGTGTTCCCCTGATGGTTTAATATACACGGGACATGTTACCAGGTGAACTGTATAAGTGAGGAGAGTGTGTTGCCCTGATGGTTTAATATACACGGGACCTGTTACCAGGTGAACAGTATAAGTGAGGAGAGTGTGTTCCCCTGATGGTTTAATATACACGGGACATGTTACCAGGTGAACAGTATAAGTGAGGAGAGTGTGTTGCCCTGATGGTTTAATATACACAGGACATGTTACCAGGTGCACAGTATAAGTGAGCAGAGTGTGTTCCCATGATTGTTTAATATACGTGGGACATGTTACCAGGTGAACAGTATAAGTGAGGAGAGAGTGTTCCCCTGATGGTATAATATACACGGGACATGTTACCAGGTGAACAGTATAAGTGAGGAGAGTTTGTTCTCCTGATTGTTTAATATACACGGGACATGTCAACAGGTGAACAGTATAAGTGATGAGAGTGTGTTGCCCTGATGATTTAATACACAAAGGACATGTCACCATGTGAACAGTAGAAGTGAGGAGAGTGTGTTCACCTGATGGGTTAATACAGACGGGACATGTCACCAGGTGAACAGTATAAGTGAGGAGAGTGTGTGTCCCTGATGGTTTAATATACACGGGACATGTTACCAGGTGTACAGTATAAGTGAGGAGAGTGTGTTCCCCTGATTGTTGAATACACACGGGACATGTTACCAGGTGAACAGTATAAGTGAGGAGAGTGTGTTCCCCTGATGGTTTAATACACAAAGGACATGTCACCATGTGAACAGTAGAAGTGACGAGAGTGTGTTCACCTGATGGGTTAATACAGACGGGACATGTCACCAGGTGAACAGTATAAGTGAGGAGAGTGTGTGCCCCTGATGGTTTAATATACACGGGAAATGTTACCAGGTGTACAGTATAAGTGAGGAGAGTGTGTTCCCCTGATTGTTGTATACACACGGGACATGTTACCAGGTGAACAGTGTAAGTGAGGAGAGTGTGTACCCCTGATGGTTTAATATACACGGGACATGTTACGAGGTTAACAGTAGAAGTGAGGAGAGTGTGTTCCCCTGATGGTTTAATATACACGGGACATGTTACCAGCTCAAGAGTAGGAGTGAGGAGAGTGTGTTCCCCTGATTGTTTAATACGCACGGGACATGTCACCAGGTGAACAGTATATGTGAGGAGAGTATGTTCCCCTGATGGTTTAATATACACGGGACATGTAACCATGTGAACAGTATAAGTGAGCGGAGTGTGTTCCCCTGATAGTTTAATATACACGGGAAATGTTACCCGGTGAACAGTATAAGTGAGGAGAGCATTTTCCCCTCATGGTTTAATACACACGGGACATGTTACCAGGTGAACAGTATAAGTGAGGAGAGTGTGTTCTCCTGATGGTTTAATATGCACGGGACATGTTACCAGATGAACAGTATAAGTGAGGAGAGTGTGTTCCCCTGATTGTTTAATATTCACAGGACATGTTACCAGGTGAACAGTATAAGGGAGGAGAGTGTGTTCCCCTGATTGTTTAATACAAACAGGCCATGTTACCAGGTGAACAGTATAAGTGAGGAGAGTGTGTTGCCCTGATGGTTTAATATACACGCGACATGTTACGAGGTGAACAGTATAAGTGAGGAGAATGTGTTCCCCTGATGGTTTCATATACATGGGACATGTCACCAGATGAAAAGTATAAGTGAGGAGAGTGTGTTCCCCTGATGGTTTAATATACACGGGACATTTTACCAGTTGAACAGTATAAGTGAGGAGAGTGTGTTCCCCTGATGGTTAAATACGCACGGGACATGTCACCAGGTGAACCGTGTAAGTGAGGTGAGTGTGTTCCCCTGATTGTTTAATATACACAGGACATGTTACCAGATGAAATGTATAATTGAGCAGATTGTGTTCTCCTGATGGTTTAATATTCACGGGACATGTTACCAGGTGAACAGTATAATTGAGGAGTGTGTGTTCCCCTGATGGTTTAATACGCACGGGACATGTTGCCAGGTGAACAGTATAAGTGAGGAGAGTGTATTCACCAGATTCTTTAATACACACGGGACATGTCACCAGGAGAACAGAATAAGTGAGGAGAGTGTGTTCCCCTGATTGTTTAATACACACGGGACATGTTACCAGGTGAACAGTATAATTGAGGAGAGTGTGTTCCCCTGATTGTTTAATACACACGGGACATGTTACCAGTTGAACAGAATAAGTGAGGAGAGTGTATTCACCAGATTCTTTAATACACACGGGACATGTTACCAGATGAACAGTATAAGTGAGGAGAGTGTGTTCTCCTGATTGTTTAATACACACGGGACATATTACCAGGTGAACAGTATAATTGAGCAGAGTGTATTCCCCTGATTGTTTAATACACACGGGACATGTTACCAGTTGAACAGTATAAGTGAGGAGAGTGTATTCACCAGATTCTTTAATACACACGGGACATGTTACCAGATGAAAAGTATAAGTGAGGAGAGTGTGTTCTCCTGATTGTTTAATATGCACGGGACACTTCACCAGGTGAACAGTATAAGTGAGGAGAGTGTGCTCCCCTGATGGTTTAATACACATGGGACATGTCACCAGGTGAACAGTAGAAGTGAGGAGACTGTGTTCCCCCGATTTTTAAATATACACGGGACATGTTACCATGTGAACAGTATAAGTGAGCGGAATGTGTTCCCCTGATGGTTTAATATGCACGGGACATGTTACCTGATGAACAGTATAAATGAGGAGAGTGTGTTTCCCAGATGGTTTAATACGCACGGGACATGTTACCAGATGAACAGTATAAGTGAGGAGAGTGTGTTCCCCTGATGGTTTAATATACACGGGACATGTTCCCAGGTGAACAGTATAAGTGAGGAGAGAGCTTTCCCCTGATGGTTTAATATACACGGGACATGTTACCAGGTGAACAGTATAAGTGAGGAGAGGGCTTTCCCCTGATGGTTTAATATACACGGGACATGATACCAGGTGAACAGTATAAGTGAGGAGAGTGTGTTCCCCTGATGCTTTAATACACACAGGACATGTACCCAACTGAACAGTATATGTGAGGAGAGTGTGTTCCCCTGATGGTTTAATACTGACAGGACATTTCCCCAGGTGAACATTATAAGTGAGCGGAATGTGTTCCCCTGATGGTTTAATATGCACGGGACATGTTACCTGATGAACAGTATAAATGAGGAGAGTGTGTTTCCCTGATGGTTTAATATACATGGGACACGTTACCAGGTGAACAGTATAAGAGAAGAGAGTGTGTTCCCCTGATTGTTTAATACACACAGGACATGTCAACAGGTGAACAGTATAAGTGAGGAGAATGTGTTCCCCTGATGGTTTAGTACACACAGGACATGTCAACAGGTGAACAGTATAAGTGAGGAGAGTGCGTTCCCCTGATGGTTTAATACACACAGGACATGTTACCAGGTGAACAGTATAAGTGAGGAGAGTGTGTTCCCCTGATGCTTTAATACACACAGGACATGTACCCAACTGAACAGTATATGTGAGGAGAGTGTGTTCCCCTGATGGTTTAATACTGACAGGACATTTCCCCAGGTGAACATTATAAGTGAGGAGAGTGTGTTCCCCTGATTGTTTAATACACACAGGACATGTCACCAGGTGAACTGTATAAGTGAGGAGAGAGTGTTCCCTGATGGTTTAATATACATGGGACACGTTACCAGGTGAACAGTATAAGAGAAGAGAGTGTGTTCCCCTGATTGTTTAATACCTACGGGACATGTTACCAGGTGAACAGTATAAGTGTGGAGAGTGTGTTCCCCTGATGGTTTAATATGCACGGGACATGTTACCAGGTGAACAGTATAAGTGAGGAGAGTGTGTTCCCCAGATGGTTTAATTCTCACGTGACATGTTAGCAGGTGAGCAGTATAAGAGAGGAGAGTGTGTTCCCCTGATTGTTTAAAACACACGACATGTTACCTGGTGAACAGTATAAGTGAGGAGAGTGTGTTCCCCTGATGGTTTAATTCTCACGGGACATGTTACCAGGTGAGCAGTATAAGTGAGGAGAGTGTGTTCCCCTCATGGTTTAATACACACAGGACATGTCGACAGGTGAACCGTATAAGTGAAGAGAGTGAGTTACCCTGATGGTTTAATATACACGGGACATGTAACCAAGTGAACAGTTTAAGGGAGGAGAGTGTGTTCCCCTGATGGTTTAATATACACGGGACATGTTACCAGCTCAAGAGTAGGAGTGAGGAGAGTGTGTTCCCCTGATTGTTTAATACGCACGGGACATGTCACCAGGTGAACAGTATATGTGAGGAGAGTATGTTCCCCTGATAGTTTAATATACACGGGAAATGTTACCCGGTGAACAGTATAAGTGAGGAGAGCATTTTCCCCTCATGGTTTAATACACACGGGACATGTTACCAGGTGAACAGTAGAAGTGAGGAGAGTGTGTTCTCCTGATGGTTTAATATGCACGGGACATGTTACCAGATGAACAGTATAAGTGAGGAGAGTGTGTTCCCCTGATTGTTTAATATTCACAGGACATGTTACCAGGTGAACAGTATAAGGGAGGAGAGTGTGTTCCCCTGACTGTTTAATACAAACAGGCCATGTTACCAGGTGAACAGTATAAGTGAGGAATGTGTGTTGCCCTGATGGTTTAATATACACGCGACATGTTACGAGGTGAACAGTATAAGTGAGGAGAATGTGTTCCCCTGATGGTTTCATATACATGGGACATGTCACCAGATGAAAAGTATAAGTGAGGAGAGTGTGTTCCCCTGATGGTTTAATATACACGGGACATTTTACCAGTTGAACAGTATAAGTGAGGAGAGTGTGTTCCCCTGATGGTTTAATACGCACGGGACATGTCACCAGGTGAACCGTGTAAGTGAGGTGAGTGTGTTCCCCTGATTGTTTAATATACACAGGACATGTTACCAGATGAATTGTATAATTGAGCAGATTGTGTTCTCCTGATGGTTTAATATTCACGGGACATGTTACCAGGTGAACAGTATAATTGAGGAGAGTGTGTTCCCCCGATGGTTTAATACGCACGGGACATGTTACCAGGTGAACAGTATAAGTGAGGAGAGTGTATTCACCAGATTCTTTAATACACACGGGACATCTCACCAGGTGAACAGAATAAGTGAGGAGAGTGTGTTCCCCTGATTGTTTAATACACACGGGACATGTTACCAGGTGAACAGTATAATTGAGGAGAGTGTGTTCCCCTGATTGTTTAATACACACGGGACATGTTACCAGTTGAACAGTATAAGTGAGGAGAGTGTATTCACCAGATTCTTTAATACACACGGGACATGTTACCAGATGAACAGTATAAGTGAGGAGAGTGTGTTCTCCTGATTGTTTAATACACACGGGACATATTACCAGGTGAACAGTATAATTGAGCAGAGTGTATTCCCCTGATTGTTCAATACACACGGGACATGTTACCAGTTGAACAGTATAAGTGTGGAGAGTGTATTCACCAGATTCTTTAATACATACGGGACATGTTACCAGATGATCAGTATAAGTGAGGAGAGTGTGTTCTCCTGATTGTTTAATATACACGGGACACGTCACCAGGTGAACAGTATAAGTGAGGAGAGTGTGCTCCCCTGATGGTTTAATACACATGGGACATGTCACCAGGTGAACAGTAGAAGTGAGGAGACTGTGTTCCCCCGATTTTTAAATATACACGGGACATGTTACCATGTGAACAGTATAAGTGAGCGGAATGTGTTCCCCTGATTGTTTAATATGCACGGGACATGTTACCAGATGAACAGCATAAATGAGGAGAGTGTGTTTCCCTGATGGTTTAATACGCACGGGACATGTTACCAGATGAACAGTATAAGTGAGGAGAGTGTGTTCCCCTGATGGTTTAATATACACGGGACATGTTCCCAGGTGAACAGTATAAGTGAGGAGAGAGCTTTCCCCTGATGGTTTAATATACACGGGACATGTTACCAGGTGAACAGTATAAGTGAGGAGAGGGCTTTCCCCTGATGGTTTAATATACACGGGACATGATACCAGGTGAACAGTATAAGTGAGGAGAGAGTGTTCCCTGATGGTTTAATATACATGGGACACGTTACCAGGTGAACAGTATAAGAGAAGAGAGTGTGTTCCCCTGATTGTTTAATACACACAGGACATGTCAACAGGTGAACAGTATAAGTGAGGAGAATGTGTTCCCCTGATGGTTTAATACACACAGGACATGTCAACAGGTGAACAGTATAAGTGAGGAGAGTGTGTTCCCCTGATGGTTTAATACACACAGGACATGTTAACAGGTGAACAGTATAAGTGAGGAGAGTGTGTTCCCCTGATGCTTTAATACACACAGGACATGTACCCAAGTGAACAGTATATGTGAGGAGAGTGTGTTCCCCTGATGGTTTAATACTGACAGGACATTTCCCCAGGTGAACATTATAAGTGAGGAGAGTGTGTTCCCCTGATTGTTTAATACACACAGGACATGTCACCAGGTGAAAAGTATAAGTGAGGAGAGAGTGTTCCCTGATGGTTTAATATACATGGAACACGTTACCAGGTGAACAGTATAAGAGAAGAGAGTGTGTTCCCCTGATTGTTTAATACCTACGGGACATGTTACCAGGTGAACAGTATATGTGTGGAGAGTGTGTTCCCCTGATGGTTTAATATGCACGGGACATGTTACCAGGTGAACAGTATAAGTGAGGAGAGTGTGTTCCCCAGATGGTTTAATTCTCACGTGACATGTTAGCAGGTGAGCAGTATAAGAGAGGAGAGTGTGTTCCCCTGATTGTTTAAAACACACGACATGTTACCTGGTGAACAGTATAAGTGAGGAGAGTGTGTTCCCCTGATGGTTTAATTCTCACGGGACATGTTACCAGGTGAGCAGTATAAGTGAGGAGAGTGTGTTCCCCTCATGGTTTAATACACACAGGACATGTCGACAGGTGAACCGTATAAGTGAAGAGAGTGAGTTCCCCTGATGGTTTAATATACACGGGACATGTAACCAAGTGAACAGTTTAAGGGAGGAGAGTGTGTTCCCCTGATGGTTTAACACGCACGGGATATGTTACCAGGTGAACAGTATAAGTGAGGACAGTGTGTTCCCCTGATTGTTTAATATACACGGGACATGTTACCAGGTGAACAGGATAAGTGAGGAGAGTGTGTTCCCCTGATTGTTTAATACACACGGGACATGTTCCCAGGTGAACAGTATAAGTGAAGAGAGTGTGTTCCCCTGAATGTTTAATACACACGGGACTTGTAACCAAGTGAACAGTATCTGTGAGGAGAGTGTGTTCCCCTGATTGTTTAATACGCACTGGACATGTTACCAGGTGTAAAGTGTAAGTGAAGAGATTGTGTTCCCCTGATTGTTTAATACACACGGGACATGTAACCAAGTGAACAGTATCTGTGAGGAGAGTGTGTTCCCCTGATTGTTTAATACGCACTGGACATGTTACCAGGTGAACAGTATAAGTGAGAAGAGTGTGTTCCACTGATTGTTTAATATACACGGGACATGTCACCAGGTGAACAGTATAAGTGAGGAGAGTGTGTACCCCTGATTGTTTAATACACACGGGACATGTTACCAGGTGAACAGTATAAGTGAGGAGAGTGTGTTCCCCTGATGGTTTAATATACACAGGACATGATACCCGGTGAACAGCATATGTGAGGAGAATGTGTTCCCCTGTTGGTTTAATATACACGGGACATGATACCAGGTGAACAGTATAAGTGAGGAGAATGTGTTCCCCTGATAGTTTAATATACACGGGACGTGTTACCAGGTGAACAGTATATGTGAAGAGACTGTGTTCCCCTGATGGTTCAATAAACATGGGCCATGTTACCAGGTGAACAGTAGAAGTGAAGAGTGCGTGTTCCCCTGATTGTTTAATATACATGTGACATGTTACCATGTGAAAAGTTTAATTGAGGAGAGTGTGTTCCCCTGATGGTTTAATACGCACGGGACATGTTACCAGGTGAACAGTGTAAGTGAGGAGAGTGAGTTCCCCTGCTGGTTTAATACAAACAGGACATTTTACCAGGTGAACAGTAAAAGTGAGGAGAGTGTGTTCCCCTGATGGTTTAATATACACGGGACATGTTACCAGGTGAACAGTATAGGTGAGGAGAGTGTGTTCCCCTGATGGTATAATATACACGGGACATGTTACCAGGTGAACAGTATAAGCGAAGAGAGCGTGTTCCCCTGATTGCTTAATATACGTGGGACATGTTACCAGGTGACGAGTATAAGTGAGGAGAGTGTGTTCCCCTGATGGTTTAATATACACGGGACATGTTACAACGTGAACAGTATAAGCGAGGATGGTGTGTTCCCCTGATTGTTTAATATACACGGGACATGTTACCAGGTGAACAGTATAAGCGAAGAGAGCGTGTTCCCCTGATTGCTTAATATACGTGGGACATGTTACCAGGTGAACAGTATAAGTGAGGAGTGTGTGTTCCCCTGATGGTTTAATATACACGGGACATGTTACCAGGTGAACAGTATAAGTGAGGAGAGTGTGTTCCCCAGATGGTTTAATATACACGGGACATGTTGCCAGGTGAACAGTATAAGTGAGGAGACTGTATTCCCCTGATGGTTCAGTATACACGGGACATGTTAGCAGGTGAACAGTATAAGTGAGGAGAATGTGTTCCCCTGATGGTTTAATATACACGGGACATGTTACCAGGTGAACCGTATAAGTGAGGAGAGTGTATTCCCCTGATGGTTTCATATACACGGGACATGTTGCAACGTGAACAGTGTATGTGAAGAGAGTGTGTTCCCCTGATGGTTTAATATACATGGGACATGTTACCAGGTGAAAAGTATAAGTGAGGTGAGTGTGTTCCCCTGATTGTTTAATACTCACGGGACATGTTACCAGGTGAGCATTATAAGTGAGGAGAGTGTGTTCCCCTGATGGTTTAACACGCACGGGACGTGTCACCAGGTGAATAGTAGAAGTGAGGAGAGTGTGTTCCCATGATGGTCTAACATACACGGGACATGTTACCAGGTGAACAATATATGTGAAGAGAGTGTGTTCCCCTGATGGTTTAATATACATGGGACATGTTACCAGGTGAACAGTATAAGTGAAGAGAGCGTGTTCCCCTGATTGCTTAATATACGTGGGACATGTTGACAGGTGACGAGTATAAGTGAGGAGAGTGTGTTCCCCTCATGATTTAACATACACGGGACATGTTACCAGGTGAACAGTATAAGTGAGGAGAGTGTGTTCCCCTGATGGTATAATATACACGGACATGTTACCAGGTGAACAGTATAAGTGAGGAGACTGTATTCCCCTGATGGTTCAATATACAAGGGACATGTTACCAGGTGAACAGCATAAGTGAGGAGAGTGTGTTCCCCTGAATGTTTATTACTCACGGGAGATGTTACCAGGTGAACAGTATAAGTGAGGAGAGTGTGTTCCCCTGATTGTTTAATATACGAGGGACATGTTACCAGGTGACGATTATAAGTGAGGAGAGTGTGTTCCCCTGATGGTTTAATATACACGGGACATGTAAACAGGTGAACAGTATAAGTGAGGAGAATGTGTTCCGCTGATGGTTTAATATACACGGGACATGTTAGCAGGTGAACAGTATAAGTGAGGAGAATGTGTTCCGCTGATGGTTTAATATACACGGGACATGTTACCAGGTGAACAGTATAAGTGAGGAGAGTGTATTCCCCTGATGGTTTAATATACACGGGACATGTTACCAGGTGAGCAGGATAAGTGAGGAGAGTGTTTTCCCCTAATGGTTTAACACGCACGGGACGTGTCACCAGGTGAAGAGTAGAAGTGAGGAGAGTGTGTTCCCCTGATGGTCTAATATACATGGGACATGTTACAACGTGAACAGTGTATGTGAAGAGAGTGTGTTCCCCTGATGGTTTAATATACATGGGACATGTTACCAGGTGAAAAGTATAAGTGAGGAGAGTGTGTTCCCCTGATGGTTTAACACGCACGGGACGTGTCACCAGGTGAAGAGTAGAAGTGAGGAGAGTGTGTTCCCCTGATGGTCTAACATACACAGGACATGTTACCAGGTGAACAATATATGTGAAGAGAGTGCGTTCCCCTGATGGTTTAATATACATGGGACATGTTAACAGGTGACGAGTATAAGTCAGGAGAGTGTGTTCCCCTCATTGTTTAATATACACGGGACATGTTAGCAGGTGAATAGTATCAGTGAGGAGAATGTGTTCCCCTGATGGTTTAATATACACGGGACATGTTACCAGGTGAACAGTATAAGTGAGGAGAGTGTGTTCCCCTGATTGTTAAATATACACGGGACATGTTACCAGGTGAACAGTATAAGTGAGGAGAGTGTGTTCCCCTGATGATTTAACATACACGGGACATGTTACCAGGTGAACAGCATAAGTGAGGAGAGTGTGTTCCCCTGATGGTATAATATACACGGGACATGTTACCAGGTGAACAGTATAAGTGAGGAGACTGTGTTCCCCTGATGGTTCAATATACAAGGGACATGTTAGCAGGTGAACAGCATAAGTGAGGAGAATGTGTTCCCCTGATGGTTTAATATAGACGGGACATGTTACCAGGTGAACAGTATAAGTGAGGAGAGTGTGTTCCCCTGATGGTTGAATATACACGGGACATGTTACAACGTGAACAGCATAAGTGAGGAGAGTGTGTTCCCCTGATTGTTTAATACTCACGGGAGATGTTACCAGGTGAGCAGTATAAGTGAGGAGAGTGTGTTCCCCTGATGGTTTCGCACGCACGGGACGTGTCACCAGGTGAAGAGTAGAAGTGAGGAGACTGTGTTCCCCTGATTGTTTAATACACACGTGACATGTTACCAGGTGAACAGTATATGTGAAGAGAGTGTCTTCCCCTGATGGTTTAATATACACGGGACATGCAAACAGGTGAACAGTATAAGTGAGGAGAGTGTGTTCCCATGATTGTTAAATATACACGGGACATGTTACCAGGTGAACAGTATAAGTGAGGAGAGTGTGTTCCCCTGATGGTTTAATATACACGGGACATGTTGCCAGGTGAACAGTATAAGTGAGGAGAGTGTGTTCCCCTGATGGTTTAATATACACGGGACTTATTACCAGGTGAACAGTTTAAGTGAAGAGATGGCTTTCCCCTGATGGTTTAATATACACGGGACATGTTACCAGTGAACAGTATAAGTGAGGGCAGTGAGTTCCCCTGATGGTTTAATACTGATGGGACATGTCACCAGGTGAAAAGTTTTAGTGAGGAGAGTGTGTTCCCCTGATTGTTTAATAAGCACGGGACATGTAACCAAGTGAACAGTATAAGTGAGCAGATTGTGTTCCCCTGATGGTTTAATACTGACGGGACATTTCCCCACGTGAACAGTATAAGTGAGGAGAGTGTCTTCCCCTGATGGTTTAATACTGACGGGACATGTCACCAGTTGAACATTATAAGTGAGGAGAGAGTGTTCCCCTGATGGTTTAAAACGCACAGGACATGTTACCAGGTGAATAGTATAAGTGATGAGAGTGTGTTCCCCTGATGGTTTAATATACACAGGACATGATACCAGGTGAACAGTATAAGTGAGGAGAGTGTGTTCCCCTGATGGTATAATATACACGGGACATGTTACCAGCTGAACAGTATAATTCAGGAGAGGGCTTTCCCCTGATGGTTTAATATACACGGGACATGTTACCAGGTGAACAGTATAAGTGAGGAGAATGTGTTCCCCTGATGGTTTAATATACACGGGACATGTTACCAGGTGAACAGTATAAGTGAGGATACTGTATTCCCCTGATGGTTCAATATACACGAGACATGTTAGCAGGTGAACAGTATAAGTGAGGAGAATGTATTCCCCTGATGGTTTAATATACACGGGACATGTTAGCAGGTGAAAAGTATAAGTGAGGAGATTGTGTTCCCCTGATTGTTTAATTCTCACGGGACATGTTAACAGGTGAGCAGTATAAGTGAGGAGAATGCGTTCCCCTGATGGTTTAACATGCACGGGACGTGTCACCAGGTGAAGAGTAGAAGTGAGGAGATTGTGTTCCCCTGATGGTCTAATATACACGGGACATGTTACCAGGTGAACAGTATATGTGACGAGAGTGTGTTCCCCTGATGGTTTAATATACATGGGACATGTTACCAGGTGAACAGTATAAGTGAAGAGAGCGTGTTCCCCTGATTGCTTAACATACGTGGGACATGTTACCTGGTGACGAGTAGAAGTGAGGAGAGTGTGTTCCCCTGATTGTTTCATATACACAGGACATGTTACCAGGGGAACATGATAAGTGAGGAGAATGTGTTCCCCTGATTGTTTAATACTCACGGAACATGTTACCAGGTGAGCAGTATAAGTGAGGAGAGTGAGTTCCCCTGATGGTTTAATATACACGGGCCATGTTACCAGGTGAAGAGTATAAGTGAGGAGAGTGTGTTCCGCTGATGGTCTAATATACACGGGACATGTTACAACGTGAACAGTATATGTGAAGTGAGTGTGTTCCCCTGATGGTTTAATATAAACGGGACTTATTACCAGGTGAACAGTTTAAGTGAAGAGATGGCTTTCCCCTGATGGTTTAATATACACGGGACATGTTACCAGTGAACAGTATAAGTGAGGGCAGTGAGTTCCCCTGATGGTTTAATACTGATGGGACATGTCACCAGGTGAACAGATTTAGTGAGGAGAGTGTGTTCCCCTGATTGTTTAATAAGCACGGGACATGTAACCAAGTGAACAGTATAAGTGAGCAGATTGTGTTCCCCTGATGGTTTAATACTGACGGGACATTTCCCCACGTGAACATTATAAGTGAGGAGAGTGTCTTCCCCTGATGGTTTAATACTGACGGGACATGTCACCAGTTGAACAGTATAAGTGAGGAGAGTGTGTTCCCCTGATGGTTTAATATAAACGGGACATGTTACCAGGTGAACAGTATAAGTGAGGAGAGTGTGTTCCCCTGATGGTTTAATATAAACGGGACATGTTACCAGGTGAACAGTATAAGTGAGGAGAGTGTGTTCCCCTGATGGTTTAATATACACGGGACATGTTCCCAGCTGAACAGTATAATTGAGGAGAGGGCTTTCCCCTGATGGTTTAATATACACGGGACATGTTACCAGGTGAACAGTATAAGTGAGGATACTGTATTCCCCTGATGGTTCAATATACACGGGACATGTTAGCAGGTGAACAGTATAAGTGAGGATACTGTATTCCCCTGATGGTTCAATATACACGAGACATGTTAGCAGGTGAACAGTATAAGTGAGGAGAATGTATTACCCTGATGGTTTAATATACACGGGACATGTTAGCAGTTGAAAAGTATAAGTGAGGATACTGTATTCCCCTGATGGTTCAATATACACGAGACATGTTAGCAGGTGAACAGTATAAGTGAGGAGAATGTATTACCCTGATGGTTTAATATACAAGGGACATGTTACCAGGAGAACAGTATAAGTGAGGAGAGTGTGTTCCCCTGATGGTTTAACACGCACAGGACATGTTACCAGGTGAACAGTGTAAGTGAGGAGAGTGTGTTCCCCTGATGGTTTAATATACACGGGACATGTTACCAGGTGAAGAGTATAAGTGAGGATACTTTATTCCCCTGATGGTTCAATATACACGGGACATGTTATCTGGTGAACAGTATAAGTGAGGACAGTGTGTTCCCCTGATGGTATAATATACACGGGACATGTTACCAGCTGAACAGTATAAGTGAGGAGAGGGCTTTCCCCTGATGGTTTGGTATACAAGGGACATGTTACCAGGTGAACTGTATAAGTGAGGAGAATGTGTTCCACTGATGGTTTAATATACACGGGACATGTTAGCTGGTGAACAGTGTAAGTGAGGAGAATGTATTCCCCTGATGGTTTAATATACACGGGACATGTTACCAGGTGAACAGTATAAGTGAGGAGAATGCGTTCCCCTGATGGTTTAACATGCACGGGACGTGTCAAAAGGTGAAGAGTAGAAGTGAGGAGATTGTGTTCCCCTGATGGTCTAATATACACGGGACATGTTACCAGGTGAACAGTATATGTGAAGAGAGTGTGTTCCCCTGATGGTTTAATATACATGGGACATGTTACCAGGTGAACAGTATAAGTGAAGAGAGCGTGTTCCCCTGATTGCTTAATATACGTGGGACATGTTACCTGGTGACGGATATACGTGAGGAGAGTGTGTTCCCCTCATTGTTTAATATACACGGGACATGTTACCAGGTGAACAGTATAAGTGAGGAGAGTGTGTTCCCGTGATGGTTTAATCTCCACGGGACAAGTTACCAGGTGAACAGTATAAGTGAGGAGAGTGTGTTCCCGTGATGGTTTAATATACACGGGACAAATTACCAGGTGAACAGTATAAGTGAGGAGAGTGTGTTCCCGTGATGGTTTAATATACACGGGACAAGTTACCAGGTGAACAGTATAAGTGAGGAGAGTGTGTTCCCGTGATGGTTTAATATACACGGGACATGTTCCCAGGTGAACAGTATAAGTGATCAGAGTGTGTTCCCGTGATGGTTTAATATACACGGGACAAGTTCCCAGGTGAACAGCATAAGTGAGGAGAGTGTGTTCCCCTGATTGTTAAATATACACGGGACATGTTACCAGGTGAACAGTATAAGTGAGGAGAGTGTGTTCCCGTGATGGTTTAATATACACGGGACAAGTTACCAGGTGAACAGTATAAGTGAGGAGAGTGTGTTCCCGTGATGGTTTAGTATACACGTGACAATTTACCAGGTGAACAGTATAAGTGAGGAGAGTGTGTTCCCGTGATGGTTTAATATACACGGGACAAGTTACCAGGTGAACAGTATAAGTGAGGAGAGTGTGTTCCCGTGATGGTTTAATATACACGGGACATGTTCCCAGGTGAACAGTATAAGTGAGGAGAGTGTGTTCCCGTGATGGTTTAATATACACGGGACAAGTTACCAGGTGAACAGTATAAGTGAGGAGAGTGTGTTCCCCTGATGGTTTAATATACACGGGACATGTTACCAGCTGAACAGTATAAGTGAGGAGAGGGTTTTCCCCCTGATGGTTTAATATACACGGGACATGTTACCAGGTGAACAGTATAAGTGAGGAGAGTGTGTTCCACTGATGGTTTAACATACACGGGACATGTTACCAGGTGAACAGTATAAGTGAGGAGAGTGTATTCCCCTGATGGTTTAATATACACGGGACATGTTACCAGTGAACAGTATAAGTGAGGAGAGTATGTTCCCCTGATGGTTTAATATACACGGGACATGTTACCAGTGAACAGTATAAGTGAGGAGAGTGTGTTCCCCAGATTGGATAATATACACAGGACATGTTACCAGGTGAACATTATAAGTGAGGAGAATGTGTTCCCCTGATGGTTTAATATACACGGGACATGTTACCAGGTGAGCAGTATAAGTGAGGAGAGTGTGTTCCCCTGATGGTTTAACACGCACGGGACATGTCACCAGGTGAAGAGTAGAAGTGAGGAGACTGTGTTCCCCTGATGGTCTAATATACACGGGACATGTTACCAGGTGAATAGTATATGTGAAGAGAGTATGTTCCCCTGATGGTTTAATATACATGGGACATGTTTCCAGGTGAACAGTATAAGTGAAGAGAGCGGGTTCCCCTGATTGCTTAATATACTTTGGACATGTTACCAGGTGAACAGTATAAGTGAGGAGAGTGTGTTCCCCTCATTGTTTAATATACACGGGACATGTTAGCAGGTGAACAGTATCTGTGAGGAGAATGTGTTCGCCTGATGGTTTAATATACATTCGACATGTTACCAGGTGAACAGTATAAGTGAGGAGAGTGTGTTCCCCTGATTGTTAAATATACACGGGACATGTTACCAGGTGAACAGTATAAGTGAGGATAGTGTGTTCCCCTGATGGTTAAATATACACGGGACATGTTACCAGGTGAACAATATAAGTGAGGGGAGTGTGTTCCCCTGATGGTTTAAAATACACGGGACATGCTACCAGGTGAACAGTATAAGTGAGGTGAGTGTGTTCCCCTGATGGTTCAATATACACGGGACAAATTAGCAGGTGAACAGTATAAGTGAGGAGAGTGTGTTCCCCTGATGGTTTAATATACACGGGACATGTTACAACGTGAACAGTATAAGTTGGGAGAATGTGTTCCCCTGATGGTTTAATATACACGGGACATGTTACCAGGTGAAAAGTATAAGTGAGGAGAGTGTGTTCCCCTGATGGTTTAATATACACGGGACATGTTACAACGTGAACAGTATAAGTGAGGAGAGTGTGTTCCCCTGATGGTGAATATACACGGGACATATTACCAGGTGAACAGTATAAGTGAGGAGAGCGCTTTCCCCTGATGGTTTATTATACACGGGACATATTACCAGGTGAACAGTATAAGGGAGGACAGGGCTTTCCCCTGATGGTTTAATATACACGGGACATGTTACCAGGTGAACAGTATAAGTGAGGAGAGTGTGTTCCCCTGATGGTTTAACACGCACAGGACATGTTACCAGGTGAACAGTATAAGTGATGAGAGTGTGTTCCCCTGATGGTTTAACATGCACAGGACATGCCACCAGGTGAACAGTATGAGTGAGGAGAGTGCTTTCACCTGATGTTTTAATATACACGGGACATGTTACCAGCTGAACAGTATAAGTGAGGAGAGGGCTTTCCTCTGATGGTTTAATATACAAGGGATATGTTACCAGGTGAACAGTATAAGTGAGGAGAGTGTGTTCCCCTGATGGTTTAACACGCTCAGGACATGTTACCAGGTGAACAGTGTAAGTGAGGAGAGTGTGTTTCCCTGATGGTTTAATATACACGTGACATGTTACCAGGTGAAGAGCATAAGTGAGGATACTTTATTCCCCTGATGGTTCAATATACACGGGACATGTTATCTGGTGAACAGTATAAGTGAGGAGAGGGCTTTCCCCTGATGGTTTAATATACAAGGGACATGTTACCAGGTGAAGTGTGTAAGTGAGGAGAATGTGTTCCACTGATGGTTTAATATACACGGGACATGTTAGCTGGTGAACAGTATAAGTGAGGAGAATGTATTCCCCTGATGGTTTAATATACACGGGACATGTTACCAGGTGAACAGTATCAGTGAGGACAGTGAGTTCCCCTGATGGTTTAATACACACGGGACATGTTACCAGGTGAACAGAAAAGGGAGGAGAGTGTCTTCCCCTGATGGTTTAATACTGGCGGGACATGTTACCAGGTGAACAGTATAAGTGAGGAGAGTGTGTTCCCCTGATGGTTTAATATACAATGGACATGTTTCCAGGTGAACAGTATAAGTGAGGAGACTGTATTCCCCTGATGGTTCAATATACACGGGACATGTTACCAGGTGACGAGTATAAGTGAGGAGAGTGTGTTCCCCTGATGGTTAAATATACACGGGACATGATACCAGGTGAACAATATAAGTGAGGAGACTGTATTCCCCTGATGGTTCAATATACACGGGACATGTTACCAGGTGAACAGTATCAGTGAGGAGAGTGTGTTCCCCTGATGGTTTAATCTACACGGGACATGTTACCAGGTGAAAAGTATAAGTGAGGAGAGTGTGTTCCCCTGATGGTTTAATATACACGGGACATGTTACAACGTGAACAGTATAAGTGAGGAGAATGTGTTCCCCTGATGGTTTAATATACACGGGACTTATTACCAGGTGAACAGTATAAGTGAGGAGAGGGCTTTCCCCTGATGGTTTAATATACACGGGACATGTTACCAGGTGAACAGTATAAGTGAGGAGAGTGTGTTTCCGTGATGGTTTAATATACACGGGACATGTTCCCAGGTGAACAGTATAAGTGAGGAGAGTGTGTTCCCGTGATGGTTTAATATACACGGGACAAGTTACCAGGTGAACAGTATAAGTGAGGAGAGTGTGTTCCCCTGATGGTTTAATATACACGGGACATGTTACCAGCTGAACAGTATAAGTGAGGAGAGGGTTTTCCCCCTGATGGTTTAATATACACGGGACATGTTACCAGTGAACAGTATAAGTGAGGAGAGTGTGTTCCCCTGATGGTTTAATATACACGGGACATGTTACCAGTGAACAGTATAAGTGAGGAGAGTGTGTTCCCCAGATTGGATAATATACACAGGACATGTTACCAGGTGAACATTATAAGTGAGGAGAATGTGTTCCCCTGATGGTTTAATATACACGGGACATGTTACCAGGTGAGCAGTATAAGTGAGGAGAGTGTGTTCCCCTGATGGTTTAACACGCACGGGACATGTCACCAGGTGAAGAGTAGAAGTGAGGAGACGGTGTTCCCCTGATGGTCTAATATACACGGGACATGTTACCAGGTGAATAGTATATGTGAAGAGAGTATGTTCCCCTGATGGTTTAATATACATGGGACGTGTTTCCAGGTGAACAGTATAAGTGAAGAGAGCGGGTTCCCCTGATTGCTTAATATACTTTGGACATGTTACCAGGTGAACAGTATAAGTGAGGAGAGTGTGTTCCCCTCATTGTTTAATATACACGGGACATGTTAGCAGGTGAACAGTATCTGTGAGGAGAATGTGTTCGCCTGATGGTTTAATATACATTCGACATGTTACCAGGTGAACAGTATAAGTGAGGAGAGTGTGTTCCCCTGATTGTTAAATATACACGGGACATGTTACCAGGTGAACAGTATAAGTGAGGATAGTGTGTTCCCCTGATGGTTAAATATACACGGGACATGTTACCAGGTGAACAATATAAGTGAGGGGAGTGTGTTCCCCTGATGGTTTAAAATACACGGGACATGCTACCAGGTGAACAGTATAAGTGAGGTGAGTGTGTTCCCCTGATGGTTCAATATACACGGGACAAATTAGCAGGTGAACAGTATAAGTGAGGAGAGTGTGTTCCCCTGATGGTTTAATATACACGGGACATGTTACAACGTGAACAGTCTCAGTGAGGAGAATGTGTTCCCCTGATGGTTTAATATACACATGACATGTTACCAGGTGAAAAGTATAAGTGAGGAGAGTGTGTTCCCATGATGGTTTAATATACACGGGACATGTTACAACGTGAACAGTATAAGTGAGGAGAGTGTGTTCCCCTGATGCTGAATATACACGGGACATATTAAAAGGTGAACAGTATAAGTGAGGAGAGCGCTTTCCCCTGATGGTTTATTATACACGGGACATATTACCAGGTGAACAGTATATGTGAGGACAGGGCTTTCCCCTGATGGTTTAATATACACGGGACATGTTACCAGGTGAACAGTATAAGTGAGGAGAGTGTGTTCCCCTGATGGTTTAACACGCACAGGACATGTTACCAGGTGAACAGTATAAGTGAGGAGAGTGTGTTCCCCTGATGGTTTAACATGCACAGGACATGCCACCAGGTGAACAGTATGAGTGAGGAGAGTGCTTTCACCTGATGTTTTAATATACACGGGACATGTTACCAGCTGAACAGTATAAGTGAGGAGAGGGCTTTCCTCTGATGGTTTAATATACAAGGGACATGTTACCAGGTGAACAGTATAAGTGAGGAGAGTGTGTTCCCCTGATGGTTTAACACGCTCAGGACATGTTACCAGGTGAACAGTGTAAGTGAGGAGAGTGTGTTTCCCTGATGGTTTAATATACACGTGACATGTTACCAGGTGAAGAGCATAAGTGAGGATACTTTATTCCCCTGATGGTTCAATATACACGGGACATGTTATCTGGTGAACAGTATAAGTGAGGAGAGGGCTTTCCCCTGATGGTTTAATATACAAGGGACATGTTACCAGGTGAAGTGTGTAAGTGAGGAGAATGTGTTCCACTGATGGTTTAATATACACGGGACATGTTAGCTGGTGAACAGTATAAGTGAGGAGAATGTATTCCCCTGATGGTTTAATATACACGGGACATGTTACCAGGTGAACAGTATCAGTGAGGACAGTGAGTTCCCCTGATGGTTTAATACACACGGGACATGTTACCAGGAGAACAGAAAAGGGAGGAGAGTGTCTTCCCCTGATGGTTTAATACTGGCGGGACATGTTACCAGGTGAACAGTATAAGTGAGGAGAGTGTGTTCCCCTGATGGTTTAATATACAATGGACATGTTTCCAGGTGAACAGTATAAGTGAGGAGACTGTATTCCCCTGATGGTTCAAAATACACGGGACATGTTACCAGGTGACGAGTATAAGTGAGGAGAGTGTGTTCCCCTGATGGTTAAATATACACGGGACATGTTACCAGGTGAACAATATAAGTGAGGAGACTGTATTCCCCTGATTATTCAATATACACGGGACATGTTACCAGGTGAACAGTATCAGTGAGGAGAGTGTGTTCCCCTGATGGTTTAACCTACACGGGACATGTTACCAGGTGAAAAGTATAAGTGAGGAGAGTGTGTTCCCCTGATGGTTCAATATACACGGGACATGTTACAACGTGAACAGTATAAGTGAGGAGAATGTGTTCCCCTGATGGTTTAATATACACGGGACTTATTACCAGGTGAACAGTATAAGTGAGGAGAGGGCTTTCCCCTGATGGTTTAATATACACGGGACATGTTACCAGGTGAACAGTAGAAGTGAGGACACTGAGTTCCCCTGATGGTTTAATACACACGGGACATGTTACCAGGTGAACAGTATAAGTGAGGAGAGTGTGTTCCCCTGATGGTTTAATATACACGGGACATGTTGCCAGGTGAACAGTATAAGTGAGGAGAGTGTGTTTCCCTGATGGTTTAATATACACGGGACTTATTACCAGGTGAACAGTTTAAGTGAAGAGATGGCTTTCCCCTGATGGTTTAATATACACGGGACATGTTACCAGTGAACAGTATAAGTGAGGGCAGTGAGTTCCCCTGATGGTTTAATACTGATGGGACATGTCACCAGGTGAACAGTTTTAGTGAGGAGAGTGTGTTCCCCTGATTGTTTAATAAGCACGGGACATGTAACCAAGTGAACAGTATAAGTGAGCAGATTGTGTTCCCCTGATGGTTTAATACTGACGGGACATTTCCCCACGTGAACAGTATAAGTGAGGAGAGTGTCTTCCCCTGATGGTTTAATACTGACGGGACATGTCACCAGTTGAACATTATAAGTGAGGAGAGAGTGTTCCCCTGATGGTTTAACACGCACAGGACATGTTACCAGGTGAATAGTATAAGTGATGAGAGTGTGTTCCCCTGATGGTTTAATATACACAGGACATGATACCAGTTGAACAGTATAAGTGAGGAGCGTGTGTTCCCGTGATGGTTTAATATACACGGGACAAGTTACCAGGTGAACAGTATAAGTGAGGAGAGTGTGTTCCCGTGATGGTTTAATATACACGGGACATGTTCCCAGGTGAACAGTATAAGTGATGAGAGTGTGTTCCCGTGATGGTTTAATATACACGGGACAAGTTACCAGGTGAACAGTATAAGTGAGGAGAGTGTGTTCCCGTGATGGTTTAATATACACGTGACAAGTTAGCAGGTGAAAAGTATAAGTGAGGAGATTGTGTTCCCCTGATTGTTTAATACTCACGGGACATGTTACCAGGTGAGCAGTATAAGTGAGGAGAATGTGTTCCCCTGATGGTTTAACATGCACGGGACGTGTCACCAGGTGAAGAGTAGAAGTGAGGAGATTGTGTTCCCCTGATGGTCTAATATACACGGGACATGTTACCAGGTGAACAGTATAAGTGAGGAGAGTGTGTTCCCGTGATGGTTTAATATACACGGGACATGTTCCCAGGTGAACAGTATAAGTGATGAGAGTGTGTTCCCGTGATGGTTTAATATACACGGGACAAGTTACCAGGTGAACAGTATAAGTGAGGAGAGTGTGTTCCCGTGATGGTTTAATATACACGTGACAAGTTACCAGGTGAACAGTATAAGTGAGGAGAGTGTGTTCCCGTGATGGTTTAATATACACGGGACAAGTTACCAGGTGAACAGTATAAGTGAGGATACTGTATTCCCCTGATGGTTTAATACACACGGGACATGTTACCAGGTGAACAGTATAAGTGAAGAGAGCGTGTTCCCCTGATTGCTTAACATACGTGGGACATGTTACCTGGTGACGAGTAGAAGTGAGGAGAGTGTTTTCCCCTCATTGTTTAATATACACGGGACATGTTAGCAGGTGAACAGTATCAGTGAGGAGAGTGTGTTCCCCTGATTGTTTCATATACACAGGACATGTTACCAGGGGAACATGATAAGTGAGGAGAATGTGTTCCCCTGATTGATTAATAATCACGGAACATGTTACCAGGTGAGCAGTATAAGTGAGGAGAGTGTTTTCCCCTGATGGTTTAATATACACGGGCCATGTTACCAGGTGAAGAGTATAAGTGAGGAGAGTGTGTTCCGCTGATGGTCTAATATACACGGGACATGTTACAACGTGAACAGTATATGTGAAGTGAGTGTGTTCCCCTGATGGTTTAATATACACGGGACTTATTACCAGGTGAACAGTTTAAGTGAAGAGATGGCTTTCCCCTGATGGTTTAATATACACGGGACATGTTACCAGTGAACAGTATAAGTGAGGGCAGTGAGTTCCCCTGATGGTTTAATACTGATGGGACATGTCACCAGGTGAACAGTTTTAGTGAGGAGAGTGTGTTCCCCTGATTGTTTAATAAGCACGGGACATGTAACCAAGTGAACAGTATAAGTGAGCAGATTGTGTTCCCCTGATGGTTTAATACTGACGGGACATTTCCCCACGTGAACAGTATAAGTGAGGAGAGGGTCTTCCCCTGATGGTTTAATACTGACGGGACATGTCACCAGTTGAACATTATAAGTGAGGAGAGTGTGTTCCCCTGATGGTTTAATATAAACGGGACATGTTACCAGGTGAACAGTATAAGTGAGGAGAGTGTGTTCCCCTGATGGTTTAATATAAACGGGACATGTTACCAGGTGAACAGTATAAGTGAGGAGAGTGTATTCCCCTGATGGTTTAATATACACGGGACATGTTCCCAGCTGAACAGTATAATTGAGGAGAGGGCTTTCCCCTGATGGTTTAATATACACGGGACATGTTACCAGGTGAACAGTATAAGTGAGGATACTGTATTCCCCTGATGGTTCAATATACACGGGACATGTTACCAGGTGAACAGTATAAGTGAGGATACTGTATTCCCCTGATGGTTCAATATACACGAGACATGTTAGCAGGTGAACAGTATAAGTGAGGAGAATGTATTACCCTGATGGTTTAATATACACGGGACATGTTACCAGGTGAACAGTATAAGTGAGGATACTGTATTCCCCTGATGGTTCAATATACACGGGACATGTTACCAGGTGAACATTATAAGTGAGGAGAATGTGTTCCCCTGATGGTTTAATATACACGGGACATGTTACCAGGTGAACAGTATAAGTGAGGAGAGTGTGTTCCCCTGATGGTTTAATATACACGGGACATGTTACCAGGTGAACAGTATAAGTGAGGATACTGTATTCCCCTGATGGTTCAATATACACGGGACATGTTAGCAGGTGAACAGTATATGTGAAGAGAGTATGTTCCCCTGATGGTTTAATATACATGGGACATGTTTCCAGGTGAACAGTATAAGTGAAGAGAGCGGGTTCCCCTGATTGCTGAATATACTTTGGACATGTTACCAGGTGAACAGTATAAGTGAGGAGAGTGTGTTCCCCTCATTGTTTAATATACACGGGACATGTTAGCAGGTGAACAGTATCTGTGAGGAGAATGTGTTCGCCTGATGGTTTAATATACATTCGACATGTTACCAGGTGAACAGTATAAGTGAGGAGAGTGTGTTCCCCTGATTGTTAAATATACACGGGACATGTTACCAGGTGAACAGTATAAGTGAGGAGAGTGTGTTCCCCTGATGGTTAAATATACACGGGACATGTTACCAGGTGAACAATATAAGTGAGGGGAGTGTGTTCCCCTGATGGTTTAAAATACACGGGACATGCTACCAGGTGAACAGTATAAGTGAGGTGAGTGTGTTCCCCTGATGGTTCAATATACACGGGACAAATTAGCAGGTGAACAGTATAAGTGAGGAGAGTGTGTTCCCCTGATGGTTTAATATACACGGGACATGTTACAACGTGAACAGTATAAGTGAGGAGAATGTGTTCCCCTGATGGTTTAATATACACGGGACATGTTACCAGGTGAAAAGTATAAGTGAGGAGAGTGTGTTCCCCTGATGGTTTAATATACACGGGACATGTTACAACGTGAACAGTATAAGTGAGGAGAGTGTGTTCCCCTGATGGTGAATATACAAGGGACATATTACCAGGTGAACAGTATAAGTGAGGAGAGGGCTTTCCCCTGATGGTTTAATATACACGGGACATATTACCAGGTGAACAGTATAAGTGAGGACAGGGCTTTCCCCTGATGGTTTAATATACACGGGACATGTTACCAGGTGAACAGTATAAGTGAGGAGAGTGTGTTCCCCTGATGGTTTAACACGCACAGGACATGTTACCAGGTGAACAGTATAAGTGAGGAGAGTGTGTTCCCCTGATGGTTTAACATGCACAGGACATGCCACCAGGTGAACAGTATGAGTGAGGAGAGTGCTTTCCCCTGATGTTTTAATATACACGGGACATGTTACCAGCTGAACAGTATAAGTGAGGAGAGGGCTTTCCTCTGATGGTTTAATATACAAGGGACATGTTACCAGGTGAACAGTATAAGTGAGGAGAGTGTGTTCCCCTGATGGTTTAACACGCTCAGGACATGTTACCAGGTGAACAGTGTAAGTGAGGAGAGTGTGTTTCCCTGATGGTTTAATATACACGTGACATGTTACCAGGTGAAGAGCATAAGTGAGGATACTTTATTCCCCTGATGGTTCAATATACACGGGACATGTTATCTGGTGAACAGTATAAGTGAGGAGAGGGCTTTCCCCTGATGGTTTAATATACAAGGGACATGTTACCAGGTGAAGTGTGTAAGTGAGGAGAATGTGTTCCACTGATGGTTTAATATACACGGGACATGTTAGCTGGTGAACAGTATAAGTGAGGAGAATGTATTCCCCTGATGGTTTAATATACACGGGACATGTTACCAGGTGAACAGTATCAGTGAGGACAGTGAGTTCCCCTGATGGTTTAATACACACGGGACATGTTACCAGGTGAACAGAAAAGGGAGGAGAGTGTCTTCCCCTGATGGTTTAATACTGGCGGGACATGTTACCAGGTGAACAGTATAAGTGAGGAGAGTGTGTTCCCCTGATGGTTTAATATACAATGGACATGTTTCCAGGTGAACAGTATAAGTGAGGAGACTGTATTCCCCTGATGGTTCAATATACACGGGACATGTTACCAGGTGACGAGTATAAGTGAGGAGAGTGTGTTCCCCTGATGGTTAAATATACACGGGACATGTTACCAGGTGAACAATATAAGTGAGGAGACTGTATTCCCCTGATGGTTCAATATACACGGGACATGTTACCAGGTGAACAGTATCAGTGAGGAGAGTGTGTTCCCCTGATGGTTTAATCTACACGGGACATGTTACCAGGTGAAAAGTATAAGTGAGGAGAGTGTGTTCCCCTGATGGTTTAATATACACGGGACATGTTACAACGTGAACAGTATAAGTGAGGAGAATGTGTTCCCCTGATGGTTTAATATACACGGGACTTATTACCAGGTGAACAGTATAAGTGAGGAGAGGGCTTTCCCCTGATGGTTTAATATACACGGGACATGTTACCAGGTGAACAGTAGAAGTGAGGACACTGAGTTCCCCTGATGGTTTAATACACACGAGACATGTTACCAGGTGAACAGTATAAGTGAGGAGAGTGTGTTCCCCTGATGGTTTAATATACACGGGACATGTTGCCAGGTGAACAGTATAAGTGAGGAGAGTGTGTTTCCCTGATGGTTTAATATACACGGGACATGTTACCAGTGAACAGTATAAGTGAGGGCAGTGAGTTCCCCTGATGGTTTAATACTGATGGGACATGTCACCAGGTGAACAGTTTTAGTGAGGAGAGTGTGTTCCCCTGATTGTTTAATAAGCATGGGACATGTAACCAAGTGAACAGTATAAGTGAGCAGATTGTGTTCCCCTGATGGTTTAATACTGACGGGACATTTCCCCACGTGAACAGTATAAGTGAGGAGAGTGTCTTCCCCTGATGGTTTAATACTGACGGGACATGTCACCAGTTGAACATTATAAGTGAGGAGAGAGTGTTCCCCTGATGGTTTAACACGCACAGGAGATGTTACCAGGTGAATAGTATAAGTGATGAGAGTGTGTTCCCCTGATGGTTTAATATACACAGGACATGATACCAGGTGAACAGAATAAGTGAGGAGCGTGTGTTCCCCTGATGGTATAATATACACGGGACATGTTACCAGGTGAACAGTATAAGTGAGGAGAATGTGTTCCCCTGATGGTTTAATATACACGGGACATGTTACCAGGTGAACAGTATAAGTGAGGATACTGTATTCCCCTGATGGTTCAATATACACGAGACATGTTAGCAGGTGAACAGTATAAGTGAGTAGAATGTATTCCCCTGATGGTTTAATATACACGGGACATGTTAGCAGGTGAAAAGTATAAGTGAGGAGATTGTGTTCCCCTGATTGTTTAATACTCACGGGACATGTTACCAGGTGAGCAGTATAAGTGAGGAGAATGTGTTCCCCTGATGGTTTAACATGCACGGGACGTGTCACCAGGTGAAGAGTAGAAGTGAGGAGATTGTGTTCCCCTGATGGTCTAATATACACGGGACATGTTACCAGGTGAACAGTATATGTGAAGAGAGTGTGTTCCCCTGATGGTTTAATATACATGGGACATGTTACCAGGTGAACAGTATAAGTGAAGAGAGCGTGTTCCCCTGATTGCTTAACATACGTGGGACATGTTACCTGGTGACGAGTAGAAGTGAGGAGAGTGTTTTCCCCTCATTGTTTAATATACACGGGACATGTTAGCAGGTGAACAGTATCAGTGAGGAGAGTGTGTTCCCCTGATTGTTTCATATACACAGGACATGTTACCAGGGGAACATGATAAGTGAGGAGAATGTGTTCCCCTGATTGTTTAATACTCACGGAACATGTTACCAGGTGAGCAGTATAAGTGAGGAGAGTGTGTTCCCCTGATGGTTTAATATACACGGGCCATGTTACCAGGTGAAGAGTATAAGTGAGGAGAGTGTGTTCCGCTGATGGTCTAATATATACGGGACATGTTACAACGTGAACAGTATATGTGAAGTGAGTGTGTTCCCCTGATGGTTTAATATACACGGGACTTATTACCAGGTGAACAGTTTAAGTGAAGAGATGGCTTTCCCCTGATGGTTTAATATACACGGGACATGTTACCAGTGAACAGTATAAGTGAGTGCAGTGAGTTCCCCTGATGGTTTAATACTGATGGGACATGTCACCAGGTGAACAGTTTTAGTGAGGAGAGTGTGTTCCCCTGATTGTTTAATAAGCACGGGACATGTAACCAAGTGAACAGTATAAGTGAGCAGATTGTGTTCCCCTGATGGTTTAATACTGACGGGACATTTCCCCACGTGAACAGTATAAGTGAGGAGAGTGTCTTCCCCTGATGGTTTAATACTGACGGGACATGTCACCAGTTGAACATTATAAGTGAGGAGAGTGTGTTCCCCTGATGGTTTAATATAAACGGGACATGTTACCAGGTGAACAGTATAAGTGAGGAGAGTGTGTTCCCCTGATGGTTTAATATAAACGGGACATGTTACCAGGTGAACAATATAAGTGAGGAGAGTGTGTTCCCCTGATGGTTTAATATACACGGGACATGTTCCCAGCTGAACAGTATAATTGAGGAGAGGGCTTTCCCCTGATGGTTTAATATACACGGGACATGTTACCAGGTGAACAGTATAAGTGAGGATACTGTATTCCCCTGATGGTTCAATATACACGGGACATGTTAGCAGGTGAACAGTATAAGTGAGGATACTGTATTCCCCTGATGGTTCAATATACACGAGACATGTTAGCAGGTGAACAGTATAAGTGAGGAGAATGTATTACCCTGATGGTTTAATATACACGGGACATGTTAGCAGGTGAAAAGTATAAGTGAGGATACTGTATTCCCCTGATGGTTCAATATACACGAGACATGTTAGCAGGTGAACAGTATAAGTGAGGAGAATGTATTACCCTGATGGTTTAATATACAAGGGACATGTTACCAGGTGAACAGTATAAGTGAGGAGAGTGTGTTCCCCTGATGGTTTAACACGCACAGGACATGTTACCAGGTGAACAGTGTAAGTGAGGAGAGTGTGTTCCCCTGATGGTTTAATATACACGGGACATGTTACCAGGTGAAGAGTATAAGTGAGGACAGTGTGTTCCCCTGATGGTATAATATACACGGGACATGTTACCAGCTGAACAGTACAAGTGAGGAGAGGGCTTTCCCCTGATGGTTTGATATACAAGGGACATGTTACCAGGTGAACTGTATAAGTGAGGAGAATGTGTTCCACTGATGGTTTAATATACACGGGACATGTTAGCTGGTGAACAGTGTAAGTGAGGAGAATATATTCCCCTGATGGTTTAATATGCAGGGGACATGTTACCAGGTGAACAGCATAAGTGAGGAGAATGCGTTCCCCTGATGGTTTAACATGCACGGGACGTGTCACCAGGTGAAGAGTAGAAGTGAGGAGATTGTGTTCCCCTGATGGTCTAATATACACGGGACATGTTACCAGGTGAACAGTATATGTGAAGAGAGTGTGTTCCCCTGATGGTTTAATATACATGGGACATGTTACCAGGTGAACAGTATAAGTGAAGAGAGCGTGTTCCCCTGATTGCTTTATATACGTGGGACATGTTACCTGGTGACGGGTAAACGTGAGGAGAGTGTGTTCCCCTCATTGTTTAATATACACGGGACATGTTAGCATGTGAACAGTATCAGTGAGGAGAATGTGTTCCTCTGATGGTTTAATATACACGGGACATGTTACCAGGTGAACAGTATAAGTGAGGAGAGTGTGTTCCCGTGATGGTTTAATATACACGGGACAAGTTACCAGGTGAACAGTATAAGTGAGGAGAGTGTGTTCCCGTGATGGTTTAATATACACGGGACAAATTACCAGTTGAACAGTATAAGTGAGGAGAGTGTGTTCCCGTGATGGTTTAATATACACGGGACAAGTTACCAGGTGAACAGTATAAGTGAGGAGAGTGTGTTCCCGTGATGGTTTAATATACACGGGACATGTTCCCAGGTGAACAGTATAAGTGATGAGAGTGTGTTCCCGTGATGGTTTAATATACACGGGACAAGTTCCCAGGTGAACAGCATAAGTGAGGAGAGTGTGTTCCCCGAATTGTTAAATATACACGGGACATGTTACCAGGTGAACAGTATCAGTGAGGAGAGTGTGTTCCCGTGATGGTTTAATATACACGGGACAAGTTACCAGGTGAACAGTATAAGTGAGGAGAGTGTGTTCCCGTGATGGTTTAATATACACGCGACATGTTCCCAGGTGAACAGTATAAATGATGAGAGTGTGTTCCCGTGATGGTTTAATATACACGGGACAAGTTACAAGGTGAACAGTATAAGTGAGGAGAGTGTGTTCCCCTGATGGTTTAATATACACGGGACAAGTTACCAGGTGAACAGTATAAGTGACGAGAGTGTGTTCCCCTGATGGTTTAATATACACGGGACATGTTACCAGCTGAACAGTATAAGTGAGGAGAGGGTTTTTCCCCTGATGGTTTAATATACACGGGACATGTTACCAGGTGAACAGCATAAGTGAGGAGAGTGTGTTCCCCTGATAGTTTAACATACACGGGACATGTTACCAGGTGAACAGTATAAGTGAGGAGAGTGTATTCCCCTGATGGTTTAATATACACGTGACATGTTACCAGTGAACAGTATAAGTGAGGAGAGTGTGTTCCCCTGATGGTTTAATAAACACGGGACATGTTACCAGTGAACAGTATAAGTGAGGAGAGTGTGTTACCCTGATTGTAAAATATACACAGGACATGTTACCAGGTGAACATTATAAGTGAGGAGAATGTGTTCCCCTGATGGTTTAATATACACGTGACATGTTACCAGGTGAGCAGTATAAGTGAGGAGAGTGTGTTCCCCTGATGGTTTAACACGCACGGGACGTGTCACCAGGTGAAGAGTAGAAGTGAGGAGACTGTGTTCCCCTGATGGTCTAATATACACGGGACATGTTACCAGGTGAATAGTATATGTGAAGAGAGTATGTTCCCCTGATGGTTTAATATACATGGGACATGTTTCCAGGTGAACAGTATAAGTGAAGAGAGCGGGTTCCCCTGATTGCTTAATATACTTTGGACATGTTACCAGGTGAACAGTATAAGTGAGGAGAGTGTGTTCCCCTCATTGTTTAATATACACGGGACATGTTAGCAGGTGAACAGTATCTGTGAGGAGAATGTGTTCGCCTGATGGTTTAATATACATTCGACATGTTACCAGGTGAACAGAAGAAGTGAGGAGAGTGTGTTCCCCTGATTGTTAAATATACACGGGACATGTTACCAGGTGAACAGTATAAGTGAGGAGAGTGTGTTCCCCTGATGGTTAAATATACACGGGACATGTTACCAGGTGAACAATATAAGTGAGGGGAGTGTGTTCCCCTGATGGTTTAAAATACACGGGACATGCTACCAGGTGAACAGTATAAGTGAGGAGAGTGTGTTCCCCTGATGGTTCAATATACACGGGACAAATTAGCAGGCGAACAGTATAAGTGAGGAGAGTGTGTTCCCCTGATGGTTTAATATACACGGGACATGTTACAACGTGAACAGTATAAGTGAGGAGAGTGTGTTCCCCTGATTGTATAATATACACAGGACATGTTACCAGGTGAACATTATAAATGAGGAGAATGTGTTCCCCTGATGGTTTAATATACACGGGACATGTTACCAGGTGAAAAGTATAAGTGAGGAGAGTGTGTTCCCCTGATGGTGAATATACACGGGACATATTACCACGTGAACAGTATAAGTGAGGAGAGGGCTTTCCCCTGATGATTTAATATACACGGGACATGTTACCAGGTGAAAAGTATAAGTGAGGAGAGTGTGTTTCCCTGATGGTTTAATATACACGTGACATGTTACCAGGTGAAGAGCATAAGTGAGGATACTTTATTCCCCTGATGGTTCAATATACACGGGACATGTTATCTGGTGAACAGTATAAGTGAGGAAAGGGCTTTCCCCTGATGGTTTAATATACAAGGGACATGTTAACAGGTGAACTGTGTAAGTGAGGAGAATGTGTTCCACTGATGGTTTAATATACACGGGACATGTTACCAGGTGAACAGTATAAGTGAGGACAGTGAGTTCCCCTGATGGTTTAATACACACGGGACATGTTACCAGGTGAACAGAAAAGGGAGGAGAGTGTCTTCCCCTGATGGTTTAATACTGGCGGGACATGTTATCAGGTGAACAGTATAAGTGAGGAGAGTGTGTTCCCCTGATGGTTTAATCTACACGGGACATGTTACCAGGTGAAAAGTATAAGTGAGGAGAGTGTGTTCCCCTGATGGTTTAATATACACGGGACATGTTACAACGTGAACAGTATAAGTGAGGAGAATGTGTTCCCCTGATGGTTTAATATACACGGGACATATTACCAGGTGAACAGTATAAGTGAGGAGAGGGCTTTCCCCTGATGGTTTAATATACACGGGACATGTTACCAGGTGAACAGTAGAAGTGAGGACAGTGAGTTCGCCTGATGGTTTAATACACACGGGACATGTTACCAGGTGAACAGAAAAGGGAGGAGAGTGTGTTCCCCTGATTGTTTAATATACACGAGACATGTTACCAGCTGAACAGTATAAGTGAGGAGAGTGTGTTCCCCTGATTGTTTAATATACACGGGACATGTTCCCAGGTGAACAGCATAAGTGAGGAGAGTGTGTTCCCATGATTGTTAAATATACACGGGACATGTTACCAGGTGAACAGTATAAGTGAGGAGAGTGTGTTCCCGTGATGGTTTAATATACACGGGACAAGTTACCAGGTGAACAGTATAAGTGAGGAGAGTGTGTTCCCCTGATGGTTTAATATACACGGGACATGTTACCAGCTGAACAGTATAAGTGAGGAGAGGGTTTTTCCCCTGATGGTTTAATATACACGGGACATGTTACCAGGTGAACAGTATAAGTGAGGAGAGTGTGTTCCCCTGATGGTATAATATACACGGGACATGTTACCAGGTGAACAGTATAAGTGAGGAGAGGGCTTTCCCCTGATGATTTAATATACACGGGACATGTTACCAGGTGAACAGTATAAGTGAGGAGAGTGTGTTCCCCTGATGGTATAATATACACGGGACATGTTACCAGGTAAACAGTATAAGTGAGGAGAGGGCTTTCCCCTGATGATTTAATATACACGGGACATGTTACCAGGTGAACAGTATAAGTGAAGAGAGGGCTTTCCCCTGATGGTTTAATACACACGGGACATGTTAGCAGGTGAACAGTATAACTGAGGAGAATGTATTCCCCTGATGGTTTAATATACACGGGACATGTTACCAGGTGAACAGTATAACTGAGGAGAATGTGTTCCCCTGATGGTTTAATATACACGGGACATGTTACCATTGAACAGTATAAGTGAGGAGAGTGTGTTCCCCTGATGGTTTAATATACACAGGACATGTTACCAGGTGAACAGTATAAGTGAGGAGAGTGTGTTCCCCTGATTGTATAATATACACAGGACATGTTACCAGGTGAACATTATAAATGAGGAGAATGTGTTCCCCTGATGGTTTAATATACACGGGACATGTTACCAGGTGAGCTGTATAAGTGAGGAGAGTGTGTTCCCCTGATGGTTTAACACGCACGGGACGTGTCACCAGGTGAAGAGTAGAAGTGAGGAGAGTGTGTTCCCCTGATGGTCTAATATACACGGGACATGTTACCAGGTGAATAGTATATGTGAAGAGAGTATGTTCCCCTGATGGTTTAATATACATGGGACATGTTTCCAGGTGAACAGTATAAGTGAAGAGAGCGGGTTCCCCTGATAGCTTAATATACTTTCGACATGTTACCAGGTGAACAGTATAAGTGAGGAGAGTTTGTTCCCCTCATTGTTTAATATACACGGGACATGTTAGCAGGTGAACAGTATCTGTGAGGAGAATGTGTTCCCCTGATGGTTTAATATACATTCGACATGTTAACAGGTGAACAGTATAAGTGAGGAGAGTGTGTTCCCCTGATTGTTAAATATACACGGGACATGATACCAGGTGAACAGTATAAGTGAGGAGAGGGCTTTCCCCTGATGATTTAATATACACGGGACATGTTACCAGGTGAACAGTATAAGTGAGGAGAGTGTGTTCCCCTGATGGTATAATATACACGGGACATGTTACCAGGTAAACAGAATAAGTGAGGAGAGGGCTTTCCCCTGATGATTTAATATACACGGGACATGTTACCAGGTGAACAGTATAAGTGAGGAGAGGGCTTTCCCCTGATGGTTTAATACACACGGGACATGTTAGCAGGTGAACAGTATAACTGAGGAGAATGTATTCCCCTGATGGTTTAATATACACGGGACATGTTACCAGGTGAACAGTATAACTGAGGAGAATGTGTTCCCCTGATGGTTTAATATACACGGGACATGTTATCAGTGAACAGTATAAGTGAGGAGAGTGTGTTCCCCTGATGGTTTAATATACACAGGACATGTTACCAGGTGAACAGTATAAGTGAGGAGAGTGTGTTCCCCTGATTGTATAATATACACAGGACATGTTACCAGGTGAACATTATAAATGAGGAGAATGTGTTCCCCTGATGGTTTAATATACACGGGACATGTTACCAGGTGAGCAGTATAAGTGAGGAGAGTGTGTTCCCCTGATGGTTTAACACGCACGGGACGTGTCACCAGGTGAAGAGTAGAAGTGAGGAGAGTGTGTTCCCCTGATGGTCTAATATACACGGGACATGTTACCAGGTGAATAGTATATGTGAAGAGAGTATGTTCCCCTGATGGTTTAATATACATGGGACATGTTTCGAGGTGAACAGTATAAGTGAAGAGAGCGGGTTCCCCTGATAGCTTAATATACTTTCGACATGTTACCAAGTGAACAGTATAAGTGAGGAGAGTTTGTTCCCCTCATTGTTTAATATACACGGGACATGTTAGCAGGTGAACAGTATCTGTGAGGAGAATGTGTTCCCCTGATGGTTTAATATACATTCGACATGTTACCAGGTGAACAGTATAAGTGAGGAGAGTGTGTTCCCCTGATTGTTAAATATACACGGGACATGATACCAGGTGAACAGTATAAGTGAGGGGAGTGTGTTCCCCTGATGGTTCAATATACACGGGACATGTTACAAGGTGAACAATATAAGTGAGGGGAGTGTGTTCCCCTGATGGTTTAAAATACACGGGACATGTTACCAGGTGAACAGTATAAGTGAGGAGAGTGTGTTCCCCTGATGGTTCAATATGCACGGGACAAATTAGCAGGTGAACAGTATAAGTGAGGAGAATGTGTTCCCCTGATGGTTTAATATACACGGGACATGTTACCAGGTGAAAAGTATAAGTGAGGAGAGTGTGTTCCCCTGATGGTTTAATATACACGGGACATGTTACAACGTGAACAGTATAAGTGAGGAGAGTGTGTTCCCCTGATGGTTTAATATATACGGGACATATTACAAGGTGAACAGTATAAGTGAGGAGAGGGCTTTCCCCTGATGGTTTAATATACACGGGACATATTACCAGGTGAACAGTATAAGTGAGGACAGTGCTTTCCCCTGATGGTTTAATATACACGGGACATGTTACCAGGTGAACAGTATAAGAGAGGAGAGTGTGTTCCCCAGATTGTTTAATAAGCACGGGACATGTAACCAAGTGATCAGTATAAGTGAGGAGAGTGTGTTCCCCTGATGGTTTAACACGCACAGGACATGCCACCAGGTGAACAGTATGAGTGAGGAGAGTGCTTCCCCCTGATGTTTTAATATACACGGGATATGTTACCAGCTGAACAGTATAGGTGAGGAGAGGGCTTTCCTCTGATGGTTTAATATACAAAGGACATGTTACCAGGTGAACAGTATAAGTGAGGAGAGTGTGTTCCCCTGATGGTTTAACACGCACAGGACATGTTACCAGGTGAACAGTGTAAGTGAGGAGAGTGTGTTCCCCTGATGATTTAATATGCACGGGACATGTTACCAGATGAAGAGTATAAGTGAGGATACTTTATTCCCCTGATGGTTCAATACACACGGGACATGTTATCTGGTGAACAGTATAAGTGAGGACAGTGTGTTCTCCTGATGGTATAAAATACACGGGACATGTTACCAGCTGAACAGTATAAGTGAGGAGAGGGCTTTCCCCTGATGGTTTAATATACAAGGGACATGTTACCAGGTGAACTGTATAAGTGAGGAGAATGTGTTCCACTGATGGTTTAATATACACGGGACATGTTAGCTGGTGAACAGTATAAGTGAGGAGAGTGTATTCCCCTGATGGTTTAATATACACGGGACATGTTACCAGGTGAACAGTATAAGTGAGGAGAGTGTGTTCCCCTGATTGGTTAATACACACGGGACATGTCACCAGGTGAACAATATAAGTGAGGAGAGTGTGTTCCCCTGATGGTTTAATATACACGGGACATGTCACAAGGTGAACAGCATAAGTGAGGAGAGTGTGTTCCCCTGATGGTTCAATATACACGGGACATTTTACCAGGTGACGAGTATAAGTGAGGATAGTGTGTTCCCCTGATGGTTAAATATACACGGGACATGTTACCAGGTGAACAATATAAGTGAGGAGACTGTATTCCCCTGATGGTTCAATATACACGGGACATGTTAGCATGTGAACAGAATAAGTGAGGAGAATGTGTTCCCCTCATGGTTTCATCTACACGGGACATGTTAGCAGGTGAAAAGTATAAATGAGGAGAGTGTGTTCCCCTGATTGTTTAATATACACGGGACATGTTACAACGTGAACAGTATAAGTGAGGAGAATGTGTTCCCCTGATGGTTTAATATACACGGGACATGTTACAACGTGAACAGTATAAGTGAGGAGAGTGTGTTCCCCTGATGGTTTAAGATACACGGGACATATTACCAGGTGAACAGTATAAGTGAGGAGAGGGCTTTCCCCTGATGGTTTAATATACACGGGACATATTACCAGGTGAACAGTATAAGTGAGGAGAGGGCTTTCCCCTGATGGTTTAATATACACGGGACATGTTACCAGGTGAACAGTAGAAGAGAGGAGAGTGTGTTCCCCAGATTGTTTAATAAGCATGGGACATGTAACCAAGTGATCAGTATAAGTGAGGAGAGTGTGTTCCCCTGATGGTTTAACACGCACAGGACATGTCACCAGGTGAACAGTATGAGTGAGGAGAGTGCTTTCCCCTGATGTTTTAATATACACGGGACATGTTACCAGCTGAACAGGATAAGTGAGGAGAGGGCTTTCCTCTGATGGTTTAATATACAAGTGACATGTTACCAGGTGAACAGTATAAGTGAGGAGACTGTGTTCCCCTGATGGATTAACACGCACAGGACATGTTACCAGGTGAACAGTGTAAGTGAGGAGAGTGTGTTCCCAAGATGGTTTAATATACACGGGACATGTTACCAGGTGAAGAGTATAAGTGAGGATACTTTATTCCCCTGATGGTTCAATATACACGGGACATGTTAGCATGTGAACAGTATAAGTGAGGAGAGGGCTTTCCCCTGATGGTTTAATATACAAGGGACATGTTACCAGGTGAACTGTATAAGTGAGGAGAATGTCTTCCACTGATGGTTTAATATACACGGGACATGTTAGCTGGTGAATAGTATAAGTGAGGAGAATGTATTCCCCTGATGGTTTAATATACACGGGACATGTTACCAGGTGAACAGTATAAGTGAGGACAGTGATTTCCCCTGATGGTTTAATACACACGGGACATGTTACCAGGTGAACAGAAAAGGGAGGAGAGTGTCTTCCCCTGATGTTTTAATACTGGCGCGACATGTTACCAGGTGAACAGTATAAGTGAGGAGAGTGTGTTCCCCTGATGGTTTAATATACAATGGACATGTTTCCAGGTGAACAGTATAAGTGAGGAGACTGTATTCCCCTGATGGTTCAATATACACGGGACATGTTACCAGGTGAACAATATAAGTGAGGAGACTGTATTCCCCTGATGGTTCAATATACACGGGACATGTTAGCAGGTGAACAGTATAAGTGAGGAGAATGTGTTCCCCTGATGGTTTAATCTACACGGGACATGTTACCAGGTGAAAAGTATAAGTGAAGAGAGTGTTTTCCCCTGATTGTTTAATATACACGGGACATGTTACAACGTGAACAGTATAAGTGAGGAGAATGTGTTCCCCTGATGGTTTAATATACACGGGACATGTTACCAGGTGAACAGAAAAGGGAGGAGAGTGTGTTCCCCTGATTGTTTAATATACACGGGACATGTTACCAGCTGAACAGTATAAGTGAGGAGAGTGTGTTCCCCTGATTGTTTAATATACATGGGACATGTTAACAGGTGAACAGTATAAGTGAGGAGAGAGTGTTCCCCTGATTGTTTAATACTCACGGGAGATGTTACCAGGTGAACAGTATAATTGAGGAGAGTGTGTTCCCCTGATGGTTTAATATACATGGGACATATTACCAGGTGAACAGTATAAGTGAGGACAGTGAGTTCCCCTGATGGTTTAATACACACGGGACATGTTACCAGGTGAACAGAAAAGGGAGGAGAGTGTCTTGCCCTGATGGTTTAATACTGACGGGACATGGCACCAGGTGAACAGTATAAGTGAGGAGAGTGTGTTCCCCTGATGGTTTAACACGCACAGGACATGTTACCAGGTGAACAGTATAAGTGAGGAGAGTGAGTTCCCCTGATTGGTTAATACACACGGGACATGTCACCAGGTGAACAGTATAAGTGAGGAGAGTGTGTTCCCCTGATGGTTTAATACTGACGGGACATTTCCACTCGTGAACAGTATAAGTGAGGAGAGTGTGTTCCCCTGATGGTTTAACACACACAGGACATGTTACCAGGTGAACAGTATAAGTGAGGAGAGTGTGTTCCCCTGATGGTTTAACACGCACAGGACATGTTACCAGGTGAACAGTATAAGTGAGGAGAGTGTGTTCCCCTGATGGTTTAATATACACGGGACATGTTACCAGCTGAACAGTATAAGTGAGGAGAGGGCTTTCCCCTGATGGTTCAATATGCAAGGGACATGTTACCAGGTGAACAGTATAAATGAGGAGAGTGTGTTCCCTTGATGGTTTAACACGCACTGGACATGTTAGCAGGTGAACAGTATATGTGAGGAGAGTGTGTTCCCCTGATGGTTTAACACGCACAGGACATGCCACCAGGTGAACAGTATGAGTGAGGAGAGTGCTTTCCCCTGATGTTTTAAGATACATGGGACATGTTACCAGCTGAACATTATAAGTGAGGAGAGTGCTTTCCTCTGATGGTTTAATATACAAGGGACATGTTACCAGGTGAACAGTATATGTGAGGAGAGTGTGTTCCCCTGATGGTTTAAAATGCACGGGACATGTTACCAGGTGAACAGTATAAGTGAGGATACTTTATTCCCCTGATGGTTCAATATACACGGGACATGTTATCTGGTGAACAGTATAAGTGAGGAGAATGTATTCCCCTGATGATTTAATATACACGGGACATGTTACCAGGTGAACAGTATAAGTGAGGACAGTGTGTTCCCCTGATGGTATAATATACACGGGACATGTTACCAGCTGAACAGTATAAGTGAGGAGAGGGCTTTCCCCTGATGGTTTAATATTCAAGGGACATGTTACCAGGTGAACAGTATAAGTGAGGAGAGTGTGTTCCACTGATGGTTTAATATACACGGGACATGTTAGCTGGTGAACAGTATAAGTGAGGAGAATGTATTCCCCTGATGGTTTAATATACATGGGACATGTTACCAGGTGAACAGTATAAGTGAGGACAGTGAGTTCCCCTGATGGTTTAATATACACGAGACATGTTACCAGGTGAACAGTATAAGTGAGGACAGTGTGTTCCCCTGATGGTATAATATACACGGGACATGTTACCAGCTGAACAGGAGAAGTGAGGAGAGAGTGTTCCCCTGATGGTTCAACACGCACAGGACATGTTACCAGATGAACAGTATAAGTGAGGAGAGTGTGTTCCCCTGATTGTTTAATATACATGGGACATGTTAACAGGTGAACAGTATAAGTGAGGAGAGAGTGTTCCCCTGATTGTTTAATACTCACGGGAGATGTTACCAGGTGAACAGTATAATTGAGGAGAGTGTGTTCCCCTGATGGTTTAATATACATGGGACATATTACCAGGTGAACAGTATAAGTGAGGACAGTGAGTTCCCCTGATGGTTTAATACACACGGGACATGTTACCAGGTGAACAGAAAAGGGAGGAGAGTGTCTTGCCCTGATGGTTTAATACTGACGGGACATGGCACCAGGTGAACAGTATAAGTGAGGAGAGTGTGTTCCCCTGATGGTTTAACACGCACAGGACATGTTACCAGGTGAACAGTATAAGTGAGGAGAGTGAGTTCCCCTGATTGGTTAATACACACGGGACATGTCACCAGGTGAACAGTATAAGTGAGGAGAGTGTGTTCCCCTGATGGTTTAATACTGACGGGACATTTCCACTCGTGAACAGTATAAGTGAGGAGAGTGTGTTCCCCTGATGGTTTAACACACACAGGACATGTTACCAGGTGAACAGTATAAGTGAGGAGAGTGTGTTCCCCTGATGGTTTAACACGCACAGGACATGTTACCAGGTGAACAGTATAAGTGAGGAGAGTGTGTTCCCCTGATGGTTTAATATACACGGGACATGTTACCAGCTGAACAGTATAAGTGAGGAGAGGGCTTTCCCCTGATGGTTCAATATGCAAGGGACATGTTACCAGGTGAACAGTATAAATGAGGAGAGTGTGTTCCCTTGATGGTTTAACACGCACTGGACATGTTAGCAGGTGAACAGTATATGTGAGGAGAGTGTGTTCCCCTGATGGTTTAACACGCACAGGACATGCCACCAGGTGAACAGTATGAGTGAGGAGAGTGCTTTCCCCTGATGTTTTAAGATACATGGGACATGTTACCAGCTGAACATTATAAGTGAGGAGAGTGCTTTCCTCTGATGGTTTAATATACAAGGGACATGTTACCAGGTGAACAGTATATGTGAGGAGAGTGTGTTCCCCTGATGGTTTAAAATGCACGGGACATGTTACCAGGTGAACAGTATAAGTGAGGATACTTTATTCCCCTGATGGTTCAATATACACGGGACATGTTATCTGGTGAACAGTATAAGTGAGGAGAATGTATTCCCCTGATGATTTAATATACACGGGACATGTTACCAGGTGAACAGTATAAGTGAGGACAGTGTGTTCCCCTGATGGTATAATATACACGGGACATGTTACCAGCTGAACAGTATAAGTGAGGAGAGGGCTTTCCCCTGATGGTTTAATATTCAAGGGACATGTTACCAGGTGAACAGTATAAGTGAGGAGAGTGTGTTCCACTGATGGTTTAATATACACGGGACATGTTAGCTGGTGAACAGTATAAGTGAGGAGAATGTATTCCCCTGATGGTTTAATATACATGGGACATGTTACCAGGTGAACAGTATAAGTGAGGACAGTGAGTTCCCCTGATGGTTTAATATACACGAGACATGTTACCAGGTGAACAGTATAAGTGAGGACAGTGTGTTCCCCTGATGGTATAATATACACGGGACATGTTACCAGCTGAACAGGAGAAGTGAGGAGAGAGTGTTCCCCTGATGGTTCAACACGCACAGGACATGTTACCAGATGAACAGTATAAGTGAGGAGAGTGTGTTCCCCTGATGGTTTAATATACACAGGACATGATAGCAGGTGAACAGTAGAAGTGAGGAGAGTGCTTTCCCCTGATGTTTTAATATACACGAGACATGTTACCAGGTGAACAGTATAAGTGAGGACAGTGTGTTCCCCTGATGGTATAATATACACGGGACATGTTACCAGCTGAACAGGAGAAGTGAGGAGAGGGCTTTCCCCTCATGGTTTAATACACAAGGGACACGTTACCAGGTGAACAGTAAAAGTGAGGCGAATGTGTTCCACTGATGATTTAATATACACGCGACATGTTACCAGGTGAACAGTATAAGTGGGGATACTGCATTCCCCTGATGGTTCAATATACACTGGACATGTTACCAGGTGAACAGTATAAGTGAGGAGAATGTATTCTCCTGATGTTTTAATATACACGGGACATGTTACCAGGTGAACAATATAAGTGAGGACAGTGTGTTCCCCTGATGGTATAATATACACGGGACATGTTACCAGGTGAACAGTATAAGTGAGGACAGTGTGTTCCCCTGATGGTATAATATACACGGGACATGTGACCAGGTGAACAGTATAAGTGAGGATACTGCATTCCCCTGATGGTTCAATATACACGGGACATGTTACCAGGTGAACAATATAAGTGAGGACAGTGTGTTCCCCTGATGGTATAATATACACGGGACATGTTACCAGGTGAACAGTATAAGTGAGGACAGTGTGTTCCCCTGATGGTATAATATAGACGGGACATGTTACCAGGTGAACAGTATAAGTGAGGACAGTGTGTTCCCCTGATGGTTTAATATACACGGGACATGTTACCAGGTGAACAGTATAAGTGAGGAGAATGTATTCCCCTGATGTTTTAATATACACGGGACATTTTACCAGGTGAACTGTATAAGTGAGGACAGTGTGTTCTCCTGATGGTATAATATACACGGGACATGTTACCAGGTGAACAGTATAAGTGAGGACAGTGCTTTCCCCTGATGTTTTAATATACACGGGACATGTTACCAGGTGAACAGTATAAGTGAGGACAGTGCTTTCCCCTGATGTTTTAATATACACGGGACATGTTACCAGCTGAACAGTATAAGTGAGGAGAATGTGTTCCCCTGATGGATTAATATACACGGGACATGTTACCAGGTGAACAGAAAAGGGAGGAGAGTGTCTTTCCCTGATGGTTTAATACACACAGGACATGTTACCAGGTGAACAGTAGAAGTGAGGAGAGTGAGTTCCCCTGATGGTTTAATATACACGGGACATGTTACCAGGTGAACATTATAAGTGAGGAGAGTGTGTTCCCCTGATTGTTTAATATACACGGGAGATGTTACCAGGTGAACAGTCTAAGTGAGGACAGTGTGTTCCCCTGATGTTATAATGTACATGGGACATGTTACCAGGTGAACAGTATAAGTGAGGAGAGTGTGTTCCCCTGATGGTATAATATGCACGGGACATGTTACCAGCTGAAGAGCATAAGTGAGGAGAAGGCTTTCCCCTGATGGTTTAATATACACGGGACATGTTACCAGGTGAACTGTATAAGTGAGGAGAATGTGTTCCCCTGATGGTTTAATATACACGGGACATGTTACCAGGTGAACAGGATAAGTGAGGAGAGTGTGTTCCCCTGATGGTTTAATATACACGGGACATGTTACCAGGTGAACAGTAAAAGTGAGGAGAATGTGTTCCCATGATGGTTTAATATACACAGGACATGTTACCAGGTGAACAGCATAAGTGAGGAGAATGTGTTCCCCTGATGGTTTAATATACACGGGACATGTTACCAGGTGAACAGTATAAGTGAGGAGAGTGTGTTCCCCTGATGGTTTAATATACACGGGACATGTTACCAGGTGAACAGTATAAGTGAGGAGAATGTGTTCCCCTGATGGTTTAATATACACAGGACATGTTACCAGGTGAACAGTATAAGTGAGGAGAGTGTGTTCCCCTGATGGTTTAATATACACGGGACATGATAGCAGGTGAACAGTAGAAGTGAGGAGAGTGAGTTCCCCTGATGGTTTAATATACACGGGACATGTCACCAGGTGAACAGTGTAAGTGAGGAGAGTGCTTTCCCCTGATGTTTTAATATACACGAGACATGTTACCAGGTGAACAGTATAAGTGAGGACAGTGTGTTCCCCTGATGGTATAATATACACGGGACATGTTACCAGCTGAACAGGAGAAGTGAGGAGAGGGCTTTCCCCTCATGGTTTAATACACAAGGGACACGTTACCAGGTGACAGTAAAAGTGAGGCGAATGTGTTCCACTGATGATTTAATATACACGCGACATGTTACCAGGTGAACAGTATAAGTGAGGAGAGTGTGTTTTTCTGATGGTTTAGTATACACGGGACATGTTACCAGGTGAACAGTATAAGTGAGGATACTGCATTCCCCTGATGGTTCAATATACACTGGACATGTTACCAGGTGAACAGTATAAGTGAGGAGAATGTATTCCCCTGATGTTTTAATATACACGGGACATGTTACCAGGTGAACAATATAAGTGAGGACAGTCTGTTCCCCTGATGGTATAATATACACGGGACATGTTACCAGGTGAACAGTATAAGTGAGGACAGTGTGTTCCCCTGATGGTATAATATACACGGGACATGTGACCAGGTGAACAGTATAAGTGAGGATACTGCATTCCCCTGATGGTTCAATATACACGGGACATGTTACCAGGTGAACAATATAAGTGAGGACAGTGTGTTCCCCTGATGGTTTAATATACACGGGACATGTTACCAGGTGAACAGTATAAGTGAGGAGAATGTATTCCCCTGATGTTTTAATATACACGGGACATGTTACCAGGTGAACAGTATAAGTGAGGACAGTGTGTTCCCCTGATGGTATAATATACACGGGACATGTTACCAGGTGAACAGTATAAGTGAGGACAGTGCTTTCCCCTGATGTTTTAATATACACGGGACATGTTACCAGGTGAACAGTATAAGTGAGGACAGTGCTTTCCCCTGATGTTTTAATATACACGGGACATGTTACCAGCTGAACAGTATAAGTGAGGAGAATGTGTTCCCCTGATGGATTAATATACACGGGACATGTTACCAGGTGAACAGAAAAGGGAGGAGAGTATCTTCCCCTGATGGTTTAATACACACAGGACATGTTACCAGGTGAACAGTAGAAGTGAGGAGAGTGAGTTCCCCTGATGGTTTAATATACACGGGACATGTTACCAGGTGAACATTATAAGTGAGGAGAGTGTGTTCCCCTGATTGTTTAATATACACGGGAGATGTTACCAGGTGAACAGTCTAAGTGAGGACAGTGTGTTCCCCTGATGTTATAATGTACATGGGACATGTTACCAGGTGAACAGTATAAGTGAGGAGAGTGTGTTCCCCTGATGGTATAATATACACGGGACATGTTACCAGCTGAAGAGCATAAGTGAGGAGAAGGCTTTCCCCTGATGGTTTAATATACACGGGACATGTTACCAGGTGAACTGTATAAGTGAGGAGAATGTGTTCCCCTGATGGTTTAATATACACGGGACATGTTACCAGGTGAACAGGATAAGTGAGGACAGTGTGTTCCCCTGATGGTTTAATATACACGGGACATGTTACCAGGAGAACAGTAAAAGTGAGGAGAATGTGTTCCCATGATGGTTTAATATACACAGGACATGTTACCAGGTGAACAGTATAAGTGAGGAGAATGTGTTCCCCTGATGGTTTAATATACATGGGACATGTTACCAGGTGAACAGTATAAGTGAGGAGAGTGTGTTCCCCTGATGGTTTAATATACACGGGACATGTTACCAGGTGAACAGTATAAGTGAGGAGAATGTGTTCCCCTGATGGTTTAATATACACAGGACATGTTACCAGGTGAACAGTATAAGTGAGGAGAATGTGTTCCACTGATGGTTTAATATACACGGGACATGTTACCAGGTGAACAGTATAAGTGAGGATACTGTATTCCCCTGATGATTCAATATACACGGGACAAGTTACCAGGTGAACAGTATAAGTGAGGAGAGTGTTTTCCCCTGATGGTTTAATATACACGGGACATGTTGCCAGGTGAACAGTATAAGTGAGGAGAGTGTTTTCCCCTGATGGTTTAAAATACACGGGACATGTTACCAGCTGAACCGCATAAGTGAGGAGAAGGCTTTCCCCTGATGGTTTAATATACACGGGACGAGTTACCAGGTGAACAGTATAAGTGAGGAGAGTGTGTTCCCCTGATGGTTTAATATACACGGGACATGTTAGCAGGTGAACAGTATAAGGGAGGAGAATGTATTCCCCTGATGGTTTAATATACACGGGACATGTTACCAGGTGAACAGTATAAGTGAGGAGAATGTATTCCCCTGATTGTTTAATATACACGGGAGATGTTACCAGGTGAACAGTCTAAGTGAGGACAGTGTGTTCCCCTGATGGTATAATGTACATGGGACATGTTATCAGCTGAACAGTATAAGTGAGGAGAGGGCATTGCCCTGATGGTTTAATATACACGGGACATGTTCCCAGGTGAACAGTATAAGTGAGGAGAATGTGTTCCCCTGATGGTTTAATATACACGGGACATGTTACCAGGTGAACAGTATAAGTGAGGAGAGTGTGTTCCCCTGATGGTTTAATATACACGGGACATGTTACCAGGTGAACAGTATAAGGGAGGAGACTGTGTTCCCCTGATGGGTTAATATACACAGGACATGTAACCAGGTGAACAGTATAAGTGAGGAGAATGTGTTCCCCCGATGGTTTAATATACACGGGACATGTTACCAGGTGAACAGTATAAGTGAGGAGAGTGTGTTCCCCTGATGGTTTAATATACACGGGACATGTTACCAGGTGAACAGTATAAGTGAGGAGAGTGTGTTCCCCTGATGGTTTAATATACACGGGACATGTTACCAGGTGAACAGTATAAGTGAGGAGAGTGTGTTCCCCTGATGGTTTAATATACACGGGACATGTTACCAGGTGAACAGTATAAGTGAGGAGAATGTGTTCCCCTGAAGGTTTAATATACACAGGACATGTTACCAGGTGAACAGAATAAGTGAGGAGAATGTGTTCCACTGATGGTTTAATATACACGGGACATGTTACCAGGTGAACAGTATAAGTGAGGAGAATGTGTTCCCCTGATGGTTTAATATACACAGGACATGTTACCAGGTGAACAGAATAAGTGAGGAGAATGTGTTCCACTGATGGTTTAATATACACGGGACATGTTACCAGGTGAACAGTATAAGTGAGGATACTGTATTCCCCTGATGATTCAATATACACGGGACATGTTACCAGGTGAACAGTATAAGTGAGGAGAGTGTTTCCCCTGATGGTTTAATATACACGGGACATGTTACCAGGTGAACAGTATCAGTGAGGAGAGTGTTTTCCCCTGATGGTTTAATATACATGGGACATGTTACCAGGTGAACAGTATAAGTGAGGAGAGTGTTTTCCCCTGATGGTTTAATATACACGGGACATGTTACCAGCTGAACAGCATAAGTGAGGAGAAGGCTTTCCCCTGATGGTTTAATATACACGGGACATGTTACCAGGTGAACAGTATAAGTGAGGAGAGTGTGTTCCCCTGATGGTATAATATGCACGGGACATGTGACCACGTGAACAGTATAAGTGAGGATACTGCATTCCCCTGATGGTTCAATATACACGGGACATGTTACCAGGTGAACAATATAAGTGAGGACAGTGTGTTCCCCTGATGGTATAATATACACGGGACATGTTACCAGGTGAACAGTATAAGTGAGGACAGTGTGTTCCCCTGATGGTTTAATATACACGGGACATGTTACCAGGTGAACAGTATAAGTGAGGAGAATGTATTCCCCTGATGTTTTAATATACACGGGACATGTTACCAGGTGAACTGTATAATTGAGGACAGTGTGTTCCCCTGATGGTATAATATACACGGGACATGTTACCAGGTGAACAGTATAAGTGAGGACAGTGCTTTCCCCTGATGTTTTAATATACACGGGACATGTTACCAGGTGAACAGTATAAGTGAGGACAGTGCTTTCCCCTGATGTTTTAATATACACGGGACATGTTACCAGCTGAACAGTATAAGTGAGGAGAATGTGTTCCCCTGATGGATTAATATACACGGGACATGTTACCAGGTGAACAGAAAAGGGAGGAGAGTGTCTTCCCCTGATGGTTTAATACACACAGGACATGTTACCAGGTGAACAGTAGAAGTGAGGAGAGTGAGTTCCCCTGATGGTTTAATATACACGGGACATGTTACCAGGTGAACATTATAAGTGAGGAGAGTGTGTTCCCCTGATTGTTTAATATACACGGGAGATGTTACCAGGTGAACAGTCTAAGTGAGAACAGTGTGTTCCCCTGATGTTATAATGTACATGGGACATGTTACCAGGTGAACAGTATAAGTGAGGAGAGTGTGTTCCCCTGATGGTATAATATACACGGGACATGTTACCAGCTGAAGAGCATAAGTGAGGAGAAGGCTTTCCCCTGATGGTTTAATATACACGGGACATGTTACCAGGTGAACTGTATAAGTGAGGAGAATGTGTTCCCCTGATGGTTTAATATACACGGGACATGTTACCAGGTGAACAGGATAAGTGAGGAGAGTGTGTTCCCCTGATGGTTTAATATACACGGGACATGTTACCAGGTGAACATTATAAGTGAGGAGAGTGTGTTCCCCTGATGATTCAATATACACGGGACAAGTTACCAGGTGAACAGTATAAGTGAGGACAGTGTTTTCCCCTGATGGTTTAATATACACGGGACATGTTGCCAGGTGAACAGTATAAGTGAGGAGAGTGTTTTCCCCTGATGGTTTAAAATACACGGGACATGTTACCAGCTGAACCGCATAAGTGAGGAGAAGGCTTTCCCCTGATGGTTTAATATACACGGGACGAGTTACCAGGTGAACAGTATAAGTGAGGAGAGTGTGTTCCCCTGATGGTTTAATATACACGGGACATGTTAGCAGGTGAACAGTATAAGTGAGGAGAATGTATTCCCCTGATGGTTTAATATACACGGGACATGTTACCAGGTGAACAGTATAAGTGAGGAGAATGCATTCCCCTGATTGTTTAATATACACGGGAGATGTTACCAGGTGAACAGTCTAAGTGAGGACAGTGTGTTCCCCTGATGGTATAATGTACATGGGACATGTTATCAGCTGAACAGTATAAGTGAGGAGAGGGCTTTGCCCTGATGGTTTAATATACAAGGGACATGTTCCCAGGTGAACAGTATAAGTGAGGAGAATGTGTTCCCCTGATGGTTTAATATACACGGGACATGTTACCAGGTGAACAGTATAAGTGAGGAGAGTGTGTTCCCCTGATGGTTTAATATACACGGGACATGTTACCAGGTGAAAAGTATAAGGGAGGAGACTGTGTTCCCCTGATGGGTTAATATACACAGGACATGTAACCAGGTGAACAGTATAAGTGAGGAGAATGTGTTCCCCCGATGGTTTAATATACACGGGACATGTTACCAGGTGAACAGTATAAGTGAGGAGAGTGTGTTCCCCTGATGGTTTAATATACACGGGACATGTTACCAGGTGAACAGTATAAGTGAGGAGAGTGTGTTCCCCTGATGGTTTAATATACACGGGACATGTTACCAGGTTAACAGTATAAGTGAGGAGAGTGTGTTCCCCTGATGGTTTAATATACACGGGACATGTTACCAGGTGAACAGTATAAGTGAGGAGAATGTGTTCCCCTGATGGTTTAATATACACAGGACATGTTACCAGGTGAACAGAATAAGTGAGGAGAATGTGTTCCACTGATGGTTTAATATACACGGGACATGTTACCAGGTGAACAGTATAAGTGAGGAGAATGTGTTCCCCTGATGGTTTAATATACACAGGACATGTTACCAGGTGAACAGAATAAGTGAGGAGAATGTGTTCCACTGATGGTTTAATATACACGGGACATGTTACCAGGTGAACAGTATAAGTGAGGATACTGTATTCCCCTGATGATTCAATATACACGGGACATGTTACCAGGTGAACAGTATAAGTGAGGAGAGTGTTTCCCCTGATGGTTTAATATACACGGGACATGTTACCAGGTGAACAGTATCAGTGAGGAGAGTGTTTTCCCCTGATGGTTTAATATACATGGGACATGTTACCAGGTGAACAGTATAAGTGAGGAGAGTGTTTTCCCCTGATGGTTTAATATACACGGGACATGTTACCAGCTGAACAGCATAAGTGAGGAGAAGGCTTTCCCCTGATGGTTTAATATACACGGGACATGTTACCAGGTGAACAGTATAAGTGAGGAGAGTGTGTTCCCCTGATGGTATAATATACACGGGACATGTGACCAGGTGAACAGTATAAGTGAGGATACTGCATTCCCCTGATGGTTCAATATACACGGGACATGTTACCAGGTGAACAATATAAGTGAGGACAGTGTGTTCCCCTGATGGTATAATATACACGGGACATGTTACCAGGTGAACAGTATAAGTGAGGACAGTGTGTTCCCCTGATGGTTTAATATACACGGGACATGTTACCAGGTGAACAGTATAATGGAGGAGAATGTATTCCCCTGATGTTTTAATATACACGGGACATGTTACCAGGTGAACTGTATAAGTGAGGACAGTGTGTTCCCCTGGTGGTATAATATACACGGGACATGTTACCAGGTGAACAGTATAAGTGAGGACAGTGCTTTCCCCTGATGTTTTAATATACACGGGACATGTTACCAGGTGAACAGTATAAGTGAGGACAGTGCTTTCCCCTGATGTTTTAATATACACGGGACATGTTACCAGCTGAACAGTATAAGTGAGGAGAATGTGTTCCCCTGATGGATTAATATACACGGGACATGTTACCAGGTGAACAGAAAAGGGAGGAGAGTGTCTTCCCCTGATGGTTTAATACACACAGGACATGTTACCAGGTGAACAGTAGAAGTGAGGAGAGTGTTTTCCCCTGATGGTTTAATATACATGGGACATGTTACCAGGTGAACAGTATAAGTGAGGAGAGTGTTTTCCCCTGATGGTTTAATATACACGGGACATGTTACCAGCTGAACAGCATAAGTGAGGAGAAGGCTTTCCCCTGATGGTTTAATATACACGGGACATGTTACCAGGTGAACAGTATAAGTGAGGAGAGTGTGTTCCCCTGATGGTATAATATGCACGGGACATGTGACCACGTGAACAGTATAAGTGAGGATACTGCATTCCCCTGATGGTTCAATATACACGGGACATGTTACCAGGTGAACAATATAAGTGAGGACAGTGTGTTCCCCTGATGGTATAATATACACGGGACATGTTACCAGGTGAACAGTATAAGTGAGGACAGTGTGTTCCCCTGATGGTTTAATATACACGGGACATGTTACCAGGTGAACAGTATAAGTGAGGAGAATGTATTCCCCTGATGTTTTAATATACACGGGACATGTTACCAGGTGAACTGTATAATTGAGGACAGTGTGTTCCCCTGATGGTATAATATACACGGGACATGTTACCAGGTGAACAGTATAAGTGAGGACAGTGCTTTCCCCTGATGTTTTAATATACACGGGACATGTTACCAGGTGAACAGTATAAGTGAGGACAGTGCTTTCCCCTGATGTTTTAATATACACGGGACATGTTACCAGCTGAACAGTATAAGTGAGGAGAATGTGTTCCCCTGATGGATTAATATACACGGGACATGTTACCAGGTGAACAGAAAAGGGAGGAGAGTGTCTTCCCCTGATGGTTTAATACACACAGGACATGTTACCAGGTGAACAGTAGAAGTGAGGAGAGTGAGTTCCCCTGATGGTTTAATATACACGGGACATGTTACCAGGTGAACATTATAAGTGAGGAGAGTGTGTTCCCCTGATTGTTTAATATACACGGGAGATGTTACCAGGTGAACAGTCTAAGTGAGAACAGTGTGTTCCCCTGATGTTATAATGTACATGGGACATGTTACCAGGTGAACAGTATAAGTGAGGAGAGTGTGTTCCCCTGATGGTATAATATACACGGGACATGTTACCAGCTGAAGAGCATAAGTGAGGAGAAGGCTTTCCCCTGATGGTTTAATATACACGGGACATGTTACCAGGTGAACTGTATAAGTGAGGAGAATGTGTTCCCCTGATGGTTTAATATACACGGGACATGTTACCAGGTGAACAGGATAAGTGAGGAGAGTGTGTTCCCCTGATGGTTTAATATACACGGGACATGTTACCAGGTGAACATTATAAGTGAGGAGAGTGTGTTCCCCTGATGATTCAATATACACGGGACAAGTTACCAGGTGAACAGTATAAGTGAGGACAGTGTTTTCCCCTGATGGTTTAATATACACGGGACATGTTGCCAGGTGAACAGTATAAGTGAGGAGAGTGTTTTCCCCTGATGGTTTAAAATACACGGGACATGTTACCAGCTGAACCGCATAAGTGAGGAGAAGGCTTTCCCCTGATGGTTTAATATACACGGGACGAGTTACCAGGTGAACAGTATAAGTGAGGAGAGTGTGTTCCCCTGATGGTTTAATATACACGGGACATGTTAGCAGGTGAACAGTATAAGTGAGGAGAATGTATTCCCCTGATGGTTTAATATACACGGGACATGTTACCAGGTGAACAGTATAAGTGAGGAGAATGTATTCCCCTGATTGTTTAATATACACGGGAGATGTTACCAGGTGAACAGTCTAAGTGAGGACAGTGTGTTCCCCTGATGGTATAATGTACATGGGACATGTTATCAGCTGAACAGTATAAGTGAGGAGAGGGCTTTGCCCTGATGGTTTAATATACAAGGGACATGTTCCCAGGTGAACAGTATAAGTGAGGAGAATGTGTTCCCCTGATGGTTTAATATACACGGGACATGTTACCAGGTGAACAGTATAAGTGAGGAGAGTGTGTTCCCCTGATGGTTTAATATACACGGGACATGTTACCAGGTGAAAAGTATAAGGGAGGAGACTGTGTTCCCCTGATGGGTTAATATACACAGGACATGTAACCAGGTGAACAGTATAAGTGAGGAGAATGTGTTCCCCCGATGGTTTAATATACACGGGACATGTTACCAGGTGAACAGTATAAGTGAGGAGAGTGTGTTCCCCTGATGGTTTAATATACACGGGACATGTTACCAGGTGAACAGTATAAGTGAGGAGAGTGTGTTCCCCTGATGGTTTAATATACACGGGACATGTTACCAGGTTAACAGTATAAGTGAGGAGAGTGTGTTCCCCTGATGGTTTAATATACACGGGACATGTTACCAGGTGAACAGTATAAGTGAGGAGAATGTGTTCCCCTGATGGTTTAATATACACAGGACATGTTACCAGGTGAACAGAATAAGTGAGGAGAATGTGTTCCACTGATGGTTTAATATACACGGGACATGTTACCAGGTGAACAGTATAAGTGAGGAGAATGTGTTCCCCTGATGGTTTAATATACACAGGACATGTTACCAGGTGAACAGAATAAGTGAGGAGAATGTGTTCCACTGATGGTTTAATATACACGGGACATGTTACCAGGTGAACAGTATAAGTGAGGATACTGTATTCCCCTGATGATTCAATATACACGGGACATGTTACCAGGTGAACAGTATAAGTGAGGAGAGTGTTTCCCCTGATGGTTTAATATACACGGGACATGTTACCAGGTGAACAGTATCAGTGAGGAGAGTGTTTTCCCCTGATGGTTTAATATACATGGGACATGTTACCAGGTGAACAGTATAAGTGAGGAGAGTGTTTTCCCCTGATGGTTTAATATACACGGGACATGTTACCAGCTGAACAGCATAAGTGAGGAGAAGGCTTTCCCCTGATGGTTTAATATACACGGGACATGTTACCAGGTGAACAGTATAAGTGAGGAGAGTGTGTTCCCCTGATGGTATAATATACACGGGACATGTGACCAGGTGAACAGTATAAGTGAGGATACTGCATTCCCCTGATGGTTCAATATACACGGGACATGTTACCAGGTGAACAATATAAGTGAGGACAGTGTGTTCCCCTGATGGTATAATATACACGGGACATGTTACCAGGTGAACAGTATAAGTGAGGACAGTGTGTTCCCCTGATGGTTTAATATACACGGGACATGTTACCAGGTGAACAGTATAATGGAGGAGAATGTATTCCCCTGATGTTTTAATATACACGGGACATGTTACCAGGTGAACTGTATAAGTGAGGACAGTGTGTTCCCCTGGTGGTATAATATACACGGGACATGTTACCAGGTGAACAGTATAAGTGAGGACAGTGCTTTCCCCTGATGTTTTAATATACACGGGACATGTTACCAGGTGAACAGTATAAGTGAGGACAGTGCTTTCCCCTGATGTTTTAATATACACGGGACATGTTACCAGCTGAACAGTATAAGTGAGGAGAATGTGTTCCCCTGATGGATTAATATACACGGGACATGTTACCAGGTGAACAGAAAAGGGAGGAGAGTGTCTTCCCCTGATGGTTTAATACACACAGGACATGTTACCAGGTGAACAGTAGAAGTGAGGAGAGTGAGTTCCCCTGATGGTTTAATATACACGGGACATGTTACCAGGTGAACATTATAAGTGAGGAGAGTGTGTTCCCCTGATTGTTTAATATACACGGGAGATGTTACCAGGTGAACAGTCTAAGTGAGGACAGTGTGTTCCCCTGATGTTATAATGTACATGGGACATGTTACCAGGTGAACAGTATAAGTGAGGAGAGTGTGTTCCCCTGATGCTATAATATACACGGGACATGTTACCAGCTGAAGAGCATAAGTGAGGAGAAGGCTTTCCCCTGATGGTTTAATATACACGGGACATGTTACCAGGTGAACTGTATAAGTGAGGAGAATGTGTTCCCCTGATGGTTTAATATACACGGGACATGTTACCAGGTGAACAGGATAAGTGAGGAGAGTGTGTTCCCCTGATGGTTTAATATACACGGGACATGTTACCAGGTGAACAGTAAACGTGAGGAGAATGTGTTCCCATGATGGTTTAATATACACAGGACATGTTACCAGGTGAACAGTATAAGTGAGGAGAATGTGTTACCCTGATGGTTTAATATACACGGGACATGTTACCAGGTGAACAGTATAAGTGAGGAGAGTGTGTTCCCCTGATGGTTTAATATACACGGGACATGTTACCAGGTGAACAGTATAAGTGAGGAGAATGTGTTCCCCTGATGGTTTAATATACACAGGACATGTTACCAGGTGAACAGTATAAGTGAGGAGAATGTGTTCCACTGATGGTTTAATATACACGGGACATGTTACCAGGTGAACAGTATAAGTGAGGATACTGTATTCCCCTGATGATTCAATATACATTTGACATGTTACCAGGTGAACAGTATAAGTGAGGAGAGTGTTTTCCCCTGATGGTTTAATATACACGGGACATGTTGCCAGGTGAACAGTATAAGTGAGGAGAGTGTTTTCCCCTGATGGTTTAAAATACACGGGACATGTTACCAGCTGAACCGCATAAGTGAGGAGAAGGCTTTCCCCTGATGGTTTAATATACACGGGACGTGTTACCAGGTGAACAGTATAAGTGAGGAGAGTGTGTTCCCCTGATGGTTTAATATACACGGGACATGTTAGCAGGTGAACAGTATAAGTGAGGAGAATGTATTCCCCTGATGGTTTAATATACACGGGACATGTTACCAGGTGAACAGTATAAGTGAGGAGAATGTATTCCCCTGATTGTTTAATATACACGGGAGATGTTACCAGGTGAACAGTCTAAGTGAGGAGAGTGTGTTCCCCTGATGGTATAATATACACGGGACATGTTTCCAGGTGAACAGTATAAGTGAGGAGAGGGCTTTGCCCTGATGGTTTAATATACAAGGGACATGTTCCCAGGTGAACAGTATAAGTGAGGAGAGTGTGTTCCCCTGATGGTTTAATATACACGGGACATGTTACCAGGTGAACAGTATAAGGGAGGAGACTGTGTTCCCCTGATGGGTTAATATACACAGGACATGTAACCAGGTGAACAGTATAAGTGAGGAGAATGTGTTCCCCCGACGGTTTAATATACACGGGACATGTTACCAGGTGAACATTATAAGTGAGGAGAGAGTGTTCCCCTGATGGTTTAATATACACGGGACATGTTACCAGGTGAACAGTATAAGTGAGGAGAGTGTGTTCCCCTGATGGTTTAATATACACGGGACATGTTACCAGGTGAACAGTATAAGTGAGGAGAGTGTGTTCCCCTGATGGTTTAATATACACGGGACATGTTACCAGGTGAACAGTATAAGTGAGGAGAATGTGTTCCCCTGATGGTTTAATATACACAGGACATGTTACCAGGTGAACAGAATAAGTGAGGAGAATGTGTTCCACTGATGGTTTAATATACACGGGACATGTTACCAGGTGAACAGTATAAGTGAGGATACTGTATTCCCCTGATGATTCAATATACACGGGACATGTTACCAGGTGAACAGTATAAGTGAGGAGAGTGTTTTCCCCTGATGGTTTAATATACACGGGACATGTTACCAGGTGAACAGTATCAGTGAGGAGAGTGTTTTCCCCTGATGGTTTAATATACACGGGACATGTTACCAGGTGAACAGTATAAGTGAGGAGAGTGTTCTCCCCTGATGGTTTAATATACACGGGACATGTTACCAGCTGAACAGCATAAGTGAGGAGAAGGCTTTCCCCTGATGGTTTAATATACACGGGACATGTTACCAGGTGAACAGTATAAGTGAGGAGAGTGTGTTCCCCTGATGGTATAATATACACGGGACATGTTACCAGCTGAAGAGCATAAGTGAGGAGAAGGCTTTCCCCTGATGGTTTAATATACACGGTACATGTTACCAGGTGAACAGTATAAGTGAGGAGAATGTATTCCCCTGATTGTTTAATATACACGGGACATGTTACCAGGTGAACAGTATAAGTGAGGAGAGTGTGTTCCCCTGATGGTTTAATATACACGGGACATGTTAGCAGGTGATCAGTATCAGTGAGGACAATGTATTCCCCTGATGGTTTAATATACACGGGACATGTTTCCAGGTGAACAGTATAAGTGAGGAGAGTGTGTTCCCCTGATGGTTTAATATACACAGGACATGTTACCAGGTGAACAGTATAAGTGAGGAGAATCTGTTCCCCTGATGGTTTAATATACACAGGACATGTTACCAGGTGAACAGTATAAGTAAGGAGAGTGTGTTCCCTTGATGGTTTAACATACACGGGACATGTCACCAGGTGAACTCGATAAGTGAGGAGAGTGTGTCCCCCTGATGGTTTAACATACACGGGACATGTTACCAGGTGAACGGTATAAGTGAGGAGAGTGTGTTCCCCTGATTGTTTAATACACACGGGACATGTCTCCAGCTGAACAATATAAGTGAGGAGAGTGTGTTCCCCTGATTGTTTAATACACACGGGACATGTTACCAGGTGAACTCTATAAGTGAGGAAAGTGTGTTCCACTGATGGCTTAATATACACGGGACATGTTACCAGGTGAACATAATAAGTGTGGAGAGTGTGTTCCCCTGATGGTTTAATACAGACGGGACATGTTACCAGGTGAACATTATAAGTGTGGAGAGTGTGTTCCCCTGATGGTTTAATACAGACGGGACATGTTACCAGGTGATCAGTAAAATTGAGGAGAGTGTGTTCCCCTGATGGTTTAATACACACGGGACATGTTACCAGGTGAACAGAGAAGGGAGTAGAGTGTCTTCCCCTGATGGTTTAACATACACGGGACATGTTCCCAGGTGAACAGTATAAGTGAGGAGAATGTGTTCCCCTGATGGTTTAATACACACAGGACATGATACCAGGTGAACAGTAGAAGTGAGAAGAGTGAGTTCCCCTGATGGTTTAATATACTCGGGACATGTTACCAGGTGAAAAGTATAAGTGAGGAGAATGTGTTCCACTGATGGTTTAATATACACGGGACATGTTACCAGGTGAACAGTATAAGTGAGGAGAGGGCTTTCCCCTGATGGTTTAGTATACACGGGACATGTTACCAGCTGAACAGCATAAGTGAGGAGAAGGCTTTCCCCTGATGGTTTAATATACACGGGACATGTTACCAGGTGAACAGCATAAGTGAGGAGAGTGTGTTCCCCTCATGGTATAATATACACGGGACATGTTACCAGCTGAAGAGCATAAGTGAGGAGAAGGCTTTCCCCTGATGGTTTAATATACACGGGACATGTTACCAGGTGAACAGTATAAGTGAGGAGAGTGTGTTCCCCTGATGGTTTAATATACACGGGACACGTTAGCAGGTGAACAGTATAAGTGAGGAGAATGTATTCCCCTGATGGTTTAATATACACGGGACATGTTACCAGGTGAAAAGTATAAGTGAGGAGAGTGTGTTCCCCTGATGGTTTAATATACACAGGACATGTTACCAGGTGAACAGTATAAGTGAGGAGAGTGTGTTCCCCTGATGGTTTAATATACACGGGACATGTTAGCAGGTGAACAGTATAAGTGAGGAGAATGTATTCCCCTGATGGTTTAATATACACGGGACATGTTACCAGGTGAACAGTATAAGTGAGGAGAATGTATTCCCCTGATTGTTTAATATACACGGGAGATGTTACCAGGTGAACAGTCTAAGTGAGGAGAGTGTGTTCCCCTGATGGTATAATATACACGGGACATGTTTCCAGGTGAACAGTATAAGTGAGGAGAGGGCTTTGCCCTGATGGTTTAATATACAAGGGACATGTTCCCAGGTGAACAGTATAAGAGAGGAGAATGTGTTCCCCTGATGGTTTAATATACACGGGACATGTTACCAGGTGAACAGTATAAGTGAGGAGAGTGTGTTCCCCTGATGGTTTAATATACACGGGACATGTTACCAGGTGAACAGTATAAGGGAGGAGACTGTGTTCCCCTGATGGGTTAATATACACAGGACATGTAACCAGGTGAACAGTATAAGTGAGGAGAATGTGTTCCCCCGATGGTTTAATATACACGGGACATGTTACCAGGTGAACAGTATAAGTGAGGAGAGAGTGTTCCCCTGATGGTTTAATATACACGGGACATGTTACCAGGTGAACAGTATAAGTGAGGAGAGTGTGTTCCCCTGATGGTTTAATATACACGGGACATGTTACCAGGTGAACAGTATAAGTGAGGAGAGTGTGTTCCCTTGATGGTTTAATATACACGGGACATGTTACCAGGTGAACAGTATAAGTGAGGAGAATGTGTTCCCCTGATGGTTTAATATACACAGGACATGTTACCAGGTGAACAGAATAAGTGAGGAGAATGTGTTCCACTGATGGTTTAATATACACGGGACATGTTACCAGGTGAACAGTATAAGTGAGGATACTGTATTCCCCTGATGATTCAATATACACGGGACATGTTACCAGGTGAACAGTATAAGTGAGGAGAGTGTTTTCCCCTGATGGTTTAATATACACGGGACATGTTACCAGGTGAACAGTATAAGTGAGGAGAGTGTTCTCCCCTGATGGTTTAATATACACGGGACATGTTACCAGCTGAACAGCATAAGTGAGGAGAAGGCTTTCCCCTGATGGTTTAATATACACGGGACATGTTACCAGGTGAACAGTATAAGTGAGGAGAGTGTGTTCCCCTGATGGTATAATATACACGGGACATGTTACCAGCTGAAGAGCATAAGTGAGGAGAAGGCTTTCCCCTGATGGTTTAATATACACGGGACATGTTACCAGGTGAACAGTATAAGTGAGGAGAATGTATTCCCCTGATTGTTTAATATACACGGGACATGTTACCAGGTGAACAGTATAAGTGAGGAGAGTGTGTTCCCCTGATGGTTTAATATACACGGGACATGTTAGCAGGTGAACAGTATCAGTGAGGACAATGTATTCCCCTGATGGTTTAATATACACGGGACATGTTTCCAGGTGAACAGTATAAGTGAGGAGAGTGTGTTCCCCTGATGGTTTAATATACACAGGACATGTTACCAGGTGAACAGTATAAGTGAGGAGAATCTGTTCCCCTGATGGTTTAATATACACAGGACATGTTACCAGGTGAACAGTATAAGTAAGGAGAGTGTGTTCCCTTGATGGTTTAACATACACGGGACATGTCACCAGGTGAACTCGATAAGTGAGGAGAGTGTGTCCCCCTGATGGTTTAACATACACGGGACATGTTACCAGGTGAACGGTATAAGTGAGGAGAGTGTGTTCCCCTGATTGTTTAATACACACGGGACATGTCTCCAGCTGAACAATATAAGTGAGGAGAGTGTGTTCCCCTGATTGTTTAATACACACGGGACATGTTACCAGGTGAACTCTATAAGTGAGGAAAGTGTGTTCCACTGATGGCTTAATATACACGGGACATGTTACCAGGTGAACATAATAAGTGTGGAGAGTGTGTTCCCCTGATGGTTTAATACAGACGGGACATGTTACCAGGTGAACATTATAAGTGTGGAGAGTGTGTTCCCCTGATGGTTTAATACAGACGGGACATGTTACCAGGTGATCAGTAAAATTGAGGAGAGTGTGTTCCCCTGATGGTTTAATACACACGGGACATGTTACCAGGTGAACAGAGAAGGGAGGAGAGTGTCTTCCCCTGATGGTTTAACATACACGGGACATGTTCCCAGGTGAACAGTATAAGTGAGGAGAATGTGTTCCCCTGATGGTTTAATACACACAGGACATGATACCAGGTGAACAGTAGAAGTGAGAAGAGTGAGTTCCCCTGATGGTTTAATATACACGGGACATGTTACCAGGTGAACAGTATAAGTGAGGAGAATGTGTTCCACTGATGGTTTAATATACACGGGACATGTTACCAGGTGAACAGTATAAGTGAGGAGAGGGCTTTCCCCTGATGGTTTAGTATACACGGGACATGTTACCAGCTGAACAGCATAAGTGAGGAGAAGGCTTTCCCCTGATGGTTTAATATACACGGGACATGTTACCAGGTGAACAGCATAAGTGAGGAGACTGTGTTCCCCTGATGGTATAATATACACGGGACATGTTACCAGCTGAAGAGCATAAGTGAGGAGAAGGCTTTCCCCTGATGGTTTAATATACACGGGACATGTTACCAGGTGAACAGTATAAGTGAGGAGAGTGTGTTCCCCTGATGGTTTAATATACACGGGACACGTTAGCAGGTGAACAGTATAAGTGAGGAGAATGTATTCCCCTGATGGTTTAATATACACGGGACATGTTACCAGGTGAAAAGTATAAGTGAGGAGAGTGTGTTCCCCTGATGGTTTAATATACACAGGACATGTTACCAGGTGAACAGTATAAGTGAGGAGAATGTGTTCCCCTGATGGTTTAATATACACAGGACATGTTACCAGGTGAACAGTATAAGTAAGGAGAGTGTGTTCCCTTGATGGTTTAATATACACGGGACATGTTACCAGGTGAACAGTATAAGTGAGGATAGTGTATTCCCCTGATGATTCAATACACACGGGACATGTTACCAGGTGAACAGTATAAGTGAGGAGAGTGTTTTCCCCTGATGGTATAATATACACGGGACATGTTGCCAGGTGAACAGTATAAGTGAGGAGAGTGTTTTCCCTGATGGTTTAAAATACACGGGACATGATACCAGCTGAACAGCATAAGTGAGGAGAAGGCTTTCCCCTGATGGTTTAATATACACGGGACGTGTTACCAGGTGAACAGTTTAAGTGAGGAGAGTGTGTTCCCCTGATGGTTTAATATACACGGGACATGTTTGCAGGTGAACAGTATAAGTGAGGAGAATGTATTCCCCTGATGGTTTAATATACACGGGACATGTTACCAGGTGAACAGAAAAGGGAGGAGAGTGTCTTCCCCTGATGGTTTAATACACACAGGACATGATACCAGGTGAACAGTAGAAGTGAGGAGAGTGAGTTCCCCTGATGGTTTAATATACACGGGACATGTTACCAGTTGAACAGTATAAGTGAGGAGAGTGCTTTCCCCTGATGTTTTAATATACACGGGACATGTTACCAGGTGAACAGTATATGTGAGGACAGTGTGTTCCCCACATGGTATAATGTACACGGGACATGTTACCAGCTGAACAGTATAAGTGAGGAGAGTGTGTTCCCCTGATGGATTGATATACACGGGACATGTTACCAGGTGAACAGTATAAGTGAGGACATTGAGTTCCCCTGATGGTTTAATACACACGGGACATGTTACCAGGTGATCAGAAAAGGGAGGAGAGTGTCTTCCCCTGATGGTTTAATACACACAGGACATGATACCAGGTGAACAGTAGAAGTGAGGAGAGTGAGATCCCCTGATGGTTTAATAACACGGGACATGTTACCAGGTGAACATTATAAGTGAGGAGAGTGTGTTCCCCTGATTGTTTAATATACACGGGAGATGTTACCAGGTGAACAGTCTAAGTGAGGACAGTGTGTTCCCCTGATGGTATAATGTACATGGGACATGTTATCAGCTGAACAGTATAGGTGAGGAGAGGGCTTTGCCCTGATGGTTTAATATACAAGGGACATGTTCCCAGGTGAACAGTATAAGTGAGGAGAATGTGTTCCCCTGATGGTTTAATATACACGGGACATGTTACCAGGTGAACAGTAGAAGTGAGGAGAGTGTGTTCCCCTGATGGTTTAATATCCACGGGACATGTTACCAGGTCATCAGTATAAGTGAGGAGAATGTGTTCCCCTGATGGTTTAATATACACAGGACATGTTACCAGGTGAACAGTATAAGTGAGGAGAATGTGTTCCCCTGATGGTTTAATATACACGGGACATGTTACAAGGTGAACAGTATAAGTGAGGAGAGTGTGTTCCCCTGATGGTTTAATATACACGGGACATGTTACCAGGTGAACAGTATAAGTGAGGAGAGTGTGTTCCCCTGATGGTTTAATATACACGGGACATGTTACCAGGTGAACAGTATAAGTGAGGAGAGTGTGTTCCCCTGATGGTTTAATATACACGGGACATGTTACCAGATGAACAGTATAAGTGAGGAGAGTTTGTTCCCCTGATGGTTTAATATACACAGGACATGTTACAAGGTGAACAGAATAAGTGAGGAGAATGTGTTCCACTGATGGTTTAATATACACGGGACATGTTACCAGGTGAACAGTATAAGTGAGGATACTGTATGCCCCTGATGATTCAATATACACGGGACATGTTACCAGGTGAACAGTATAAGTGAGGAGAGTGTTTTCCCCTGATGGTTTAATATACACGGGACATTTTACCAGGTGAATAGTATAAGTGAGGAGAGTGTTTTCCCCTGATGGTTTAATATACACGGGACATGTTACCAGGTGAACAGTATAAGTGAGGAGAGTGTTTTCCCCTGATGGTTTAATATACACGGGACATGTTACCAGCTGAACAGCATAAGTGAGGAGAAGGCTTTCCCCTGATGGTTTAATATACACGGGACATGTTACCAGGTGAACAGTATAAGTGAGGACAGTGTGTTCCCCTGATGGTATAATATACACGGGACATGTTACCAGCTGAAGAGCATAAGTGAGGACATTGAGTTCCCCTGATGGTTTAATACACACGGGACATGTTACCAGGTGAACAGAAAAGGGAGGAGAGTGTCTTCCCCTGATGGTTTAATACACACAGGACATGATACCAGGTGAACAGTAGAAGTGAGGAGAGTGAGATCCCCTGATGGTTTAATATACACGGGACATGTTACCAGGTGAACATTATAAGAGAGGAGAGTGTGTTCCCCTGATCGTTTAATATACACGGGAGATGTTACCAGGTGAACAGTCTAAGTGAGGACAGTGTGTTCCCCTGATGGTATAATGTACATGGGACATGTTATCAGCTGAACAGTATAAGTGAGGAGAGGGCTTTGCCCTGATGGTTTAATATACAAGGGACATGTTCCCAGGTGAACAGTATAAGTGAGGAGAATGTGTTCCCCTGATGGTTTAATATACACGGGACATGTTACCAGGTGAACAGTATAAGTGAGGAGAGTGTGTTCCCCTGATGGTTTAGTATACACGGGACTTGTTACCAGGTGAACAGTATAAGTGAGGAGAATGTGTTCCCCTGATGCTTTAATATACACAGGACATGTTACCAGGTGAACAGTATAAGTGAGGAGAATGTGTTCCCCCGATGGTTTAATATACACGGGACATGTTACCAGGTGAACAGTATAAGTGAGGAGAGTGTGTTCCCCTGATGGTTTAATATACACGGGACATGTTACCAGGTGAACAGTATAAGTGAGGAGAGTGTTTTCCCCTGATGGTTTAATATACACGGGACATGTTACCAGGTGAACAGTATAAGTGAGGAGAGTGTGTTCCCCTGATGGTTTAATATACACGGGACATGTTACCAGGTGAACAGTATAAGTGAGGAGAGTGTGTTCCCCTGATGATTTAATATACACAGGACATGTTACCAGGTGAACAGAATAAGTGAGGAGAATGTGTTCCACTGATGGTTTAATATACACGGGACATGTTACCAGGTGAACAGTATAAGTGAGGATACTGTATTCCCCTGATGATTCAATATACACGGGACATGTTACCAGGTGAACAGTATAAGTGAGGAGAGTGTTTTCCCCTGATGGTTTAATATACACGGGACATGTTACCAGGTGAATAGTATAAGTGAGGAGAGTGTTTTCCCCTGATGGTTTAATATACACGGGACATGTTACCAGGTGAACAGTATAAGTGAGGAGAGTGTTTTCCCCTGATGGTTTAATATACACGGGACATGTTACCAGCTGAACAGCATAAGTGAGGAGAAGGCTTTCCCCTGATGGTTTAATATACACGGGACATGTTACCAGGTGAACAGTATAAGTGAGGAGGTTGTGTTCCCCTGATGGTATAATATACACGGGACATGTTACCAGCTGAAGAGCATAAGTGAGGAGAAGGCTTTCCCCTGATGGTTTAATATACACGGGACATGTTACCAGGTGAACAGTATAAGTGAGCAGAGTGTGTTCCCGTGATGGATTAATATACACGGGACATGTTAGCAGGTGAACAGTATAAGTGAGGAGAATGTATTCCCCTGATGGTTTAATATACACGGGACATGTTTGCAGGTGAACAGTATAAGTGAGGAGAGTGTGTTCCCCTGATGGTTTAATATACACAGGACATGTTACCAGGTGAACAGTATAAGTGAGGAGAATCTGTTCCCCTGATGGTTTAATATACACAGGACATGTTACCAGGTGAACAGTATAAGTAAGGAGAGTGTGTTCCCTTGATGGTTTAACATACACGGGACATGTCACCAGGTGAACTCGATAAGTGAGGAGAGTGTGTCCCCCTGATGGTTTAACATACACGGGACATGTTACCAGGTGAACGGTATATGTGAGGAGAGTGTGTTCCCCTGATTGTTTAATACACACGGGACATGTCTCCAGGTGAACAATATAAGTGAGGAGAGTGTGTTCCCCTGATTGTTTAATACACACGGGACATGTTACCAGGTGAACTCTATAAGTGAGGAAAGTGTGTTCCACTGATGGCTTAATATACACGGGACATGTTACCAGGTGAACATAATAAGTGTGGAGAGTGTGTTCCCCTGATGGTTTAATACAGACGGGACATGTTACCAGGTGAACATTATAAGTGAGGAGAGTGTGTTCCCCTGATGGTTTAATACAGACGGGACATGTTACCAGGTGAACATTATAAGTGTGGAGAGTGTGTTCCCCTAATGGTTTAATACAGACGGGACATGTTACCAGGTGATCAGTATAATTGAGGAGAGGGTGTTCCCCAAGAGGGTTTTATATACATGGGACATGTCACCAGCTGAACAGTATAAGTGAGGAGAATGTGTTCCCCTGATGGTTTAATACACACGGGACATGTTACCAGGTGAACAGAAAAGGGAGGAGAGTGTCTTCCCATGATGGTTTAATATACACGGGACATGTTCCCAGGTGAACAGTATAAGTGAGGAGAATGTGTTCCCCTGATGATTTAATACGCACAGGACATGATACCAGGTGGACAGTAGAAGTGAGAAGAGTGAGTTCCCCTGATGGTTTAATATACACGAGACTTGTTACCAGGTGAACAGTATAAGTGAGGGGAATGTGTTCCACTGATGGTTTAATATACACGGGACATGTTACCAGGTGAACAGTATAATGGAGGAGAGGGCTTTCCCCTGATGGTTTAATATACACGGGACATGTTCCCAGGTGAACAGTATGAGTGAGGAGAATGTGTTCCACTGATGGTTTAACAGGCAGGGGACATGTTACCAGGTGAACAGTATAAGTGAGGAGAGTGTGTTCCCCTGATGGTTTAATATACATGGGACATGTTACCAGGTGAACAGAATAAGTGAAGAGAGCGTGTTCCCCTGATTGTTTAATGTACGTGGGACATGTTACCAGGTGACGAGTATAAGTGAGGAGAGTGTTTTCCCCTGATGGTTTAATATACACGGGACATGTTACCAGGTGAATAGTATAAGTGAGGAGAGGCCTTTCCCCTGATGGTTTAATATACACGGGACATGATACCAGGTGAACAGTATAAGTGAGGACAGTGAGTTCCCCTGATGGTTTAATATACACGGGACATGTTACCAGCTGAACAGCATAAGTGAGGAGAGTGTGTTCCCCTGATGGTTTAATACTGACGGGACATGTCAGCAGGTGATCAGGAAAGTGAGGAGAGTGTGTTCCCCTGATTGTTTAATACACAAAGGACATGTTACCAGGTGAACAGTATAAGTGATGAGAAGGCTTTCCCCTGATGGTTTAATATACAAGGGACATGTTACCAGGTGAACAGTATAAGTGAGGAGAATGTGTTCCCCTGATGGTTTGATATACACGGGACATGTTACCAGGTGAACAGTATAATGAGGATACTGTATTGCCCTGATGGTTCAATATACACGGGACATGTTAGCAGGTGAACAGTATAAGTGAGGAGAATGTATTCCCCTGATGGTTTAATATACACGGGACATGTTTCCAGGTCAACAGTATAAGTGAGGAGAGTGTGTTCCCCTGATGGTTTAATATACACAGGACATGTTACCAGGTGAACAGTAGAAGTGAGGAGAATCTGTTCCCCTAATGGTTTAATATACACAGGACATGTTACCAGGTGAACTGTATAAGTAAGGAGAGTGTGTTCCCTTGATGGTTTAACATACACGGGACATGTCACCAGGTGAACAGTATAAGTGAGGAGAGTGTGTTCCCCTGATGGTTTAATATACATGGGACATGTTACCAGGTGAACAGAATAAGTGAAGAGAGCGTGTTCCCCTGATTGTTTAATGTACGTGGGACATGTTACCAGGTGACGAGTATAAGTGAGGAGAGTGTGTTCCCCTAATGGTTTAATATACACGGGACTTATTACCAGGTGAACAGTATAAGTGAGGAGAGGGCTTTCCCCTGATGGTTTAATATACACGGGACATGATACCAGGTGAACAGTATAAGTGAGGACAGTGAGTTCCCCTGATGGTTTAATACTGACCGGACATGTGACCAGGTGAACAGTGTAAGTTAGGAGAGTGTGTTCCCCTGATGGTTTAATACTGACGGGACATGTCACCAGGTGATCAGGAAAGTGAGGAGAGTGTGTTCCCCTGATTGTTTAATACAAAAAGGACATGTTACCTGGTGAACAGTATAAGTGAGGAGAGGGCTTTCCCCTGATGGTTTAATATACAAGGGACATGTTACCAGGTGAACAGTATAAGTGAGGAGAATGTGTTCCCCTGATGGTTTGATATACACGGGACATGTTACCAGGTGAACAGTATAATGAGAATACTGTATTCCCCTGATGGTTCAGTATACACGGGACATGTTAGCTGGTAAACAGTATAAGTGAGGAGAATGTATTCCCCTGATGGTTTAATATACACGGGATATGTTACCAGGTGAACAGTATAAGTGAGGTGAGTGTGTTCCCCTGATGGTATAATATACACGGGACATGTTACCAGCTGAACAGTATATGTGAAGCGAGTGTGTTCCCCTGATGGTTTAATATACACGGGACATGTTACAACGTGAACAGTATAAGTGAGGAGAGTGTGTTCCCCTGATTGTTTAATACACACGGGACATGTTACCAGGTGAACAGTATATGTGAAGCGAGTGTGTTCCCCTGATGGTTTAATATACATGGGACATGTTACCAGTTGAACAGGATAAGCGAGGAGAGTGTTTTCCCCTGATTGTTTAATACACACGGGACATGTTACCAGGTGACGAGTATAAGTGAGGAGAGTGTGTTCCCCTGATGGTTTAATGCACAAGGGACATGTTACCAGGTGAACAGTATAAGTGAGGAGAGTCTGTTCCCCTGATGGTTTAATACACATGGGACATGTTACCACATGAACAGTATAAGTGAGCAGATTGTGTTCCCCTGATGGTTTAATATACACGGGACATGTCACCAGGTGAACAGTATAAGTGAGGAGAGTGTGTTCCCCTCATGGTTTAATATACATGGGACATGTTACCAGGTGAACAGTATAGGTGAGGAGAATGTGTTCCCCTCATGGTTTAATATAGATGGGACATGTTACCAGGTGAACAGTATAAGTGAGGAGAGTGTGTTCCCCTGATTGTTTAATACACCCGGGACATGTTACCAGGTCAACAGTATAAGTGAGGAGAGTGTGTTCCCCTGATGGTTTAATACACCCCGGACATGTAACCAGGTGATCAGTATAAGTGAGGAGAGTGTGTTCCCATGATGGTTTAACAGGCAGGGGACATGTTACCAGGTGAACAGTATAAGTGAAGAGAGTGTGTTCCCCTGACTGTTTAATACACACGGGACATGTTGCCAGGTGAAGAGTATAAGTGAAGAGAGTGTGTTCCCCTGATGGTTTAATACACACGGGACATGTTACCAGGTAAACAGTGTAAGTGAGGAGAGTGAGTTCCCATGATGGTTTAATACAAACAGGACATGTTACCAGGTGAACAGTGTAAGTGAGGAGAGTGTGTTCCCCTGATTGTATAATATACACGGGAAATGTTAGCAGGTGAACAGTATAAGTGAGGAGAATGTATTCCCCTGATGGTTTAATGTAAACGGGACATGTTACCAGGTGAACAGTAGAAGTGAGGAGAGTGTGTTCCCCTGATGGTTTAGTATACACAGGACATGTCACCAGGTGAAAAGTATAAGTCAGGAGAGTGTGTTCCTCTGATTTTTTAATACTCACGGGACATGTTACCAGGTGAGCAGTATAAGTGAGGAGAATGTGTTCCCCTGTTGGTCTAATATACACGGGACATGTTACCAGGTGAACAGTATATGTGAAGAGAGTGTGTTCCCCTGATGGTATAATATACACGGGACATGCTACCAGCTGAACAGCATAAGTGAGGGGAAGGCTTTCCGATGATGGTTTAATATACACGGGACATGTTGCCAGGTGAACAGAATGAGTGAAGAGAGTCTGTTCCCCTGATTGCTTAATATACGTGGGACATGTTACAAGGTGACGAGTATAAGTGAGGAGAGTGTTTTCCCCTCATTGTTTAATATACACGGGACATGTTAGCAGGTGAACAGTATCAGTGAGGAGAATGTGTTCCCCTGATGGGATAATATATACGGGACATGTTACCAGGTGAACAGTATAAGTGAGGAGAGTGTGTTAACCTGATGGTTTAATATACACGGGACATGTTAGCAGGTGAACAGTATCAGTGAGGAGAATGTGTTCCCCTGATGGGTTAATATATACGGGACATGTTACCAGATTAACAGTATAAGTGAGGAGAGTGTGTTCCCCTGATTGTTAAATATAAACGGGACATGTTACCAGGTGAACAGTATAAGTGAGGAGAGTGTGTTCCCCAGATGGTTTAATATACACGGGACATGTTACCAGGTGACAGTATAAGTGAAGAGAGCGTGTTCCCCTGATTGTTTAATATACACGGGACATGTTACCAGGTGAACAGTATAAGTGAGGAGAGTGTGTTCCCCTGATGGTTTAATATAAACGGGACATGTTACCAGGTGAACAGTATAAGTGAGGTGAGTGTGTTCCCCTGATGGTTTAATATACACAGGACATGTTACCAGGTGAACAGTAGAAGTGAGGAGAGTGTGTTCCCCTGATGGTTTAGTATACACAGGACATGTCACCAGGTGAAAAGTATAAGTCAGGAGAGTGTGTTCCTCTGATTTTTTAATACTCACGGGACATGTTACCAGGTGAGCAGTATAAGTGAGGAGAATGTGTTCCCCTGTTGGTCTAATATACACGGGACATGTTACCAGGTGAACAGTATATGTGAAGAGAGTGTGTTCCCCTGATGGTATAATATACACGGGACATGCTACCAGCTGAACAGCATAAGTGAGGGGAAGGCTTTCCGCTGATGGTTTAATATACACGGGACATGTTGCCAGGTGAACAGAATGAGTGAAGAGAGTCTGTTCCCCTGATTGCTTAATATACGTGGGACATGTTACAAGGTGACGAGTATAAGTGAGGAGAGTGTTTTCCCCTCATTGTTTAATATACACGGGACATGTTAGCAGGTGAACAGTATCAGTGAGGAGAATGTGTTCCCCTGATGGGTTAATATATACGGGACATGTTACCAGGTGAACAGTATAAGTGAGGAGAGTGTGTTCCCCTGATGGTTTAATATACACGGGACATGTTAGCAGGTGAACAGTATCAGTGAGGAGAATGTGTTCCCCTGATGGGTTAATATATACGGGACATGTTACCAGATTAACAGTATAAGTGAGGAGAGTGTGTTCCCCTGATTGTTAAATATAAACGGGACATGTTACCAGGTGAACAGTATAAGTGAGGAGAGTGTGTTCCCCAGATGGTTTAATATACACGGGACATGTTACCAGGTGACAGTATAAGTGAAGAGAGCGTGTTCCCCTGATTGTTTAATATACACGGGACATGTTACCAGGTGAACAGTATAAGTGAGGAGAGTGTGTTCCCCTTATTGTTTAATATACATGGGACATGTTACCAGTTGAACAGTATAAGTGAGGAGAGTGTGTTCCCCTTATTGTTTAATATACATGGGACATGTTACCAGTTGAACAGTATGCGTGAAGAGAGCGTGTTCCCCTGATTGTTTAATATACGTGGGACATGTTACCAGGTGACGAGTATAAGTGAGGAGAGTGTGTTCCCCTGATGGTTTAATATACACGGGCCATGTTACCAGGTGAAGAGTATAAGTGAGGAGAGTGTGTTCCCCTGATTGTTTAATATACACAGGACATGTTACCAGGTGAACAGTATAAGTGAGGAGAATGTATTCCCCTGATGGTTTAATATACACGGGACATGTTAGCAGGTGAACAGTATAAGTGAGGAGAATGTATTCCCCTGATTGTTTAATATACACGGGACATATTAGCAGGAAAACAGTATAAGTGAGGAGAGTGTGTTCCCCTGATGGTTTAATACACAAGGGACATGTTACCAGGTGAACATTATAAGTGAGGAGAATGTATTCCCCTGATGGTTTAATATACACGGGACATGTTACCAGGTGAACAGTAGAAGTGAGGAGAGTGTGTTCCCCTGATGGTTTAATATACACAGGACATGTTAGCAGGTGAACAGTATAAGTGAGGAGAATGTATTCCCCTGATGGTTTAATATACACGGGACATGTTACCAGGTGAGCAGTATAAGTGAGGAGAGTGTGTTCCCCTGATGGTTTAACACGCACGGAACGTGTCACCAGGTGAAGAGTAGAAGTGAGGAGAATGTGTTCCCCTGATGGTCTAATATACACGGGACATGTTACCAGGTGAACAGTATATGTGAAGAGAGTGTGTTCCCCTGATGGTATAATATACACGGGACATGTTACCAGCTGAACAGCATAAGTGAGGAGAAGGCTTTCCCCTGATGGTTTAATATACACGGGACATGTTACCAGGTGAACAGAATAAGTGAAGAGAGCCTGTTCCCCTGATTGCTTAATATACGTGGGACATGTTACAAGGTGACGAGTATAAGTGAGGAGAGTGTTTTCCCCTCATTGTTTAATATACACGGGACATGTTAGCAGGTGAACAGTATCAGTGAGGAGAATGTGTTCCCCTGATGGTTTAATATACACGGGACATGTTACCAGGTGAACAGTATAAGTGAGGAGAGTGTGTTCCCCTGATTGTTAAATATAAACGGGACATGTTAACAGGTGAGCTGTATAAGTGAGGAGAGTGTGTTCCCCTGATGGTTCAATATACACGGGACATGTTACCAGTTGTACAGGATAAGCGAGGAGAGTGTTTTCCCCTGATTGTTTAATACACACGGGACATGTTACCAGGTGACGAGTATAAGTGAGGAGAGTGTGTTCCCCTGATGGTTTAATGCACAAGGGACATGTTACCAGGTGAACAGTATAAGTGAGGAGAGTCTGTTCCCCAGATGGTTTAATATACATGGGACATGTTACCAGGTGAACAGTATAGGTGAGGAGAATGTGTTCCCCTCATGGTTTAATATACATGGGACATGTTACCAGGTGAACAGTATAAGTGAGGAGAGTGTGTTCCCCTGATTGTTTAATACACCCGGGACATGTTACCAGGTCAACAGTATAAGTGAGGAGAGTGTGTTCCCCTGATGGTTTAATACACCCGGGACATGTAACCAGGTGATCAGTATAAGTGAGGAGAGAGTGTTCCCATGATGGTTTAACAGGCAGGGGACATGTTACCAGGTGAACAGTATAAGTGAGGAGAGTGTGTTCCCCTGATTGTTTAATATACACTGGACATGTTTCCAGGTGAACAGTGTAAGTGAGGAGAGTGTGTTCCCCTGATGGTTTAATATACAAGGGACATGTTACCAGGTGAACAGTATAAGTGAAGAGAGTGTGTTCCCCTCATGGTTTAATATACATGGGACATGTTACCAGGTGAACAGTATAAGTGAGGAGAATGTGTTCCCCTGATGGTTTAATATACACGGGACATGTCACCAGGTGAACAGTATAAGTGAGGAGAGTGTGTTCCCCTCATGGTTTAATATACATGGGACATGTTACCAGGTGAACAGTATAGGTGAGGAGAATGTGTTCCCTCATGGTTTAATATACATGGGACATGTTACCAGGTGAACAGTATAAGTGAGGAGAGTGTGTTCCCCTGATTGTTTAATACACCCGGGACATGTTACCAGGTCAACAGTAGAAGTGAGGAGAGTGTGTTCCCCTGATGGTTTAATACACCCGGGACATGTAACCAGGTGATCAGTATAAGTGAGGAGAGTGTGTTCCCATGATGGTTTAACAGGCAGGGGACATGTTACCAGGTGAACAGTATAAGTGAGGAGAGTGTGTTCCCCTGATGGTTTAATATACACTGGACATGTTTCCAGGTGAACAGTGTAAGTGAGGAGAGTGTGTTCCCCTGATGGTTTAATATACAAGGGACATGTTACCAGCTGAACAGCATAAGTGAGGAGAAGGCTTTCCCCTGATGGTTTAATATACATGGGACATGTTACCAGGTGAACAGAATAAGTGAAGAGAGCCTGTTCCCCTGATTGCTTAATATACGTGGGACATGTTACAAGGTGACGAGTATAAGTGAGGAGAGTGTTTTCCCCTCATTGTTTAATATACACGGGACATGTTAGCAGGTGAACAGTATCAGTGAGGAGAATGTGTTCCCCTGATGGTTTAATATACACGGGACATGTTACCAGGTGAACAGTATAAGTGAGGAGAGTGTGTTCCCCTGATTGTTAAATATAAACGGGACATGTTAACAGGTGAGCTGTATAAGTGAGGAGAGTGTGTTCCCCTGATGGTTCAATATACACGGGACATGTTACCAGTTGAACAGGATAAGCGAGGAGAGTGTTTTCCCCTGATTGTTTAATACACACGGGACATGTTACCAGGTGACGAGTATAAGTGAGGAGAGTGTGTTCCCCTGATGGTTTAATGCACAAGGGACATGTTACCAGGTGAACAGTATAAGTGAGGAGAGTCTGTTCCCCTGATGGTTTAATATACATGGGACATGTTACCAGGTGAACTGTATAGGTGAGGAGAATGTGTTCCCCTCATGGTTTAATATACATGGGACATGTTACCAGGTGAACAGTATAAGTGAGGAGAGTGTGTTCCCCTGATTGTTTAATACACCCGGGACATGTTACCAGGTCAACAGTATAAGTGAGGAGAGTGTGTTCCCCTGATGGTTTAATACACCCGGGACATGCAACCAGGTGATCAGTATAAGTGAGGAGAGTGTGTTCCCATGATGGTTTAACAGGCAGGGGACATGTTACCAGGTGAACAGTATAAGTGAGGAGAGTGTGTTCCCCTGATTGTTTAATATACACTGGACATGTTTCCAGGTGAACAGTGTAAGTGAGGAGAGTGTGTTCCCCTGATGGTTTAATATACAAGGGACATGTTACCAGGTGAACAGTATAAGTGAAGAGAGTGTGTTCCCCTCATGGTTTAATATACATGGGACATGTTACCAGGTGAACAGTATAAGTGAGGAGAATGTGTTCCCCTGATGGTTTAATATACACGGGACATGTCACCAGGTGAACAGTATAAGTGAGGAGAGTGTGTTCCCCTCATGGTTTAATATACATGGGACATGTTACCAGGTGAACAGTATAGGTGAGGAGAATGTGTTCCCCTCATGGTTTAATATACATGGGACATGTTACCAGGTGAACAGTATAAGTGAGGAGAGTGTGTTCCCCTGATTGTTTAATACACCCGGGACATGTTACCAGGTCAACAGTATAAGTGAGGAGAGTGTGTTCCCCTGATGGTTTAATACACCCGGGACATGTAACCAGGTGATCAGTATAAGTGAGGAGAGTGTGTTCCCATGATGGTTTAACAGGCAGGGGACATGTTACCAGGTGAACAGTATAAGTGAGGAGAGTGTGTTCCCCTGATGGTTTAATATGCACTGGACATGTTTCCAGGTGAACAGTGTAAGTGAGGAGAGTGTGTTCCCCTGATGGTTTAATATACAAGGGACATGTTACCAGGTGAACAGTATAAGTGAAGAGAGTGTGTTCCCCTGACTGTTTAATACACACGGGACATGTTGCCAGGTGAAGAGTATAAGTGAAGAGAGTGTGTTCCCCTGATGGTTTAATACACACGGGACATGTTACCAGGTAAACAGTGTAAGTGAGGAGAGTGAGTTCCCCTGATGGTTTAATACAAACAGGACATGTTACCAGGTGAACAGTGTAAGTGAGGAGAGTGTGTTCCCCTGATTGTATAATATACACGGGAAATGTTAGCAGGTGAACAGTATAAGTGAGGAGAATGTATTCCCCTGATGGTTTAATATAAACGGGACATGTTACCAGGTGAACAGTATAAGTGAGGTGAGTGTGTTCCCCTGATGGTTTAATATACACAGGACATGTTACCAGGTGAACAGTATAAGTGAGGAGAGTGTGTTCCCCTGATGGTTTAGTATACACAGGACATGTCACCAGGTGAAAAGTATAAGTCAGGAGAGTGTGTTCCTCTGATTTTTTAATACTCACGGGACATGTTACCAGGTGAGCAGTATAAGTGAGGAGAATGTGTTCCCCTGTTGGTCTTATATACACGGGACATGTTACCAGGTGAACAGTATATGTGAAGAGAGTGTGTTCCCCTGATGGTATAACATACACGGGACATGCTACCAGCTGAACAGCATAAGTGAGGGGAAGGCTTTCCGCTGATGGTTTAATATACACGGGACATGTTGCCAAGTGAACAGAATGAGTGAAGAGAGTCTGTTCCCCTGATTGCTTAATATACGTGGGACATGTTACAAGGTGACGAGTATAAGTGAGGAGAGTGTTTTCCCCTCATTGTTTAATATACACGGGACATGTTAGCAGGTGAACAGTATCATTGAGGAGAATGTGTTCCCCTGATGGGTTAATATATACGGGACATGTTACCAGGTGAACAGTATAAGTGAGGAGAGTGTGTTTCCCTGATGGTTTAATATACACGGGACATGTTAGCAGGTGAACAGTATCAGTGAGGAGAATGTGTTCCCCTGATGGGTTAATATATACGGGACATGTTACCAGATTAACAGTATAAGTGAGGAGAGTGTGTTCCCCTGATTGTTAAATATAAACGGGACATGTTACCAGGTGAACAGTATAAGTGAGGAGAGTGTGTTCCCCAGATGGTTTAATATACACGGGACATGTTACCAGGTGACAGTATAAGTGAGGAGAGTGTGTTCCCCTGATTGTTTAATATACATGGGACATGTTACCAGTTGAAAAGTATAAGTGAAGAGAGCGTGTTCCCCTGATTGTTTAATATACGTGGGACATGTTACCAGGTGACGAGTATAAGTGAGGAGAGTGTGTTCCCCTGATGGTTTAATATACACGGGACATGTTACCAGGTGAACAGTATAAGTGAGGAGAGTGTGTTCCCCTGATTGTTTAATATACATGGGACATGTTACCAGTTGAACACTATAAGTGAAGAGAGCGTGTTCCCCTGATTGTTTAATATACACGGGACATGTTACCAGGTGAACAGTATAAGTGAGGAGAGTGTGTTCCCCTTATTGTTTAATATACATGGGACATGTTACCAGTTGAACAGTATAAGTGAGGAGAGTGTGTTCCCCTTATTGTTTAATATACATGGGACATGTCACCAGTTGAACAGTATAAGTGAAGAGAGCGTGTTCCCCTGATTGTTTAATATACGTGGGACATGTTACCAGGTGACGAGTATAAGTGAGGAGAGTGTGTTCCCCTGATGGTTTAATATACACGGGCCATGTTACCAGGTGAAGAGTATAAGTGAGGAGAGTGTGTTCCCCTGATTGTTTAATATACACAGGACATGTTACCAGGTGAACAGTATAAGTGAGGAGAATGTATTCCCCTGATGGTTTAATATACACGGGACATGTTAGCAGGTGAACAGTATAAGTGAGGAGAATGTATTCCCCTGATTGTTTAATATACACGGGACATATTAGCAGGAAAACAGTATAAGTGAGGAGATTGTGTTCCCCTGATGGTTTAATACACAAGGGACATGGTACCAGGTGAACAGCATAAGTGAGGAGAATGTATTCCCCTGATGGTTTAATATACACGGGACATGTTACCAGGTGAACAGTAGAAGTGAGGAGAGTGTGTTCCACTGATGGTTTTATATACACAGGACATGTTAGTAGGTGAACAGTATAAGTGAGGAGAATGTATTCCCCTGATGGTTTAATATACACGGGACATGTTACCAGGTGAGCAGGAACGTGAGGAGAGTGTGTTCCCCTGATGGTTTAACACGCACGGGACGTGTCACCAGGTGAACAGTATAAGTGAGGAGAATGTATTCCCCTGATGGTCTAATGACCCTGAGCTCCAAGCACCCATTGAAGCAGGCAGACTGTGGCGGGACAGAACCTTATTGACCGGGGGCTGCCCGGTTTGAGGCGGGCGGTAGCTGTCCAGTGAGGTGCAATGACCTCTCCCACCGACAAAGGCAACCCGTGGCGCCCAGTTTCTACGCCAATTTATCTGGACTTATAACCCGTAACTGCTGCCTTCCGTGTTGTTTCAGTCGCTGTGAGGCAACTATGGAGTGACCTCTCCATGGCGCATGCCTGGGCAAATTTATGGAGGTTGAGAGTTGCCCAGTCGTCAAAACCCCCCTCTCGGCCTTTCTGGTGGGGTCCAAAGGAGTGCAGGACACGACGTTTGGCACCAGTATGGCTGCAGGAACTGCCGGAAACATGCCAAAGGTGACACATGACCGCCTACGGGGTTCCGCTCCGGATTTTCTGTTAGGGTTTACTCCCTTAGCCTTGGTCTCTCCCGAGACGCCCACAAGGCAGTGGGGTTGTTGGGGCCCCTACACAGGTGTAGGATGGTGCCGGTGGGAGGAGGGGATGCAAGGGGGAGGGGTAGAGGGAGGGGGTGGGGGGGGTGCAGGGGAAGGGGGTGCGGGGTGAAGATGGTGCGGGGGGGCGGGCTGGGACGGGGTTGTGAGGGGGTGAGCTGAGAGGGTGGAGCAGGGAAGGGGACGGGGGTGGGGGGGGTGGAAGGGGGGTAAAGGGGGGGGAGGGGGGTGGAATCTGGTGCAGGTAATAAGCCATTTCCTCAGTGCCCACCATCGACGTCCGGAAAGCTCATCTACGTCCTTCGGGAGGTGAAGCATCATTTGGCAGACTTAGAGGTGATTACATTTGCTAAGGGTTTTTTTTTGCAGTGGTTTAAATAAAGGCATGCAGCATTGCCGACAGTGCGCTGCAGATGCTCTCCGAGCCATCTCCCGCGGGCGCTTTGAAGTTGCGGCCGGGGGGGCCGCTCGTGGATGTTTTGGGTGTTCGGGGCACCTTTTCACAGGACTTCTCTCGGGTCCCGCAGCTCCTTCTTCACCTCAATGGACTTACCGCATGCCGTGGCTGCAGACACTCTGGACTGTGAAGACAGCAGGATCGGAGATTAAAGTATCGGCAGCTGTTCTCGTCAGTTTCATCCGGATCAATTTCATTGAGAAAACAAAGAGCAGGTGTGGCTGGGGGAGGGCAGTGGGCCCAGGTAACATACACTAAACTAACTGTTAACTTTTCGATCGGGCTAAAATGAACTGATTTAAAGAGCCAGGGGAATTTAAACAGTTTAAGAGGGCAGATTGGGGGAGAAAACGTTAGGGATGGGAGCAGATGGCCATGGATAGAGTTGAACAGCAAGGGAGCTTCCTAGGGAGCTTCCAGCCCAGGAGCCATCTTGAAAGCCCGAAAGGTGGACTGATACACCGCACCAAACAACATGAAAAAAGGAAATAAGGTACCAGCCCTTCGCTTTGCAAGCTGGAACGTCAGAACTATGTGTCCTGGCCTGTCGGAAGACCTTACACAAATCAACGATTCTCGGAAGACCGCCATCATTAACAACGAGCTCAGTAGACTCAATGTGGACATTGCAGCACTTCAGGAGACACGCCTCCCCGCGAGTGGCTCTCTAGCAGAGCAAGACTACACCTTCTTCTGGCAGGGCAGGGATCCGGAAGAACCAAGACAGCATGGAGTGGGCTTCGCCATCAGAAACACCTTGCTCAGCATGATAGAGCCTCCCTCAAATGGCTCGGAACGCATACTGTCCATCCGACTGCTCACCACCTCTGGTCCAGTACACCTACTCAGCATCTATGCTCCAACACTCTGTTCCGCACCTGAAGCTAAAGACCAGTTCTATGAACAACTCCATAACATCATTAGCAGCATCCCCAACACCGAACACCTATTCCTGCTGGGGGACTTTAATGCCAGGGTTGGGGCCGACCATGACTCATGGCCCTCCTGCCTTGGGCGCTATGGCGTTGGAAGGATGAATGAGAACGGGCAGAGACTGCTTGAGTTGTGTACCTATCATAACCTCTGCATCACCAACTCGTTCTTTCACACTAAACCCTGTCACCAGGTTTCATGGAGGCACCCAAGATCACGTCGTTGGCACCAGCTAGACCTCATTGTCACAAGGCGAGCCGCCTTAAACAGTGTTCAAATCACACGCAGCTTCCACAGTGCGGACTGCGACACCGACCACTCCCTGGTGTGCAGCAAGGTTAGACTCAGACCAAAGAAGTTGCATCATTCCAAGCAGAAGGGCCACCCGCGCATCAACATGAGCAGAATTTCTCACCCACAGCTGTTACAAAAATTTCTAAATTCACTTGTAACAGCCCTTCAAAACACTCCCACAGGGGATGCTGAGACCAAGTGGGCCCACATCAGAGACGCCATCTATGAGTCAGCTTTGACCACCTACGGCAAAAGTGCGAAGAGAAATGCAGACTGGTTTCAATCTCATAATGAAGAGCTGGAACCTGTCATAGCCGCTAAGCGCATTGCACTTTTGAACTACAAGAAAGCCCCCAGCGATTTAACATCCGCAGCACTTAAAGCAGCCAGAAGTACTGCACAAAGAACAGCTAGGCGTTGCGCAAACGACTACTGGCAACACCTATGCAGCCATATTCAGCTGGCCTCAGACACCGGAAACATCAGAGGAATGTATGATGGCATGAAGAGAGCTCTTGGGCCAACCATCAAGAAGATCACCCCCCTCAAATCTAAATCGGGGGACATAATCACTGACCAACGCAAACAGATGGACCGCTGGGTTGAGCACTACCTAGAACTGTACTCCAGGGAGAATGCTGTCACTGAGACTGCCCTCAATGCAGCCCAGCCTCTACCAGTCATGGATGAGCTGGACATACAGCCAACCAAATCGGAACTCAGTGATGCCATTGATTCCCTAGCCAGCGGAAAAGCCCCTGGGAAGGACAGCATTACCCCTGAAATAATCAAGAGTGCCAAGCCTGCTATACTCTCAGCACTACATGAACTGCTATGCCTGTGCTGGGACGAGGGAGCAGTACCCCAGGACATGCGCGATGCCAACATCATCACCCTCTATAAAAACAAAGGTGACCGCGGTGACTGCAACAACTACCGTGGAATCTCCCTGCTCAGCATAGTGGGGAAAGTCTTTGCTCGAGTCGCTCTGAACAGGCTCCAGAAGCTGGCCGAGCGCGTCTACCCTGAGGCACAGTGTGGCTTTCGTGCAGAGAGATCGACTATTGACATGCTGTTCTCCCTTCGTCAGATACAGGAGAAATGCCGTGAACAACAGATGCCCCTCTACATTGCTTTCATTGATCTCACCAAAGCCTTTGACCTCGTCAGCAGACGTGGTCTCTTCAGACTACTAGAAAAGATCGGATGTCCACCAAAGCTACTAAGTATCATCACCTCATTCCATGACAATATGAAAGGCACAATTCAACATGGTGGCTCCTCATCAGAGCCCTTTCCTATCCTGAGTGGTGTGAAACAGGGCTGTGTTCTCGCACCCACACTTTTTGGGATTTTCTTCTCCCTGCTGCTTTCACATGCGTTCAAATCCTCTGAAGAAGGAATTTTCCTCCACACAAGATCAGGGGGCAGGTTGTTCAACCTTGCCCGTCTAAGAGCGAAGTCCAAAGTACGGAAAGTCCTCATCAGAGAACTCCTCTTTGCTGACGATGCTGCTTTAACATCTCACACTGAAGAATGCCTGCAGAGTCTCATCGACAGGTTTGCGTCTGCCTGCAATGAATTTGGCCTAACCATCAGCCTCAAGAAAACGAACATCATGGGGCAGGATGTCAGAAATGCTCCATCCATCAATATTGGCGACCACGCTCTGGAAGTGGTTCAAGAGTTCACCTACCTAGGCTCAACTATCACCAGTAACCTGTCTCTAGATGCAGAAATCAACAAGCGCATGGGTAAGGCTTCCACTGCTATGTTCAGACTGGCCAAGAGAGTGTGGGAAAATGGCGCACTGACACGGAACACAAAAGTCCGAGTGTATCAGGCCTGTGTCCTCAGTACCTTGCTCTACGGCAGCGAGGCCTGGACAACGTATGCCAGCCAAGAGCGACGTCTCAATTCATTCCATCTTCGCTGCCTTCGGAGAATACTTGGCATCAGGTGGCAGGACTATATCTCCAACACAGAAGTCCTTGAAGCGGCCAACATCCCCAGCTTATACACACTACTGAGTCAGCGGCGCTTGAGATGGCTTGGCCATGTGAGCCGCATGGAAGATGGCAGGATCCCCAAAGACACATTGTACAGCGAGCTCGCCACTGGTATCAGACCCACCGGCCGTCCATGTCTCCGTTATAAAGACGTCTGCAAACGCGACATGAAATCGTGTGACATTGATCACAAGTCGTGGGAGTCAGTTGCCAGCATTCGCCAGAGCTGGCGGGCAGCCATAAAGACAGGGCTAAATTGTGGCGAGTCGAAGAGACTTAGTAGTTGGCAGGAAAAAAGACAGAGGCGCAAGGGGAGAGCCAACTGTGCAACAGCCTCAACAAACAAATTTCTCTGCAGCACCTGTGGAAGAGCCTGTCACTCCAGAATTGGCCTTTATAGCCACTCCAGGCGCTGCTTCACAAACCACTGACCACCTCCAGGCGCGTATCCATTGTCTCTCGAGATACGGAGGCCCAAAAGAAAGAAAAAAGAAAAAAGAAGATGGTCTAATATACACGGGACATGTTACCAGGTGAACAGTATATGTGAAGAGAGTGTGTTCCCCTGATGGTATAATATACACGGGACATGTTACCAGCTGAACAGCATAAGTGAGGAGAAGGCTTTCCCCTGATGGTTTAATATACATGGGACATGTTACCAGGTGAACAGAATAAGTGAAGAGAGCCTGTTCCCCTGATTGCTTAATATACGTGGGACATGTTACAAGGTGACGAGTATAAGTGAGGAGAGTGTTTTCCCCTCATTGTTTAATAAACACGGGACATGTTAGCAGGTGAACAGTATCAGTGAGGAGAATCTGTTCCCCTGATGGTTTAATATACACGGGACATGTTACCAGGTGAACAGTATAAGTGAGGAGAGTGTGTTCCCCTGATTGTTAAATATAAACGGGACATGTTAACAGGTGAGCTGTATAAGTGAGGAGAGTGTGTTCCCCTGATGGTTCAATATACACGGGACATGTTACCAGGTGAACAGGAGAAGTGAGGGGAGTGTGTTCCCCTGATGGTTTAATATAAACAGGACATGTAAGCAGGTGAACAGTATAAGTGAGGAGAGTGTGTTCCCCTGATTGTTTAATATACACGGGACATGTTACCAGGTGAACAGTGTAAGTGAGGAGAGTGTGTTCCCCTGATTGTTTAATATACACGGGACATGTTATCAGCTGAACAGTATAAGTGAGGAGAGGGCTTTGCCCTGATGGTTTAATATACAAGGGACATGTTCCCAGGTGAACAGTATAAGTGAGGAGAATGTGTTCCCCTGATTGTTTAATACACACTGGACATGTTACCAGATGAACAGTATAAGTGAGGAGAGTGTGTTCCCCTAATGGTTGAATATACACGGGACATGTTACCAGGTGAACAGTATAAGTGAGGAGAATGTGTTCCCCTGATTGTTTAATACACACTGGACATGTTACCAGATGAACAGTATAAGTGAGGAGAGTGTGTTCCCCTAATGGTTGAATATACACGGGACATGTTACCAGGTGAACAGTATAAGTGAGGAGAATGTATTCCCCTGATGGTTCAATATACACGGGACATGTTACCAGGTGAACAGTATAAGTGAGGAGCGTGTGTTCCCCTGATGGTTTAATATACACGGGACATGTTACCAGGTGAACAGTATAAGTGAGGAGAGTGTGTTCCCCTGATCGGTTAATATACACGGGACATGTCACCAGGTGAACAGTATAAGTGAGGAGAGTGTGTTCCCCTGATTGGTTAATATACACGGGGCATGTCACCAGGTGAACAGTATAAGTGAGGAGAGTGTGTTCCCCTGGTTGTTTAATGCACACGGGACATGTTACCAGTTGATCAGTATAAGTGAGGAGAGTGTGTTCCCCTGATGGTTTAATACTCACGGGACATGTTACCAGGTGAACAGTATAAGTGAGGAGAGTGTGTTCCCCTGATTGGTTAATATACACGGGACATGTTACCAGATGAACAGTATAAGTGAGGAGAGTGTGTTCCCCTGATTGTTTAATATAAACGGGACATGTTACCAGTTGAACAGTATAAGTGAGGAGAGTGTGTTCCCCTGATGGTTTAATACACACGGGACATGTTACCAGTTGATCAGTATAAGTGAGGAGAGTGTGTTCCCCTGATGGTTTAATATAAACGGGACATGTTACCAGTTGAACAGTATAAGTGAGGAGAGTGTGTTCCCCTGTATGTTTAATACACACGGGACATGTTACCAGGTGAAAAGTATAAGTGAGGAGAATTTGTTCCCCTGATGGTTTAATATAAACGGGACATGTTACCAGTTCAACAGTATAAGTGAGGAGAGTGTGTTCCCCTGATGGTTTAATATAAACGGGACATGTTACCAGTTGAACAGTATAAGTGGGGTGAGTGTGTTCCCCTGATGGCTCAATACACACGGGACATGTTACCAGGTGAAAAGTATAAGTGAGGAGAATGTGTTCCCCTGATGGTTTAATACACACGGGACATGTTACCAGTGAACAGTATAAGTGAGGAGAGTGTGTTCCCCAGATGATTTAACATAAACGGACTTGTCACCAGGTGAACAGTATATGTGAGGAGAGTGTGTTCCCCTGATGGTTTAATACACACTAGACATGTTACCAGGTGAACAGTAGAAGTGAGGAGAGTGTGTTCCCCTGATGGCTTAATATACACGGGACATGTCACCAGGTGAACAGTATAAGTCAGGAGAGTGTGTTCCCCTGATGGTTTAATACACACGTGACATGTTACCAGGTGAACAGTATAAGTGAGGATAGTGTGTTACCCTGATGGTTAAATATTCACGGGACATGTTACCAGGTGAACAGTATAAGTGAGGAGATTGTGTTCCCCTGATTGTTTAATTCTGACGGGACATGTTACCAGGTGAACGGTATAAGCGAGGAGAGTGTGTTCCCCTGATGGTTTAATATACACGGGACATGTTACCAGGTGAACAGTATAAGTGAGGAGAGTGTGTTCCCCTGATTGTTTAATGCACATTGAACATGTTACCAGGTGAACAGTATAAGTGAGGAGAGTGTGTTCCCCTGATTGTTTAATGCACACGGGACATGTTACCAGGTGAACTGTATAAGTGAGGAGAGTGTGTTCCCCTGATTGTTTAATGCACATGGCACATGTTACCAGGTGAACAGTATAAGTGAGGAGAGTGTGTTCCCCTGATTGTTTAATACACACGGGACATGTTACCAGGTGAACAGTATAAGTGAGGTGAGTGTGTTCCCATGATGGTTTAATATACACGGGACATGTCACCAGGTCAACAGGAGAAGTGAGGAGAGAGTGTTCCCCTGATGGTTTAATACACACGGGACATGTTACCAGGTGAACAGTATAAGTGAGGAGAGTGTGTTCCCCTGATTGTTTAATACGCACAGGACATGTTACCAGGTGAACAGTATAACTGAGGAGAATTTGTTTCCCTGCTTGTTTAATATACACGGGACATGTTACCAGGTGAACAGTGTAAGTGAGGAGAGCGTGTTCCCCTGATGGTTTAATATACATGGGACATATTACCTGATAAACAGTATAAGTGAGGAGAGTGTGTTCCCCTGATGGTTTAATGCACACGGGACATGTGACCAGGTGAACAGTATAAGTGAGGAGGGTGTTTTCCCCTGATTGTTTAATAGACACGGTACATGTTACCAGGTGAACAGTATAAGTGAGGAGATTGTGTTCCCCTGATTGTTTAATACACACGGGACATGTTACCAGATGGACAGTATAAGTGAGGAGAGAGTGTTCCCCTGATGGTTTTATATACACAGGACATGTTACCAGGTGAACAGAATAAGTGAGGAGACTGCGTTCCCCTGATGGTTTAATATACACGGGACATGTTACCAGGTGAACAGTATAAGTGAGGAGAGTGTGTTCCCCTGATTCTTTAATACACACAGGACATGTCACCAGGTGAACAGTATAAGTGAGGAGAGTGTGTTCCCCTGATTGTTTAATATACACGGGACATGTTACCAGGTGAACAGTGTAAGTGAGGAGAGTGTGTTCCCCTGATTGTTTAATATACACGGGACATTTTACCAGATAAACAGTATAAGTGAGGAGAGTGTGTTCCCCTGATGGTTTAATACAAACGGGACATGTGACCAGATGAACAGTATAAGTGAGGAGAGTGTGTTCCCCTGATTGTTTAATACACACGGTACATGCTACCAGGTGAACAGTATAAGTGAGGAGAGTGTGTTCCCCTGATTGTTTAATGCTCATTGGACATGTTACCAGGTGAACAGTATAAGTGAGGAGAGCGTGTTCCCCTGAGGGTTTAATATACATTGGACTTGTTACCAGGTGATTTCTATAAGTGAGGAGAGTGTATTCCCCTGATGGTTTAATATAAACGGGACATGTCATCAGGTGAACAGTATAAGTGAGGTGATTGTATTCCCCTGATTGTTTAATACACATGGGACATGTCACCAGGTCTGCATTATAAGTGAGGAGAGTGTGTTCCCCTGATGGTTTAATACACACGGGACATGTTACCAGGTGAACAGTATAAGTGAGGAGAGTGTGTTCCCCTGATGGTTTAATAGACACGGGACATGTTACCAGGTGAACAGTATAAGTGAGGAGAGTGTGTTCCCCTGATGGTTTAATACACACAGGACATGTTACCAGGTGAACAGTATAACTGAGGAGAGTTTGTTTCCCTGATTGTTTAATATACACGGGACATGTTACCAGGTGAACAGTGTAAGTGAGGAGAGTGTGTTCCCCTGATGGTTTAATATACATCGGACATGTTACCAGATAAACAGTATAAGTGAGGAGAGTGTGTTCCCCTGATGGTTTAATGCACACGGGACATGTGACCAGATGAACAGTATAAGTGAGGAGAGTGTGTTATTCTAATGGTTGAATATACACGGGACATGTTACCAGGTGAACAGTATAAGTGAGGAGAGTGTGTTCCCCTGATTGTTTCATACACACGGGACATGTTACCAGGTGAACAGTATAAGTGAGGAGAGTGTGTTCCCCTGATTGTTTAATGCACATTGGACATGTTACCAGGTGAACAGTATAAGTGAGGAGAGTGTGTTCCCCTGATTGTTTAATAGACACGGGACATGTTACCAGGTGAACAGAAGAAGTGAGGAGCGTGTGTTCCCCTGATTGTTTAATACACACGGGACATGTTACCAGGTGAACAGTATAAGTGAGGAGAGTGTGTTCCCCTGATTGTTTAATACACACGGGACATGTTACCAGGTGAACAGTATAAGTGAGGGGAGTGTGTTCCCCGATTGTTTAATACACACGGGACATGTTACCAGGTGAACAGTATAAGTGAGGAGAGTGTGTTCCCCTGATTGTTTAATATACGCGGACATGTTTCCAGGTGAACAGTGTAAGTGAGGAGAATGTGTTCCCCTGATGGTTTAATATACATGGGACACGTTACCAGATAAACAGTATAAGTGAGGAGAGTGTGTTCCCCTGATGGTTTAATGCACACGGGACATGTGACCAGATGAACAGTATAAGTGAGGAGAGTGTGTTCCCCTGATTGTTTAATACACACGGGACATGTTACCAGGTGAACAGTATAAGTGAGGAGAGTGTGTTCCCCTGATTGTTCAATGCACTTTGGACATGTTACCAGGTGACAAGTATAAGTGAGGAGAGTGTGTTCCCCTGATGGTTTAATATACACAGGACATGTTACCGGTGAAATGTCTAAGTGAGGAGAGTATGTTCCCCTGATTGTTTAATGCACACGGGACATGTTACCAGGTGAACAGTATAAGTGAGGAGAGTGTGTTCCACTGATTGTTTAATATGCACAGGACATGTTACCAGGTGAACAGTATAACTGAGGAGAGTTTGTTTCCCTGATTGTTTAATATACACGGGACATGTTACCAGGTGAACAGTGTAAGTGAGGAGAGTGTGTTCCCCTGATGGTTTAATATACATGGGACATGTTACCAGATAAACAGTATAAGTGAGGAGAGTGTGTTCCCCTGATGGTTTAATGCACACGGGACATGTTACCAGGTGAACCGTATAAGTGAGGTGAGTGTGTTCCCCTGATGTTTTAATACACACGGGACATGTTACCAGGTGAACAGTATAAGTGAGGAGAGTGTGTTCCCCTGATTGTTTAATGCACATTGGACATGTTACCAGGTGAACAGTATAAGTGAGGAGAGTGTGTTCCCCTGATGGTTTAATGCACACGGGACATGTTACCAGGTGAACAGTATAAGTGAGGAGAGTGTGTTCCCCTGATGATTTAATGTAAACGGGACATGTCACCAGGTGAACACTATAAGTGAGGTGAGTGTGTTCCCATGATGGTTTAATATACATGGGACATTTCACCAGGTCTACATAATAAGTGATGAGACTGTGTTCCCCTGATGGTTTAATACACACGGGACATGTTACCAGGTGAACAGTATAAGTGAGGAGAGAGTGTTCCCCTGATTGTTTAATAGACACAGGACATGTTACCAGGTGAACAGTATAAGTGAGGAGAGTGTGTTATTCTAATGGTTGAATATACACGGGACATGTTACCAGGTGAACAGTATAAGTGAGGAGAGTGTGTTCCCCTGATTGTTTAATACACACGGGACATGTTACCAGGTGAACAGTATAAGTGAGGAGAGTGTGTTCCCCTGATTGTTTAATGCACATTGGACATGTTACCAGGTGAACAGTATAAGTGAGGAGAGTGTGTTCCCCTGATTGTTTAATAGACACGGGACATGTTACCAGGTGAACAGTATAAGTGAGCAGAGTGTGGTCCCCTGATTGTTTAATGCACATTGGACATGTTACCAGGTGAACAGTATAAGTGAGGAGAGTGTGTTATTCTGATGGTTGAATATACACGGGACATGTTACCAGGTGAACAGTATATGTGAGGAGAGTGTGTTCCACTGATTGTTTAATACACATGGGACATGTTACCAGGTGAACAGTATAAGTGAGGAGAGTGTGTTCCCCTGATTGTTTAATGCACATTGGACATGTTACCAGGTGAACAGTATAAGTGAGGAGAGTGTGTTCCCCTGATTGTTTAATAGACACGGGACATGTTACCAGGTGAACAGTATAAGTGAGGAGATTGTGTTCCCCTGATTGTTTAATACACACGGGACATGTTACCAGGTGAACAGTATAAGTGAGGAGAGTGTGTTCCCCTGATTGTTTAATACACACGGGACATTTTACCAGGTGAACAGTATAAGTGAGGAGAGTGTGTTCCCCTGATTGTTTAATACACACGGGACATGTTACCAGGTGAACAGTATAAGTGAGGAGAGTGTGTTCCCCTGATTGTTTAATACACGCGGGACATGTTTCCAGGTGAACAGTGTAAGTGAGGAGAATCTGTTCCCCTGATTGCTAAATACACACGGGACATGTCACCAGCTGAACAGCATAAGTGAGGAGAATGTGTTCCCCTGATTGTTTAATGTACACGGGACATGTTACCAGGTCAACAGTATAAGTGAGGAGAGTATGTTCCCCTGATTGTTTAATGTACACGGGACATGTTACCAGGTGAACAGTATAAGTGAGAAGAGTGTGTTCCACTGATTGTTTAATAGACACAGGACATGTTACCAGGTGAACAGTATAAGTGAGGAGAGTGTGTTCCCCTGACTTTTTAATACACACGGGACATGTCACCAGGTGAACAGTATAAGTGAGGAGACTGAGTACCCCTCATGGTTTAATATGCACAGGACATGTTACCAGGTGAACTCTATAAGTGAGGCTAGTGTGTTCCCCTGATGGTTTAATGCACACGGGACATGTGACCAGATGAACAGTATAAGTGAGGAGAGTGTTTTCCCCTGATTGTTTAATAGACACGGTACATGCTACCAGGTGAACAGTATAAGTGAGGAGAGTGTGTTCCCCTGATTGTTTAATACACACGGGACATGTTACCAGGAGAACAGTATAAGTGAGGAGAGTGTGTTCCCCAGATTGTTTAATACACACAGGCCATGTTACCAGGTGAACAGAATAAGTGAGGAGACTGCGTTCCCCTGATGGTTTAATATACACGGGACATGTTACCAGGTGAACAGTATAAGTGAGGAGAGTGTGTTCCCCTGATTCTTTAATACACACAGGACATGTCACCAGGTAAACAGCATAAGTGAGGAGAGTGTGTTCCCCTGATTGTTTAATATACACGGGACATGTTACCAGGTGAACAGTGTAAGTGAGGAGATTGTGTTCCCCTGATTGTTTAATATACACGGGACATGTTACCAGATAAACAGTACAAGTGAGGAGAGTGTGTTCCCCTGATGGTTTAATACAAACGGGACATGTGACCAGATGAACAGTATAAGTGAGGAGAGTGTGTTCCCCTGATTGTTTAATATACAAGGGACATGTTACCAAGTGAACAGTATAAGTGAGGAGAGTGTGTTCCCCTGATTGTTTAATGCACATTGGACATGTTACCAGGTGAGCAGTATAAGTGAGGAGAGTGTGTTCCCCTGATTGTTTAATACACACGGGACATGTTACCAGGTGATTTCTATAAGTGAGGAGAGTGTATTCCCCTGATGGTTTAATATACACGGGACATGTCACCAGTTGAACAGTATAAGTGAGGAGAGTGTGTTCCCCTGATGGTTTAATACACACGGGACATGTCACCAGTTGAACAGTATAAGTGAGGAGAGGTGTGTTCCCCTGTATGTTTAATACACACGGGACATGTTACCAGGTGAAAAGTATAAGTGAGGAGAGTGTGTTCCCCTGATGGTTTAATATAAACGGGACATGTTACCAGTTGATCAGTATAAGTGAGGAGAGTGTGTTCCCCTGATGGTTTAATACTCACGGGACATGTTACCAGGTGAACAGTATAAGTGAGGAGAGTGTGTTCCCCTGATTGGTTAATATACACGGGACATGTTACCAGATGAACAGTATAAGTGAGGAGAGTGTGTTCCCCTGATTGTTTAATATAAACGGGACATGTTACCAGTTGAACAGTATAAGTGAGGAGAGTGTGTTCCCCTGATGGTTTAATACACACGGGACATGTTACCAGTTGATCAGTATAAGTGAGGAGAGTGTGTTCCCCTGATGGTTTAATATAAACGGGACATGTTACCAGTTGAACAGTATAAGTGAGGAGAGTGTGTTCCCCTGTATGTTTAATACACACGGGACATGTTACCAGGTGAAAAGTATAAGTGAGGAGAATTTGTTCCCCTGATGGTTTAATATAAACGGGACATGTTACCAGTTCAACAGTATAAGTGAGGAGAGTGTGTTCCCCTGATGGTTTAATATAAACGGGACATGTTACCAGTTGAACAGTATAATTGGGGTGAGTGTGTTCCCCTGATGGCTCAATACACACGGGACATGTTACCAGGTGAAAAGTATAAGTGAGGAGAATGTGTTCCCCTGATGGTTTAATACACACGGGACATGTTACCAGTGAACAGTATAAGTGAGGAGAGTGTGTTCCCCAGATGATTTAACATAAACGGACTTGTCACCAGGTGAACAGTATATGTGAGGAGAGTGTGTTCCCCTGATGGTTTAATACACACTAGACATGTTACCAGGTGAACAGTAGAAGTGAGGAGAGTGTGTTCCCCTGATGGCTTAATATACACGGGACATGTCACCAGGTGAACAGTATAAGTCAGGAGAGTGTGTTCCCCTGATGGTTTAATACACACGTGACATGTTACCAGGTGAACAGTATAAGTGAGGATAGTGTGTTACCCTGATGGTTAAATATTCACGGGACATGTTACCAGGTGAACAGTATAAGTGAGGAGATTGTGTTCCCCTGATTGTTTAATTCTGACGGGACATGTTACCAGGTGAACGGTATAAGCGAGGAGAGTGTGTTCCCCTGATGGTTTAATACACACGGGACATGTTACCAGGTGAACAGTATAAGTGAGGAGAGTGTGTTCCCCTGATGGTTTAATATACACAGGACATGTAAGCAGGTGAACAGTATAAGTGAGGAGAGTGTGTTCCCCTGATCATTTAATACACACGGGACATGTTACCAGGTGAACAGTATAAGTGAGGAGAGTGTGTTCCCCTGATGGTTTAATATACACAGGACATCTAAGCAGGTGAACAGTATAAGTGAGGAGAGTGTGTCCCCTGATGGATTAACATACACGGGACATGTTACCAGGTGAACAGTATAAGTGAGGAGAGTGTGTTCCCCTTATTGTTTAATGCACACGGGACATGTTACCAGGTGAACAGGTTAAGCGAGGAGAGGGTGTTCCCCTGATGGTTTAATAAACACGGGACATGTTACCAGGTGAACTTTATAAGTGAGGAGAGTGTGTTCCCCTGATTGTTTAATACACATGGGACATGTGACCAAGTGAACAGTATAAGTGAGGAGAGTGTGTTCCCCAGATTGTTTAATACACACAGGCCATGTTACCAGGTGAACAGTATAAGTGAGGAGACTGCGTTCCCCTGATGGTTTAATATACACGGGACATGTCATAAGGTGAGCTCTATAAGTGAGGAGAGTGTGTTCCCCAGATTGTTTAATACACACAGGCCATGTTACCAGGTGAACAGTATAAGTGAGGAGACAGCGTTCCCCTGATGGTTTAATATACGTGGGACATGTCACCAGGTGAACAGCATAAGTGAGGAGAGTGTGTTCCCCTGATTGTTTAATATACACGGGACATGTTACCAGGTGAACAGTGTAAGTGAGGAGAGTGTCTTCCCCTGAAGGTTTAATATACATGGGACATGTTACCAGATAAACAGTATAAGTGAGGAGAGTGTGTTCCCCTGATGGTTTAATACAAACGGGACATGTGACCAGATGAACAGTATAAGTGAGGAGAGTGTGTTCCCCTGATTGTTTAATGCACATTGGACATCTTACCAGGTGAACAGTACAAGTGAGGAGAGCGTGTTCCCCTGAGGGTTTAATATAAACGGGACATGTTAGCAGGTGAACAGTATAATTGAGGAGAGTGAGTTCCCCTGATGATTTAATATAAACGGGACATGTCACCAGGTGAACAGTATAAGTGAGGAGAGTGTGTTCCCCTGATGGTTTAATACACACGGGACATGTCACCAGTTGAACAGTATAAGTGAGGAGAGGTGTGTTCCCCTGTATGTTTAATACACACGGGACATGTTACCAGGTGAAAAGTATAAGTGAGGAGAGTGTGTTCCCCTGATGGTTTAATATAAACGGGACATGTTACCAGGTGAACAGTATAAGTGAGGAGAGTGAGTTCCCCTGATGATTTAATATAAACGGGACATGTCACCAGGTGAACAGTATAAGTGAGGAGAGTGTGTTCCCCTGATGGTTTAATACACACGGGACATGTTACCAGGTGAACAGTATAAGTGAGGAGAGTGTGTTCCCCTGATTGTTTAATAGACACGGGACATGTTACCAGGTGAACAGTATAAGTGAGGAGAGTGTGTTCCCTGATTGTTTAATACGCACAGGACATGTTACCAGGTGAACAGTATAAGTGAGGAGAGTGTGTTCCCCTGATTGTTTAATACGCACAGGACATGTTCCCAGGTGAACAGTATAACTGAGGAGAGTTTGTTTCCCTGATTGTTTAATATACACGGGACATGTTACCAGGTGAACAGTATAAGTGAGGAGAGTGTGTTCCCCTGATTGTTTAGTACACACGGGACATGTTACCAGGTGAACAGTATAAGTGAGGAGAGTGTGTTCCCCTGATTGTTTAATGCACATTGAACATGTTACCAGGTGAACAGTATAAGTGAGGAGAGTGTGTTCCCCTGATTGTTTAATGCACACGGGACATGTTACCAGGTGAACTGTATAAGTGAGGAGAGTGTGTTCCCCTGATTGTTTAATATACACGGGACATGTCACCAGGTCAACAGGAGAAGTGAGGAGAGAGTGTTCCCCTGATGGTTTAATACACACGGGACATGTTACCAGGTGAACAGTATAAGTGAGGAGAGTGTGTTCCCCTGATTGTTTAATACGCACAGGACATGTTACCAGGTGAACAGTATAACTGAGGAGAATTTGTTTCCCTGCTTGTTTAATATACACGGGACATGTTACCAGGTGAACAGTGTAAGTGAGGAGAGCGTGTTCCCCTGATGGTTTAATATACATGGGACATATTACCTGATAAACAGTATAAGTGAGGAGAGTGTGTTCCCCTGATGGTTTAATGCACACGGGACATGTGACCAGGTGAACAGTATAAGTGAGGAGGGTGTTTTCCCCTGATTGTTTAATAGACACGGTACATGTTACCAGGTGAACAGTATAAGTGAGGAGATTGTGTTCCCCTGATTGTTTAATACACACGGGACATGTTACCAGATGGACAGTATAAGTGAGGAGAGAGTGTTCCCCTGATGGTTTTATATACACAGGACATGTTACCAGGTGAACAGAATAAGTGAGGAGACTGCGTTCCCCTGATGGTTTAATATACACGGGACATGTTACCAGGTGAACAGTATAAGTGAGGAGAGTGTGTTCCCCTGATTCTTTAATACACACAGGACATGTCACCAGGTGAACAGTATAAGTGAGGAGAGTGTGTTCCCCTGATTGTTTAATATACACGGGACATGTTACCAGGTGAACAGTGTAAGTGAGGAGAGTGTGTTCCCCTGATTGTTTAATATACACGGGACATTTTACCAGATAAACAGTATAAGTGAGGAGAGTGTGTTCCCCTGATGGTTTAATACAAACGGGACATGTGACCAGATGAACAGTATAAGTGAGGAGAGTGTGTTCCCCTGATTGTTTAATACACACGGTACATGCTACCAGGTGAACAGTATAAGTGAGGAGAGTGTGTTCCCCTGATTGTTTAATGCTCATTGGACATGTTACCAGGTGAACAGTATAAGTGAGGAGAGCGTGTTCCCCTGAGGGTTTAATATACATTGGACTTGTTACCAGGTGATTTCTATAAGTGAGGAGAGTGTATTCCCCTGATGGTTTAATATAAACGGGACATGTCATCAGGTGAACAGTATAAGTGAGGTGATTGTATTCCCCTGATTGTTTAATACACATGGGACATGTCACCAGGTCTGCATTATAAGTGAGGAGAGTGTGTTCCCCTGATGGTTTAATACACACGGGACATGTTACCAGGTGAACAGTATAAGTGAGGAGAGTGTGTTCCCCTGATGGTTTAATAGACACGGGACATGTTACCAGGTGAACAGTATAAGTGAGGAGAGTGTGTTCCCCTGATGGTTTAATACACACAGGACATGTTACCAGGTGAACAGTATAACTGAGGAGAGTTTGTTTCCCTGATTGTTTAATATACACGGGACATGTTACCAGGTGAACAGTGTAAGTGAGGAGAGTGTGTTCCCCTGATGGTTTAATATACATCGGACATGTTACCAGATAAACAGTATAAGTGAGGAGAGTGTGTTCCCCTGATGGTTTAATGCACACGGGACATGTGACCAGATGAACAGTATAAGTGAGGAGAGTGTGTTATTCTAATGGTTGAATATACACGGGACATGTTACCAGGTGAACAGTATAAGTGAGGAGAGTGTGTTCCCCTGATTGTTTCATACACACGGGACATGTTACCAGGTGAACAGTATAAGAGAGGAGAGTGTGTTCCCCTGATTGTTTAATGCACATTGGACATGTTACCAGGTGAACAGTATAAGTGAGGAGAGTGTGTTCCCCTGATTGTTTAATAGACACGGGACATGTTACCAGGTGAACAGAAGAAGTGAGGAGCGTGTGTTCCCCTGATTGTTTAATACACACGGGACATGTTACCAGGTGAACAGTATAAGTGAGGAGAGTGTGTTCCCCTGATTGTTTAATACACACGGGACATGTTACCAGGTGAACAGTATAAGTGAGGGGAGTGTGTTCCCCGATTGTTTAATACACACGGGACATGTTACCAGGTGAACAGTATAAGTGAGGAGAGTGTGTTCCCCTGATTGTTTAATATACGCGGACATGTTTCCAGGTGAACAGTGTAAGTGAGGAGAATGTGTTCCCCTGATGGTTTAATATACATGGGACACGTTACCAGATAAACAGTATAAGTGAGGAGAGTGTGTTCCCCTGATGGTTTAATGCACACGGGACATGTGACCAGATGAACAGTATAAGTGAGGAGAGTGTGTTCCCCTGATTGTTTAATACACACGGGACATGTTACCAGGTGAACAGTATAAGTGAGGAGAGTGTGTTCCCCTGATTGTTCAATGCACTTTGGACATGTTACCAGGTGACAAGTATAAGTGAGGAGAGTGTGTTCCCCTGATGGTTTAATATACACAGGACATGTTACCGGTGAAATGTCTAAGTGAGGAGAGTATGTTCCCCTGATTGTTTAATGCACACGGGACATGTTACCAGGTGAACAGTATAAGTGAGGAGAGTGTGTTCCACTGATTGTTTAATATGCACAGGACATGTTACCAGGTGAACAGTATAACTGAGGAGAGTTTGTTTCCCTGATTGTTTAATATACACGGGACATGTTACCAGGTGAACAGTGTAAGTGAGGAGAGTGTGTTCCCCTGATGGTTTAATATACATGGGACATGTTACCAGATAAACAGTATAAGTGAGGAGAGTGTGTTCCCCTGATGGTTTAATGCACACGGGACATGTTACCAGGTGAACCGTATAAGTGAGGTGAGTGTGTTCCCCTGATGTTTTAATACACACGGGACATGTTACCAGGTGAACAGTATAAGTGAGGAGAGTGTGTTCCCCTGATTGTTTAATGCACATTGGACATGTTACCAGGTGAACAGTATAAGTGAGGAGAGTGTGTTCCCCTGATGGTTTAATGCACACGGGACATGTTACCAGGTGAACAGTATAAGTGAGGAGAGTGTGTTCCCCTGATGATTTAATGTAAACGGGACATGTCACCAGGTGAACACTATAAGTGAGGTGAGTGTGTTCCCATGATGGTTTAATATACATGGGACATTTCACCAGGTCTACATAATAAGTGATGAGACTGTGTTCCCCTGATGGTTTAATACACACGGGACATGTTACCAGGTGAACAGTATAAGTGAGGAGAGAGTGTTCCCCTGATTGTTTAATAGACACAGGACATGTTACCAGGTGAACAGTATAAGTGAGGAGAGTGTGTTATTCTAATGGTTGAATATACACGGGACATGTTACCAGGTGAACAGTATAAGTGAGGAGAGTGTGTTCCCCTGATTGTTTAATACACACGGGACATGTTACCAGGTGAACAGTATAAGTGAGGAGAGTGTGTTCCCCTGATTGTTTAATGCACATTGGACATGTTACCAGGTGAACAGTATAAGTGAGGAGAGTGTGTTCCCCTGATTGTTTAATAGACACGGGACATGTTACCAGGTGAACAGTATAAGTGAGCAGAGTGTGGTCCCCTGATTGTTTAATGCACATTGGACATGTTACCAGGTGAACAGTATAAGTGAGGAGAGTGTGTTATTCTGATGGTTGAATATACACGGGACATGTTACCAGGTGAACAGTATATGTGAGGAGAGTGTGTTCCACTGATTGTTTAATACACATGGGACATGTTACCAGGTGAACAGTATAAGTGAGGAGAGTGTGTTCCCCTGATTGTTTAATGCACATTGGACATGTTACCAGGTGAACAGTATAAGTGAGGAGAGTGTGTTCCCCTGATTGTTTAATAGACACGGGACATGTTACCAGGTGAACAGTATAAGTGAGGAGATTGTGTTCCCCTGATTGTTTAATACACACGGGACATGTTACCAGGTGAACAGTATAAGTGAGGAGAGTGTGTTCCCCTGATTGTTTAATACACACGGGACATTTTACCAGGTGAACAGTATAAGTGAGGAGAGTGTGTTCCCCTGATTGTTTAATACACACGGGACATGTTACCAGGTGAACAGTATAAGTGAGGAGAGTGTGTTCCCCTGATTGTTTAATAGACACGGGACATGTTACCAGGTGAACAGTATAAGTGAGCAGAGTGTGGTCCCCTGATTGTTTAATGCACATTGGACATGTTACCAGGTGAACAGTATAAGTGAGGAGAGTGTGTTATTCTGATGGTTGAATATACACGGGACATGTTACCAGGTGAACAGTATATGTGAGGAGAGTGTGTTCCACTGATTGTTTAATACACATGGGACATGTTACCAGGTGAACAGTATAAGTGAGGAGAGTGTGTTCCCCTGATTGTTTAATGCACATTGGACATGTTACCAGGTGAACAGTATAAGTGAGGAGAGTGTGTTCCCCTGATTGTTTAATAGACACGGGACATGTTACCAGGTGAACAGTATAAGTGAGGAGATTGTGTTCCCCTGATTGTTTAATACACACGGGACATGTTACCAGGTGAACAGTATAAGTGAGGAGAGTGTGTTCCCCTGATTGTTTAATACACACGGGACATTTTACCAGGTGAACAGTATAAGTGAGGAGAGTGTGTTCCCCTGATTGTTTAATACACACGGGACATGTTACCAGGTGAACAGTATAAGTGAGGAGAGTGTGTTCCCCTGATTGTTTAATACACGCGGGACATGTTTCCAGGTGAACAGTGTAAGTGAGGAGAATCTGTTCCCCTGATTGCTAAATACACACGGGACATGTCACCAGCTGAACAGCATAAGTGAGGAGAATGTGTTCCCCTGATTGTTTAATGTACACGGGACATGTTACCAGGTCAACAGTATAAGTGAGGAGAGTATGTTCCCCTGATTGTTTAATGTACACGGGACATGTTACCAGGTGAACAGTATAAGTGAGAAGAGTGTGTTCCACTGATTGTTTAATAGACACAGGACATGTTACCAGGTGAACAGTATAAGTGAGGAGAGTGTGTTCCCCTGACTTTTTAATACACACGGGACATGTCACCAGGTGAACAGTATAAGTGAGGAGACTGAGTACCCCTCATGGTTTAATATGCACAGGACATGTTACCAGGTGAACTCTATAAGTGAGGCTAGTGTGTTCCCCTGATGGTTTAATGCACACGGGACATGTGACCAGATGAACAGTATAAGTGAGGAGAGTGTTTTCCCCTGATTGTTTAATAGACACGGTACATGCTACCAGGTGAACAGTATAAGTGAGGAGAGTGTGTTCCCCTGATTGTTTAATACACACGGGACATGTTACCAGGAGAACAGTATAAGTGAGGAGAGTGTGTTCCCCAGATTGTTTAATACACACAGGCCATGTTACCAGGTGAACAGAATAAGTGAGGAGACTGCGTTCCCCTGATGGTTTAATATACACGGGACATGTTACCAGGTGAACAGTATAAGTGAGGAGAGTGTGTTCCCCTGATTCTTTAATACACACAGGACATGTCACCAGGTAAACAGCATAAGTGAGGAGAGTGTGTTCCCCTGATTGTTTAATATACACGGGACATGTTACCAGGTGAACAGTGTAAGTGAGGAGATTGTGTTCCCCTGATTGTTTAATATACACGGGACATGTTACCAGATAAACAGTACAAGTGAGGAGAGTGTGTTCCCCTGATGGTTTAATACAAACGGGACATGTGACCAGATGAACAGTATAAGTGAGGAGAGTGTGTTCCCCTGATTGTTTAATATACAAGGGACATGTTACCAAGTGAACAGTATAAGTGAGGAGAGTGTGTTCCCCTGATTGTTTAATGCACATTGGACATGTTACCAGGTGAGCAGTATAAGTGAGGAGAGCGTGTTCCCCTGAGGGTTTAATATACATTGGACATGTTACCAGGTGATTTCTATAAGTGAGGAGAGTGTATTCCCCTGATGGTTTAATACAAACGGGACATGTCACCTGGTGTACAGTATAAATGAGGAGAGGTGTGTTCCCCTGTATGTTTAATACACACGGGACATGATACCAGGTGAACAGTAAAAGTGAGGAGAGTGTGTTCCCCTGATGGTTTAATATAAACGGGACATGTTACCAGGTGAACAGTATAAGTGAGGTGAGTGTGTTCCCCTGATGATTTAATATAAACGGGACATGTCACCAGGTGAACAGTATAAGTGAGGTGAGTGTGTTCCCCTCATGGTTTAATACACACGGGACGTGTTACCAGGTGAACAGTATAAGTGAGGAGAGTGTGTTCCCCTGATTGATTAATAGACACGGGACATGTTACCAGGTGAACAGTATAAGTGAGGAGAGTGTGTTCCCCTGATTGTTTAATACGCACAGGACATGTTACCAGGTGAACAGTGTAACTGAGGAGAGTTTGTTTCCCTGATTGTTTAATATACACGGGACATGTTACCAGGTGAACAGTGTAAGTGAGGAGAGTGTGTTCCCCTGATGGTTTAATATACATGGGACATGTTACCAGATAAACAGTATAAGTGAGGAGAGTGTGTTCCCCTGAAGGTTTAATGCACACGGGACATGTTACCAGGTGAACCGTATAAGTGAGGTGAGTGTGTTCCCCTGATGTTTTAATACACACGGGACATGTTACCAGGTGAACAGTATAAGTGAGGAGAGTGTGTTCCCCTGATTGTTTAATGCACATTGGACATGTTACCAGGTGAACAGTATAAGTGAGGAGAGTGTGTTCCCCTGATGGTTTAATGCACACGGGACATGTTACCAGGTGAACAGTATAAGTGAGGAGAGTGTGTTCCCCTGATGATTTAATGTAAACGGGACATGTCACCAGGTGAACACTATAAGTGAGGTGAGTATGTTCCCCTGATGGTTTAATGCACACGGGACATGTTACCAGGTGAACAGTATAAGTGAGGAGAGTGTGTTCCCCTGATTGTTTAATAGACACGGGACATGTTACCAGGTGAACAGTATAAGTGAGGAGAGTGTGGTCCCCTGATTGTTTAATACACACGGGACATGTTACCAGGAGAACAGTATAAGTGAGGCGAGTGTGTTCCCCTGATTGTTTAATATACACGGGACATGTTACCAGGTGAACAGTATAAGTGAGGAGAGTGTGTTCCCCTGATTGTTTAATACACACGGGACATGGTACCAGGTGAACAGTATAAGTGAGGAGAGTGTGTTCCCCTGATTGTTTAATGCACATTGGACATGTTACCAGGTGAACAGTATAAGTGAGGAGAGTGTGTTCCCCTGATTGTTTAATAGACACGGGACATGTTACCAGGTGAACAGTATAAGTGAGGAGAGTGTGGTCCCCTGATTGTTTAATACACACGGGACATGTTACCAGGTGAACAGTATAAGTGAGGCGAGTGTGTTCCCCTGATTGTTTAATACACACGGGACATGTTACCAGGTGAACAGTATAAGTGAGGAGAGTGTGTTCCCCTGATTGTTTAATACACACGGGACATGGTAACAGGTGAACAGTATAAGTGAGGAGAGTGTGTTCCCCTGATTGTTTAATATACGCGGGACATGTTTCCAGGTGAACAGTGTAAGTGAGGAGAATGTGTTCCCCTGATGGTTTAATATACATGGGACACGTTACCAGATAAACAGTATAAGTGAGGAGAGTGTGTTCCCCTGATGGTTTAATGCACACGGGACATGTGACCAGATGAACAGTATAAGTGAGGAGAGTGTGTTCCCCTGATTGTTTAATACACACGGGACATGTTACCAGGTGAACAGTATAAGTGAGGAGAGTGTGTTCCCCTGATTGTTTAATGCACTTTGGACATGTTACCAGGTGAAATGTCTAAGTGAGGAGAGTATGTTCCCCTGATTGTTTAATGCACACGGGACATGTTACCAGGTGAACAGTATAAGAGAGGAGAGTGTGTTCCCCTGATTGTTTAATGTACACGGGACATGTTACCTGGTGAACAGAATAAGTGAGGAGAGCGTTTCCCCTGAGGGTTTAATACAAACGGGACATGTCACCAGCTGAACAGTATAAGTGAGGAGAATGTGTTCCCCTGATTGTTTAATACACACAAGACATGTTACCAGGTGAACAGTATAAGTGAGGAGAATGTGTTCCCCTGATTGTTTAATACACACGGGACATGTCACCAGGTGAACAGTATAAGTGAGGTGAGTATGTTCCCATGATGGTTTAATATACATGGGACATGTCACCAGGTCTACATTATAAGTGAGGAGAGTGTGTTCCCCTGATGGTTTAATGCACACGGGACATGTTACCAGGTGAACAGAAGAAGTGAGGAGAGTGTGTTCCCCTGATTGTTTAATAGACACGGGACATGTTACCAGGTGAACAGTATAAGTGAGGAGAGTGTGGTCCCCTGATTGTTTAATACACACGGGACATGTTACCAGGTGAACAGTATAAGTGAGGCGAGTGTGTTCCCCTGATTGTTTAATATACACGGGACATGTTACCAGGTGAACAGTATAAGTGAGGAGAGTGTGTTCCCCTGATTGTTTAATACACACGGGACATGGTACCAGGTGAACAGTATAAGTGAGGAGAGTGTGTTCCCCTGATTGTTTAATATACGCGGGACATGTTTCCAGGTGAACAGTGTAAGTGAGGAGAATGTGTTCCCCTGATGGTTTAATATACATGGGACACGTTACCAGATAAACAGTATAAGTGAGGAGAGTGTGTTCCCCTGATGGTTTAATGCACACGGGACATGTGACCAGATGAACAGTATAAGTGAGGAGAGTATGTTTCCCTGATTGTTTAATACACACGGGACACGTTACCAGGTGAACAGTATAAGTGAGGAGAGTGTGTTCCCCTGATTGTTTAATGCACTTTGGACATGTTACCAGGTGAAAAGTATAAGTGAGGAGAGTGTGTTCCCCTGATGGTTTAATATACACAGGACATGTTACCAGGTGAAATGTCTAAGTGAGGAGAGTATGTTCCCCTGATTGTTTAATGCACACGGGACGTGTTACCAGGTGAACAGTATAAGTGAGGCGAGTGTGTTCCCCTGATTGTTTAATATACACGGGACATGTTACCAGGTGAACAGTATAAGTGAGGAGAGTGTGTTCCCCTGATTGTTTAATACACACGGGACATGGTACCAGGTGAACAGTATAAGTGAGGAGAGTGTGTTCCCCTGATTGTTTAATATACGCGGGACATGTTTCCAGGTGAACAGTGTAAGTGAGGAGAATGTGTTCCCCTGATGGTTTAATATACATGGGACACGTTACCAGATAAACAGTATAAGTGAGGAGAGTGTGTTCCCCTGATGGTTTAATGCACACGGGACATGTGACCAGATGAACAGTATAAGTGAGGAGAGTGTGTTCCCCTGATTGTTTAATACACACGGGACACGTTACCAGGTGAACAGTATAAGTGAGGAGAGTGTGTTCCCCTGATTGTTTAATGCACTTTGGACATGTTACCAGGTGAAAAGTATAAGTGAGGAGAGTGTGTTCCCCTGATGGTTTAATATACACAGGACATGTTACCAGGTGAAATGTCTAAGTGAGGAGAGTATGTTCCCCTGATTGTTTAATGCACACGGGACGTGTTACCAGGTGAACAGTATAAGTGAGGAGAGTGTGTTCCCCTGATTGTTTAATGTACACGGGACATGTTACCTGGTGAACAGAATAAGTGAGGAGAGCGTGTTCCCCTGAGGGTTTAATACAAACGGGACATGTCACCAGCTGAACAGTATAAGTGAGGAGAATGTGTTCCCCTGATTGTTTAATACACACAAGACATGTTACCAGGTGAACAGTATAAGTGAGGAGAATGTGTTCCCCTGATTGATTAATACACACGGGACATGTCACCAGGTGAACAGCATAAGTGAGGTGAGTATGTTCCCATGACGGTTTAATATACATGGGACATGTCACCAGGTCTACATTATAAGTGAGGAGAGTGTGTTCCCCTGATTGTTTAATGCACATTGGACATGTTACCAGGTGAACAGTATAAGTGAGGAGAGTGTGTTCCCCTGATTGTTTAATAGACACGGGACATGTTACCAGGTGAACAGTATAAGTGAGGAGAGTGTGGTCCCCTGATTGTTTAATACACACGGGACATGTTACCAGGTGAACAGTATAAGTGAGGCGAGTGTGTTCCCCTGATTGTTTAATACACACGGGACATGTTACCAGGTGAACAGTATAAGTGAGGAGAGTGTGTTCCCCTGATTGTTTAATGCACACGGGACATGGTAACAGGTGAACAGTATAAGTGAGGAGAGTGTGTTCCCCTGATTGTTTAATATACGCGGGACATGTTTCCAGGTGAACAGTGTAAGTGAGGAGAATGTGTTCCCCTGATGGTTTAATATACATGGGACACGTTACCAGATAAACAGTATAAGTGAGGAGAGTGTGTTCCCCTGATGGTTTAATGCACACGGGACATGTGACCAGATGAACAGTATAAGTGAGGAGAGTGTGTTCCCCTGATTGTTTAATACACACGGGACATGTTACCAGGTGAACAGTATAAGTGAGGAGAGTGTGTTCCCCTGATTGTTTAATGCACTTTGGACATGTTACCAGGTGAAATGTCTAAGTGAGGAGAGTATGTTCCCCTGATTGTTTAATGCACACGGGACATGTTACCAGGTGAACAGTATAAGAGAGGAGAGTGTGTTCCCCTGATTGTTTAATGTACACGGGACATGTTACCTGGTGAACAGAATAAGTGAGGAGAGCGTGTTCCCCTGAGGGTTTAATACAAACGGGACATGTCACCAGCTGAACAGTATAAGTGAGGAGAATGTGTTCCCCTGATTGTTTAATACACACAAGACATGTTACCAGGTGAACAGTATAAGTGAGGAGAATGTGTTCCCCTGATTGTTTAATACACACGGGACATGTCACCAGGTGAACAGTATAAGTGAGGTGAGTATGTTCCCATGATGGTTTAATATACATGGGACATGTCACCAGGTCTACATTATAAGTGAGGAGAGTGTGTTCCCCTGATGGTTTAATGCACACGGGACATGTTACCAGGTGAACAGTATAAGTGAGGAGAGTGTGTTCCCCTGATTGTTTAATAGACACGGGACATGTTACCAGGTGAACAGTATAAGTGAGGAGAGTGTGGTCCCCTGATTGTTTAATACACACGGGACATGTTACCAGGTGAACAGTATAAGTGAGGCGAGTGTGTTCCCCTGATTGTTTAATATACACGGGACATGTTACCAGGTGAACAGTATAAGTGAGGAGAGTGTGTTCCCCTGATTGTTTAATACACACGGGACATGGTACCTGGTGAACAGTATAAGTGAGGAGAGTGTGTTCCCCTGATTGTTTAATATACGCGGGACATGTTTCCAGGTGAACAGTGTAAGTGAGGAGAATGTGTTCCCCTGATGGTTTAATATACATGGGACACGTTACCAGATAAACAGTATAAGTGAGGAGAGTGTGTTCCCCTGATGGTTTAATGCACACGGGACATGTGACCAGATGAACAGTATAAGTGAGGAGAGTGTGTTTCCCTGATTGTTTAATACACACGGGACACGTTACCAGGTGAACAGTATAAGTGAGGAGAGTGTGTTCCCCTGATTGCTTAATGCACTTTGGACATGTTACCAGGTGAAAAGTATAAGTGAGGAGAGTGTGTTCCCCTGATGGTTTAATATACACAGGACATGTTACCAGGTGAAATGTCTAAGTGAGGAGAGTATGTTCCCCTGATTGTTTAATGCACACGGGACGTGTTACCAGGTGAACAGTATAAGTGAGGCGAGTGTGTTCCCCTGATTGTTTAATATACACGGGACATGTTACCAGGTGAACAGTATAAGTGAGGAGAGTGTGTTCCCCTGATTGTTTAATACACACGGGACATGGTACCAGGTGAACAGTATAAGTGAGGAGAGTGTGTTCCCCTGATTGTTTAATATACGCGGGACATGTTTCCAGGTGAACAGTGTAAGTGAGGAGAATGTGTTCCCCTGATGGTTTAATATACATGGGACACGTTACCAGATAAACAGTATAAGTGAGGAGAGTGTGTTCCCCTGATGGTTTAATGCACACGGGACATGTGACCAGATGAACAGTATAAGTGAGGAGAGTGTGTTCCCCTGATTGTTTAATACACACGGGACACGTTACCAGGTGAACAGTATAAGTGAGGAGAGTGTGTTCCCCTGATTGTTTAATGCACTTTGGACATGTTACCAGGTGAAAAGTATAAGTGAGGAGAGTGTGTTCCCCTGATGGTTTAATATACACAGGACATGTTACCAGGTGAAATGTCTAAGTGAGGAGAGTATGTTCCCCTGATTGTTTAATGCACACGGGACGTGTTACCAGGTGAACAGTATAAGTGAGGAGAGTGTGTTCCCCTGATTGTTTAATGTACACGGGACATGTTACCTGGTGAACAGAATAAGTGAGGAGAGCGTGTTCCCCTGAGGGTTTAATACAAACGGGACATGTCACCAGCTGAACAGTATAAGTGAGGAGAATGTGTTCCCCTGATTGTTTAATACACACAAGACATGTTACCAGGTGAACAGTATAAGTGAGGAGAATGTGTTCCCCTGATTGTTTAATACACACGGGACATGTCACCAGGTGAACAGCATAAGTGAGGTGAGTATGTTCCCATGACGGTTTAATATACATGGGACATGTCACCAGGTCTACATTATAAGTGAGGAGAGTGTGTTCCCCTGATGGTTTAATGCACACGGGACATGTTACCAGGTGAACAGTGTAAGTGAGGAGAGTGTGTTCCCCTGATTGTTTAATAGACACGGGACATGTTACCAGGTGAACAGTATAAGTGAGGAGAGTGTGTTCCCCTGATTGTTTAATGCACTTTGGACATGTTACCAGGTGAAAAGTATAAGTGAGGAGAGTGTGTTCCCCTGATGGTTTAATATACACGGGACGTGTTACCAGGTGAACAGTATAAGTGAGGAGAGTGTGTTCCCCTGATTGTTTAATGTACACGGGACATGTTACCTGGTGAACAGAATAAGTGAGGAGAGCGTGTTCCCCTGAGGGTTTAATACAAACGGGACATGTCACCAGCTGAACAGTATAAGTGAGGAGAATGTGTTCCCCTGATTGTTTAATACACACAAGACATGTTACCAGGTGAACAGTATAAGTGAGGAGAATGTGTTCCCCTGATTGTTTAATACACACGGGACATGTCACCAGGTGAACAGCATAAGTGAGGTGAGTATGTTCCCATGACGGTTTAATATACATGGGACATGTCACCAGGTCTACATTATAAGTGAGGAGAGTGTGTTCCCCTGATGGTTTAATGCACACGGGACATGTTACCAGGTGAACAGTGTAAGTGAGGAGAGTGTGTTCCCCTGATTGTTTAATAGACACGGGACATGTTACCAGGTGAACAGTATAAGTGAGGAGAGTGTGTTCCCCTGATTGTTTAATACGCACAGGACATGTTACCAGGTGAACAGTATAACTGAGGAGAGTTTGTTTCCCTGATTGTTTAATATACACGGGACATGTTACCAGGTGAACAGTGTAAGTGAGGAGAGTGTGTTCCCCGGATGGTTTAATATACATGGGACATGTTACCAGATAAACAGTATAAGTGAGGAGAGTGTGTTCCCCTGATGGTTTAATGCACACGGGACATGTTACCAGGTGAACCGTATAAGTGAGGTGAGTGTGTTCCCCTGATGATTTAATATAAATGGGACATGTCACCAGGTGAACAGTATAAGTGAGGTGAGTGTGTTCCCCTGATTGTTTAATACGCACAGGACATGTTAGCAGGTGAACAGTATAACTGAGGAGAGTTTGTTTCCCTCATTGTTTAATATACATGGGACATGTCACCAGGTCTACATTATAAGTGAGGAGACTGTGTTCCCCTGATGGTTTCATACACACGGGACATGTTACCAGGTGAACACTATAAGTGAGGAGAGTGTGTTCCCCTGATTGTTTAATAGACACAGGACATGTTACCAGGTGAACAGTATAAGTGAGGAGAGTGTGTTCCCCTGATTGTTTAATACACACGGGACATGTTACCAGGTGAACAGTATAAGTGAGGCGAGTGTGTTCCCCTGATTGTTTAATACACACGGGACATGTTACCAGGTGAACAGTATAAGTGAGGAGAGTGTGTTCCCCTGATTGTTTAATACACACGGGACATGTTACCAGGTGAACAGTATAAGTGAGGAGAGTGTGTTCCCCTGATTGTTTAATATACGCGGGACATGTTTCCAGGTGAACAGTGTAAGTGAGGAGAATGTGTTCCCCTGATGGTTTAATATACACGGGACATGTTACCAGGTGAACAGTATAAGTGAGGAGAGTGTGTTCCCCTGATGGTTTAATATACACAGGACATGTTACCAGGTGAACAGTATAAGTGAGGAGAGTATGTTCCTCTGATGGTTTAATACACACGGGACATGGAACCAGGTGAACAGTATAAATGAGGAGAGTTTGTTCCCCTGATGGTTTAATATACACGGGACATGTTACCAGGTGAACAGTATAAGTGAGGAGAGTGTGTTCCCCTGATGGTTTAATATACACAGGACATGTCACCAGGTGAACAGTATAAGTGAGGAGAGTGTGTTCCCCTGATGGTTTAATATACACATGACATGTCACCAGGTGAACAGTATAAGTGAGGAGAGTGTGTACCCCTGATGGTACAATATACACAGGACATGTCACCAGGTGAACAGTATAAGTGAGGAGAGTGTGTTCCCCTGATGGTTTAATATACACAGGACATGTCACCAGGTGAACAGTATAAGTGAGGAGAGTGTGTTCCCCTGATTGTTTAATACACACGGGACATGTTACCAGGTGAACAGTATAAGTGAGGAGAGTGTGTTCCCCTGATTGTTTAATATACACAGGACATGTTACCAGGTGAACAGTATAAGTGAGGAGAATGTGTTCCCCTGATTGTTTAATACACACAGGACATGTTACCAGGTGAACAGTATAAGTGAGGCGAGTGTGTTCCCCTGATGGTTTAATATACACCGGACATGTCACCAGGTGAACAGTATAAGTGAGGAGAGTGTGTTCCCCTGGTGGTTTAATACACAGGGGACATGTCACCAGGTGAACAGTATAAGTGAGGAGAGTGTGTTCCCCTGATTGTTTAATATACACGGGACATGTTACCAGGTGTACAGGATAAGTGAGGAGAGTGTGTTCCCCTGCTGGTTTAAGATACACAGGACATGTTACCAGGTGAACACTATAAGTGAGGAGAGTGTGTTCCCCTGATGGTTTAATACTGACGGGACATGTTACCAGATGAACAGTATAAGTGAGGAGCTTGTGTTCCCCTGATGGTTTAGTAATGACGGGACATGTTACCAGATAAACAGTATAAGTGAGGAGAATGTGTTCCCCTGATTGTTTAATACACAAAGGACATGTTACCAGGTGTACAGTACAAGTGAGGAGAGTGTGTTCCCCTGATGGTTTAATGCACACAGGACATGTTACCAGGTGAACAGTACAAGTGAGGAGAGTGTGTTCCCCTGATGGTTTAATATACACAGGACATGTCACCAGGTGAACAGTATAAGTGAGGAGAGTGTGTTCCCCTGATGGTTTAATATACACATGACATGTCACCAGGTGAACAGTATAAGTGAGGAGAGTGTGGTCCCCTGATGGTTTAATATACACAGGACATGTCACCAGGTGAACAGTATAAGTGAGGAGAGTGTGTTCCCCTGATGGTTTAATATACACAGGACATGTCACCAGGTGAACAGTATAAGTGAGGAGAGTGTGATCCCCTGATTGTTTAATACACACGGGACATGTTACCAGGTGAACAGTATAAGTGAGGAGAATGTGTTCCCCTGATTGTTTAATATACACAGGACATGTTACCAGGTGAACAGTATAAGAGAGGAGAATGTGTTCCCCTGATGGTTTAATACACACAGGACATGTTACCAGGTGAACAGTATAAGTGAGGCGAGTGTGTTCCCCTGATGGTTTAATATACACCGGACATGTCACCAGGTGAACAGTATAAGTGAGGAGAGTGAGTTCCCCTGATGGTTTAATATACACCGGAAATGTTACCAGGTGAACAGTATAAGTGAGGAGAGTGTGTTCCCCTGATTGTTTAATATACACAGGACATGTCACCAGGTGAACAGTATAAGTGAGGAGAGTGTGTTCCCCTGATGGTTTAATACACAGGGGACATGTCACCAGGTGAACAGTATAAGTGAGGAGAGTGTGTTCCCCTGATTGTTTAATATACACGGGACATGTTACCAGGTGTACAGGATAAGTGAGGAGAGTGTGATCCCCTGCTGGTTTAAGATACACGGGACATGTCACCAGGTGAACAGTATAAGTGAGGAGAGTGTGTTCCCCTGCTGGTTTAAGATACACAGGACATGTTACCAGGTGAACAAAATAAGTGAGGAGAGTGTGTTCCCCTGATGGTTAAATACTGACGGGACATGTTACCAGATGAACAGTATAAGTGAGGAGCTTGTGTCCCCCTGATGGTTTAGTAATGACGGGACATGTTACCAGATAAACAGTATAAGTGAGGAGAATGTGTTCCCCTGATTGTTTAATACACAAAGGACATGTTACCAGGTGAACAGTACAAGTGAGGAGAGTGTGTTCCCCTGATGGTTTAATATACACGAGACATGTTACCAGGTGAACAGTATAGGTGAGGAGAGTGTGTTCCCCTGATGGTTTAATATACACGGGACATGTTACCAGGTGAACAGCATAAGTGAGGAGAATGTGTTCCACTGATTGTTTAATATACACGGGACATGTTGCCAGGTGAACAGTATAAGTGAGGATAGTGTGTTCCCCTGATGGTTTAATATACATGGGACATGTTACCAGGTGAACAGTGTAAGTGAGGAGAGTGTGTTCCCCTGATGGTTTAATATACACGGGTCATGTCAACAGGTGAAAAGTTTAAGTGAGGAGAGTGAGTTCCCCTGATGGTTTAATATACACGTGACATGTTACCAGATGAACAGTCTCAGTGAGGAGAGTGTGTTCCCCTGATGGTTTAATATACACGGACATGTCACCAAATGAACTGTATAAGTGAGGAGAGTGTGTTCCCCTGATTGTTTAATATACACGGGACATGTCACCAAATGAACTGTATAGGTGAGGAGAGTGTGTTCCCCTGATGGTTTAATACACACGAGACATGTTACCAGATGAACAGTCTCAGTGAGGAGAGTGTGTTCCCCTGATGGTTTAATATACACCGGACATGTTACCAGGTGAACAGTATAAGTGAGCAGAGTGTGTTCCCCTGATTGTTTAATATACACGCGACATGTTACCAGGTGAACAGTATAAGTGAGGAGAGTGTTTTCCCCTGATTGTTCAATGCACACTGGACATGTTACCAGGTGAACAGTATAAGTGAGGAGAGTGTGTTCCCCTGATGGTTTAATATACACGGGACATGTTACCAGGTGAACAGTATAAGTGAGGAGAGTGTGTTCCCCTGAAGGTTTAATATACACCGGACATGTTACCAGGTGAACAGTATAAGTGAGGAGAGTGTGTTCCCCTCATTGTTTAATACACACGGGACATGTTACCAGGTGAACAGAATAAGTGAGGAGAGTGTGTTCCCCTGATGGTTTAATATACATGGGACATGTTACCAGGTGAACAGTATAAGTGAGGAGAGTGTCTTCCCCTGATGGTTTAATATACACGGGACATGTTACCAGGTGAACAGTATAAGTGAGGAGAATGTGTTCCCCTGATTGTTTAACATACACGGGACATGTTCCCAGGTGAACAGTATAAGTGAGGAGAGTGTGTTCCCCTGATGTTTTAATATACACGGGACATGTTACCAGATGAACAGTATAAGTGAGGAGAGTGTGTTCCCCTGATGGTTTAATGCACACAGGGCATGTTACCAGGTGAACAGTATAAGTGAGGAGAATGTGTTCCCCTGATGGTTCAATATACATGGGACATGTCACCAGGTGAACAGTATAAGTGAGGAGAGTGTGTTCCCCAGATGGTTTAATATAAACGGGACATGTTACCAGGTGAACAGTATAAGTGAGGTGAGTTTGTTCCCCTGATGGTTTAATAAACACGGGACATGTCACCAGGTGAACAGTATAAGTGAGGAGACTGTGTTCCCCTGATGGTTTAATATACATGGGACATGTCACCAGGTGAACAGTATAAGTGAGGAGAGTGTGTTCCCCTGATGGTTTAATATACACGGGACATGTTACCAGGTGAACAGTATAAGTGAGGAGAGTGTTTTCCCCTGATTGTGTAATAGACACGGTACATGTTACCAGGTGAAAAGTATAAGTGAGGAGAGTGTGTTCCCCTGATTGTTTAATACACACGGGACATGTTACCAGGAGAACAGTATAAGTGAGGAGAGTGTGTTCCCCAGATTGTTTAATACACACAGGCCATGTTACCAGGTGAACAGAATAAGTGAGGAGACTGCGTTCCCCTGATGGTTTAATATACACGGGACATGTTACCAGGTGAACAGTATAAGTGAGGAGAGTGTGTTCCCCTGATTCTTTAATACACACAGGACATGTCACCAGGTAAACAGCATAAGTGAGGAGAGTGTGTTCCCCTGATTGTTTAATATACACGGGACATGTTACCAGGTGAAAAGTATAAGTGAGGAGAGTGTGTTCCCCTGATTGTTTAATATACACGGGACATGTTACCAGATAAACAGTATAAGTGAGGAGAGTGTGTTCCCCTGATGGTTTAATACAAACGGGACATGTGACCAGATGAACAGTATAAGTGAGGAGAGTGTGTTCCCCTGATTGTTTAATATACACGGGACATGTTACCAAGTGAACAGTATAAGTGAGGAGAGTGTGTTCCCCTGATTGTTTAATGCAGATTGGACATGTTACCAGGTGAACAGTATAAGTGAGGAGAGTGTGTTCCCCTGATGGTTTAATATACACAGGACATGTCACCAGGTGAACAGTATAAGTGAGGAGAGTGTGTTCCCCTGATGGTTTAATATACACAGGACATGTCACCAGGTGAACAGTATAAGTGAGGAGAGTGTGTTCCCCTGATTGTTTAATACACACGGGACATGTTACCAGGTGAACAGTATAAGTGAGGAGAATGTGTTCCCCTGATTGTTTAATATGCACAGGACATGTTACCAGGTGAACAGTATAAGTGAGGAGAATGTGTTCCCCTGATTGTTTAATACACACAGGACATGTTACCAGGTGAACAGTATAAGTGAGGCGAGTGTGTTCCCCTGATGGTTAAATATACACCGGACATGTCACCAGGTGAACAGTATAAGTGAGGAGAGTGAGTTCCCCTGATGGTTTAATATACACCGGACATGTTACCAGGTGAACAGTACAAGTGAGGAGAGTGTGTTCCCCTGATGGTTTAATATACACGAGACATGTTACCAGGTGAACAGTATAGGTGAGGAGAGTGTGTTCCCCTGATGGTTTAATATACACGGGACATGTTACCAGGTGAACAGCATAAGTGAGGAGAATGTGTTCCCCTGATTGTTTAATACGCACGGGACTTGTCACCAAGTGAACTGTATAAGTGAGGAGAATGTGTTCCCCTGAGTGTTTAATATACACGGGACATGTTGACAGGTGAACAGTATAAGTGAGGATAGTGTGTTCCCCTGATGGTTTAATATATATGGGACATGTTACCAGGTGAACAGTGTAAGTGAGGAGAGTGTGTTCCCCTGATGGTTTAATATACACGGGACATGTCAACAGGTGAAAAGTTTAAGTGAGGAGAGTGAGTTCCCCTGATGGTTAAATATACACGGGACATGTTACCAGATGAACAGTCTCAGTGAGGAGAGTGTGTTCCCCTGATGGTTTAATATACACGGACATGTCACCAAATGAACTGTATAAGTGAGGAGAGTGTGTTCCCCTGATTGTTTAATATACACGGGACATGTCACCAAATGAACTGTATAGGTGAGGAGAGTGTGTTCCCCTGATGGTTTAATACACACGAGACATGTTACCAGATCAACAGTCTCAGTGAGGAGAGTGTGTTCCCCTGATGGTTTAATATACACCGGACATGTTACCAGGTGAACAGTATAAGTGAGCAGAGTGTGTTCCCCTGATTGTTTAATATACACGCGACATGTTACCAGGTGAACAGTATAAGTGAGGAGAGTGTTTTCCCCTGATTGTTCAATGCACACTGGACATGTTACCAGGTGAACAGTATAAGTGAGGAGAGTGTGTTCCCCTGATGGTTTAATCTCCACGGGACATGTTACCAGGTGAACAGTATAAGTGAGGAGAGTGTGTTCCCCTGAAGGTTTAATATACACCGGACATGTTACCAGGTGAACAGTATAAGTGAGGAGAGTGTGTTCCCCTGATTGTTTAATACACACGGGACATGTTACCAGGTGAACAGAATAAGTGAGGAGAGTGTGTTCCCCTGATGGTTTAATATACATGGGACATGTTACCAGGTGAACAGTATAAGTGAGGAGAGTGTCTTCCCCTGATGGTTTAATATACACGGGACATGTTACCAGGTGAACAGTATAAGTGAGGAGAATGTGTTCCCCTGATTGTTTAACATACACGGGACATGTTCCCAGGTGAACAGTATAAGTGAGGAGATTGTGTTCCCCTGATGGTTTAATATACACGGGACATGTTACCAGATGAACAGTATAAGTGAGGAGAGTGTGTTCCCCTGATTGTTTAACATACACGGGACATGTTACCAGGTGAACAGTATAAGTGAGGAGATTGTGTTCCCCTGATGGTTTAATATACACGGGACATGTTACCAGATGAACATTATAAGTGAGGAGAGTGTGTTCCCCTGATGGTTTAATGCACACAGGGCATGTTACCAGGTGAACAGTATAAGTGAGGAGAATGTGTTCCCCTGATGGTTTAATATACATGGGACATGACACCAGGTGAACAGTATAAGTGAGGAGAGTGTGTTCCCCAGATGGTTTAATATACACGGGACATGTTACCAGGTGAACAGTATAAGTGAGGTGAGTTTGTTCCCCTGATGGTTTTATAAACACGGGACATGTCACCAGGTGAACAGTATAAGTGAGGAGACTGTGTTCCCCTGATGGTTTAATATAAATGGGACATGTCACCAGGTGAACAGTATAAGTGAGGAGAGTGTGTTCCCCTGATGGTTTAATAGATACGGGACATGTTACCAGGTGAACAGTATAAGTGAGGAGAGTGTGTTCCCCTGATTGTTTAATACACACGGGACATGTTACCAGGAGAACAGTATAAGTGAGGAGAGTGTGTTCCCCAGATTGTTTAATACACACAGGCCATGTTACCAGGTGAACAGAATAAGTGAGGAGACTGCGTTCCCCTGATGGTTTAATATACACGGGACATGTTACCAGATAAACAGTATAAGTGAGGAGAGTGTGTTCCCCTGATGGTTTAATACAAACGGGACATGTGACCAGATGAACAGTATAAGTGAGGAGAGTGTGTTCCCCTGATTGTTTAATATACACGGGACATGTTACCAAGTGAACAGTATAAGTGAGGAGAGTGTGTTCCCCTGATTGTTTAATGCACATTGGACATGTTACCAGGTGAACAGTATACGTGAGGTGAGCGTGTTCCCCTGAGGGTTTAATATACATTGGAAATGTTACCAGGTGATTTCTATAAGTGAGGAGAGTGTATTCCCCTGATGGTTTAATACAAACGGGACATGTCACCTGGTGTACAGTATAAGTGAGGAGAGGTGTGTTCCCCTGTATGTTTAATACACACGGGACATGATACCAGGTGAACAGTAAAAGTGAGGAGAGTGTTTTCCCCTGATGGTTTAATATAAACGGGATATGTTACCAGGTGAACAGTATAAGTGAGGTGAGTGTGTTCCCCTGATGATTTAATATAAACGGGACATGTCACCAGGTGAACAGTATAAGTGAGGTGAGTGTGTTCGCCTGATCGTTTAATACACACGGGACATGTTACCAGGTGAACAGTATAAGTGAGGAGAGTGTGTTCCCCTGATTGATTAATAGACACGGGACATGTTACCAGGTGAACAGTATAAGTGAGGAGAGTGTGTTCCCCTGATTGTTTAATACGCACAGGACATGTTACCAGGTGAACAGTATAACTGAGGAGAGTTTGTTTCCCTGATTGTTTAATATACACGGGACATGTTACCAGGTGAACAGTGTAAGTGAGGAGAGTGTGTTCCCCTTATGGTTTAATATACATGGGACATGTTACCAGATAAACAGTATAAGTGAGGAGAGTGTGTTCCCCTGATGGTTTAATGCACACGGGACATGTTACCAGGTGAACCGTATAAGTGAGGTGAGTGTGTTCCCCTGATGTTTTAATACACACGGGACATGTTACCAGGTGAACAGTATAAGTGAGGAGAGTGTGTTCCCCTGATAGTTTAATGCACATTGGACATGTTACCAGGTGAACAGTATAAGTGAGGAGAGTGTGTTCCCCTGATGGTTTAATGCACACGGGACATGTTACCAGGTGAACAGTATAAGTGAGGAGAGTGTGTTCCCCTGATGATTTAATGTAAACGGGACATGTCACCAGGTGAACACTATAAGTGAGGTGAGTGTGTTCCCATGATGGTTTAATATACATGGGACATGTCACCAGGTCTACATTATAAGTGAGGAGACTGTGTTCCCCTGATGGTTTAATACACACGGGACATGTTACCAGGTGAACAGTATAAGTGAGGAGAGTGTGTTCCCCTGATTGTTTAATAGACACAGGACATGTTACCAGGTGAACAGTATAAGTGAGGAGAGTGTGTTATTCTAATGGTTGAATATACACGGGACATGTTACCAGGTGAACAGTATAATTGAGGAGAGTGTGTTCCCCTGATTGTTTAATACACACGGGACATGTTACCAGGTGAACAGTATAAGTGAGGAGAGTGTGTTCCCCTGATTGTTTAATGCACATTGGGCATGTTACCAGGTGAACAGTATAAGTGAGGAGAGTGTGTTATTCTGATGGTTGAATATACAAGGGACATGTTACCAGGTGAACAGTATAAGTGAGGAGAGTGTGTTCCCCTGATTGTTTAATACACACGGGACATGTTACCAGGTGAACAGTATAAGTGAGGAGAGTGTGTTCCCCTGATTGTTTAATGCACATTGGACATGTTTTCAGGTGAACAGTATAAGTGAGGAGAGTGTGTTCCCCTGATTGTTTAATAGACACGGGACATGTTACCAGGTGAACAGTATAAGTGAGGAGAGTGTGTTCCCCTGATTGTTTAATACACACGGGACATGTTACCAGGTGAACAGTATAAGTGAGGAGAGTGTTTCCCTGATTGTTTAATATACGCGGGACATGTTTCCAGGTGAACAGTGTAAGTGAGGAGAATGTGTTCCCCTGATGGTTTAATATACATGGGACATGTTACCAGGTGAACAGTATAAGTGAGGAGAGTGTGTTCCCCTGATTGTTTAATGCACATTGGACATGTTACCAGGTGAACAGTATAAGTGAGGAGAGTGTGTTCCCCTGATGGTTTAATGCACACGGGACATGTTACCAGGTGAACAGTATAAGTGAGGAGAGTGTGTTCCCCTGATGATTTAATGTAAACGGGACATGTCACCAGGTGAACACTATAAGTGAGGTGAGTGTGTTCCCATGATGGTTTAATATACATGGGACATGTCACCAGGTCTACATTATAAGTGAGGAGACTGTGTTCCCCTGATGGTTTAATACACACGGGACATGTTACCAGGTGAACAGTATAAGTGAGGAGAGTGTGTTCCCCTGATTGTTTAATAGACACAGGACATGTTACCAGGTGAACAGTATAAGTGAGGAGAGTGTGTTATTCTAATGGTTGAATATACACGGGACATGTTACCAGGTGAACAGTATAAGTGAGGAGAGTGTGTTCCCCTGATTGTTTAATACACACGGGACATGTTACCAGGTGAACAGTATAAGTGAGGAGAGTGTGTTCCCCTGATTGTTTAATGCACATTGGACATGTTACCAGGTGAACAGTATAAGTGAGGAGAGTGTGTTATTCTGATGGTTGAATATACACGGGACATGTTACCAGGTGAACAGTATAAGTGAGGAGAGTGTGTTCCCCTGATTGTTTAATACACACGGGACATGTTACCAGGTGAACAGTATAAGTGAGGAGAGTGTGTTCCCCTGATTGTTTAATGCACATTGGACATGTTTTCAGGTGAACAGTATAAGTGAGGAGAGTGTGTTCCCCTGATTGTTTAATAGACACGGGACATGTTACCAGGTGAACAGTATAAGTGAGGAGAGTGTGTTCCCCTGATTGTTTAATACACACGGGACATGTTACCAGGTGAACAGTATAAGTGAGGAGAGTGTTTCCCTGATTGTTTAATATACGCGGGACATGTTTCCAGGTGAACAGTGTAAGTGAGGAGAATGTGTTCCCCTGATGGTTTAATATACATGGGACATGTTACCAGGTGAACAGTATAAGTGAGGAGAGTGTGTTCCCCTGATTGTTTAATGCACTTTGGACATGTTACCAGGTGAAAAGTATAAGTGAGGAGAGTGTGTTCCCCTGATGGTTTAATATACACAGGACATGTTACCAGGTGAAATGTCTAAGTGAGGAGAGTATGTTCCCCTGATTGTTTAATACACACGGGACATGTTACCAGGTGAACAGTATAAGTGAGGAGAGTGTGTTCCCCTCATTGTTTAATGTTCACGGGACATGTTACCTGGTGAACAGAATAAGTGAGGAGAGCGTGTTCCCCTGAGGGTTTAATACAAACGGGACATGTCACCAGCTGAACAGTATAAGTGAGGAGAATGTGTTCCCCTGATTGTTTAATACACACAAGACATGTTACCAGGTGAACAGTATAAGTGAGGAGAATGTGTTCCCCTGATGGTTTAATACAAACGGGACATGTCACCAGCTGAACAGTATAAGTGAGGAGAATGTGTTCCCCTGATTGTTTAATACACACGGGACATGTCACCAGGTGAACAGTATAAGTGAGGAGAGTGTGTTCCCATGATGGTTTAATATACACGGGACATGTTACCAGGTGAACAGTATAAGTGAGGAGAGTGTGTTCCCCTGATTGTTTAATACGCACAGGACATGTTACCAGGTGAAAAGTATAAGTGAGGAGAGTGTGTTCCCGATTGTTTAATACGCACAGGACATGTTACCAGGTGAACAGTATAACTGAGGAGAGTTTGTTTCCCTGATTGTTTAATATACACGGGACATGTTACCAGGTGAACAGTATAAGTGAGGCGAATGTGTTCCCCTGATTGTTTAATATACACGGGACATGTTACCAGGTGAACAATATAAGTGAGGAGAATGTGTTCCCCTGATTGTTTAATACACACGGGACATGTCACCAGGTGAACAGTATAAGTGAGGAGAGTGTGTTCCACTGATTGTTTAATAGACACAGGACATGTTACCAGGTGAACAGTATAAGTGAGGAGAGTGTGTTCCCCTGATTGTTTAATGTACACGGGACATGTTACCTGGTGAACAGAATAAGTGAGGAGAACGTGTTCCCCTGAGGGTTTAATACAAACGGGACATGTCAACAGCTGAACAGTATAAGTGAGGAGAATGTGTTCCCCTGATTGTTTAATACACACGGGACATGTCACCAGGTGAACAGTATAAGTGAGGAGAGTGTGTTCCACTGATTGTTTAATAGACACAGGACATGTTACCAGGTGAACAGTATAAGTGAGGTGAGTGTGTTCCCCTGATGATTTAATATAAACGGGACATGTCACCAGGTGAACAGTATAAGTGAGGTGAGTATGTTCCCATGATGGTTTAATATACATGGGACATGTCACCAGGTCTACATTATAAGTGAGGAGAGTGTGTTCCCCTGTTGGTTTAATGCACACGGGACATGTTACCAGTTGAACAGTATAAGTGAGGAGAGTGTGTTCCCCTGATTGTTTAATAGACACGGGACATGTTACCAGGTGAACAGTATAAGTGAAGAGAGTGTGTTCCCCTGATTGTTTAATACAAACTGGACATGTTATCAGGTGAACAGTATAAGTGAGGAGAGTGTTTTCCCCTGATAGTTTAATACACACGGGACATGTTACCAGGTGAACAGTATAAGTGAGGAGAGTGTGTTCCCTGATGGTTTAATACACACGGGACATGTTACCAGGTGAAGAATTTAAGTGAGGAGAGTGTGTTCCCCTGATTGTTTAATACACACAGGACATGTTACCAGGTGAACAGTATAAGTGAGGAGAGTGTGTTCCCCTGATTGTTTATTACACACAGGACATTTCACCAGGTGAACAGTATAAGTGAGGAGACTGTGTTCCACTGATGGTTTAATACACACGGGACATGTCAGCAGGTGAACAGTATATGTGAGGAGAGTGTGTTCCCCTGATGGTTTAACACGCACGGGACATGTGAATGGTGAACAGTATAAGTGAGTAGAGTGTGTTCCGCTGATGGTTTAATATACCCGGGACATGTCAGCAGGTGAACAGTATAAGTGAGGAGAGTGTGTTCCCCTGATGGTTTAATATACCCGGGACATGTCAGCAGGTGAACAGTATAATTGAGGAGATTGTGTTCCCCTGATTGTTTAATACACACGGGACATGTCACCAGGTGAACAGTATAAGTGAGGAGAGTGTGTTCCCCTGATGGTTTAATACACACGGGACATGTCACCAGGTGAACAGTATAAGTGAGGAGAATGTGTTCCCCTGATTGTTTAATACACACGGGACATGTCACCAGCTGAACAGTATAAGTGAGGAGAGTGTGTTCCCCTGATGGTTTAATACACACGGGACATGTCACCAGGTGAACAGTATAAGTCAGGAGAGTGAGTTCCTCTGATTGTTTAATACACACGGGACATTTCACCAGGTGAACATTATAAGTGAGGAGAGTGTGTTCCCCGGATGGTTTAAAACATACGGGACATGTTACCAGGTGAACAGTATAAGTGAGGAGAGTGTGTTCCCCAGATTGTTTAATACACACGGGTCATGTTACCAGGTAAACAGTACAGGTGAGGAGACTGTGTTGCTTTGATGGTTTAATATACACGGGACATCTTACCAGGTGAACAGTATATGTGAGGAGAGTGTGTTCCCCAGATTGTTTAATACACACGGGTCATGTTACCAGGTAAACAGTACAGGTGAGGAGACTGTGTTCCTTTGATGGTTTAATATACAAGGGACATGTTACCAGGTGAACAGTATAAGTGAGGAGAGTGTGTTCCCCAGATTGTTTAGTACACACGGGACATGTTGCCAGGTGAACAGTATAAGTTATGAGAGTGTGTTCCCCAGATTGTTTAATACACACGGGTCATGTTACCAGGTTAACAGTACAGGTGAGGAGACTGTGTTCCTTTGATGGTTTAATATACAAGGGACATGTTACCAGGTGAACAGTATAAGTGAGCAGAGTGTGTTCCCCTGATGGTTTAAGACACACAGGACATGTTACCAGGTGAAAAGTATGAGTGAGGAGAGTGTGTTATCCTGATGGTTTAATACACACAGGACATGGCTTTAGGTGAACAGTATAAGTGAGGAGAGTGTGTTCCCCTGATGGTTTAATATACACGGGGCATGTTGCCAGGTGAACTGTATAAGTGAGGAGAGTGTGTTCCCCTGATAGTTTAATACACACGGGACATGTTACCAGGTGAACAGTATAAGTGAGGAGAGTGTGTTCCCTGATGGTTTAATATACACGGGACATCTTCCCAGGTGAACAGTATAAGTGAGCAGAGTGTGTTCCCCTGATTGTTTAATACACAAGGGACATGTTACCATGTGAACAGTATAAGTGAGAAGAGTGTTTTCCCCTGATTGTTTAATACACAAGGGACATGTTACCGGGTGAACAGTATAAGTGAGGAGAGTGTGTTCCCCTGATTGTTTTTTATACACAGGACATGTTACCAGGTGAACAGTATAAGGGAGCAGAGTGTGTTCCCCTGATTGTCTAAGACACACGGGACATGTTACTAGGTAAACAGTACAGGTGAGGAGACTGTGTTCCTTTGATGGTTTAATATACACGGGACATCTTACCAGGTGAACAGTATAAGTGAGCAGAGTGTGTTCCCCTGATGGTTTAAGACACACGGGACATGTTACCAGGTGAACAGTATGAGTGAGGAGAGTGTGTTCCCCTGATGGTTTAATATACTCAGGACATGCTTCCAGGAGAACAGTTTTAGTGAGGAGACTGTGTTCCCCTGATGGTTTAATATACACGGGACATGTTACCAGGTGAACAGGAAGGCGAGGAGAGTGTGTTCCCCTGATTGTTTAATATACACGGGACATGTTACCAGGTGAACAGTATAAGTGTGGAGAGTGTGTTCCCCTGATTGTTCAATTTACACGGGACGTTTTACCAGGTGAACAGTATAAGTGAGGAGAGTGTGTTCCCCTGATGGTTTAATATACACGGAACATGTTACCAGGTGAACAGTATCAGTGAGGAGATTGTGTTCCCCTGATGGTTTCAAACACATGGGACATGTCACCATGCGAACAGTATAAGTGAGGAGAGTGTGTTCCCCAGATTGTTTAATACACACGGGTCATGTTACCAGGTTAACAGTACAGGTGAGGAGACTGTGTTCCTTTGATGGTTTAATATACAAGGGACATGTTACCAGGTGAACAGTATAAGTGAGGAGAGTGTGTTCCCCAGATTGTTTAGTACACACGGGACATGTTGCCAGGTGAACAGTATAAGTTAGGAGAGAGTGTTTCCCTGATGTTTTAATAAACACGGGACATGTTCCCAGGTAAACAGTATAAGTGAGGAGAGTGCGTTCCCCAGATTGTTTAATACACACGGGTCATGATACCAGGTAAACAGTACAGGTGAGGAGACTGTGTTCCTTTGATGGTTTAATATACACAGGACATCTTACCAGGTGAACAGTAAAAGTGAGCAGAGTGTGTTCCCCTGATGGTTTAAGACACACAGGACATGTTACCAGGTGAAAAGTATGAGTGAGGAGAGTGTGTACCCCTGATGGTTTAATACACACAGGACATGGCTTTAGGTGAACAGTATAAGTGAGGAGAGTGTGTTCCCCTGATGGTTTAATATACATAGGGCATGTTGCCAGGTGAACAGTATAACTGAGGAGAGTGTGTTCCCCTGATGGTTTAAAACACACAGGACATGTTTTCAGGTGAAAAGTATGAGTGAGGAGAGTGTGTTCCCCTGATGGTTTAATATACTCAGGACATGCTTCCAGGAGAACAGTTTTAGTGAGGAGACTGTGTTCCCCTGATGGTTTAATATACACGGGACATGTTACCAGGTGAACAGGAAGGCGAGGAGAGTGTGTTCCCCTGATTGTTTAATATAGACGGGACGTTTTACCAGGTGAACAGTATAAGTGAGGAGAGTGTGTTCCCCTGATGGTTTAATATACACGGAACATGTTACCAGGCGAACAGTATAAGTGAGGAGATTGTGTTCCCCTGATGGTTTAAGACACACGGGACATATTAGCAGGGGAACAGTATAAGTGAGGCGAGTGTGTTCCCCTGATGTTTTAATACACACGGGACATGTTACCAGGTGAACAGTATACGTGAGGAGAGTGTGTTCCCCTAATGTTTTAATAGACACGGGACATGTTACCAGGTGAACAGTATAAGTCAGGAGAGTGTGTTTCGCTGATGTTTTAATACACACGGTACATGTTACCAGGTGAACAGTATAAGTGAGCAGAGTGTGTTCCCCTGATTGTTTAATACACACGGGACATGTTACCAGGTGAACAGTATAAGTGAGGCGAGTGTGTTCCCCAGATTGTTTAATATACACGGGACATGTTACCAGGTGAGCAGTATAAGTGAGGAGAGTGTGTTCCCCTGATTGTTTAATACACACTGGACATGTTACCAGGTGAACAGTATAAGTGAGGAGAGTGTTTTCCCCTGATAGTTTAATACACACGGGACATGTTACCAGGTGAACAGTATAAGTGAGGAGAGTGTGTTCCCTGATGGTTTAATACACACGGGACATGTTACCAGGTGAAGAATTTAAGTGAGGAGAGTATGTTCCCCTGATTGTTTAATACACACAGGACATGTTACCAGGTGAACAGTATAAGTGAGGAGATTGTGTTCCCCTGATTGTTTATTACACACAGGACATTTCACCAGGTGAACAGTATAAGTGAGGAGACTGTGTTCCCCTGATGGTTTAATACACACGGGACATGTCACCAGGTGAACAGTATAAGTGAGGAGAATGTGTTCCCCTGATTGTTTAATACACACGGGACATGTCACCAGGTGAACAGTATAAGTGAGGAGAGTGTGTTCCCCTGATGGTTTAATACACACGGGACATGTCACCAGGTGAACAGTATAAGTCAGGAGAGTGAGTTCCCCTGATTGTTTAATACACACGGGACATTTCACCAGGTGAACATTATAAGTGAGGAGAGTGTGTTCCCCGGATGGTTTAAAACATACGGGACATGTTACCAGGTGAACAGTATAAGTGAGGAGAGTGTGTTCCCCAGATTGTTTAATACACACGGGTCATGTTACCAGGTAAACAGTACAGGTGAGGAGACTGTGTTGCTTTGATGGTTTAATATACACGGGACATCTTACCAGGTGAACAGTATAAGTGAGGAGAGTGTGTTCCACAGATTGTTTAATACACACGGGTCATGTTACCAAGTTAACAGTACAGGTGAGGAGACTGTGTTCCTTTGATGGTTTGATATACAAGGGACACGTTACCAGGTGAACAGTATAAGTGAGGAGAGTGTGTTCCCCAGATTGTTTAGTACACACGGGACATGGCTTTAGGTGAACAGTATAAGTGAGGAGAGTGTGTTCCCCTGATGGTTTAATATACACGGGGCATGTTGCCAGGTGAACTGTATAAGTGAGGAGAGTGTGTTCCCCTGATAGTTTAATACACACGGGACATGTTACCAGGTGAACAGTATAAGTGAGGAGAGTGTGTTCCCTGATGGTTTAATATACACGGGACATCTTCCCAGGTGAACAGTATAAGTGAGCAGAGTGTGTTCCCCTGATTGGTTAATACACAAGGGACATGTTACCAGGTGAACAGTATATGTGAGGAGAGTGTTTTCCCCTGATTGTTTAATGCACAAGGGACATGTTACCAGGTGAACAGTATAAGTGAGGAGAGTGTGTTCCCCTGATTGTTTAAGGCACACGGGACATGTTACCAGGTAAACAGTACAGGTGAGGAGATTGTGTTCCTTTGATGGTTTAATATACACGGGACATCTTACCAGGTGAACAGTATAGGTGAGCAGAGTGTGTTCCCCTGATGGTTTAAGACACACGGGACATGTTACCAGGTGAACAGGAAGGCGAGGACAGTGTGTTCCCCTGATTGTTTAATATACTCAGGACATGCTTCCAGGAGAACAGTTTTAGTGAGGAGACTGTGTTCCCCTGATGGTTTAATATACACGGGACATGTTACCAGGTGAACAGGAAGGCGAGGACAGTGTGTTCCCCTGATTGTTTAATATACACGGGACATGTTACCAGGTGAACAGTATAAGTGTGGAGAGTGTGTTCCCCTGATTGTTCAATTTACACGGTACGTTTTACCAGGTGAACAGTATAAGTGTGGAGAGTGTGTTCCCCTGATTGTTCAATTTACACGGGACGTTTTACCAGGTGAACAGTATAAGTGAGGAGAGTGTGTTCCCCTGATGGTTTCAAACACATGGGACATGTCACCAGGCGAACAGTATAAGTGAGGAGATTGTGTTCCCCTGATGGTTTAAGACACACGGGACATGTTAGCAGGCGAACAGTATAAGTGAGGAGAGTGTGTTCCCCAGATTGTTTAATACACACGGGTCTTGTTACCAGGTTAACAGTACAGGTGAGGAGACTGTGTTCCTTTGATGGTTTAATATACAAGGGACATGTTACCAGGTGAACAGTATAAGTGAGGAGAGTGTGTTCCCCAGATTGTTTAGTACACACGGGACATGTTGCCAGGTGAACAGTATAAGTTAGGAGAGAATGTTTCCCTGATGTTTTAATAAACACGGGACATGTTCCCAGGTAAACAGTATAAGTGAGGAGAGTGCGTTCCCCAGATTGTTTAATACACACGGGTCATGATACCAGGTAAACAGTACAGGTGAGGAGACTGTGTTCCTTTGATGGTTTAATATACACGGGACATCTTACCAGGTGAACAGTATAAGTGAGCAGAGTGTGTTCCCCTGATGGTTTAAGACACACAGGACATGTTACCAGGTGAAAAGTATGAGTGAGGAGAGTCTGTACCCCTGATGGTTTAATACACACAGGACATGGTTTTAGGTGAACAGTATAAGTGAGGAGAGTGTGTTCCCCTGATGGTTTAATATACATAGGGCATGTTGCCAGGTGAACAGTATAACTGAGGAGAGTGTGTTCCCCTGATGGTTTAAAACACACAGGACATGTTACCAGGTGAACAGTATGAGTGAGGAGAGTGTGTTCCCCTGATGGTTTAATATACTCATGACATGCTTCCAGGAGAACAGTTTTAGTGAGGAGACTGTGTTCCCCTGATGGTTTAATATACACGGGACATGTTACCAGGTGAACAGGAAGGCGAGGAGAGTGTGTTCCCCTGATGGTTTAATATACACCGAACATGTTACCAGGCGAACAGTATAAGTGAGGAGATTGTGTTCCCCTGATGGTTTAAGACACACGGGACATATTAGCAGGCGAACAGTATAAGTGAGGAGAGTGTGTTCCCCTGATGTTTTAATACACACGGGACATGTTACCAGGTGAACAGTATACGTGAGGAGAGTGTGTTCCCCTAATGTTTTAATAGACACGGGACATGTTACCAGGTGAACAGTATAAGTCAGGAGAGTGTGTTTCGCTGATGTTTTAATACACACGGTACATGTTACCAGGTGAACAGTATAAGTGAGCAGAGTGTGTTCCCCTGATTGTTTAATACACACGGGACATGTTACCAGGTGAACAGTATAAGTGAGGCGAGTGTGTTCCCCAGATTGTTTAATATACGCGGGACATGTTACCAGGTGAGCAGTATATGTGAAGAGAGTGTGTTTCCCTGATTGTTTAATACATACGGGACATGTCACCAAGTGAACAGTGTAAGTGAGGAGAGTGTGTTCCCCTGATTGTTTAATACACACTGGACATGTTACCAGGTCAAAATTATAAGTGAGGAGAGTGTGTTCCCCTGATGGTCTAATATACACGGGACATGTTACCAGGTGAACAGTATATGTGAAGAGAGTGTGTTTCCCTGATTGTTTAATACACACGGGACATGTCACCAAGTGAACAGTGTAAGTGAGGAGAGTGTGTTCCCCTGATTGTTTAATACACACTGGACATGTTACCAGGTGAAAAGTATAAGTGAGGAGAGTGTGTTCCCCTGATTGCTTAATACACACTGGACATGTTACCAGGTGAACAGTATAAGTGAGGAGAGAGTGTTCCCCTGATGGTTTAATACACACGGGACATGTTACCAGGTGAACAGTATAAGTGAGGACATTGTGTTCCCCTGGTGGTTTAATACACACGGGACATGTTCCCAGTTGAACAGTATAAGTGAGGAGAGTGTGTTCCCCTGATTGTTTAATATACACAGGACATGTTACCAGGTGAACAGTATAAGTGAGGAGATTGTGTTCCCCTGATGGTTTAATACACAAGGGACATGTTACCAGGTGAAGAGTATAAGTGAGGAGAGTGTGTTCCACTGATTGTTTAATATACACAGCACATGTTACCAGGTGAACAGTATAAGTGAGGAGATTGTGTTCCCCTGATGGTTTAATACACACGGGACATGTTACCAGGTGAACAGTATAAGTGAGGAGACTGTGTTCCACTGATGGTTTAATATACACGGGACATCTTCCCAGGTGAACAGTATAAGTGAGGAGAGTGTTTTCCCCTGATTGTTTAATACACAAGGGACATGTTACCAGGTGAACAGTATAAGTGAGGAGAGTGTGTTCCCCTGATTGTTTAATACACAAGGGACATGTTACCGGGTGAACAGTATAAGTGAGGAGAGTGTGTTCCCCTGATTGTTTTTTATACACAGGACATGTTACCAGGAGAACAGTATAAGTGAGGCGAGTGTGTTCCCCTGATTGTTTAATATACACAGGATATGTTACCATTTGAAAAGTATAAGTGAGGAGAGTGTGTTTCGCTGATGTTTTAATACACACGGTACATGTTACCAGGTGAACAGTATAAGTGAGCAGAGTGTGTTCCCCTGATTGTTTAATACACACGGGACATGTTACCAGGTGAACAGTATAAGTGAGGCGAGTGTGTTCCCCAGATTGTTTAATATACGCGGGACATGTTACCAGGTGAGCAGTATATGTGAAGAGAGTGTGTTTCCCTGATTGTTTAATACACACGGGACATGTCACCAAGTGAACAGTGTAAGTGAGGAGAGTGTGTTCCCCTGATTGTTTAATACACACTGGACATGTTACCAGGTGAAAATTATAAGTGAGGAGAGTGTGTTCCCCTGATGGTCTAATATACACGGGACATGTTACCAGGTGAACAGTATATGTGAAGAGAGTGTGTTTCCCTGATTGTTTAATACACACGGGACATGTCACCAAGTGAACAGTGTAAGTGAGGAGAGTGTGTTCCCCTGATTGTTTAATACACACTGGACATGTTACCAGGTGAAAAGTATAAGTGAGGAGAGTGTGTTCCCCTGATTGCTTAATACACACTGGACATGTTACCAGGTGAACAGTATAAGTGAGGAGAGTGTGTTCCCCTGATGGTTTAATACACACGGGACATGTTACCAGGTGAACAGTATAAGTGAGGACATTGTGTTCCCCTGATGGTTTAATACACACGGGACATGTTACCAGTTGAACAGTATAAGTGAGGAGAGTGTGTTCCCCTGATTGTTTAATATACACAGGACATGTTACCAGGTGAACAGTATAAGTGAGGAGATTGTGTTCCCCTGATGGTTTAATACACACGGGACATGTTACCAGGTGAAGAGTATAAGTGAGGAGAGTGTGTTCCCCTGATTGTTTAATATACACAGGACATGTTACCAGGTGAACAGTATAAGTGAGGAGATTGTGTTCCCCTGATGGTTTTATACACACGGGACATGTTACCAGGTGAACAGTATAAGTGAGGAGACAGTGTTCCACTGATGGTTTAATATACACGGGACATCTTCCCAGGTGAACAGTATAAGTGAGGAGAGTGTTTTCCCCTGATTGTTTAATACACAAGGGACATGTTACCAGGTGAACAGTATAACTGAGGAGAGTGTGTACCCCTGATTGTTTAATACACAAGGGACATGTTACCGGGTGAACAGTATAAGTGAGGAGAATGTGTTCCCCTGATTGTTTTTTATACACAGGACATGTTACCAGGAGAACAGTATAAGTGAGGCGAGTGTGTTCCCCTGATTGTTTAATATACACAGGATATGTTACCATTTGAAAAGTATAAGTGAGGAGAGTGTGTTCCCCTGATGGTTTAATACACACGGGACATGTTACCAGGTGAAGAGTATAAGTGAGGAGAGTGTGTTCCCCTGATTGTTTAATGCACACAGGACATGTTACCAGGTGAGCAGTATAAGTGAGGAGAATGTGTTTCCCTGTTGGTTTAATATACACGGGACTTATTACCAGGTGAACAGAATAAGTGAGGAGAGGGCTTTCCCCTGATGGTTTAATACACACGGGACATGTTACCAGGTGAACAGTATAAGTGAGGAGAGTGTGTTCCCCTGATGGTTTAATATACACGAGACATGTCAGCAGGTGAACTGCATAGGTGAGGTGAGGGTGTTCATCTGATGTTTTAATACACACGGGACATGTTACCAGGTGATCAGTATAAGTGAGGCGAGTGTGGTCCCCTAATGTTTTAATAGACACGGGACAAGTTACCAGGTGAACAGTATAAGTGAGGAGAGTGTGTTCCCCTGATGGTTTAATATACACGAGACATGTTACCAGGTGAACAGTATAAGTGAGGAGAGTGTGTTCCCCTGATTGTTTAATATTCACGGGACATGTTACCAGGTGAACAGTATAAGTGAGGTGAGGGTGTTCATCTGATGTTTTAATACACACGGGACATGTTACCAGGTGATCAGGAGAAGTGAGGCGAGTGTGGTCCCCTAATGTTTTAATAGACACGGGACAAGTTACCAGGTGAACAGTATAAGTGAGGAGAGTGTGTTCCCCAGATTGTTTAATATACACAGGACATGTTACCAGGTGAACAGTATAAGTGAGGAGAGTGTGTTTCGCTGATGTTTTAATACACACGGGACATGTTACCAGGTGAACAGTATAAGTGAGCAGAGTGTGTTCCCCTGATTGTTTAATACACACGGGACATGTTGCCAGGTGAACAGTATAAGTGAGGAGAGTGTGTTTCGCTGATGTTTTAATAAACACGGGACATGTTACCAGGTGAACAGTTTAAGTGAGGAGAGTGTGTTCCCCAGATTGTTTAATACACACGGGACATGTTGCCAGCTGAGCAGTATAAGTGAGGAGAGTGTGTTCCCCTGATTGTTTAATAAGAACGGGACATGTGACCAGGTGAACAGTGTAAGTGAGGAGAGTGTGTTCCCCTGATGGTTTAATATACACGGGACATGTTACCAGGTGAACAGTATAAGTGAGGAGTGTGTGTTTCCCTGATGGTTTAATACTCACGGGACATGTTACCAGGTGAATAGTATAAGTGAGGAGACTGTGTTCCACTGATGGTTTAATACACACGGGACATGTCAGCAGGTGAACAGTATATGTGAGGAGAGTGTGTTCCCCTGATGGTTTAACACGCACGGGACATGTGAATGGTGAACAGTATAAGTGAGTAGAGTGTGTTCCCCTGATGGTTTAATATACCCGGGACATGTCAGCAGGTGAACAGTATAATTGAGGAGATTGTGTTCCCCTGATTGTTTAATATACCCGGGACATGTCAGCAGGTGAACAGTATAATTGAGGAGATTGTGTTCCCCTGATTGTTTAATACACACGGGACATGTCACCAGGTGAACAGTATAAGTGAGGAGAGTGTGTTCCCCTGATGGTTTAATACACACGGGACATGTCACCAGGTGAACAGTATAAGTGAGGAGAATGTGTTCCCCTGATTGTTTAATACACACGGGACATGTCACCAGCTGAACAGTATAAGTGAGGAGAGTGTGTTCCCCTGATTGTTTAATATACGAGGGAAATGTTAACAGGTGAACAGTATAAGTGAGGAGAGTGTGTTCCCCTGATTGATTAATACACACGGGACATGTTACCAGGTGAACAGTATAAGTGAGGAGAGTGTGTTCCCCTGATGGTTTAATATACACGGGACATGTTACCAGGTGAACAGTATAAGTGAGGAGTGTGTGTTTCCCTGATGGTTTAATACTCACGGGACATGTTACCAGGTGAATAGTGTAAGTGATGAGAGTGTGTTCCCCTGATGGTTTAACACGCACGGGACATGTTACCAGGTGAATAGTATAAGTGAGGAGAGTGTGTTCCCCTGATTGTTTAATATACCCGGGACATGTCACCAGCTGAAGAGTAGAATTGAGGAGAGTGTGTTCCCCTGATGGTTTAAGGCACACAGGACATGCTACCAGGTGAACAGTATAAGTGAGGAGAGTGTGTTCCTCTGATGGTTTAATGCACACGGGACATGTTACCAGGTGAAGAGTATAAGTGAGGAGAGTGCTTTCCCCTGATGGTTTAATATTCACGGGACATGTTACCAGGTGAACAGTATAAGTGAGGAGAGTGTGTTCCTCTGATGGTTTAATGCACACGGGACATGTTACCAGGTGAAGAGTATAAGTGAGGAGAGTTCTTTCCCCTGATGGTTTAATATACACGGGACATGTCACCAGGTGAACATTATAAGTGAGGAGAGTGAGTTCCCCTGATTGTTTAATACACACAGGACATGTCACCAGGTGAAGAGTATAAGTGAGGAGAGTGTGTTCCCCTGATTGTTTAATACACACAGGACATGTTACCAGGTGAACAGTATGAGTGAGGAGAGTGTGTTCCCCTGATGGTTTAATATACTCAGGACATGCTTCCAGGAGAACAGTTTTAGTGAGGAGACTGTGTTCCCCTGATGGTTTAATATACACGGGACATGTTACCAGGTGAACAGGAAGGCGAGGAGAGTGTGTTCCCCTGATTGTTCAATTTACACGGGACGTTTTACCAGGTGAACAGTATAAGTGAGGAGAGTGTGTTCCCCTGATGGTTTAATATACACGGAACATGTTACCAGGTGAACAGTATCAGTGAGGAGATTGTGGTCCCCTGATGGTTTCAAACACATGGGACATGTCACCAGGCGAACAGTATAAGTGAGGAGATTGTGTTCCCCTGATGGTTTAAGACACATGGGACATGTTAGCAGGCGAACAGTATAAGTGAGGAGAGTGTGTTCCCCTGATGTTTTAATACACAAGGGAAATGTTACCAGGTGAACAGTATACGTGAGGAGAGTGTGTTCCCCTAATGTTTTAATAGACACGGGACATGTTACCAGGTGAACAGTATAAGTCAGGAGAGTGTGTTTCGCTGATGTTTTAATACACACGGTACATGTTACCAGGTGAACAGTATAAGTGAGCAGAGTGTGTTCCCCTGATTGTTTAATACACACGGGACATGTTACCAGGTGAACAGTATAAGTGAGGCGAGTGTGTTCCCCAGATTGTTTAATATACACGGGACATGTTACCAGGAGAACAGTATAAGTGAGGCGAGTGTGTTCCCCAGATTGTTTAATATACACGGGACATGTTACCAGGTGAACAGTATAAGTGAGGCGAGTGTGTTCCCCAGATTGTTTAATATACACGGGACATGTTACCAGGAGAACAGTATAAGTGAGGAGAGTGTGTTCCCCTGATTGTTTAATACACACGGGACATGTTACCAGGTGAGCAGTATAAGTGAGGAGAGTGTGTTCCCCTGATTGTTTAATACAAACTGGACATGTTACCAGGTGAACAGTATAAGTGAGGAGAGTGTTTTCCCCTGATAGTTTAATACACACGGGACATGTTACCAGTGAACAGTATAAGTGAGGAGAGTGTGTTCCCTGATGGTTTAATACACACGGGACATGTTACCAGGTGAAGAATTTAAGTGAGGAGAGTGTGTTCCCCTGATTGTTTAATACACACAGGACATGTTACCAGGTGAACAGTATAAGTGAGGAGAGTGTGTTCCCCTGATTGTTTATTACACACAGGACATTTCACCAGGTGAACAGTATAAGTGAGGAGACTGTGTTCCACTGATGGTTTAATACACACGGGACATGTCAGCAGGTGAACAGTATATGTGAGGAGAGTGTGTTCCCCTGATGGTTTAACACGCACGGGACATGTGAATGGTGAACAGTATAAGTGAGTAGAGTGTGTTCCGCTGATGGTTTAATATACCCGGGACATGTCAGCAGGGGAACAGTATAAGTGAGGAGAGTGTGTTCCCCTGATGGTTTAATATACCCGGGACATGTCAGCAGGTGAACAGTATAATTGAGGAGATTGTGTTCACCTGATTGTTTAATACACACGGGACATGTCACCAGGTGAACAGTATAAGTGAGGAGATTGTGTTCCCCTGATTGTTTAATACACACGGGACATGTCACCAGGTGAACAGTATAAGTGAGGAGAGTGTGTTCCCCTGATGGTTTAATACACACGGGACATGTCACCAGGTGAACAGTATAAGTCAGGAGAGTGAGTTCCCCTGATTGTTTAATACACACGGGACATTTCACCAGGTGAACATTATAAGTGAGGAGAGTGTGTTCCCCGGATGGTTTAAAACATACGGGACATGTTACCAGGTGAACAGTATAATTGACGAGAGTGTGTTACCCTGATTGTTTAATACTGACGGGACATGTCACCAGGTGAACAGTATAAGTGAGGAGAGTGTGTTCCCCTGATGGTTTAATATACACAGGACATGTTACCAGGTGAACAGTATAAGTGAGGAGAGTGTGTTCCCCTGATTGTTTAATACACACGGGACATGTCATCGGGTGAACAGTATAAGTGAGGAGAGTGTGTTCCCCTGATTGTTTAATACACACAGGACATGTTACCAGGTGAACAGTATAAGTGAGGAGAGTGTGTTCCCCTGATGGTTTAATATACGAGGGAAATGTTACCAGGTGAACAGTATAAGTGAGGAGAGTGTGTTCCCCTGATGGTTTAATATACGAGGGAAATGTTACCAGGTGAACAGTAGAAGTGAGGAGAGTGTGTTCCCTTGATTGTTTAATACTCACGGAACATGTTACCAGGTGAACAGTATATGTGAGGAGATTGTGTTCCCCTGATGGTTTAACACGCACGGGACATGTTACCAGGTGAACAGTATAAGTGAGGAGAATGTGTTCCCCTGATGGTTTAATATGCACTGGACATGTTACCAGGTGAACAATATAAGTGAGGAGAGTGTGTTCCCCTGATTGTTTATTACTCACGGGACATGTTACCAGGTGAATAGTATAAGTGAGGAGAGTGTGTTCCCCTGATGGTTTAACACGCACGGGACATGTTACCAGGTGAATAGTATAAGTGAGGAGAGTGTGTTCCCCTGATTGTTTAATACACACGGGACATGTTACCAGGTGAACAGTATAAGTGCGGCGAGTATGTTCCCCTGATGGTTTAATATACGAGGGAAATGTTAACAGGTGAACAGTATAAGTGAGGAGAGTGTGTTCCCCTGATTGATTAATACACACGGGACATGTTACCAGGTGAACAGTATAAGTGAGGAGAGTGTGTTCCCCTGATGGTTTAATATACACGGGACATGTTACCAGGTGAACAGTATAAGTGAGGAGTGTGTGTTTCCCTGATGGTTTAATACTCACGGGACATGTTACCAGGTGAATAGTATAAGTGAGGAGAGTGTGTTCCCCTGATGGTTTAACACGCACGGGACATGTTACCAGGTGAATAGTATAAGTGAGGAGAGTGTGTTCCCCTGATTGTTTAATATACCCGGGACATGTCACCAGGTGAAGAGTAGAATTGAGGAGAGTGTGTTCCCCTGATGGTTTAAGGCACACAGGACATGCTACCAGGTGAACAGTATAAGTGAGGAGAGTGTGTTCCTCTGATGGTTTAATGCACACGGGACATGTTACCAGGTGAAAAGTATAAGTGAGGAGAGTGCTTTCCCCTGATGGTTTAATATTCACGGGACATGTTACCAGGTGAACAGTATAAGTGAGGAGAGTGTGTTCCTCTGATGGTTTAATGCACACGGGACATGTTACCAGGTGAAGAGTATAAGTGAGGAGAGTGCTTTCCCCTGATGGTTTAATATACACGGGACATGTCACCAGGTGAACATTATAAGTGAGGAGAGTGAGTTCCCCTGATTGTTTAATACACACAGGACATGTCACCAGGTGAAGAGTATAAGTGAGGAGAGTGTGTTCCCCTGATTGTTTAATACACACAGGACATGTTACCAGGTGAACAGTATGAGTGAGGAGAGTGTGTTCCCCTGATGGTTTAATATACTCAGGACATGCTTCCAGGAGAACAGTTTTAGTGAGGAGACTGTGTTCCCCTGATGGTTTAATATACACGGGACATGTTACCAGGTGAACAGGAAGGCGAGGAGAGTGTGTTCCCCTGATTGTTCAATTTACACGGGACGTTTTACCAGGTGAACAGTATAAGTGAGGAGAGTGTGTTCCCCTGATGTTCTAATACACACGGGAAATGTTACCAGGTGAACAGTATACGTGAGGAGAGTGTGTTCCCCTAATGTTTTAATAGACACGGGACATGTTACCAGGTGAACAGTATAAGTCAGGAGAGTGTGTTTCGCTGATGTTTTAATACACACTCTACATGTTACCAGGTGAACAGTATAAGTGAGCAGAGTGTGTTCCCCTGATTGTTTAATACACACGGGACATGTTACCAGGTGAACAGTATAAGTGAGGCGAGTGTGTTCCCCAGATTGTTTAATATACACGGGACATGTTACCAGGAGAGCAGTATAAGTTAGGCGAGTGTGTTCCCCAGATTGTTTAATATACACGGGACATGTTACCAGGTGAACAGTATAAGTGAGGCGAGTGTGTTCCCCAGATTGTTTAATGTACACGGGACATGTTACCAGGAGAACAGTATAAGTGAGGAGAGTGTGTTCCCCTGATTGTTTAATACGCACGGGACATGTTACCAGGTGAACAGTATAAGTGAGGCGAGTGTGTTCCCCAGATTGTTTAATATACACGGGACATGTTACCAGGTGAGCAGTATAAGTGAGGAGAGTGTGTTCCCCTGATTGTTTAATACAAACTGGACATGTTACCAGGTGAACAGTATAAGTGAGGAGAGTGTTTTCCCCTGATAGTTTAATACACACGGGACATGTTACCAGGTGAACAGTATAAGTGAGGAGAGTGTGTTCCCTGATGGTTTAATACACACGGGACATGTTACCAGGTGAAGAATTTAAGTGAGGAGAGTGTGTTCCCCTGATTGTTTAATACACACAGGACATGTTACCAGGTGAACAGTATAAGTGAGGAGAGTGTGTTCCCCTGATTGTTTATTACACACAGGACATTTCACCAGGTGAACAGTATAAGTGAGGAGACTGTGTTCCACTGATGGTTTAATACACACGGGACATGTCAGCAGGTGAACAGTATATGTGAGGAGAGTGTGTTCCCCTGATGGTTTAACACGCACGGGACATGTGAATGGTGAACAGTATAAGTGAGTAGAGTGTGTTCCGCTGATGGTTTAATATACCCGGGACATGTCAGCAGGTGAACAGTATAAGTGAGGAGAGTGTGTTCCCCTGATGGTTTAATATACCCGGGACATGTCAGCAGGTGAACAGTATAATTGAGGAGATTGTGTTCCCCTGATTGTTTAATACACACGGGACATGTCACCAGGTGAACAGTATAAGTGAGGAGAGTGTGTTCCCCTGATGGTTTAATACACACGGGACATGTCACCAGGTGAACAGTATAAGTGAGGAGAATGTGTTCCCCTGATTGTTTAATACACACGGGACATGTCACCAGCTGAACAGTATAAGTGAGGAGAGTGTGTTCCCCTGATGGTTTAATACACACGGGACATGTCACCAGGTGAACAGTATAAGACAGGAGAGTGAGTTCCCCTGATTGTTTAATACACACGGGACATTTCAACAGGTGAACATTATAAGTGAGGAGAGTGTGTTCCCCGGATGGTTTAAAACATACGGGACATGTTACCAGGTGAACAGTATAAGTGAGGAGAGTGTGTTCCCCAGATTGTTTAATACACACGGGTCATGTTACCAGGTAAACAGTACAGGTGAGGAGACTGTGTTGCTTTGATGGTTTAATATACACGGGACATCTTACCAGGTGAACAGTATAAGTGAGGAGAGTGTGTTCCCCAGATTGTTTAATACACACGGGTCATGTTACCAGGTAAACAGTACAGGTGAGGAGACTGTGTTGCTTTGATGGTTTAATATACACGGGACATCTTACCAGGTGAACAGTATAAGTCAGGAGAGTGTGTTTCGCTGATGTTTTAATACACACTCTACATGTTACCAGGTGAACAGTATAAGTGAGCAGAGTGTGTTCCCCTGATTGTTTAATACACACGGGACATGTTACCAGGTGAACAGTATAAGTGAGGCGAGTGTGTTCCCCAGATTGTTTAATATACACGGGACATGTTACCAGGAGAGCAGTATAAGTTAGGCGAGTGTGTTCCCCAGTTTGTTTAATATACACGGGACATGTTACCAGGTGAACAGTATAAGTGAGGCGAGTGTGTTCCCCAGATTGTTTAATGTACACGGGACATGTTACCAGGAGAACAGTATAAGTGAGGAGAGTGTGTTCCCCTGATTGTTTAATACGCACGGGACATGTTACCAGGTGAACAGTATAAGTGAGGCGAGTGTGTTCCCCAGATTGTTTAATATACACGGGACATGTTACCAGGTGAGCAGTATAAGTGAGGAGAGTGTGTTCCCCTGATTGTTTAATACAAACTGGACATGTTACCAGGTGAACAGTATAAGTGAGGAGAGTGTTTTCCCCTGATAGTTTAATACACACGGGACATGTTACCAGGTGAACAGTATAAGTGAGGAGAGTGTGTTCCCTGATGGTTTAATACACACGGGACATGTTACCAGGTGAAGAATTTAAGTGAGGAGAGTGTGTTCCCCTGATTGTTTAATACACACAGGACATGTTACCAGGTGAACAGTATAAGTGAGGAGAGTGTGTTCCCCTGATTGTTTATTACACACAGGACATTTCACCAGGTGAACAGTATAAGTGAGGAGACTGTGTTCCACTGATGGTTTAATACACACGGGACATGTCAGCAGGTGAACAGTATATGTGAGGAGAGTGTGTTCCCCTGATGGTTTAACACGCACGGGACATGTGAATGGTGAACAGTATAAGTGAGTAGAGTGTGTTCCGCTGATGGTTTAATATACCCGGGACATGTCAGCAGGTGAACAGTATAAGTGAGGAGAGTGTGTTCCCCTGATGGTTTAATATACCCGGGACATGTCAGCAGGTGAACAGTATAATTGAGGAGATTGTGTTCCCCTGATTGTTTAATACACACGGGACATGTCACCAGGTGAACAGTATAAGTGAGGAGAGTGTGTTCCCCTGATGGTTTAATACACACGGGACATGTCACCAGGTGAACAGTATAAGTGAGGAGAATGTGTTCCCCTGATTGTTTAATACACACGGGACATGTCACCAGCTGAACAGTATAAGTGAGGAGAGTGTGTTCCCCTGATGGTTTAATACACACGGGACATGTCACCAGGTGAACAGTATAAGACAGGAGAGTGAGTTCCCCTGATTGTTTAATACACACGGGACATTTCAACAGGTGAACATTATAAGTGAGGAGAGTGTGTTCCCCGGATGGTTTAAAACATACGGGACATGTTACCAGGTGAACAGTATAAGTGAGGAGAGTGTGTTCCCCAGATTGTTTAATACACACGGGTCATGTTACCAGGTAAACAGTACAGGTGAGGAGACTGTGTTGCTTTGATGGTTTAATATACACGGGACATCTTACCAGGTGAACAGTATAAGTGAGGAGAGTGTGTTCCCCAGATTGTTTAATACACACGGGTCATGTTACCAGGTTAACAGTATAAGTGAGGAGACTGTGTTCCTTTGATGGTTTAATATACAAGGGACATGTTACCAGGTGAACAGTATAAGTGAGGAGAGTGTGTTCCCCAGATTGTTTAGTACACACGGGACATGTTGCCAGGTGAACAGTATAAGTTATGAGAGTGTGTTCCCCAGATTGTTTAATACACACGGGTCATGTTACCAGGTTAACAGTACAGGTGAGGAGACTGTGTTCCTTTGATGGTTTAATATACAAGGGACATGTTACCAGGTGAACAGTATAAGTGAGCAGAGTGTGTTCCCCTGATGGTTTAAGACACACAGGACATGTTACCAGGTGAAAAGTATGAGTGAGGAGAGTGTGTTATCCTGATGGTTTAATACACACAGGACATGGCTTTAGGTGAACAGTATAAGTGAGGAGAGTGTGTTCCCCTGATGGTTTAATATACACGGGGCATGTTGCCAGGTGAACTGTACAAGTGCGGAGAGTGTGTTCCCCTGATAGTTTAATACACACGGGACATGTTACCAGGTGAACAGTATAAGTGAGGAGAGTGTGTTCCCTGATGGTTTAATATACACGGGACATCTTCCCAGGTGAACAGTATAAGTGAGCAGAGTGTGTTCCCCTTATTGTTTAATACACAAGGGACATGTTACCAGGTGAACAGTATAAGTGAGAAGAGTGTTTTCCCCTGATTGTTTAATACACAAGGGACATGTTACCGGGTGAACAGGATAAGTGAGGAGAGTGTGTTCCCCTGATTGTTTTTTATACACAGGACATGTTACCAGGTGAACAGTATAAGGGAGCAGAGTGTGTTCCCCTGATTGTTTAAGACACACGGGACATGTTACCAGGTAAACAGTACAGGTGAGGAGACTGTGTTCCTTTGATGGTTTAATATACACGGGACATCTTACCAGGTGAACAGTATAAGTGAGCAGAGTGTGTTCCCCTGATGGTTTAAGACACACGGGACATGTTACCAGGTGAACAGTATGAGTGAGGAGAGTGTGTTCCCCTGATGGTTTAATATACTCAGGATATGCTTCCAGGAGAACAGTTTTAGTGAGGAGACTGTGTTCCCCTGATGGTTTAATATACACGGGACATGTTACCAGGTGAACAGGAAGGCGAGGAGAGTGTGTTCCCCTGATTGTTTAATATACACGGGACATGTTACCAGGTGAACAGTATAAGTGTGGAGAGTGTGTTCCCCTGATTGTTCAATTTACACGGGACGTTTTACCAGGTGAACAGTATAAGTGAGGAGAGTGTGTTCCCCTGATGGTTTAATATACACGGAACATGTTACCAGGTGAACAGTATCAGTGAGGAGATTGTGTTCCCCTGATGGTTTCAAACACATGGGACATGTCACCATGCGAACAGTATAAGTGAGGAGATTGTGTTCCCCTGATGGTTTAAGACACACGGGACATGTTAGCAGGCGAACAGTATAAGTGAGGAGAGTGTGTTCCCCAGATTGTTTAATACACACGGGTCATGTTACCAGGTTAACAGTACAGGTGAGGAGACTGTGTTCCTTTGATGGTTTAATATACAAGGGACATGTTACCAGGTGAACAGTATAAGTGAGGAGAGTGTGTTCCCCAGATTGTTTAGTACACACGGGACATGTTGCCAGGTGAACAGTATAAGTTAGGAGAGAGTGTTTCCCTGATGTTTTAATAAACACGGGACATGTTCCCAGGTAAACAGTATAAGTGAGGAGAGTGCGTTCCCCAGATTGTTTAATACACACGGGTCATGATACCAGGTAAACAGTACAGGTGAGGAGACTGTGTTCCTTTGATGGTTTAATATACACGGGACATCTTACCAGGTGAACAGTAAAAGTGAGCAGAGTGTGTTCCCCTGATGGTTTAAGACACACAGGACATGTTACCAGGTGAAAAGTATGAGTGAGGAGAGTGTGTACCCCTGATGGTTTAATACACACAGGACATGGCTTTAGGTGAACAGTATAAGTGAGGAGAGTGTGTTCCCCTGATGGTTTAATATACATAGGGCATGTTGCCAGGTGAACAGTATAACTGAGGAGAGTGTGTTCCCCTGATGGTTTAAAACACACAGGACATGTTACCAGGTGAAAAGTATGAGTGAGGAGAGTGTGTTCCCCTGATGGTTTAATATACTCAGGACATGCTTCCAGGAGAACAGTTTTAGTGAGGAGACTGTGTTCCCCTGATGGTTTAATATACACGGGACATGTTACCAGGTGAACAGGAAGGCGAGGAGAGTGTGTTCCCCTGATTGTTTAATATACACGGGACATGTTACCAGGTGAACAGTATAAGTGTGGAGAGTGTGTTCCCCTGATTGTTCAATTTACACGGGACGTTTTACCAGGTGAACAGTATAAGTGAGGAGAGTGTGTTCCCCTGATGGTTTAATATACACGGAACATGTTACCAGGCGAACAGTATAAGTGAGGAGATTGTGTTCCCCTGATGGTTTAAGACACACGGGACATATTAGCAGGGGAACAGTATAAGTGAGGAGAGTGTGTTCCCCTGATGTTTTAATACACACGGGACATGTTACCAGGTGAACAGTATACGTGAGGAGAGTGTGTTCCCCTAATGTTTTAATAGACACGGGACATGTTACCAGGTGAACAGTATAAGTCAGGAGAGTGTGTTTCGCTGATGTTTTAATACACACGGTACATGTTACCAGGTGAACAGTATAAGTGAGCAGAGTGTGTTCCCCTGATTGTTTAATACACACGGGACATGTTACCAGGTGAACAGTATAAGTGAGGCGAGTGTGTTCCCCAGATTGTTTAATATACACGGGACATGTTACCAGGTGAGCAGTATAAGTGAGGAGAGTGTGTTCCCCTGATTGTTTAATACACACTGGACATGTTACCAGGTGAACAGTATAAGTGAGGAGAGTGTTTTCCCCTGATAGTTTAATACACACGGGACATGTTACCAGGTGAACAGTATAAGTGAGGAGAGTGTGTTCCCTGATGGTTTAATACACACGGGACATGTTACCAGGTGAAGAATTTAAGTGAGGAGAGTATGTTCCCCTGATTGTTTAATACACACAGGACATGTTACCAGGTGAACAGTATAAGTGAGGAGATTGTGTTCCCCTGATTGTTTATTACACACAGGACATTTCACCAGGTGAACAGTATAAGTGAGGAGACTGTGTTCCCCTGATGGTTTAATACACACGGGACATGTCACCAGGTGAACAGTATAAGTGAGGAGAATGTGTTCCCCTGATTGCTTAATACACACGGGACATGTCACCAGGTGAACAGTATAAGTGAGGAGAGTGTGTTCCCCTGATGGTTTAATACACACGGGACATGTCACCAGGTGAACAGTATAAGTCAGGAGAGTGAGTTCCCCTGATTGTTTAATACACACGGGACATTTCACCAGGTGAACATTATAAGTGAGGAGAGTGTGTTCCCCGGATGGTTTAAAACATACGGGACATGTTACCAGGTGAACAGTATAAGTGAGGAGAGTGTGTTCCCCAGATTGTTTAATACACACGGGTCATGTTACCAGGTAAACAGTACAGGTGAGGAGACTGTGTTGCTTTGATGGTTTAATATACACGGGACATCTTACCAGGTGAACAGTATAAGTGAGGAGAGTGTGTTCCCCAGATTGTTTAATACACACGGGTCATGTTACCAAGTTAGCAGTACAGGTGAGGAGACTGTGTTCCTTTGATGGTTTGATATACAAGGGACATGTTACCAGGTGAACAGTATAAGTGAGGAGAGAGTGTTCCCCAGATTGTTTAGTACACACGGGACATGGCTTTAGGTGAACAGTATAAGTGAGGAGAGTGTGTTCCCCTGATGGTTTAATATACACGGGGCATGTTGCCAGGTGAACTGTATAAGTGAGGAGAGTGTGTTCCCCTGATAGTTTAATACACACGGGACATGTTACCAGGTGAACAGTATAAGTGAGGAGAGTGTGTTCCCTGATGGTTTAATACACACGGGACATGTTACCAGGTGAAGAATTTAAGTGAGGAGAGTATGTTCCCCTGATTGTTTAATACACACAGGACATGTTACCAGGTGAACAGTATAAGTGAGGAGATTGTGTTCCCCTGATTGTTTATTACACACAGGACATTTCACCAGGTGAACAGTATAAGTGAGGAGACTGTGTTCCCCTGATGGTTTAATACACACGGGACATGTCACCAGGTGAACAGTATAAGTGAGGAGAATGTGTTCCCCTGATTGCTTAATACACACGGGACATGTCACCAGGTGAACAGTATAAGTGAGGAGAGTGTGTTCCCCTGATGGTTTAATACACACGGGACATGTCACCAGGTGAACAGTATAAGTCAGGAGAGTGAGTTCCCCTGATTGTTTAATACACACGGGACATTTCACCAGGTGAACATTATAAGTGAGGAGAGTGTGTTCCCCGGATGGTTTAAAACATACGGGACATGTTACCAGGTGAACAGTATAAGTGAGGAGAGTGTGTTCCCCAGATTGTTTAATACACACGGGTCATGTTACCAGGTAAACAGTACAGGTGAGGAGACTGTGTTGCTTTGATGGTTTAATATACACGGGACATCTTACCAGGTGAACAGTATAAGTGAGGAGAGTGTGTTCCCCAGATTGTTTAATACACACGGGTCATGTTACCAAGTTAGCAGTACAGGTGAGGAGACTGTGTTCCTTTGATGGTTTGATATACAAGGGACATGTTACCAGGTGAACAGTATAAGTGAGGAGAGAGTGTTCCCCAGATTGTTTAGTACACACGGGACATGGCTTTAGGTGAACAGTATAAGTGAGGAGAGTGTGTTCCCCTGATGGTTTAATATACACGGGGCATGTTGCCAGGTGAACTGTATAAGTGAGGAGAGTGTGTTCCCCTGATAGTTTAATACACACGGGACATGTTACCAGGTGAACAGTATAAGTGAGGAGAGTGTGTTCCCTGATGGTTTAATATACACGGGACATCTTCCCAGGTGAACAGTATAAGTGAGCAGAGTGTGTTCCCCTGATTGGTTAATACACAAGGGACATGTTACCAGGTGAACAGTATATGTGAGGAGAGTGTTTTCCCCTGATTGTTTAATGCACAAGGGACATGTTTCCAGGTGAACAGTATAAGTGAGGAGAGTGTGTTCCCCTGATTGTTTAAGGCACACGGGACATGTTACCAGGTAAACAGTACAGGTGAGGAGATTGTGTTCCTTTGATGGTTTAATATACACGGGACATCTTACCAGGTGAACAGTATAGGTGAGCAGAGTGTGTTCCCCTGATGGTTTAAGACACACGGGACATGTTACCAGGTGAACAGGAAGGCGAGGACAGTGTGTTCCCCTGATTGTTTAATATACTCAGGACATGCTTCCAGGAGAACAGTTTTAGTGAGGAGACTGTGTTCCCCTGATGGTTTAATATACACGGGACATGTTACCAGGTGAACAGGAAGGCGAGGACAGTGTGTTCCCCTGATTGTTTAATATACACGGGACATGTTACCAGGTGAACAGTATAAGTGTGGAGAGTGTGTTCCCCTGATTGTTCAATTTACACGGTACGTTTTACCAGGTGAACAGTATAAGTGTGGAGAGTGTGTTCCCCTGATTGTTCAATTTACACGGGACGTTTTACCAGGTGAACAGTATAAGTGAGGAGAGTGTGTTCCCCTGATGGTTTAATATACACGGAACATGTTACCAGGTGAACAGTATCAGTGAGGAGATTGTGTTCCCCTGATGGTTTCAAACACATGGGACATGTCACCAGGCGAACAGTATAAGTGAGGAGATTGTGTTCCCCTGATGGTTTAAGACACACGGGACATGTTAGCAGGCGAACAGTATAAGTGAGGAGAGTGTGTTCCCCAGATTGTTTAATACACACGGGTCTTGTTACCAGGTTAACAGTACAGGTGAGGAGACTGTGTTCCTTTGATGGTTTAATATACAAGGGACATGTTACCAGGTGAACAGTATAAGTGAGGAGAGTGTGTTCCCCAGATTGTTTAGTACACACGGGACATGTTGCCAGGTGAACAGTATAAGTTAGGAGAGAATGTTTCCCTGATGTTTTAATAAACACGGGACATGTTCCCAGGTAAACAGTATAAGTGAGGAGAGTGCGTTCCCCAGATTGTTTAATACACACGGGTCATGATACCAGGTAAACAGTACAGGTGAGGAGACTGTGTTCCTTTGATGGTTTAATATACACGGGACATCTTACCAGGTGAACAGTATAAGTGAGCAGAGTGTGTTCCCCTGATGGTTTAAGACACACAGGACATGTTACCAGGTGAAAAGTATGAGTGAGGAGAGTCTGTACCCCTGATGGTTTAATACACACAGGACATGGTTTTAGGTGAACAGTATAAGTGAGGAGAGTGTGTTCCCCTGATGGTTTAATATACATAGGGCATGTTGCCAGGTGAACAGTATAACTGAGGAGAGTGTGTTCCCCTGATGGTTTAAAACACACAGGACATGTTACCAGGTGAACAGTATGAGTGAGGAGAGTGTGTTCCCCTGATGGTTTAATATACTCATGACATGCTTCCAGGAGAACAGTTTTAGTGAGGAGACTGTGTTCCCCTGATGGTTTAATATACACGGGACATGTTACCAGGTGAACAGGAAGGCGAGGAGAGTGTGTTCCCCTGATGGTTTAATATACACCGAACATGTTACCAGGCGAAAAGTATAAGTGAGGAGATTGTGTTCCCCTGATGGTTTAAGACACACGGGACATATTAGCAGGCGAACAGTATAAGTGAGGAGAGTGTGTTCCCCTGATGTTTTAATACACACGGGACATGTTACCAGGTGAACAGTATACGTGAGGAGAGTGTGTTCCCCTAATGTTTTAATAGACACGGGACATGTTACCAGGTGAACAGTATAAGTCAGGAGAGTGTGTTTCGCTGATGTTTTAATACACACGGTACATGTTACCAGGTGAACAGTATAAGTGAGCAGAGTGTGTTCCCCTGATTGTTTAATACACACGGGACATGTTACCAGGTGAACAGTATAAGTGAGGCGAGTGTGTTCCCCAGATTGTTTAATATACGCGGGACATGTTACCAGGTGAGCAGTATATGTGAAGAGAGTGTGTTTCCCTGATTGTTTAATACACACGGGACATGTCACCAAGTGAACAGTGTAAGTGAGGAGAGTGTGTTCCCCTGATTGTTTAATACACACTGGACATGTTACCAGGTCAAAATTATAAGTGAGGAGAGTGTGTTCCCCTGATGGTCTAATATACACGGGACATGTTACCAGGTGAACAGTATATGTGAAGAGAGTGTGTTTCCCTGATTGTTTAATACACACGGGACATGTCACCAAGTGAACAGTGTAAGTGAGGAGAGTGTGTTCCCCTGATTGTTTAATACACACTGGACATGTTACCAGGTGAAAAGTATAAGTGAGGAGAGTGTGTTCCCCTGATTGCTTAATACACACTGGACATGTTACCAGGTGAACAGTATAAGTGAGGAGAGAGTGTTCCCCTGATGGTTTAATACACACGGGACATGTTACCAGGTGAACAGTATAAGTGAGGACATTGTGTTCCCCTGATGGTTTAATACACACGGGACATGTTACCAGTTGAACAGTATAAGTGAGGAGAGTGTGTTCCCCTGATTGTTTAATATACACAGGACATGTTACCAGGTGAACAGTATAAGTGAGGAGATTGTGTTCCCCTGATGGTTTAATACACAAGGGACATGTTACCAGTTGAACAGTATAAGTGAGGAGAGTGTGTTCCCCTGATTGTTTAATATACACAGGACATGTTACCAGGTGAACAGTATAAGTGAGGAGAGTGTGTTCCCCTGATGGTTTAATATACATAGGGCATGTTGCCAGGTGAACAGTATAACTGAGGAGAGGGCTTTCCCCTGATGGTTTAAAACACACAGGACATGTTACCAGGTGAACAGTATGAGTGAGGAGAGTGTGTTCCCCTGATGGTTTAATATACTCATGACATGCTTCCAGGAGAACAGTTTTAGTGAGGAGACTGTGTTCCCCTGATGGTTTAATATACACGGGACATGTTACCAGGTGAACAGGAAGGCGAGGAGAGTGTGTTCCCCTGATGGTTTAATATACACCGAACATGTTACCAGGCGAACAGTATAAGTGAGGAGATTGTGTTCCCCTGATGGTTTAAGACACACGGGACATATTAGCAGGCGAACAGTATAAGTGAGGAGAGTGTGTTCCCCTGATGTTTTAATACACACGGGACATCTTCCCAGGTGAACAGTATACGTGAGGAGAGTGTTTTCCCCTGATTGTTTAATACACAAGGGACATGTTACCAGGTGAACAGTATAAGTGAGGAGAGTGTGTTCCCCTGATTGTTTAATACACAAGGGACATGTTACCGGGTGAACAGTATAAGTGAGGAGAGTGTGTTCCCCTGATTGTTTTTTATACACAGGACATGTTACCAGGAGAACAGTATAAGTGAGGCGAGTGTGTTCCCCTGATTGTTTAATATACACAGGATATGTTACCATTTGAAAAGTATAAGTGAGGAGAGTGTGTTTCGCTGATGTTTTAATACACACACTACATGTTACCAGGTGAACAGTATAAGTGAGCAGAGTGTGTTCCCCTGATTGTTTAATACACACGGGACGTGTTACCAGGTGAACAGTATAAGTGAGGCGAGTGTGTTCCCCAGATTGTTTAATATACGCGGGACATGTTACCAGGTGAGCAGTATATGTGAAGAGAGTGTGTTTCCCTGATTGTTTAATACACACGGGACATGTCACCAAGTGAACAGTGTAAGTGAGGAGAGTGTGTTCCCCTGATTGTTTAATACACATTGGACATGTTACCAGGTGAAAATTATAAGTGAGGAGAGTGTGTTCCCCTGATGGTCTAATATACACGGGACATGTTACCAGGTGAACAGTATATGTGAAGAGAGTGTGTTTCCCTGATTGTTTAATACACACGGGACATGTCACCAAGTGAACAGTGTAAGTGAGGAGAGTGTGTTCCCCTGATTGTTTAATACACACTGGACATGTTACCAGGTGAAAAGTATAAGTGAGGAGAGTGTGTTCCCCTGATTGCTTAATACACACTGGACATGTTACCAGGTGAACAGTATAAGTGAGGAGAGTGTGTTCCCCTGATTGTTTAATGCACACAGGACATGTTACCAGGTGAGCAGTATAAGTGAGGAGAATGTGTTTCCCTGTTGGTTTAATATACACGGGACTTATTACCAGGTGAACAGAATAAGTGAGGAGAGGGCTTTCCCCTGATGGTTTAATACACACGGGACATGTTACCAGGTGAACAGTATAAGTGAGGAGAGTGTGTTCCCCTGATGGTTTAATATACAAGAGACATGTCAGCAGGTGAACTGCATAGGTGAGGTGAGGGTGTTCATCTGATGTTTTAATACACACGGGACATGTTACCAGGTGATCAGTATAAGTGAGGCGAGTGTGGTCCCCTAATGTTTTAATAGACACGGGACAAGTTACCAGGTGAACAGTATAAGTGAGGAGAGTGTTTTCCCCTGATTGTTTAATACACAAGGGACATGTTACCAGGTGAACAGTATAAGTGAGGAGAGTGTGTTCCCCTGATTGTTTAATACACAAGGGACATGTTACCGGGTGAACAGTATAAGTGAGGAGAGTGTGTTCCCCTGATTGTTTTTTATACACAGGACATGTTACCAGGAGAACAGTATAAGTGAGGCGAGTGTGTTCCCCTGATTGTTTAATATACACAGGATATGTTACCATTTGAAAAGTATAAGTGAGGAGAGTGTGTTTCGCTGATGTTTTAATACACACGGTACATGTTACCAGGTGAACAGTATAAGTGAGCAGAGTGTGTTCCCCTGATTGTTTAATACACACGGGACATGTTACCAGGTGAACAGTATAAGTGAGGCGAGTGTGTTCCCCAGATTGTTTAATATACGCGGGACATGTTACCAGGTGAGCAGTATATGTGAAGAGAGTGTGTTTCCCTGATTGTTTAATACACACGGGACATGTCACCAAGTGAACAGTGTAAGTGAGGAGAGTGTGTTCCCCTGATTGTTTAATACACACTGGACATGTTACCAGGTGAAAATTATAAGTGAGGAGAGTGTGTTCCCCTGATGGTCTAATATACACGGGACATGTTACCAGGTGAACAGTATATGTGAAGAGAGTGTGTTTCCCTGATTGTTTAATACACACGGGACATGTCACCAAGTGAACAGTGTAAGTGAGGAGAGTGTGTTCCCCTGATTGTTTAATACACACTGGACATGTTACCAGGTGAAAAGTATAAGTGAGGAGAGTGTGTTCCCCTGATTGCTTAATACACACTGGACATGTTACCAGGTGAACTGTATAAGTGAGGAGAGTGTGTTCCCCTGATGGTTTAATACACACGGGACATGTTACCAGGTGAACAGTATAAGTGAGGACATTGTGTTCCCCTGATGGTTTAATACACACGGGACATGTTACCAGTTGAACAGTATAAGTGAGGAGAGTGTGTTCCCCTGATTGTTTAATATACACAGGACATGTTACCAGGTGAACAGTATAAGTGAGGAGATTGTGTTCCCCTGATGGTTTAATACACACGGGACATGTTACCAGGTGAAGAGTATAAGTGAGGAGAGTGTGTTCCCCTGATTGTTTAATATACACAGGACATGTTACCAGGTGAACAGTATAAGTGAGGAGAGTGTGTTTCCCTGATGGTTTAATACACACGGGACATGTTACCAGGTGAACAGTATAAGTGAGGAGAAAGTGTTCCACTGATGGTTTAATATACACGGGACATCTTCCCAGGTGAACAGTATAAGTGAGGAGAGTGTTTTCCCCTGATTGTTTAATACACAAGGGACATGTTACCAGGTGAACAGTATAACTGAGGAGAGTGTGTACCCCTGATTGTTTAATACACAAGGGACATGTTACCGGGTGAACAGTATAAGTGAGGAGAATGTGTTCCCCTGATTTTTTTTTATACACAGGACATGTTACCAGGAGAACAGTATAAGTGAGGCGAGTGTGTTCCCCTGATTGTTTAATATACACAGGATATGTTACCATTTGAAAAGTATAAGTGAGGAGAGTGTGTTCCCCTGATGGTTTAATACACACGGGACATGTTACCAGGTGAAGAGTATAAGTGAGGAGAGTGTGTTCCCCTGATTGTTTAATGCACACAGGACATGTTACCAGGTGAGCAGTATAAGTGAGGAGAATGTGTTTCCCTGTTGGTTTAATATACACGGGACTTATTACCAGGTGAACAGAATAAGTGAGGAGAGGGCTTTCCCCTGATGGTTTAATACACACGGGACATGTTACCAGGTGAACAGTATAAGTGAGGAGAGTGTGTTCCCCTGATGGTTTAATATACAAGAGACATGTCAGCAGGTGAACTGCATAGGTGAGGTGAGGGTGTTCATCTGATGTTTTAATACACACGGGACATGTTACCAGGTGATCAGTATAAGTGAGGCGAGTGTGGTCCCCTAATGTTTTAATAGACACGGGACAAGTTACCAGGTGAACAGTATAAGTGAGGAGAGTGTGTTCCCCTGATGGTTTAATATACACGAGACATGTTACCAGGTGAACAGTATAAGTGAGGAAAGTGTGTTCCCCTGATTGTTTAATACACACGGGACAAGTTACCAGGTGAACAGTATAAGTGAGGAGAGTGTGTTCCCCTGATTGTTTAATATTCACGGGACATGTTACCAGGTGAACAGTATAAGTGAGGTGAGGGTGTTCATCTGATGTTTTAATACACACGGGACATGTTACCAGTTGATCAGGAGAAGTGAGGCGAGTGTGGTCCCCTAATGTTTTAATAGACACGGGACAAGTTACCAGGTGAACAGTATAAGTGAGGCGAGTGTGTTCCCCAGATTGTTTAATATACACAGGACATGTTACCAGGTGAACAGTATAAGTGAGGAGAGTGTGTTTCGCTGATGTTTTAATACACACGGGACATGTTACCAGGTGAACAGTATAAGTGAGCAGAGTGTGTTCCCCTGATTGTTTAATACACACGGGACATGTTGCCAGGTGAACAGTATAAGTGAGGAGAGTGTGTTTCGCTGATGTTTTAATAAACACGGGACATGTTACCAGGTGAACAGTTTAAGTGAGGAGAGTGTGTTCCCCAGATTGTTTAATACACACGGGACATGTTGCCAGCTGAGCAGTATAAGTGAGGAGAGTGTGTTCCCCTGATTGTTTAATAAGCACGGGACATGTGACCAGGTGAACAGTGTAAGTGAGGAGAGTGTGTTCCCCTGATGGTTTAATATACACGAGACATGTTACCAGGTGAACAGTATAAGTGAGGAGAGTGTGTTCCCCTGATTGTTTAATACACACGGGACATGTCACCAGGTGAACAGTGTAAGTGAGGAGAGTGTGTTCCCCTGATGGTTTAATATACACGAGACATGTTACCAGGTGAACAGTATAAGTGAGGAGAGGGTGTTCCCCTGATGTTTTAATACACACGGGACATGTTACCAGATGAACAGTATAAGTGAGGAGATTGTGTTCCCCTAATGTTTTAATAGACACGGGACAAGTTACCAGGTGAACAGTATAAGTTAGGCGAGTGTGTTCCCCAGATTGTTTAATATACACAGGACATGTTACCAGGTGAACAGTATAAGTGAGGAGAGTGTGTTTCGCTGATGTTTTAATACACACGGGACATGTTACCAGGTGAACAGTATAAGTGAGCAGAGTGTGTTCCCCTGATTGTTTAATACACACGGGACATGTTGCCAGGTGAACAGTATAAGTGAGGAGATTGTGTTTCGCTGATGTTTTAATACACACGGGACATGTTACCAGGTGAACAGTTTAAGTGAGGAGAGTGTGTTCCCCAGGTTGTTTAATACACACGGGACATGTTGCCAGCTGAGCAGTATAAGTGAGGAGAGTGTGTTCCCCTGATTGTTTAATAAGCACGGGACATGTTACCAGGTGAACAGTGTAAGTGAGGAGAGTGTGTTCCCCTGATGGTTTAATATACACGAGACATGTTACCAGGTGAACAGTATAAGTGAGGAGAGTGTGTTCCCCTGATTGTTTAATACACACGGGACATGTTACCAGGTGAACAGTGTAAGTGAGGAGAGTGTGTTCCCCTGATGGTTTAATATACATGAGACATGTTACCAGGTGAACAGTATAAGTGAGGAGAGGGTGTTCCCCTGATGTTTTAATACACACGGGACATGTTACCAGATGAACAGTATAAGTGAGGAGATTGTGTTCCCCTAATGTTTTAATAGACACGGGACAAGTTACCAGGTGAACAGTATAAGTTAGGCGAGTGTGTTCCCCAGATTGTTTAATATACACAGGACATGTTACCAGGTGAACAGTATAAGTGAGGAGAGTGTGTTTCGCTGATGTTTTAATACACACGGGACATGTTACCAGGTGAACAGTTACAGTGAGGAGAGTGTGTTTCGCTGATGTTTTAATACACACGGGACATGTTACCAGGTGAACAGTATAAGTGAGGCGAGTGTGTTCCCCAGATTGTTTAATATACACGGGACATGTTACCAGGTGAACCGTATAAGTGAGGAGAGTGTGTTCCCCTGTTTGTTTAATACACACGGGACATGTTACCAGGTGTACAGTGTAAGTGAGCTGAGTGTGTTCCCCTGATGGTTTAATATACACGAGACATTTTACCAGGTGAACAGTATAAGTGAGGAGAGTGTGTTCCCCAGATTGTTTAATACACACGGGACATGTTACCAGGTGAACAGTATAAGTGAGCTGAGTGTGTTCCCCTGATGTTTTAATACACACGGGACATGTTGCCAGGTGAACAGTATAAGTGAGGAGACTGTGTTCCACTGATAGTTTAATAGACACGGGACATGTTACCAGGTGAACAGTATAAGTGAGGAAAGGGTGTTCCCCTCATGTTTTAATACACACGGGACATGTTACCAGATGAACAGTATAAGTGAGGAGAGTGTGTTCCCCTAATGTTTTAATAGACACGGGACAGGTTAACAGGTGAACAGTATAAGTGAGGAGAGTGTGTTCCCCTGATGGTTTAATATACACAGGACATGTTCCCAGGTGAGCAGTATAAGTGAAGAGAGTGTGTTCCACTGATTGTTTAATATACACGGGACATGTTACCAGGTGAACAGTTTAAGTGAGGAGAGTGTGTTTCGCTGATGTTTTAATACACACGGGACATGTTACCTGGTGAACAGTGTAAGTGAGGAGAGTGTGTTCCCCTGATTTTTTAATATACACGAGACATGTTACCAGGTGAACAGTATAAGTGAGGAGAGTGTGTTCCTCTGATTGTTTAATATACACGGGACATGTTACCAGGTGAACAGTTTAAGTGAGGAGAGTGTGTTTCGCTGATGTTTTAATACACACGGGACATGTTACCTGGTGAACAGTGTAAGTGAGGAGAGTGTGTTCCCCTGATGGTTTAATATACACGAGACATGTTACCATGTGAACAGTATAAGTGAGGAGAGTGTGTTCCCCTGATTGTTTAATACACACGGGACATGTTACCAGGTGAACAGTGTAAGTGAGGAGAGAGTGTTCCCCTGATGGTTTAATATACACGAGACATGTTACCAGGTGAACAGTATAAGTGAGGAGGGTGTGTTCCCCTGATTGTTTAATACACACGGGACATGTTACCAGGTGAACAGTTTAAGTTAGGAGAGTGTGTTCCCCAGATTGTTTAATATACACAGGACATGTTACCAGGTGAGCAGTATAAGTGAGGAGAGTGTGTTCCTCTGATTGGTTAATATACACGGGACATGTTACCAGGTGAACAGTATAAGTGAGGAGAATGTGTTTCGCTGATGTTTTAATACACACGGGACATGTTACCAGGTGAACAGTTTAAGTGAGGAGAGTGTGTTTCGCTGATGTTTTAATACACACGGGACATGTTACCAGGTGAACAGTATAAGTGAGGAGAGGGTGCTCCCCTCATGTTTTAATACACACGGGACATGTTACCAGGTGAACAGTATAAGTGAGGAGAGTGTGTTTCGCTGATGTTTTAATACACACGGGACATGTTACCAGGTGAACAGTATAAGTGAGGCGAGCGTGTTCCCCAGATTGTTTAATATACACGGGACATGTTACCAGGTGAACCGTATAAGTGAGGAGAGTGTGTTCCCCTGTTTGTTTAATACACACGGGACATGTTACCAGGTGAACAGTATAAGTGAGCAGAGTGTGTTCCCCTGATGGTTTAATATACACGAGACATGTTACTAGGTGAACTGTATAAGTGAGGAGAGTGTGTTCCCCAGATTGTTTAATACACACGGGACATGTTACCAGGTGAACAGTATAGGTGAGGAGACTGTGTTCCACTGATAGTTTAATAGACACGGGACATGTTACCAGGTGAACAGTATAAGTGAGGAGAGTGTGTTTCCCTGATGTTTTAATACACACGGGACATGTTACCAGGTGAACAGTATAAGTGAGGAGAGGGTGCTCCCCTCATGTTTTAATACACACGGGACATGTTACCAGATGAACAGCATAGGTGAGGAGACTGTGTTCCACTGATAGTTTAATAGACACGGGACATGTTACCAGGTGAACAGTATAAGTGAGGAGAGGGTGCTCCCCTCATGTTTTAATACACACGGGACATGTTACCAGGTGAACAGTATAAGTGAGGAGAGTGTGTTGCCCTGATGGTTTAATATACACGAGACATGTTACCAGATGAACAGTATAAGTGAGGAGAGTGTGTTTCCCTGATGTTTTAATACACACGGGACATGTTACCATGTGAACAGTATAAGTGAGGAGAGGGTGTTCCCCTGATGATTTAATACACACGGGACATGTGACCAGATGAACAGTATAAGTGAGGAGAGTGTGTTCCCCTAATGTTTTAATAGACACGGGACATATTACCAGGTTAACAGTATAAGTGAGGAGAGTGTGTTCCCCTGATTGTTTAATACACACTGGACATGTTACCAGGCAAACAGTTTAAGTGAGGAGACTGTGTTCCCCTGATTTTTTAATGCACGCGGGACATTTCACTAGGTGAACTGTATAAGTGAGGAGAGTGTGTTCCCCTGATGGTTTAATATACACGGGACATTTTACCAGGTGAACAGTATAAGTGAGGAGAGTGTGTTCCACTGATGGTTTAATATACACGGGACATGTTACCAGGTGAACAGTAGAAGTGAGGAGAGTTTGTTCCCCTGATTGTTTAATACTGACGGGACATGTTACCTGGTGAACAGTATAAGTGAGGAGAGTGTGTTCCCCTGATGGTTTAATATACACAGGGCATGTTACCAGGTGAACAGTGTAAGTGAGGAGAGTGTGTTCCCCTGATTGTTTAATACACAAAGGACATGTTACCAGGTGAAGAGTATAAGTGAGGAGAGTGTGTTCCCCTGATTGTTTAATACTGACGGGACATGTTACCTGGTGAACAGTATAAGTGAGGAGAGTGTGTTCCCCTGATGGTTTAATATACACAGGGCATGTTACCAGGTGAACAGTGTAAGTGAGGAGAGTGTGTTCCCCTGATTGTTTAATACTGACGGGATGGGAGTGGGGGAGGGCTGGGAGGGGGAGTGGGAGGCGAGTGGGAGGGGGAGTGGGAGGGGTAGTGGGAGGGGAGGAGGTAGGGGAGAGGAGGAGGGGAGGGGGGAAGGGGAAGGGTGAGGGTGAGGGGATTGCGATGGGAGGGGGTAGGTGAGCGTTAAGGAGAGTGGGAGAGGGGAGTGAGGGAGTGAGGGAGGGGAGTGGGGAAGTGGCAGGGGTAGGGGAGTGGGAGTGGGAGATGGGTGGCGGACGGGTGTGGGAAGTGGGTGGAGGCGGGGTTGGGAAGGTGAGTGGGGGAGGGGAGTGGGGGAGGGGAGTGGAAAGGGGGTGTTGGAGAGGTTGGGAAGGTTTGTGGGGGAGGGGAGTGGGGAAGGGGGTGCGGGAGGGGCTGGGAAGGTGATTGGGGGAGGGGAGTGGGGGCGGGTTGTTCGGGAGGGGAGTAGTGGAGGGGTATGCAGGAGGGGATTGGGAGAGGGGAGAGGGGGAGGGAAGTGGGGGATCGGAGTGGGAAGGGGTGGGGGAGGGGTTGGGAAGGTGATTGGGGGAGGGGTCTGGGGGAGGGGTGTGCGGGTGGGGAGGGGGGGAATTGATTGGGAAGGGGAGTGGGGGAGGGGAGAGGACAGGAATAGGGGTGGCAGTGGGAGAGGGGAGTGGGAAGGGGAGTGGAGTAGGGGAGAGGAGGGTAGGAGGGTAGAGTAGGGGAGGAGGGGGGAGGAGGGAAGAGGAGGGGAGTAGGGGTGGCTGTGGGAGAGGGGAGTGGGAATGGGAGTGGAGGAGGGGAGAGGAGGGGAGGAGGGTAGAGTAGGGGAGGAGGGGAGAGGAGGGGAGTAGGGCGGAGGGGATGGGAGAGGAGAGTGGGAAGAGGAGTGGTGGAGGGGAGAGGAGGGGAGTCGGGTAGGCTGTGGGAGATTGGAGTGGGAAGGATAGTGGGGGAGGTAAGAGGTGGGGAGAGGAGGCTGTGAGAGAGGGGAATGGCAAGGGGAGTGTGGAGGGGAGAGGATGGGAATGGGGAGGCTGTGGGAGAGGGGCGTGGTAAGCGGAAGGTGGAGGGGAGCGGAGGGAGGAGAGGGGTAGCGAGTGGGAGTGGCGGAGGGAAGTGTTTGATGGGAGTGTGGGAGGGTTGAAGGGGAGCGGATTGGAGGAGGGATGTGGGGGACGGTGAGTGGGTGAGGGGAGTGGGACAGGGGAGTGGAAAGGGAGTGGGATAGGGTAGTGGGGGAGGGGAGTGGAAGCGGAGTGGGGAGGGGAGTGGAAGGGGAGTGGGGGAGGGGAGTGGAAGGGGAGTGGGGGAGGGGAGTGGAAGGGGAGTGGGGGAGGGGAGTGGGTGAGGGGAGTGGGACAGGGGAGTGGAAAGGGAGTGGGATAGGGTAGTGGGGGAGGGGAGTGGAAGCGGAGTGGGGAGGGGAGTGGAAGGGGAGTGGGGGAGGTGAGTGGAAGGGGAGTGGGGGGGAGTGGAGTGGAAGGGGAGTGGGGGAGGGGAGTGGGGGAGGGGAGTGGAAGTGGTGGGCGAGCAAAGTTGGAAGGACTGTGGGAGGGGAGTTTGAGGGGAGTTGGAAGGGGAGGGGAGTGGGAGAGGGGAGTGGAAGGGGAGTGGGGGAAGGGAGGGGAAGGTGGAGGGGAGCGGAAGGAGGAGAGGGGTAGGGAGTGGAAGTGGCGGAGGGAAGTGTTTGATGGGAGTGTGGGAGGGTTGAAGGGGAGCGGAGTGGAGGAGGGATGTGGGGGACGGTGAGTGTGTGAGGGGAATGGGACAGGGGAGTGGAAAGGGAGTGGGAAAGGGTAGTGGGGGAGGGGAGTGGAAGCGGAGTGGGGAGGGAGTGGAAGGGGGAAATGGGAGTGGAGGAGGGGGAGTGGGGGAGGGGGTGTGGGGGAGTGGGGTGGTGGAGGGGAGTGGGGGAGTGGGGGAGTGGGGGAGGGGAGTGGAAGGGGGGAATGGGAGTGGAGGAGGGGGAGTGGGGGAGGGGGTGTGGGGGAGTGGAGTGGTGGAGGGGAGTGGGGGAGTGGGGGAGTGGGGGAGGGGAGTGTGGGAGGGGCGTGGGGAGGGGACTGGGGGAGCGAAGTGGAAAGGAGAGTGGGTGAGGGGAGTGGGACAGCAGAGTGGAAGGGGAGTGGGAAAGGGTAGTGGGGGAGGGGAGTGGAAGTGGAGTGGGGAGGGGAGTGGAAGGGGATTTGGGGAGGGGAGTGGAAGGGGATTGGGGGGGAGGGGAATGGAAGGGGAGTGGGGGAGGGGAGTGGGGGAGGGGAGTGGAAGGGGAGTGGGCGAGCAAAGTGGGAAAGAGAGTGGGGGAGGGGAGTGGAGGTGGGATTTTGGGGACTGGAGTGGGATTGAGGAGTGTGGGAGGGGAGTGATGTAGGGTAGTGGTGGAGGGTGGTTGGGGCAGGGGAGTTGGGGAGGGTCGTGTGTTAGGGGAATGGGGAGGGGGTTTGGGGAGCGGAATGGAGGAGCGAAGTTTGGGAGACGAGTGGGGAGGGGAGTGGAAGGGGAGTGGGTGACCGAAGTGGGAAGGAGAGTGTGGGAGGGGTGTGGGAAGGGGAGTGGGGGAGGGGAGTTGGAAGGGGAGTGGGGGAGGGGAGTTGGAAGGGGAGTGGGGGAGGGGAGTGGGGAAGTGGGGGAGCGAAGTGGGAAGGAGAGTGGGGGAGGGGAGTGCGAAGGAGAGTGGGGGAGGGGAACGCGAAGGAGAGTGGGGGAGGGGAGTGCGTAGGGGTGTGGGAAGGGGAGTGAGGGAGGGGAGTGGGAATGGGAGTGGGGGAGGGGAGTGGAAGGGCAGTGGGGGCGGGGAGTGGAGTAGTGGAGAGGAGAGGAGTGCAGAGGAGGAGAGTGGGGTTGTGGAGTTGGGGAGGAGATTGGGAAGGGGAGTGGGGAGGAGAGAGGAGGGGGAGAGGAGAGGGGTAGAGAGTGGGAGTGGTGGAGGGAAGTGGGGGAGGAGAGTGTGGGAGGAGAGAAGGGAAGGGTACTGGGGTAGGGGAGTGGGAGTGGGGTGTGGAGAAGTGGAGTGGGGGTGGGGTGTGGTGCAGGGGCGTGGGTGTGTGGGGGGAGTGGGGTAGGGGAGTTGGTGAGGGGTGTGGAGGAAGGGAGTGGGTGTGTGTAGGGGAGTGGGGTCGGGGAGTGGGTGTGGGGTGTGGAGGAGGGGAGTGGGGGAGGAGATTGGGGAGGGGAGTGGGGGAGGGGAGTGGGGGAGGAGCGTGGAGTAGGGGAGTGGTGGAGGGGAGTGGGGTAGGGGAATGGGGAGGGGGGTTGGGGAGCGGAGTGGAGTAAGGACGTTTGGGAGGGGAATGGGGGAGGGGAGTGATTTAGGGGAGTGGTGGAGGGGTGTGGGGTAGGGGAATTGGGGCGGGGAGTGGGCAAGGGGAGCTGGGGAGCGCAGTGGTGTAGGGGAGTCGGGGAGTGAGTTTGGGGAGGGGAGTGCGGTAGGGATGTGGGGGTGGAGAGTGGGGGTGAGCGGGGGAGAGGAGAGGGATAGGGGAGTGGGGGATGTGTGTGGGAGGGAGTTGGGCAGGGGAATGGGTGTGGGAAGTTGGGGAGGGGAGTGGGGGATGGGAGTTAGAGAGGGGAGTGGGGGAGGTGAGTGGGAGGGAGTTGGTGGGGGGAGTTGGAAGGGGAGTGGGTGGGGTGTGGGGGAGGGGCGTAGAAGGAATGTGGGGGAGGGGAGTGGAAATGGTGTGGAGGAGGGGAGTGGGGGAGGGGATGTGGGGAGGGGAGTGGGGGAGGGGAGTGCGGGTGGGGAGTGGAAGGGGAGTGGGGGAGGGGAGTGGGAAGGAGAGTGGGGGAGGGGAGTTGGAAGGGGAGAGGGAAGGGGAGTGGAAATGGAGTGGGGTAGGGGGTGGGGGAGGGGTGTGAGTATGGGGAGTAGGGGAGGGGAGTGGAGGAGGAGATTTGGGGACGGGAGTGGGGTTGGGGAGTGGGGGAGGGGTGTGATGTAGAGTAGTGGTGGAGGGGGTTGGGGAGGGGAGTTGGGGAGGGGAGTGGGGGAGGGGAATGGGGAGAGGGGTTGGGGAGCGGAATGGAGGAGGGAAGTTTATGAGGCGAGTGGGGGAGGGGAGTGGAGAGGAGTGGAGAGGAGGGGAGTGGGGGAGGGGTGTGATGTCGGGTAGTGGTGGAGGGGGGTTGGGGAGGGGAGTTGGGGAGGGGAGTGGGGTAGGGGAATGGGGAGGGGGGTTGGGGAGCGGAATGGAGGAGGGAAGTTTGGGAGGCAAGTGGGGGAGGGGAGTGGAGAGGAGTGGAGAGGAGGGGAGTGGGGGAGGGGATTGGGAAGGGGAGTGGGGAGGAGAGATGAGGGGGAGAGGAGAGGGGTAGAGAGTGGGAGTGGTGGAGGGAAGTGGGGGAGGAGATTGTGGGAGGAGAGAAGGAGAGAGGACTGGGGTAGGGGAGTGGGTGTGTGGAGTGGTGCAGGGGATTGGGTGTGTGGAGGGGAGTGGGGTAGGGGAGTGGGAGTGGAGTGTGGAGGAAGGGAGTGGGTGTGTGGAGGGGAGTGGGGGAGGTGAGTGCGGGAGGGGAGTGGGGGAGGGATTTGGGGGAGGGCAGATGGGGAGGTGAGTGGGGTTGGGGAGTGGGGGAGGGGCATGGGGGAGTGGAGTGGAGGGGAGAGTTTGGGGAGGGGATTTGGGTAGGAGAATGGGGGAGGGTGTTGGGGAGCGGAGTAGGGGAGGGGAGTGGGGGAGGGGAGTGGAGTGGGGGAGGAGATTGGGGGAGGGGAATGAGGGAGGAGTGTGGAGTAGGGGTTTGGGGGAGAGGAGTGGAATAGGGGAAGGGGAGGGGTATTGGAGAACGGGGTGGGGGAGCGGAGTGGAGTAGGGAAGTTTGGGAGGCGAGTGGGGGAGCTGAGTGGGGGAGGGGAGTGATATAGGGGGTGGGGGAGGGGAGTGGGGTAGGGGAGTTGGGGCGGGGAGTGGGCAAGGGGAGCTGGGGAGCGCAGTGGGGTAGAGGAGTGGGGGTGGAGAGTGGGAGTGAGCGGGGGAGGGGAGTGGTATTGGGGAGTGGGGGAGGTGAGTGGGAGGAAGTTGGTGGGGGGATTTGGGGAGATGAGTGGGGGAGGGAAGTTGGGGAAGTGAGTGGGGTTGGGGTGTGAGGGAGGCGAGTTAGGGAGGGGAGTGGGGAGTTGAGTGGGAGGGAGTTAGTGAGGGGAGTTGGGGAGGTGAGGGGGGAGGGGAGTGGGGGAGGGGAGTTAGGGAGGGGAGTTAGGGAGGTGAGTGGGAGGGAGTTAGTGAGGGGAGTTGGGGAGTTGAGTGGGGGAGGGGAGTGAAAGTGCGGAGTTAGGGAGGTGGGTGGGGTAGGGGAGTGGGTTGGGGAGCGGAATGGAGGAGGGCAGTTTGGGAGGCGAGTGTGGGAGGGGAGTGGAGAGGAGTGGAGAGGAGAGGAGTTGGGGAGGTGAGTGAGAGGGAGTTAGTGAGGGGTGTTGGTGAGGTGAGGGGGACGGAGTTGGTGAAGGGGATTGGGGAGGTAAGTGGGGTGGGGGAGTGAGGGAGGGGAGTTAGGGAGGGGAGTGGGGTGAGGGAGGGGAGTTAGGGAGGGGAGTGGGGGAGGTGAGTGGGAGGGAGTTAGTGAGGGGAGTTGGGGAGGTGAGGGGGAGGGGAGTGGGGGAGGTGAGTTAGGGAGGGGAGTTAAGGAGGTGAGTGGGAGGGAGTTGGTGAGGGGAGTTGGGGAGGTGAGTAGTGGAGGGGTGTGGGCTTGCGGAGTTAGGGATGTGAGTGGGGTTGGGGTGTGGGGGAGTGGAGTGGGTAAGGGGAGCTGGGGATGGGAGTTGGGTAGGGGAATGGGGGAGGGTGTTTGGGGAGCGGAGTGGAATAGGGAAGTTTGGGAGGCGAGTGGGGGATGGGAGTGGTGTCGGGGAGTGGGGGAGGGGTGTGATATATGCGGGTGGGGGAGGGGAGTGGGGTAGGGGAGTTGGGGCGGGGAGTGGGCAAGGGGAGCTGGGGAGCGCAGTGGGGTGGGGAGTGGGGGTGGAGAATGGGGGTGAGCGGGGGAGGGGAGTGGGATAGGGGAGTGGGTACCATGAGTGGGAGGGAGTTGGGCAGGGGAGTGAGTGAGGGGAGTTGGGGAGGGGTGTGAGGGAGGGGAGTTAGGGAGAGGAGTGGGGGAGGTGAGTGGGAGGGAGTTGGTGGGGAGAGTTGGGGAGATGAGTGGGGGAGGGGAATGGGGGAGGGAAGTTGGTGATCTGAGAGGGGTAGGGGCGTGAGGGAGGGGAGTTAGGGAGGGGAGTGGGGGAGGTGAGTGGGAGGGAGTTAGTGAGTGGAGTTATGGAGGTGAGTGGGAGGGAGTTGGGAAGGTGAATGGGGGAGGGGAGTTGGGGTAGGGGAGTGGGGGAGGGGAGTGGGTAAGGGGTGCTGGGGAGGGGATTTGGGTAGGGGAATGGGGGCGTGTGTTTGGGGAGCGGAGTGGAGTATTGAAGTTTGGGAGGCGAGTGGGGAATGGGAGTGGTGTAGGGGAGTGGGGTAGTGGAGTGAGGGAGGGGTGTGATATAGGGGAGTGCGGGAGGGGAGTGGGGTAGGGGAGTTGGGGCGGGGAGTGGGAAATGGGAGCTGGGGAGTGCAGTGGGGTAGGGGAGTGGGAGTGGAGAGTGGGGGTGAGCAGTGGATTGGAGTGGGATAGGGGAGTGGGGGAGGTGAGTGGGAGGGAGTTGGGCAGGTGAGTGGGTAAGGGGAGTTGGGCACGGGAGTTAGGGAGGGGAGTGGGTGTGGTGAGTAGGAGGGAGTTGTTGGGGGGAGTTGGGGAGATGTGGGGGAGGGGAGTGAGGGATGGGAGTTAGGGAGGGGAGTGGGGGAGGTGAGTGGGAGGGAGTTAGTGAGTGGAGTTGTGGAGGTGAGGGGGTGGGGAGTGGGGGAGGGGAGTTATGCAGGTGAGTGGGAGGGAGTTGGGAAGGTGAGTTGGGGAGGGGAGTTGGCGTGCGGAGTTAGGGAGGTGAGTGGCGTCGGGGAGTTGGGGAGGGGAGTTAGGGAGGGGAGTGGGGGAGGTGAGTGGGAGGGAGTTGTTGGGGGGAGTTGGGGAGATGAGTGGGGGAGGGGAGTGGGGGAGGGAAGTTGGTGACGTGAGTGGGGTAGGGGAGTGAGGGAGGGGATTTAGGGAGGGGAGTGGGGGAGGTGAGTGGGAGGACTTAGTGAGGGGAGTTGGGGAGGTGAGGGGGAGGGGAGTGGGGGAGGGGAGTTAGGGATGTGAGTGGGGCAGGGGAGTGGGGGAGGGGAGTGGGTAAGGGGAGCTGGGGAGGGGATATGGGTAGGGGAATAGGGGAGGGGGTTTGGGGAGCGGAGTGGAGTAGGGAAGTTTGGGAGGCGAGTGGGGGAAGGGAGTGGTGTAGGGGAGTGGGGGAAGGGATTGACATAGGGGAGTGGGGGAGGGGAGCTGGAGAGGGGAGTGGGGTAGGGGAGTGGGGGAGGGGAATGGTGCAGGGGAGTGGGGGTGGGGAGTGCGGGAGGGGTGTTGGGGAAGGGAGTGGGGGAGGGGAATGGGGTAGGGGTGTTGGGGATGGGAGTGGGGGAGGGGAGTGATATAGTGATGTGGGGAAGTGGAGTGGGGGAGGGTAGTGGGGGAGAGGAGTGGGGGCGGGGAGTGGGGGAGGGGAGTGGGGGAGGTGAGTGGGGTAGGGGTGTTGGGGAGGGGAGTGGGGGAGGTGAGTGGGAGGGAGTTGTTGGGGGGAGTTGGGGAGATGAGTGGGGGAGGGGAGTGGGGGAGGGAAGTTGGTGACGTGAGTGGGGTAGGGGAGTCAGGGAGGGGATTTAGGGAGGGGAGTGGGGAAGGTGAGAGGGAGGACTTAGTGAGGGGAGTTGGGGAGCTGAGGGCGAGGGGAGTGGGGGAGGGGAGTTGGGATGTGAGTGGGGCAGGGGAGTGGGGGAGGGGAGTGGGTAAGGGGAGCTGGGGAGGGGATATGGGTAGGGGAATAGGGGAGGGGGTTTGGGGAGCGGAGTGGAGTAGGGAAGTTTGGGAGGCGAGTGGGGGACGGGAGTGATGTAGGGGAGTGGGGGAGGGGATTGACATAGGGGAGTGGGGAGGGGTGTTGGGGAGGGGAATGGGATGGGGAGTGGAGTCGGGGAGTGGGGGAGGGGTGTGAGGGAGGGAGTTTGGGGAGGGGTGTGGGGGAGGGGAGCGGGGGAGGGCTGTGGGGTAGGGGAGTGGTGGAGGGGAATGGGGGATTGGAGTGGGGGAGGGGAGTGGGGGAGGGGAGTGGGGTAGGGGTGTTGGGGATGGGAGTGGGGGAGGGGAGTGATATTGCGCAGTGGGGAAGTGGAGTGGGAGGAGTAGAGTGGGGGAGTGGAGTGGGGGAGGGGAGTGGGGTAGGGGTGTTGGGGATGGGAGTGGGGTAGGGGTGTTGGGGAGGGGAATGGGGGAGGGGAGTGGTGGAGAGGAGTGGGGGAGTGGAGTGGGGGAGGGGAGTGGGGGAGGGGAGTGGGGGAGGGGAGTGGGGTAGGGGTGTTGGGGAGGGGAGTGGGGGAGTGGAGTGGGGGAGTGGAGTGGGGGAGTGGAGTGGGGGAGGGGATTGGGGTAGGGGTGTTGGGGAGGGGAGTGGGGGAGGGGAGTGGGGGAGGGGAGTGGGGTAGGGGTGTTGGGGAGGGGAATGGGGGAGGGGAGTGGTGGAGAGGAGTGGGGGAGTGGATTGGGGGAGGTGAGTGGGTGAGGGGAGTGGGGGAGGGGAGTGGGGTAGGGGTGTTGGGGAGGGGAGTGGGGGAGTGGAGTGGGGGAGTGGAGTGGGGGAGTGGAGTGGGGGAGGGGAGTGGGGTAGGGGTGTTGGGGAGGGGAGTGGGGGAGGGGAGTGGGGGAGGGGAGTGGGGTAGGGGTGTTGGGGAGGGGAGTGGGCGAGGGGAGTGGTGGAGAGGAGTGACTTGGAACATGTACTGACATTAATGGTGCTATATAAATGCAAGTTGTTGTTGTGTTGGACATTTCTCACCTTTCCTTCATCATGACTGGGTGAAAATGCTGTAACTCCTTCTCCAACACCATTGCGAGATGACCTTCACCACACAGACTGCAGAGGTTCAAGGTAATGGACCAGCATCACCTTCTCAATGGACAACTGGGGATGGACAATATCTGCTGGTCTAGTGACAGACACATCCTAACAATGAAGACAAATATCTGTCTGTGTAAAATGGATGAAAAGTCTTTACACAAAGAGAATCATAGAGAGATACTGCACTGAAACAGACCCTTTGGCCCATCGAGTCTGTGCTGACCAACAGCCACCCATTTATATATCCGACATTAATCCCATATTCCCTACCACATCCCCACCATCCTCCAACCACCTAACGAGACTAGGGACATTTACAATGGCCAATTTATCTATCAACCTGCAAGTCTTTGTCTGTGGGAGGAAACCAGAGCACCCGGCAGAAACCCACATGGTCACAGGCAAAACTTGCAAACTCCACACAGGCAGTACCCAGAACAGAACCCGGGACACTGGAGCTGTGAGGCTGTGGCAGAAAACAGAACCGAACCCAGGTCACTGGAGCTGTGAGGCTGTGGCAGTAAACAGAACCGAACCCAGGTCACTGGAGCTGTGAGACTGTGGCAGTCCCCAGAACCGAACCCGGGTCACTGGAGCTGTGAGACTGTGGCAGTAAACAGAACCGAACCCAGGTCACTGGAGCTGTGAGACTGTGGAAAAAAACAGAACCGAACCCGGGACACTGGAGCTGTGAGACTGTGGCAGTAAACAGAACCGAACCCGGGTCACTGGAGCTGTGAGACTGTGGCAGTAAACAGAACCGAACCCGGGTCACTGGAGCTGTGAGACTGTGGCAGTAAACAGAACCGAACCCGGGACACTGGAGCTGTGAGACTGTGGCAGTAAACAGAACCAAACCCAGGTCACTGGAGCTGTGAGACTGTGGCAGTAAACAGAACCGAACCCAGGTCACTGGAGCTGTGAGACTGTGGCAGTAAACAGAACCGAACCCGGGTCACTGGAGCTGTGAGACTGTGGCAGTAAACAGAACTGAACCCGGGACACTGGAGCGGTGAGACTGTGGCAGTAAACAGAACCGAACCCGGGTCACTGGAGCTGTGAGGCTGTGGCAGTCCCCAGAACCGAACCCGGGACACTGGAGCTGTGAGGCTGTGGCAGTAAACAGAACCGAACCCGGGACACTGGAGCTGTGAGACTGTGGCAGTACGCAGAACCGAACCCAGGTCACTGGAGCTGTGAGACTGTGGCAGTAAACAGAACCGAACTCAGGTCACTGGAGCTGTGAGACTGTGGCAGTAAACAGAACCGAACCCGGGTCACTGGAGCTGTGAGACTGTGGCAGTAAACAGAACCGAACCCAGGTCACTGGAGCTGTGAGACTGTGGCAGTAAACAGAACCGAACCCAGCACAGTGGAGCTGTGAGACTGTGGCAGTAAACAGAACCGAACCCGGGACAATGTAGCTGTGAGACTGTGGCAGTACGCAGAACCGAACCCGGGACACTGGAGCTGTGAGGCTGTGGCAGTAAACAGAACCGAACCCGGGACACTGGAGCTGTGAGACTGTGGCAGTACGCAGAACCGAACCCAGGTCACTGGAGCTGTGAGATTGTGCCAGTAAACAGAACCGAAACCAGGTCACTGGAGCTGTGAGACTGTGGCAGTAAACAGAACCGAACCCGGGTCACAGGAGCTGTGAGACTGTGGCAGTAAACAGAACCGAACCCAGGTCACTGGAGCTGTGAGACTGTGGCAGTAAACAGAACCGAACCCAGGTCACTGGAGCTGTGAGACTGTGGCAGTAAACAGAACCGAACCCGGGTCACTGGAGCTGTGAGACTGTGGCAGTAAACAGAACTGAACCCGGGTCACTGGAGCTGTGAGACTGTGGCAGTAAACAGAACTGAACCCGGGTCACTGGAGCTGTGAGACTGTGGCAGTAAACAGAACCGAACCCAGGTCACTGGAGCTGTGAGACTGTGGCAGTAAACAGAACCGAACCCGGGACACTGGAGCTGTGAGAATGTGGCAGTACGCAGAACCGAACCCGGGACACTGGAGCTGTGAGGCTGTGGCAGTAAACAGAACCGAACCCGGGACACTGGAGCTGTGAGACTGTGGCAGTACGCAGAACCGAACCCAGGTCACTGGAGCTGTGAGACTGTGGCAGTAAACAGAACCGAACCCAGGTCACTGGAGCTGTGAGACTGTGGCAGTAAACAGAACCGAACCCGGGTCACTGGAGCTGTGAGACTGTGGCAGTAAACAGAACCGAACCCAGGTCACTGGAGCTGTGAGACTGTGGCAGTAAACAGAACCGAACCCAGGTCACTGGAGCTGTGAGACTGTGGCAGTAAACATAACCGAACCCGGGTCACTGGAGCTGTGAGACTGTGGCAGTAAACAGAACTGAACCCAGGTCACTGTAGCGGTGAGACTGTGGCAGTAAACAGAACCGAACCCAGGTCACTGGAGCTGTGAGACTGTGGCAGTAAACAGAACTGAACCCGGGTCACTGGAGCTGTGAGACTGTGGCAGTAAACAGAACTGAACCCGGGTCACTGGAGCTGTGAGACTGTGGCAGTAAACATAACCGAACCCGGGTCACTGAAGCTGTGAGACTGTGGCAGTAAACAGAACCGAACCCAGGTCACTGGAGCTGTGAGACTGTGGCAGTAAACAGAACCGAACCCGGGTCACTGGAGCTGTGAGACTGTGGCAGTAAACAGAACCGAACCCAGGTCACTGGAGCTGTGAGACTGTGGCAGTAAACAGAACCGAACCCAGGTCACTGGAGCTGTGAGACTGTGGCAGTCAACAGAACTGAACCCAGGTCACTGGAGCTGTGAGACTGTGGCAGTAAACAGAACCGAACCCAGGTCACTGGAGCTGTGAGACTGTGGCAGTAAACAGAACCGGACCCGGGTCACTGGAGCTGTGAGGCTGTGGCAGTAAACAGAACCGAACCCGGGTCACTGGAGCTGTGAGGCTGTGGCAGTAAACAGAACCGGACCCGGGACACTGGAGCTGTGAGACTGTGGTAGTCCCCAGAACCGAACCCAGGTCACTGGAGCTGTGAGACTGTGGCAAAAAACAGAACCGAACCCGGGTCACTGGAGCTGTGAGGCTGTGGCAGTAAACAGAACCGAACCCAGGTCACTGGAGCTGTGAGGCTGTGGCAGTCCCCAGAACCGAACCCAGGTCACTGGATCTGTGAGAGTGTGGCAGTAAACAGAACCGAACCGGGGACACTGGAGCTGTGAGGCTGTGGCAGTCCCCAGAACCGAACCCGGGACACTGGAGCTGTGAGACTGTGGCAGTACGCAGAACTGAACCCGGGTCACTGGAGCTGTGAGACTGTGGCAGTAAACAGAACCGAACCCGGGACACTGGAGCTGTGAGACTGTGGCAGTACGCAGAACCGAACCCAGGTCACTGAAGCTGTGAGGCTGTGGCAGTAAACAGAACCGATCCCGGGACCCTGGAGCTGTGAGGCTGTGGCAGTAAACAGAACCGAACCCAGGTCACTGGAGCTGTGAGACTGTGGCAGTAAACAGAACCGAACCCAGGTCGCTGGAGCTGTGAGACTGTGGCAGTCCCCAGAACCGAACCCGGGTCACTGGAGCTGTGAGACTGTGGCAGTCCCCAGAACCGAACCCAGGTCACTGGAGCTGTGAGAGTGTGGCAGTAAACAGAACCGAACCCAGGTCACTGGAGCTGTGAGACTGTGGCAGTAAACAGAACCGAACCCGGGTCACTGGACGGGTGAGACTGTGGCATTAAACAGAACCGAACCCGGGTCACTGGAGCTGTGAGACTGTGGCAGTAAACAGAACCGAACCCAGGTCACTGGAGCTGTGAGACTGTGGCAGTAAACAGAACCGAACCCAGGTCACTGGAGCTGTGAGACTGTGGCAATAAACAGAACCGAACCCGGGTCACTGGAGCTGTGAGACTGTGGCAGTAAACAGAACCGAACCCGGGTCACTGGAGCTGTGAGGCTGTGGCAGTAAACAGAACCGAACCCGGGACACTGGAGCTGTGAGACTGTGGCAGTAAACAGAACCGAACCCAGGTCACTGGAGCTGTGAGACTGTGGCAGTAAACAGAACCGAACCCAGGACACTGGAGCTGTGAGGCTGTGGCAGTAAACAGAACCGAACCAAGGTCACTGGAGCTGTGAGACTGTGGCAGTCCCCAGAACCGAACCCAGGTCACTGGAGCTGTGAGACTGTGGCAGTAAACAGAACCGAACCCAGGTCACTGGAGCTGTGAGACTGTGACAGTAAACAGAACCGAACCCGGGACACTGGAGCTGTGAGACTGTGGCAGTAAACAGAACCGAACCCGGGACACTGGAGCTGTGAGACTGTGGCAGTGAACAGAACCGAACCCAGGTCACTGGAGCTGTGAGACTGTGGCAGTAAACAGAACCGAACCCAGGTCACTGGAGCTGTGAGACTGTGGCAGTAAACAGAACCGAACCCAGGTCACTGGAGCTGTGAGACTGTGGCAGTAAACAGAACCGAACCCAGGTCACTGGAGATGTGAGGCTGTGGCAGTAAACAGAACCGAACCCAGGTCACTGGAGCTGTGAGACTGTGGCAGTAAACAGAAGCGAACCCGGGTCACTGGAGCTGTGAGACTGTGGCAGTAAACAGAACTGAACCCGGGTCACTGGAGCTGTGAGACTGTGGCAGTAAACAGAACCGAACCCAGGTCACTGGAGCTGTGAGACTGTGGCAGTAAACAGAACCGAACCCGGGTCACTGGAGCTGTGAGGCTGTGGCAGTACGCAGAACCGAACCAGGGTCACTGGAGCTGTGAGACTGTGGCAGTAAACAGAACTGAACCCAGGACACTGGAGCTGTGAGACTGTGGCAGTAAACAGAACCGAACCCGGGTCACTGGAGCTGTGAGACTGTGGCAGTAAACAGAACTGAACCCGGGACACTGGAGCTGTGAGACTGTGGCAGTAAACAGAACCGAACCCAGGTCACTGGAGCTGTGAGACTGTGGCAGTAAACAGAACCGAACCCGGGTCACTGGAGCTGTGAGACTGTGGCAGTAAACAGAACCGAACCCGGGTCACTGGAGCTGTGAGGCTGTGGCAGTACGCAGAACCGAACCAGGGTCACTGGAGCTGTGAGACAGTGGCAGTAAACAGAACTGAACCCAGGGCACTGGAGCTGTGAGACTGTGGCAGTAAACAGAACCGAACCCGGGTCACTGGAGCTGTGAGACTGTGGCAGTAAACAGAACTGAACCCGGGACACTGGAGCTGTGAGACTGTGGCAGTAAACAGAACCGAACCCAGGTCACTGGAGCTGTGAGACTGTGGCAGTAAACAGAACCGAACCCGGGTCACTGGAGCTGTGAGGCTGCGGCAGTAAACAGAATCGGACCCGGGACACTGGAGCTGTGAGACTGTGGCAGTCCCCAGAACCGAACCCAGGTCACTGGAGCTGTGAGACTGTGGCAAAAAACAGAACTGAACCCGGGTCACTGGAGCTGTGAGGCTGTGGCAGTAAACAGAACTGAACCCAGGTCACTGGAGCTGTGAGACTGTGGCAGTAAACAGAACCGAACCCGGGACACTGGAGCTGTGAGACTGTGGCAGTACGCAGAACTGAACGCGGGTCACTGGAGCTGTGAGAGTGTGGCAGTAAACAGAACCGAACCCGGGACACTGGAGCTGTGAGGCTGTGGCAGTAAACAGAACCGAACCCAGGTCACTGGAGCTGTGAGGCTGTGGCAGTAAACAGAACCGAACCCAGGACACTGGAGCTGTGAGACTGTGGCAGTAAACAGAACCGAACCCAGGTCACTGGAGCTGTGAGACTGTGGCAGTAAACAGAAACGAACCCAGGTCACTGGAGCTGTGAGACTGTGGCAGTAAACAGAACCGAACCCAGGTCACTGGAGCTGTGAGACTTTGGCAGTAAACAGAACTGAACCCGGGACACTGAGCTGTGAGACTGTGGCAGTAAACAGAACCGAACCCAGGTCACTGGAGCTGTGAGACTGTGGCAGTCCCCAGAACCGAACCCAGGTCACTGGAGCTGTGAGACTGTGGCAGTAAACAGAACCGAACCCGGGTCACTGGAGAGGTGAGACTGTGGCAGTAAACAGAACCGAACCCGGGTCACTGGAGCTGTGAGACTGTGGCAGTAAACAGAACCGAACCCGGGACACTGGAGCTGTGAGACTGTGGCAGTAAACAGAACCGAACCCAGGTCACTGGAGCTGTGAGACTGTGGCAGTAAACAGAACCGAACACTCGTCACTGGAGCTGTGAGACTGTGGCAGTAAACAGAACCGAACCCAGGTCACTGGAGCTGTGAGACTGTGGCAGTAAACAGAACCGAACCCAGGACACTGGAGCTGTGAGACTGTGGCAGTAAACAGAACCGACCCAGGACACTGGAGCTGTGAGACTGTGGCAGTAAACAGAACCGAACCCAGGTCACTGGAGCTGTGAGACTGTGGCAGTACGCAGAACTGAACCCGGGTCACTGGAGCTGTGAGACTGTGGCAGTAAACAGAACTGAACCCAGGTCACTGGAGCTGTGAGGCTGTGGCAGTAAACAGAACCGAACCCGGGACACTGGAGCTGTGAGACTGTGGCAGTAAACAGAACCGAACCCGGGACACTGGAGCTGTGAGGCTGTGGCAGTAAACAGAACCGAACCCAGGTCACTGGAGCTGTGAGGCTGTGGCAGTAAACAGAACTGAACCCAGGTCACTGGAGCAGTGAGACTGTGGCATTAAACAGAACCGAACCCAGGTCACTGGAGCTGTGAGACTGTGGCAGTAAACAGAACCGAACCCGGGTCACTGGAGCTGTGAGGCTGTGGCAGTACGCAGAACCGAACGAGGGTCACAGGAGCTGTGAGACTGTGGCAGTAAACAGAACTGAACCCAGGACACTGGAGCTGTGAGACTGTGGCAGTAAACAGAACCGAACCCGGGTCACTGGAGCTGTGAGACTGTGGCAGTAAACAGAACTGAACCCGGGACACTGGAGCTGTGAGACTGTGGCAGTAAACAGAACCGAACCCAGGTCACTGGAGCTGTGAGACTGTGGCAGTAAACAGAACCGAACCCGGGTCACTGGAGCTGTGAGACTGTGGCAGTAAACAGAACCGAACTCGGGTCACTGGAGCTGTGAGGCTGTGGCAGTACGCAGAACCGAACCAGGGTCACTGGAGCTGTGAGACAGTGGCAGTAAACAGAACTGAACCCAGGACACTGGAGCTGTGAGACTGTGGCAGTAAACAGAACCGAACCAGGGTCACTGGAGCTGTGAGACTGTGGCAGTAAACAGAACTGAACCCGGGACACTGAAGCTGTGAGACTATGGCAGTAAACAGAACCGAACCCAGGTCACTGGAGCTGTGAGACTGTGGCAGTAAACAGAACCGAACCCGGGTCACTGGAGCTGTGAGGCTGTGGCAGTAAACAGAACCGGACCCGGGACACTGGAGCTGTGAGACTGTGGCAGTCCCCAGAACCGAACCCAGGTCACTGGAGCTGTGAGACTGTGGCAAAAAACAGAACCGAACCCGGGTCACTGGAGCTGTGAGGCTGTGGCAGTAAACAGAACTGAACCCAGGTCACTGGAGCTGTGAGACTGTGGCAGTAAACAGAACCGAACCCGGGACACTGGAGCTGTGAGACTGGCAGTACGCAGAACTGAACGCGGGTAACTGGAGCTGTGAGAGTGTGGCAGTAAACAGAACCGAACCCGGGACACTGGAGCTGTGAGGCTGTGGCAGTAAACAGAACCGAACCCAGGACACTGGAGCTGTGAGACTGTGGCAGTAAACAGAACCGAACCCAGGTCACTGGAGCTGTGAGACTGTGGCAGTAAACAGAAACGAACCCAGGTCACTGGAGCTGTGAGACTGTGGCAGTAAACAGAACCGAACCCAGGTCACTGGAGCTGTGAGACTGTGGCAGTAAACAGAACTGAACCCGGGACACTGGAGCTGTGAGACTGTGGCAGTAAACAGAACCGAACCAAGGTCACTGGAGCTGTGAGACTGTGGCAGTCCCCAGAACCGAACCCAGGTCACTGGAGCTGTGAGACTGTGGCAGTAAACAGAACCGAACCCGGGTCACTGGAGAGGTGAGACTGTGGCAGTAAACAGAACCGAACCCGGGTCACTGGAGCTGTGAGACTGTGGCAGTAAACAGAACCGAACCCGGGACACTGGAGCTGTGAGACTGTGGCAGTAAACAGAACCGAACCCAGGTCACTGGAGCTGTGAGACTGTGGCAGTAAACAGAACCGAACCCAGGTCACTGGAGCTGTGAGACTGTGGCACTAAACAGAACCGAACCCAGGTCACTGGAGCTGTGAGACTGTGGCAGTAAACAGAACTGAACCCAGGTCACTGGAGCTGTGAGACTGTGGCAGTAAACAGAACCGAACCCGGGACACTGGAGCTGTGAGACTGTGGCAGTACGCAGAACTGAACGCGGGTAACTGGAGCTGTGAGAGTGTGGCAGTAAACAGAACCGAACCCGGGACACTGGAGCTGTGAGGCTGTGGCAGTAAACAGAACCGAACCCAGGACACTGGAGCTGTGAGACTGTGGCAGTAAACAGAACCGAACCCAGGTCACTGGAGCTGTGAGACTGTGGCAGTAAACAGAAACGAACCCAGGTCACTGGAGCTGTGAGACTGTGGCAGTAAACAGAACCGAACCCAGGTCACTGGAGCTGTGAGACTGTGGCAGTAAACAGAACTGAACCCGGGACACTGGAGCTGTGAGACTGTGGCAGTAAACAGAACCGAACCAAGGTCACTGGAGCTGTGAGACTGTGGCAGTCCCCAGAACCGAACCCAGGTCACTGGAGCTGTGAGACTGTGGCAGTAAACAGAACCGAACCCGGGTCACTGGAGAGGTGAGACTGTGGCAGTAAACAGAACCGAACCCGGGTCACTGGAGCTGTGAGACTGTGGCAGTAAACAGAACCGAACCCGGGACACTGGAGCTGTGAGACTGTGGCAGTAAACAGAACCGAACCCAGGTCACTGGAGCTGTGAGACTGTGGCAGTAAACAGAACCGAACCCAGGTCACTGGAGCTGTGAGACTGTGGCACTAAACAGAACCGAACCCAGGTCACTGGAGCTGTGAGACTGTGGCAGTAAACAGAACCGAACCCAGGACACTGGAGTTGTGAGACTGTGGCAGTAAACAGAACCGATTCCAGGACACTGGAGCTGTGAGACTGTGGCAGTAAACAGAACCGAACCCAGGTCACTGGAGCTGTGAGACTGTGGCAGTACGCAGAACTGAACCCGGGTCACTGGAGCTGTGAGACTGTGGCAGTAAACAGAACTGAACCCAGGTCACTGGAGCTGTGAGGCTGTGGCAGTAAACAGAACCGAACCCGGGACACTGGAGCTGTGAGACTGTGGCAGTAAACAGAACCGAACCCGGGACACTGGAGCTGTGAGGCTGTGGCAGTAAACAGAACCGAACCCAGGTCACTGTAGCTGTGAGGCTGTGGCAGTAAACAGAACTGAACCCAGGTCACTGGAGCAGTGAGACTGTGGCAGTAAACAGAACCGAACCCAGGTCACTGGAGCTGTGAGACTGTGGCAGTCCCCAGAACTGAACCCAGGTCACTGGAGCTGTGAGACTGTGGCAGTCCCCAGAACTGAACCCAGGTCACTGGAGCTGTGAGACTGTGGCAGTAAACAGAACCGAACCCGGGACACTGGAGCTGTGAGGCTGTGGCAGTAAACAGAACCGAACCCAGGTCACTGGAGCTGTGAGGCTGTGGCAGTAAACAGATCTGAACCCAGGTCACTGGAGCAGTGAGACTGTGGCAGTAAACAGAACCGAACCCAGGTCACTGGAGCTGTGAGACTGTGGCAGTCCCCAGAACCGAACCCGGGACACTGGAGCTGTGAGAGTGTGGCAGTAAACAGAACCGAACCCATGTCACTGGAGCTGTGAGACTGTGGCAGTAAACAGAACCGAACCCAGGACACTGGAGCTGTGAGGCTGTGGCAGTAAACAGAACCGAACCCAGGTCACTGGAGCTGTGAGGCTGTGGCAGTAAACAGAACCGAACCCGGGTCACTGGAGCTGTGAGACTGTGGCAGTCCCCAGAACTGAACCCGGGACACTGGAGCTGTGAGACTGTGGCACCAATACTTGTTACAAGAACAATACTCTGTTACGTTGAGAGGCTGATTGACAGCGTCTCCAGACAGAGTTCATAAAAACAGACAGTGTTCGAAATACTCAGCAGGTCGGGCAACATCTGTGGAGAGAGAAACAGAGTTAATAAAAACAGAGAGTGCTGGAAATACTCAGCAGGTTGGGCAGCATCTGTGCAGAGAGAAACAGAGTTAATAAAAACTGAGAGTGCTGGAAATACTCAGCAGGTCGGGCAACATCTGTGGAGAGAGAAACAGAGTTAATAAAAACAGAGAGTGCTGGAAATACTCAGCAGGTCGGACAACATCTGTGGAGAGAGAAACAGAGTTAATAAAAACAGAGAGTGCTGGAAATATTCAGCAGGTCGGGCAACATCTGTGGAGAGATAAACAGAGTTAATAAAAACAGAGAGTGCAGGAAATACTCAGCAGGTCGGGCAACATCTGTGGAGAGAGAAACAGAGTTAATAGAAACAGAGAGTGCTGGAAATATTCAGCAGGTCGGGCAACATCTGTGGAGAGAGAAACAGAGTTAATAAAAACAGAGAGTGCTGGAAATACTCAGCAGGTCGGGCAACATCTGTGGAGAGAGAAACAGAGTTAATAAAAACAGAGAGTGCTGGAAATACTCAGCAGGTCGGGCAACATCTGTGGAGAGAGAAACAGAGTTAATAAAAAACAGAGAGTGCTGGAAATATTCAGCAGGTCGGGCAACATCTGTGGAGAGAGAAACAGAGTTAATAAAAACAGAGAGCGCTGGAAATACTCAGCAGGTCGGGCAACATCTGTGCAGAGAGAAACAGAGTTAATAAAAACAGAGAGTGCTGGAAATATTCAGCAGGTCGGGCAACATCTGTGCAGAGAGAAACAGAGTTAATAAAAACAGCGAGTGCTGGAAATATTCAGCAGGTCGGGCAACATCTGTGGAGAGAGAAACGGAGTTAATAAAAACAGAGAGTGCTGGAAATACTCAGCGGGTCGGGCAACATCTGTGGAGAGAGAAACAGAGTTAATAAAAACAGCGAGTGCTGGAAATATTCAGCAGGTCGGGCAACATCTGTGGAGAGAGAAACGGAGTTAATAAAAACAGCGAGTGCTGGAAATATTCAGCAGGTCGGGCAACATCTGTGGAGAGAGAAACAGAGTTAATAAAAACAGAGAGTGCTGGAAATACTCAGCAGGTCGGGCAACATCTGTGGAGAGAGAAACAGAGTTAACAAAAACAGAGAGTACTGGAAATATTCAGCAGGTCGGGCAACATCTGTGCAGAGAGAAACAGTTAACGTTTCAGGTCTGTGACCCTTCATCAGAACTAACAGATATAAGAAATGTAAAAGATTTTAAGCAAGTAAAGCGGGGGTGGGGTAAGAGATAACAAAAGAGAAGGTGTTGATAGGACAAGATCACAGACTAACAGACCAGAAGGTCATGGAGCAAAGACAAACAATATGTTAATGTTTTGCTGAAAGACACTTTAATGTAAAGCTCTGTTATCTTGTACCTCCTGGAAGCAGACACTCTGCTCTCTGACCCATGGTGACTGCACTGTGACCCAGAATATGGTGACTTCACATCTTCTTTCTTTCAGTAGGAGATATTCAATTCAGGAATGTTTTAGCATGGTATAGGATGTGTTCATTTGACACCTGTTAGCTTTGACCATTTGTCCTTTGTCCTTGTCAGACAGTTTCAACACACAAAGACCAAGATTTGTTTTCTTTCAATGCCATTTTGGATACATTGTTCATTTTGTAAATTAAAGGCTGATTTTTTTTCCTGAAAGACAAAGATGGTTTCTGGAGCTCTTTGGAGTTATTTTCACGATTGTTGTATTATCACAGCTGTGGTTTGTGTGACAACTCCATGTGGATGTTAAACTGCAAGGGTGATTGCACTGTCAAAGGCCTCTCCAGTCCTTAAACTGTCAGTGTATCCTGCATTGCAAGGTGCTGTCACCGTGCAAGAGGTGATTGAATTACAAAGGACTATTAAACTGTCAGTGTATCCTGCATTGCAAGGTGCTGTCACCGTGCAAGAGGTGATTGAATTACAAAGGACTATTAAACTGTCAGTGTATCCTGCATTGCAAGGTGCTGTCACCATGCAAGAGGTGATTGAATTACAAAGGACTATTAAACTGTCAGTGTATCCTGCATTGCAAGGTGCTGTTACCGTGCAAGAGGTGATTGAATTACAAAGGACTATTAAACTGTCAGTGTATCCTGCATTGCAAGGTGCTGTCACCGTGCAAGAGGTGATTGAATTACAAAGGACTATTAAACTGTCAGTGTATCCTGCATTGCAAGGTGCTGTCACCGTGCAAGAGGTGATTGAATTACAAAGGACTATTAAACTGTCAGTGTATCCTGCATTGCAAGGTGCTGTCACCGTGCAAGAGGTGATTGAATTACAAAGGACTATTAAACTGTCAGTGTATCCTGCATTGCAAGGTGCTGTCACCGTGCAAGAGGTGATTGAATGACAAAGGACTATTAAACTGTCAGTGTATCCTGCATTGCAAGGTGCTGTTACCGTGCAAGAGGTGATTGAATGACAAAGGACTATTAAACTGTCATTGTATCCTGCATTGCAAGGTGCTGTCACCGTGCAAGAGGTGATTGAATTATAACGGACTATTAAACTGTCATTGTATCCTGCATTGCACGGTGCTGTCACCGTGCAAGAGGTGATTGAATTACAAAGGACTATTAAACTGTCATTGTATCCTGCATTGCAAGGTGCTGTCACCGTGCAAGAGGTGATTGAATTACAAAGGACTATTAAACTGTCAGTGTATCCTGCATTGCAAGGTGCTGTCACCGTGCAAGAGGTGATTGAATTACAAAGGACTATTAAACTGTCAGTGTATCCTGCATTGCAAGGTGCTGTCACCGTGCAAGAGGTGATTGAATTACAAAGGACTATTAAACTGTCATTGTATCCTGCATTGCAAGGTGCTGTCACCGTGCAAGAGGTGATTGAATTACAAAGGACTATTAAACTGTCATTGTATCCTGCATTGCAAGGTGCTGTCACCGTGCAAGAGGTGATTGAATTATAAAGGACTATTAAACTGTCATTGTATCCTGCATTGCAAGGTGCTGTCACCGTGCAAGAGGTGATTGAATTATAAAGGACTATTAAACTGTCATTGTATCCTGCATTGCAAGGTGCTGTCACCGTGCAAGAGGTGATTGAATTATAAAGGACTATTAAACTGTCATTGTATCCTGCATTGCAAGGTGCTGTCACCGTGCAAGAGGTGATTGAATTACAAAGGACTATTAAACTGTCATTGTATCCTGCATTGCAAGGTGCTGTCACCGTGCAAGAGGTGATTGAATTACAAAGGACTATTAAACAGTCATTGTATCCTGCATTGCAAGGTGCTGTCACCGTGCAAGAGGTGATTGAATTACAAAGGACTATTAAACTGTCATTGTATCCTGCATTGCAAGGTGCTGTCACCGTGCAAGAGGTGATTGAATTACAAAGGACTATTAAACTGTCAGTGTATCCTGCATTGCAAGGTGCTGTCACCGTGCAAGAGGTGATTGAATTACAAAGGACTATTAAACTGTCAGTGTATCCTGCATTGCAAGGTGCTGTCACCGTGCAAGAGGTGATTGAATTACAAAGGACTATTAAACTGTCAGTGTATCCTGCATTGCAAGGTGCTGTCCACGTGCAAGAGGTGATTGAATTACAAAGGACTGTTAAACTGTCAGTGTATCCTGCATTGCAAGGTGCTGTCACCGTGCAAGAGGTGATTGAATTACAAAGGACTATTAAACTGTCAGTGTATCCTGCATTGCAAGGTGCTGTCACCGTGCAAGAGGTGATTGAATTACAAAGGACTATTAAACTGTCAGTGTATCCTGCATTGCAAGGTGCTGTCACCGTGCAAGAGGTGATTGAATTACAAAGGACTATTAAACTGTCAGTGTATCCTGCATTGCAAGGTGCTGTCAACGTGCAAGAGGTGATTGAATTATGAAGGACTATTAAACTGTCAGTGTATCCTGCATTGCAAGGTGCTGTCACCATGCAAGAGGTGATTGAATTACAAAGGACTATTAAACTGTCATTGTATCCTGCATTGCACGGTGCTGTCACCGTGCAAGAGGTGATTGAATTACAAAGGACTATTAAACTGTCATTGTATCCTGCATTGCAAGGTGCTGTCACCGTGCAAGAGGTGATTGAATTACAAAGGACTATTAAACTGTCATTGTATCCTGCATTGCAAGGTGCTGTCACCGTGCAAGAGGTGATTGAATTACAAAGGACTATTGAACTGTCAGTGTATCCTGCATTGCAAGGTGCTGTCACCGTGCAAGAGGTGATTGAATTACAAAGGACTATTGAACTGTCAGTGTATCCTGCATTGCAAGGTGCTGTCACCGTGCAAGAGGTGATTGAATTACAAAGGACTATTAAACTGTCAGTGTATCCTGCATTGCAAGGTGCTGTCACCATGCAAGAGGTGATTGAATTACAAAGGACTATTAAACTGTCATTGTATCCTGCATTGCAAGGTGCTGTCACCGTGCAAGAGGTGATTGAATTACAAAGGACTATTCAACTGTCAGCGTATCCTGCATTGCAAGGTGCTGTCACCGTGCAAGAGGTGATTGAATTACAAAGGATTATTAAACTGTCATTGTATCCTGCATTGCAAGGTGCTGTCACCGTGCAAGAGGTGATTGAATTACAAAGGACTATTAAACTGTCAGTGTATCCTGCATTGCAAGGTGCTGTCACCGTGCAAGAGGTGATTGAATGACAAAGGACTATTAAACTGTCATTGTATCCTGCATTGCAAGGTGCTGTCACCGTGCAAGAGGTGATTGAATTACAAAGGACTATTAAACTGTCATTGTATCCTGCATTGCAAGGTGCTGTCACCGTGCAAGAGGTGATTGAATTACAAAGGTCTATTAAACTGTCAGTGTATCCTGCATTGCAAGGTGCTGTCACCGTGCAAGAGGTGATTGAATTACAAAGGATTATTAAACTGTCAGTGTATCCTGCATTGCAAGGTGCTGTCACCGTGCAAGGGGTGATTGAATTACAAAGGACTATTAAACTGTCATTGTATCCTGCATTGCAAGGTGCTGTCACCGTGCAAGAGGTGATTGAATTACAAAGGACTATTAAACTGTCAGTGTATCCTGCATTGCAAGGTGCTGTCACCGTGCAAGAGGTGATTGAATTACAAAGGACTATTAAACTGTCAGTGTATCCTGCATTGCAAGGCGCTGTCACCGTGCAAGAGGTGATTGAATTATAAATGACTATTAAACTGTCAGTGTATCCTGCATTGCAAGGTGCTGTCACCGTGCAAGTGGTGATTGAATTACAAAGGATTATTAAACTGTCAGTGTATCCTGCATTGCAAGGTGCTGTCACCGTGCAAGAGGTGATTGAATTACAAAGGACTATTAAACTGTCAGTGTATCCTGCATTGCAAGGTGCTGTCACCGTGCAAGAGGTGATTGAATTACAAAGGACTATTAAACTGTCAGTGTATCCTGCATTGCAAGGTGCTGTCACCGTGCAAGAGGTGATTGAATTACAAAGGACTATTAAACTGTCAGTGTATCCTGCATTGCAAGGTGCTGTCACCGTGCAAGAGGTGATTGAATTATAAATGACTATTAAACTGTCAGTGTATCCTGCATTGCAAGGTGCTGTCACCGTGCAAGAGGTGATTGAATTACAAAGGACTATTGAACTGTCAGTGTATCCTGCATTGCAAGGTGCTGTCACCGTGCAAGAGGTGATTGAATTACAAAGGACTATTAAACTGTCAGTGTATCCTGCATTGCAAGGTGCTGTCACCGTGCAAGAGGTGATTGAATTACAAAGGACTATTAAACTGTCATTGTATCCTGCATTGCAAGGTGCTGTCACCGTGCAAGAGGTGATTGAACTACAAAGGACTATTCAACTGTCAGCGTATCCTGCATTGCAAGGTGCTGTCACCGTGCAAGAGGTGATTGAATTACAAAGGATTATTAAACTGTCATTGTATCCTGCATTGCAAGGTGCTGTCACCGTGCAAGAGGTGATTGAATTACAAAGGACTATTAAACTGTCAGTGTATCCTGCATTGCAAGGTGCTGTCACCGTGCAAGAGGTGATTGAATGACAAAGGACTATTAAACTGTCATTGTATCCTGCATGGCAAAGTGCTGTCACCGTGCAAGAGGTGATTGAATGACAAAGGACTATTAAACTGTCATTGTATCCTGCATTGCAAGGTGCTGTCACCGTGCAAGAGGTGATTGAATTACAAAGGACTATTAAACTGTCATTGTATCCTGCATTGCAAGGTGCTGTCACCGTGCAAGAGGTGATTGAATTACAAAGGTCTATTAAACTGTCAGTGTATCCTGCATTGCAAGGTGCTGTCACCGTGCAAGAGGTGATTGAATTACAAAGGATTATTAAACTGTCAGTGTATCCTGCATTGCAAGGTGCTGTCACCGTGCAAGAGGTGATTGAATTACAAAGGACTATTAAACTGTCATTGTATCCTGCATTGCAAGGTGCTGTCACCGTGCAAGAGGTGATTGAATTACAAAGGACTATTAAACTGTCAGTGTATCCTGCATTGCAAGGTGCTGTCACCGTGCAAGAGGTGATTGAATTACAAAGGACTATTAAACTCTCAGTGTATCCTGCATTGCAAGGCGCTGTCACCGTGCAAGAGGTGATTGAATTATAAATGACTATTAAACTGTCAGTGTATCCTGCATTGCAAGGTGCTGTCACCGTGCAAGAGGTGATTGAATTACAAAGGATTATTAAACTGTCAGTGTATCCTGCATTGCAAGGTGCTGTCACCGTGCAAGAGGTGATTGAATTACAAAGGACTATTAAACTGTCAGTGTATCCTGCATTGCAAGGTGCTGTCACCGTGCAAGAGGTGATTGAATTACAAAGGACTATTAAACTGTCAGTGTATCCTGCATTGCAAGGTGCTGTCACCGTGCAAGAGGTGATTGAATTACAAAGGACTATTAAACTGTCAGTGTATCCTGCATTGCAAGGTGCTGTCACCGTGCAAGAGGTGATTGAATTATAAATGTCTATTAAACTGTCAGTGTATCCTGCATTGCAAGGTGCTGTCACCGTGCAAGAGGTGATTGAATTACAAAGGATTATTAAACTGTCAGTGTATCCTGCATTGCAAGGTGCTGTCACCGTGCAAGAGGTGATTGAATTACAAAGGACTATTAAACTGTCAGTGTATCCTGCATTGCAAGGTGCTGTCACCGTGCAAGAGGTGATTGAATTACAAAGGACTATTAAACTGTCATTGTATCCTGCATTGCAAGGTGCTGTCACCGTGCAAGAGGTGATTGAATTACAAAGGACTATTAAACTGTCAGTGTATCCTGCATTGCAAGGTGCTGTCACCGTGCAAGAGGTGATAGAATTACAAAGGACTATTAAACTGTCAGTGTATCCTGCATTGCAAGGTGCTGTCCACGTGCAAGAGGTGATTGAATTACAAAGGACTATTAAACTGTCAGTGTATCCTGCATTGCAAGGTGCTGTCACCGTGCAAGAGGTGATTGAATTACAAAGGACTATTAAACTGTCAGTGTATCCTGCATTGCAAGGTGCTGTCACCGTGCAAGAGGAGATTGAATTACAAAGGACTATTAAACTGTCAGTGTATCCTGCATTGCAAGGTGCTGTCACCGTGCAAGAGGTGATTGAATTACAAAGGACTATTAAACTGTCAGTGTATCCTGCATTGCAAGGTGCTGTCACCGTGCAAGAGGTGATTGAATTATAAAGGACTATTAAACTGTCAGTGTATCCTGCATTGCAAGGTGCTGTCACCATGCAAGAGGTGATTGAATTACAAAGGACTATTAAACTGTCATTGTATCCTGCATTGCACGGTGCTGTCACCGTGCAAGAGGTGATTGAATTACAAAGGACTATTAAACTGTCATTGTATCCTGCATTGCAAGGTGCTGTCACCGTGCAAGAGGTGATTGAATTACAAAGGACTATTAAACTGTCATTGTATCCTGCATTGCAAGGTGCTGTCACCGTGCAAGAGGTGATTGAATTACAAAGGACTATTAAATTGTCAGTGTATCCTGCATTGCAAGGTGCTGTCACCGTGCAAGAGGTGATTGAATTACAAAGGACTATTAAACTGTCAGTGTATCCTGCATTGCAAGGTGCTGTCACCGTGCAAGAGGTGATTGAATTACAAAGGACTATTAAACTGTCAGTGTATCCTGCATTGCAAGGTGCTGTCGCCGTGCAAGAGGTGATTGAATTACAAAGGACTATTAAACTGTCAGTGTATCCTGCATTGCAAGGTGCTGTCACCGTGCAAGAGGTGATTGAATTACAAAGGACTATTCAACTGTCAGCGTATCCTGCATTGCAAGGTGCTGTCACCGTGCAAGAGGTGATTGAATTACAAAGGATTATTAAACTGTCATTGTATCCTACATTGCAAGGTGCTGTCACCGTGCAAGAGGTGATTGAATTACAAAGGACTATTAAACTGTCAGTGTATCCTGCATTGCAAGGTGCTGTCACCGTGCAAGAGGTGATTGAATGACAAAGGACTATTAAACTGTCATTGTATCCTGCATTGCAAGGTGCTGTCACAGTGCAAGAGGTGATTGAATTACAAAGGACTATTAAACTGTCATTGTATCCTGCATTGCAAGGTGCTGTCACCGTGCAAGAGGTGATTGAATTACAAAGGACTATTAAACTGTCAGTGTATCCTGCATTGCAAGGTGCTGTCACCGTGCAAGAGGTGATTGAATTACAAAGGATTATTAAACTGTCAGTGTATCCTGCATTGCAAGGTGCTGTCACCGTGCAAGAGGTGATTGAATTACAAAGGACTATTAAACTGTCAGTGTATCCTGCATTGCAAGGTGCTGTCACCGTGCAAGAGGTGATTGAATTACAAAGGACTATTAAACTGTCAGTGTATCCTGCATTGCAAGGTGCTGTCACCGTGCAAGAGGTGATTGAATTACAAAGGACTATTAAACTGTCAGTGTATCCTGCATTGCAAGGTGCTGTCACCGTGCAAGAGGTGATTGAATTATAAATGACTATTAAACTGTCAGTGTATCCTGCATTGCAAGGTGCTGTCACCGTGCAAGAGGTGATTGAATTACAAAGGATTATTAAACTGTCATTGTATCCTGCATTGCAAGGTGCTGTCACCGTGCAAGAGGTGATTGAATTACAAAGGACTATTAAACTGTCAGTGTATCCTGCATTGCAAGGTGCTGTCACCGTGCAAGAGGTGATTGAATTACAAAGGACAATTAAACTGTCATTGTATCCTGCATTGCAAGGTGCTGTCACCGTGCAAGAGGTGATTGAATTACAAAGGACTATTAAACTGTCAGTGTATCCTGCATTGCAAGGTGCTGTCACCGTGCAAGAGGTGATTGAATTACAAAGGACTATTAAACTGTCATTGTACCCTGCATTGCAAGGTGCTGTCACCGTGCAAGAGGTGATTGAATTACAAAGGACTATTAAACTGTCATTGTATCCTGCATTGCAAGGTGCTGTCACCGTGCAAGAGGTGATTGAATTACAAAGGACTATTAAACTGTCATTGTATCCTGCATTGCAAGGTGCTGTCACCGTGCAAGAGGTGATTGAATTACAAAGGACTATTGAACTGTCAGTGTATCCTGCATTGCAAGGTGCTGTCACCGTGCAAGAGGTGATTGAATTACAAAGGACTATTAAACTGTCAGTGTATCCTGCATTGCAAGGTGCTGTCACCGTGCAAGAGGTGATTGAATTACAAAGGACTATTAAACTGTCAGTGTATCCTGCATTGCAAGGTGCTGTCACCGTGCAAGAGGTGATTGAATTACAAAGGACTATTAAACTGTCATTGTATCCTGCATTGCAAGGTGCTGTCACCGTGCAAGAGGTGATTGAATTACAAAGGACTATTCAACTGTCAGCGTATCCTGCATTGCAAGGTGCTGTCACCGTGCAAGAGGTGATTGAATTACAAAGGATTATTAAACTGTCATTGTATCCTGCATTGCAAGGTGCTGTCACCGTGCAAGAGGTGATTGAATTACAAAGGACTATTAAACTGTCAGTGTATCCTGCATTGCAAGGTGCTGTTACCGTGCAAGAGGTGATTGAATGACAAAGGACTATTAAACTGTCATTGTATCCTGCATTGCAAGGTGCTGTCACCGTGCAAGAGGTGATTGAATGACAAAGGACTATTAAACTGTCATTGTATCCTGCATTGCAAGGTGCTGTCACCGTGCAAGAGGTGATTGAATTACAAAGGACTATTAAACTGTCATTGTATCCTGCATTGCAAGGTGCTGTCACCGTGCAAGAGGTGATTGAATTACAAAGGACTATTAAACTGTCAGTGTATCCTGCATTGCAAGGTGCTGTCACCGTGCAAGAGGTGATTGAATGACAAAGGACTATTAAACTGTCATTGTATCCTGCATTGCAAGGTGCTGTCACCGTGCAAGAGGTGATTGAATTACAAAGGACTATTAAACTGTCATTGTATCCTGCATTGCAAGGTGCTGTCACCGTGCAAGAGGTGATTGAATTACAAAGGTCTATTAAACTGTCAGTGTATCCTGCATTGCAAGGTGCTGTCACCGTGCAAGAGGTGATTGAATTACAAAGGATTATTAAACTGTCAGTGTATCCTGCATTGCAAGGTGCTGTCACCGTGCAAGAGGTGATTGAATTACAAAGGACTATTAAACTGTCAGTGTATCCTGCATTGCAAGGTGCTGTCACCGTGCAAGAGGTGATTGAATTACAAAGGACTATTAAACTGTCAGTGTATCCTGCATTGCAAGGTGCTGTCACCGTGCAAGAGGTGATTGAATTACAAAGGACTATTAAACTGTCAGTGTATCCTGCATTGCAAGGTGCTGTCACCGTGCAAGAGGTGATTGAATTATAAATGACTATTAAACTGTCAGTGTATCCTGCATTGCAAGGTGCTGTCACCGTGCAAGAGGTGATTGAATTACAAAGGATTATTAAACTGTCAGTGTATCCTGCATTGCAAGGTGCTGTCACCGTGCAAGAGGTGATTGAATTACAAAGGACTATTAAACTGTCAGTGTATCCTGCATTGCAAGGTGCTGTCACCGTGCAAGAGGTGATTGAATTACAAAGGACTATTAAACTGTCAGTGTATCCTGCATTGCAAGGTGCTGTCACCGTGCAAGAGGTGATTGAATTACAAAGGACTATTAAACTGTCAGTGTATCCTGCATTGCAAGGTGCTGTCACCGTGCAAGAGGTGATTGAATTATAAATGACTATTAAACTGTCAGTGTATCCTGCATTGCAAGGTGCTGTCACCGTGCAAGAGGTGATTGAATTACAAAGGATTATTAAACTGTCAGTGTATCCTGCATTGCAAGGTGCTGTCACCGTGCAAGAGGTGATTGAATTACAAAGGACTATTAAACTGTCAGTGTATCCTGCATTGCAAGGTGCTGTCACCGTGCAAGAGGTGATTGAATTACAAAGGACTATTAAACTGTCATTGTATCCTGCATTGCAAGGTGCTGTCACCGTGCAAGAGGTGATTGAATTACAAAGGACTATTAAACTGTCAGTGTATCCTGCATTGCAAGGTGCTGTCACCGTGCAAGAGGTGATTGAATTACAAAGGACTATTAAACTGTCAGTGTATCCTGCATTGCAAGGTGCTGTCCACGTGCAAGAGGTGATTGAATTACAAAGGACTATTAAACTGTCAGTGTATCCTGCATTGCAAGGTGCTGTCACCGTGCAAGAGGTGATTGAATTACAAAGGACTATTAAACTGTCAGTGTATCATGCATTGCAAGGTGCTGTCACCGTGCAAGAGGAGATTGAATTACAAAGGACTATTAAACTGTCAGTGTATCCTGCATTGCAAGGTGCTGTCACCGTGCAAGAGGTGATTGAATTACAAAGGACTATTAAACTGTCAGTGTATCCTGCATTGCAAGGTGCTGTCACCGTGCAAGAGGTGATTGAATTATAAAGGACTATTAAACTGTCAGTGTATCCTGCATTGCAAGGTGCTGTCACCATGCAAGAGGTGATTGAATTACAAAGGACTATTAAACTGTCATTGTATCCTGCATTGCACGGTGCTGTCACCGTGCAAGAGGTGATTGAATTACAAAGGACTATTAAACTGTCATTGTATCCTGCATTGCAAGGTGCTGTCACCGTGCAAGAGGTGATTGAATTACAAAGGACTATTAAACTGTCATTGTATCCTGCATTGCAAGGTGCTGTCACCGTGCAAGAGGTGATTGAATTACAAAGGACTATTAAACTGTCAGTGTATCCTGCATTGCAAGGTGCTGTCACCGTGCAAGAGGTGATTGAATTACAAAGGACTATTAAACTGTCAGTGTATCCTGCATTGCAAGGTGCTGTCACCGTGCAAGATGTGATTGAATTACAAAGGACTATTAAACTGTCATTGTATCCTGCATTGCAAGGTGCTGTCGCCGTGCAAGAGGTGATTGAATTACAAAGGACTATTAAACTTTCAGTGTATCCTGCATTGCAAGGTGCTGTCACCGTGCAAGAGGTGATTGAATTACAAAGGACTATTCAACTGTTAGCGTATCCTGCATTGCAAGGTGCTGTCACCGTGCAAGAGGTGATTGAATTACAAAGGATTATTAAACTGTCATTGTATCCTGCATTGCAAGGTGCTGTCACCGTGCAAGAGGTGATTGAATTACAAAGGACTATTAAACTGTCAGTGTATCCTGCATTGCAAGTTGCTGTCACCGTGCAAGAGGTGATTGAATGACAAAGGACTATTAAACTGTCATTGTATCCTGCATTGCAAGGTGCTGTCACCGTGCAAGAGGTGATTGAATGACAAAGGACTATTAAACTGTCATTGTATCCTGCATTGCAAGGTGCTGTCACCGTGCAAGAGGTGATTGAATTACAAAGGACTATTAAACTGTCATTGTATCCTGCATTGCAAGGTGCTGTCACCGTGCAAGAGGTGATTGAATTACAAAGGACTATTAAACTGTCAGTGTATCCTGCATTGCAAGGTGCTGTCACCGTGCAAGAGGTGATTGAATGACAAAGGACTATTAAACTGTCATTGTATCCTGCATTGCAAGGTGCTGTCACCGTGCAAGAGGTGATTGAATTACAAAGGACTATTAAACTGTCATTGTATCCTGCATTGCAAGGTGCTGTCACCGTGCAAGAGGTGATTGAATTACAAAGGACTATTAAACTGTCAGTGTATCCTGCATTGCAAGGTGCTGTCACCGTGCAAGAGGTGATTGAATTACAAAGGATTATTAAACTGTCAGTGTATCCTGCATTGCAAGGTGCTGTCACCGTGCAAGAGGTGATTGAATTACAAAGGACTATTAAACTGTCAGTGTATCCTGCATTGCAAGGTGCTGTCACCGTGCAAGAGGTGATTGAATTACAAAGGACTATTAAACTGTCAGTGTATCCTGCATTGCAAGGTGCTGTCACCGTGCAAGAGGTGATTGAATTACAAAGGACTATTAAACTGTCAGTGTATCCTGCATTGCAAGGTGCTGTCACCGTGCAAGAGGTGATTGAATTATAAATGACTATTAAACTGTCAGTGTATCCTGCATTGCAAGGTGCTGTCACCGTGCAAGAGGTGATTGAATTACAAAGGATTATTAAACTGTCAGTGTATCCTGCATTGCAAGGTGCTGTCACCGTGCAAGAGGTGATTGAATTACAAAGGACTATTAAACTGTCAGTGTATCCTGCATTGCAAGATGCTGTCACCGTGCAAGAGGTGATTGAATTACAAAGGACTATTAAACTGTCATTGTATCCTGCATTGCAAGGTGCTGTCACCGTGCAAGAGGTGATTGAATTACAAAGGACTATTAAACTGTCAGTGTATCCTGCATTGCAAGGTGCTGTCACCGTGCAAGAGGTGATTGAATTACAAAGGACTATTAAACTGTCATTGTACCCTGCATTGCAAGGTGCTGTCACCGTGCAAGAGGTGATTGAATTACAAAGGACTATTAAACTGTCATTGTATCCTGCATTGCAAGGTGCTGTCACCGTGCAAGAGGTGATTGAATTACAAAGGACTATTAAACTGTCAGTGTATCCTGCATTGCAAGGTGCTGTCACCGTGCAAGAGGTGATTGAATTACAAAGGACTATTAAACTGTCAGTGTATCCTGCATTGCAAGGTGCTGTCACCGTGCAAGAGGTGATTGAATTACAAAGGACTATTAAACTGTCAGTGTATCCTGCATTGCAAGGTGCTGTCACCGTGCAAGAGGTGATTGAATTACAAAGGATTATTAAACTGTCATTGTATCCTGCATTGCAAGGTGCTGTCACCGTGCAAGAGGTGATTGAATTATAAAGGACTATTAAACTGTCAGTGTATCCTGCATTGCAAGGTGCTGTCACCGTGCAAGAGGTGATTGAATTACAAAGGACTATTAAACTGTCAGTGTATCCTGCATTGCAAGGTGCTGTCACCGTGCAAGAGGTGATTGAATGACAAAGGACTATTAAACTGTCATTGTATCCTGCATTGCAAGGTGCTGTCACCGTGCAAGAGGTGATTGAATTACAAAGGACTATTAAACTGTCATTGTATCCTGCATTGCAAGGTGCTGTCACCGTGCAAGAGGTGATTGAATTACAAAGGACTATTAAACTGTCATTGTATCCTGCATTGCAAGGTGCTGTCACCGTGCAAGAGGTGATTGAATTACAAAGGACTATTAAACTGTCAGTGTATCCTGCATTGCAAGGTGCTGTCACCGTGCAAGAGGTGATTGAATTATAAAGGACTATTAAACTGTCAGTGTATCCTGCATTGCAAGGTGCTGTCACCGTGCAAGAGGTGATTGAATTACAAAGGACTATTAAACTGTCAGTGTATCCTGCATTGCAAGGTGCTGTCACTGTGCAAGAGGTGATTGAATTATAAAGGACTATTAAACTGTCAGTGTATCCTGCATTGCAAGGTGCTGTCACCGTGCAAGAGGTGATTGAATTACAAAGGGTATTTCTTTGCAAGAGGCTTCTGCTTTCCAGCACGTAGCTATTGAACTGCAAGAGTGTTCACACTACAAGAAGATATTACAGTGTAAGAGGCCATTGTAATGCAAAGTGTTATTGTATTAATTATGGATACTGTATTGTAAGCCCCCAATGTACTGCTTCAATTTATTGCATTGCAAAGGGCAATTGCACTCCGATGAGCTATTGCTCTGTAAAAGTCCATTACTTTGCCAGTGTGCAATGTTATCAATGGGCGATTGCATGACTTAGCCCTATTGCATTGCAAGTAGTTGTTTCAGTGTATTGCCAAACATTCTTGGTTTTCTTGCGTTGCATGTGGATGTTGTATTGAAAGGGGCCATTGCATTGAAAGGGGCTCTGACATTGCAAGGATAATAGTCTGCAAGGGAGGGACTGTTGGACTGCAAGCGCTATTGCAATGAAATGCGTGTTGCATTGCTGGAGTTTTTGCTCTGCAAATAGTTCTTGTATTGCAAGGTGCCTTTGCATTTTCATTGCAAGTGGATGTTGCACACCACGCTCTATTGCAAACTCAAAGACCTTTGCATTGGAAGGAGTTATTGCACTACCAAAGGTCCCTGCATTGCAAGCTGCTATTGCACTGCAAGAGGCTATTGCAATACAAGGATCATGCAAACTAATGGTTCCATTACATTGCAACTGGATGTTACATGGCAAGTGCCTATTGTATTGAAAGTCACAATTGCAAAACAAATAGCTATTGCACTGCCGGGAAATTTTGTATTGCGAGATGGTTTCCATTGTGAGAGGATATTATATTTCAATAGGGTATCAAAAGGCAATTTGCTCTTGGACTGCACCTGGCTTTTGTACCATAAGCATGTTATGCAAAGCATAGAACTGTTGCACTGTAAGGGGAAAATACATTGTCAGGGTCTATTGCACACCAAAGAGCTTTTGCACTGCAAGAGGCTATTGAATTGTCATGGTCTGTTGTGTTCAAAAGGCTATAGCATTTCTTCACGTTATTGCTATGTCACTCTTAGAGACTATTACATTGCATGTTGTTTTTACACTGTGAGTGGAGATTGCACTGCATGGGGCTATTGCTTTGTTAGTGGATGTTGTACTGCAAAGGCTATTGTACTACAAGTTTTTGTGTTGCATTGTAAGGGTCTAGTGCACCATAACTTCAATGGGATTTCAAATGCTTGTTGCATTGCAACATTCTATGACATCTCAAGGTGCTTTTTGCACTACAAGGGGCTGCAGCACTGCATGGGAAATTTGCATTACAATTGGATTTTACATAGCAAGTCCCATTGCATTACAAGGGCAAATGCACAGGAAAGGCCTCTGCATTGCAAGATGCTATTGTGCTGCTGGAGGTTCCTGCACTGCGAGGGACAATTACCCTGTCAGAGGTTCCTGTACTGCGAGGTACAATTACCCTGTCAGAGGTTCCTGTACTGCGAGGTACAATTACCCTGTCAGAGGTTCCTGCACTGCGAGGTACAATTACCCTGTCAGAGGTTCCTGCACTGCGAGGTACAATTACCCTGTCAGAGGTTCCTGCACTGCGAGGTACAATTACCCTGTCAGAGGTTCCTGTACTGCGAGGTACAATTACCCTGTCAGAGGTTCCTGTACTGCGAGGTACAATTACACTGTCAGAGGTTCCTGCACTGCGAGGTACAATTACCCTGTCAGAGGTTCCTGCACTGCGAGGTACAATTACCCTGTCAGAGGTTCCTGTACTGCGAGGTACAATTACCCTGTCAGAGGTTCCTGCACTGCGAGGTACAATTACACTGTCAGAGGTTCCTGTACTGCGAGGTACAATTACCCTGTCAGAGCTTCCTGTACTGCGAGGTACAATTACACTGTCAGAGGTTCCTGTACTGCGAGGTACAATTACCCTGTCAGAGGTTCCTGTACTGCGAGGTACAATTACCCTGTCAGAGGTTCCTGCACTGCGAGGTACAATTACACTGTCAGAGGTTCCTGTACTGCGAGGTACTATTACCCTGTCAGAGGTTCCTGTACTGCGAGGTACAATTATCCTGTCAGAGGTTCCTGTACTGCGAGGTACAATTACACTGTCAGAGGTTCCTGTACTGCGAGGTACAATTACCCTGTCAGAGGTTCCTGTACTGCGAGGTACAATTACCCTGTCAGAGGTTCCTGTACTGCGAGGTACAATTACACTGTCAGAGGTTCCTGTACTGCGAGGTACAATTACCCTGTCAGAGGTTCCTGTACTGCGAGGTACAATTACCCTGTCAGAGGTTCCTGTACTGCGAGGTACAATTACCCTGTCAGAGGTTCCTGCACTGCGAGGTACAATTATCCTGTCAGAGGTTCCTGTACTGCGAGGTACAATTACCCTGTCAGAGGTTCCTGCACTGCGAGGTACAATTACCCTGTCAGAGGTTCCTGTACTGCGATGTACAATTACCCTGTCAGAGGTTCCTGTACTGCGAGGTACAATTACCCTGTCAGAGGTTCCTGTACTGCGAGGTATAATTACCCTGTCAGAGGTTCCTGCACTGCGAGGTACAATTACCCTGTCAGAGGTTCCTGTACTGCGAGGCACAATTACCCTGTCAGAGGTTCCTGTACTGCGAGGCACAATTACGCTGTCAGAGGTTCCTGTACTGCGAGGTACAATTACCCTGTCAGAGGTTCCTGTACTGCGAGGTACTATTACCCTGTCAGAGGTTCCTGTCCTGCGAGGTACAATTACCCTGTCAGAGGTTCCTGTACTGCGAGGCACAAAAACCCTGTCAGAGGTTCCTGTACTGCGAGGCACAATTACCCTGTCAGAGGTTCCTGTACTGCGAGGCACAATTACACTGTCAGAGGTTCCTGCACTGCGAGGTACAATTACCCTGTCAGAGGTTCCTGTACTGCGAGGTACAATTACCCTGTCAGAGGTTCCTGTACTGCGAGGTACAATTACACTGTCAGAGGTTCCTGTACTGCGAGGTACAATTACACTGTCAGAGGTTCGTGCACTGCGAGGTACAATTACCCTGTCAGAGGTTCCTGTACTGCGAGGTACAATTACCCTGTCAGAGTTCCTGCACTGCGAGGTACAATTACCCTGTCAGAGGTTCCTGTACTGCGAGGTACAATTACCCTGTCAGAGGTTCCTGTACTGCGAGGTACAATTACCCTGTCAGAGGTTCCTGTACTGCGAGGTACAATTACCATGTCAGAGGTTCCTGTACTGCGAGGTACAATTACCCTGTCAGAGGTTCCTGTACTGCGAGGTACAATTACCCTGTCAGAGTTCCTGCACTGCGAGGTACAATTACCCTGTCAGAGGTTCCTGTACTGCGAGGTACAATTACCCTGTCAGAGGTTCCTGTACTGCGAGGTACAATTACCCTGTCAGAGGTTCCTGTACTGCGAGGTACAATTACCATGTCAGAGGTTCCTGTACTGCGAGGTACAATTACCCTGTCAGAGGTTCCTGTACTGCGAGGTACAATTACCCTGTCAGAGGTTCCTGTACTGCGAGGGACAATTACCCTGTCAGAGGTTCCTGCACTGCGAGGTACAATTACCCTGTCAGAGGTTCCTGTACTGCGAGGTACAATTACCCTGTCAGAGGTTCCTGCACTGCGAGGTACAATTACCCTGTCAGAGTTTCCTGCACTGCGAGGTACAATTACCCTGTCAGAGGTTCCTGTACATGCGACGTACAATTACACTGTCAGAGGTTCCTGCACTGCGAGGTACAATTACCCTGTCAGAGGTTCCTGTACTGCGAGGTACTATTACTCTGTCAGAGGTTCCTGCACTGCGAGGTACAATTACCCTGTCAGAGGTTCCTGTACTGCGAGGTACAATTACACTGTCAGAGGTTCCTGTACTGCGAGGTACAATTACCCTGTCAGAGGTTCCTGCACTGCGAGGTACAATTACCCTGTCAGAGGTTCCTGTACTGCGAGGTACAATTACACTGTCAGAGGTTCCTGCACTGCGAGGTACAATTACCCTGTCAGAGGTTCCTGTACTGCGAGGTACAATTACACTGTCAGAGGTTCCTGTGCTGCGAGGTACTATTACACTGCAATAGGCCTTTGCATTCCAATAGTCAAGCATGCTAAAAAGGTCCAGGGCATTGTAAGTGAATGGTGTGTTAAACGTTTCTATTACTTTGCACTTATAAATGTCTATGGCACTGCCAGAGTGAGCGTGTTAATATTAATCTGTGTTCTCTGTCAGTGTGTTAATATTACTGAGGACAGTGGGGGTGTTTTACACTTCACACCGTGTATCTGGCTGTGGGTCATGATATACACAGTGTGTCAGTGAGAATGTTAATATTAATCTGTGTTCTCTGTCAATGTGTTAATATTCCTGAGGACAGTGGGGGTGTTTTACACTTCACAGGGTGTATCTGACTGTGGGTCATGATGTACACAGTGTGTCAGTGAGTGTGTTAATATTAATCTGTGTTCTCTGTCAATGTGTTAATATTACTGAGGACAGTGGGGGTGTTTTACACTTCACAGGGTGTATCTGACTGTGGGTCATGATGTACACAGTGTGTCAGTGAGTGTGTTAATATTAATCTGTGTTCTCTGTCAGTGTGTTAATATTCCTGAGGACAGTGGGGGTGTTTTACACTTCACAGGGTGTATCTGACTGTGGGTCATGATATACACAGTGTGTCAGTGAGTGTGTTAATATTAATCTGTGTTCTCTGTCAGTGTGTTAATATTCCTGAGGACAGTGGGGGTGTTTTACACTTCACAGGGTGTATCTGACTGTGGGTCATGATATACACAGTGTGTCAGTGAGTGTGTTAATATTAATCTGTGTTCTCTGTCAGTGTGTTAATATTCCTGAGGACAGTGGGGGTGTTTTACACTTCACAGGGTGTATCTGACTGTGGGTCATGATATACACAGTGTGTCAGTGAGTGTGTTAATATTAATCTGTGTTCTCTGTCAGTGTGTTAATATTACTGAGGACAGTGGGGATGTTGTACACTTCACAGGGTGTATCTGACTGTGGGTCATGATGTACACAGGTTGTCAGTGAGTGTGTTAATATTAATCTGTGTTCTCTGTCAGTGTGTTAATATTACTGAGGACAGTGGGGGTGTTTTACACTTCACAGGGTGTACCTGACTGTGGGTCATGATGTACACAGTGTGTCAGTGAGTGTGTTAATATTAATCTGTGTTCTCTGTCAGTGTGTTAATATTCCTGAGGACAGTGGGGGTGTTTTACACTTCACAGGGTGTATCTGACTGTGGGTCATGATATACACAGTGTGTCAGTGAGTGTGTTAATATTAATCTGTGTTCTCTGTCAGTGTGTTAATATTCCTGAGGACAGTGGGGGTGTTTTACACTTCACAGTGTTTATCTGACTGTGGGTCATGATGTACACAGTGTGTCAGTGAGTGTGTTAATATTAATCTGTGTTCTCTGTCAGTGTGTTAATATTCCTGAGGACAGTGGGGGTGTTTTACACTTCACAGGGTGTATCTGACTGTGGGTCATGATATACACAGTGTGTCAGTGAGTGTGTTAATATTAATCTGTGTTCTCTGTCAGTGTGTTAATATTACTGAGGACAGTGGGGGTGTTTTACACTTCACAGGGTGTATCTGACTGTGGGTCATGATATACACAGTGTGTCAGTGAGTGTGTTAATATTAATCTGTGTTCTCTGTCAGTGTGTTAATATTACTGAGGACAGTGGGGATGTTTTACACTTCACAGGGTGTATCTGACTGTGGGTCATGATAGACACAGTGTGTCAGTGAGTGTGTTAATATTAATCTGTGTTCTCTGTCAGTGTGTTAATATTACTGAGGACAGTGGGGGTGTTTTACACTTCATAGGGTGTATCTGACTGTGGGTCATGATATACACAGTGTGTCAGTGAGTGTGTTAATATTAATCTGTGTTCTCTGTCAGTGTGTTAATATTACTGAGGACAGTGGGGGTGTTTTACACTTCACAGGGTGTATCTGACTGTGGGTCATGATGTACACAGTGTGTCAGTGAGTGTGTTAATATTAATCTGTGTTCTCTGTCAGTGTGTTAATATCCCTGAGGACAGTGGGGGTGTTTTACACTTCACAGGGTGTATCTGACTGTGGGTCATGATATACACAGTGTGTCAGTGAGTGTGTTAATATTAATCTGTGTTCTCTGTCAGTGTGTTAATATTACTGAGGACAGTGGGGATGTTGTACACTTCACAGGGTGTATCTGACTGTGGGTCATGATGTACACAGGTTGTCAGTGAGTGTGTTAATATTAATCTGTGTTCTCTGTCAGTGTGTTAATATTACTGAGGACAGTGGGGGTGTTTTACACTTCACAGGGTGTACCTGACTGTGGGTCATGATGTACACAGTGTGTCAGTGAGTGTGTTAATATTAATCTGTGTTCTCTGTCAGTGTGTTAATATTCCTGAGGACAGTGGGGGTGTTTTACACTTCACAGGGTGTATCTGACTGTGGGTCATGATATACACAGTGTGTCAGTGAGTGTGTTAATATTAATCTGTGTTCTCTGTCAGTGTGTTAATATTCCTGAGGACAGTGGGGGTGTTTTACACTTCACAGTGTTTATCTGACTGTGGGTCATGATGTACACAGTGTGTCAGTGAGTGTGTTAATATTAATCTGTGTTCTCTGTCAGTGTGTTAATATTCCTGAGGACAGTGGGGGTGTTTTACACTTCACAGGGTGTATCTGACTGTGGGTCATGATATACACAGTGTGTCAGTGAGTGCGTTAATATTAATCTGTGTTCTCTGTCAGTGTGTTAATATTACTGAGGACAGTGGGGGTGTTTTACACTTCACAGGGTGTATCTGACTGTGGGTCATGATATACACAGTGTGTCAGTGAGTGTGTTAATATTAATCTGTGTTCTCTGTCAGTGTGTTAATATTACTGAGGACAGTGGGGATGTTTTACACTTCACAGGGTGTATCTGACTGTGGGTCATGATAGACACAGTGTGTCAGTGAGTGTGTTAATATTAATCTGTGTTCTCTGTCAGTGTGTTAATATTACTGAGGACAGTGGGGGTGTTTTACACTTCACAGGGTGTATCTGACTGTGGGTCATGATATACACAGTGTGTCAGTGAGTGTGTTAATATTAATCTGTGTTCTCTGTCAGTGTGTTAATATTACTGAGGACAGTGGGGGTGTTTTACACTTCACAGGGTGTATCTGACTGTGGGTCATGATGTACACAGTGTGTCAGTGAGTGTGTTAATATTAATCTGTGTTCTCTGTCAGTGTGTTAATATTCCTGAGGACAGTGGGGGTGTTTTACACTTCACAGGGTGTATCTGACTGTGGGTCATGATATACACAGTGTGTCAGTGAGTGTGTTAATATTAATCTGTGTTCTCTGTCAGTGTGTTAATATTACTGAGGACAGTGGGGATGTTTTACACTTCACAGGGTGTATCTGACTGTGGGTCATGATGTACACAGTGTGTCAGTGAGTGTGTTAATATTAATCTGTGTTCTCTGTCAGTGTGTTAATATTACTGAGGACAGTGGGGATGTTTTACACTACACAGGGTGTATCTGACTGTGGGTCATGATGTACACAGTGTGTCAGTGAGTGTGTTAATATTAATCTGTGTTCTCTGTCAGTGTGTTAATATTACTGAGGACAGTGGGGGTGTTTTACACTTCACAGGGTGTATCTGACTGTGGGTCATGATGTACACAGTGTGTCAGTGAGTGTGTTAATATTAATCTGTGTTCTCTGTCAGTGTGTTAATATTACTGAGGACAGTGGGGATGTTTTACACTACACAGGGTGTATCTGACTGTGGGTCATGATGTACACAGTGTGTCAGTGAGTGTGTTAATATTAATCTGTGTTCTCTGTCAGTGTGTTAATATTCCTGAGGACAGTGGGGGTGTTTTACACTTCACAGGGTGTATCTGACTGTGGGTCATGATATACACAGTGTGTCAGTGAGTGTGTTAATATTAATCTGTGTTCTCTGTCAGTGTGTTAATATTACTGAGGACAGTGGGGGTGTTTTACAATTCACAGGGTGTATCTGACTGTGGGTCATGATATACACAGTGTGTCAGTGAGTGTGTTAATATTAATCTGTGTTCTCTGTCAGTGTGTTAATATTCCTGAGGACAGTGGGGGTGTTTTACACTTCACAGGGTGTATCTGACTGTGGGTCATGATGTACACAGTGTGTCAGTGAGTGTGTTAATATTAATCTGTGTACTCTGTCAGTGTGTTAATATTGCTGAGGACATTGGGGGTGTTTTACACTTCACAGTGTGTATCTGACTGTGGGTCATGATATACACAGTGTGTCAGTGAGTGTGTTAATATTAATCTGTGTTCTCTGTCAGTGGGTTAATATTACTGAGGACAGTGGGGGTGTTTTACACTTCACAGAGTGTATCTGACTGTGGGTCATGATGTACACAGTGTGTCAGTGAGTGTGTTAATATTAATCTGTGTTCTCTGTCAGTGTGTTAATATTCCTGAGGACAGTGGGGGTGTTTTACACTTCACAGGGTGTATCTGACTGTGGGTCATGATGTACACAGTGTGTCAGTGAGTGTGTTAATATTAATCTGTGTTCTCTGTCAGTGTGTTAATATTCCTGAGGACAGTGGGGATGTTTTACACTTCACAGGGTTTATCTAACTGTGGGTCATGATGTACACAGTGTGTCAGTGAGTGTGTTAATATTAATCTGTGTTCTCTGTCAGTGTGTTAATATTCTTGAGGACAGTGGGGTTGTTTTACACTTCACAGGGTTTATCTGACTGTGGGTCATGATATAGACAGTGTGTCAGTGAGTGTGTTAATATTAATCTGTGTTCACTGTCAGTGTGTTAATATTACTGAGGACAGTGGGGGTGTTTTACACTTCACAGGGTGTATCTGACTGTGGGTCATGATATACACAGTGTGTCAGTGAGTGTGTTAATATTAATCTGTGTTCTCTGTCAGTGTGTTAATATTCCTGAGGACAGTGGGGGTGTGTTACACTTCACCGGGTGTATCTGACTGTGGGTCATGATATACACAGTGTGTCAGTGAGTGTGTTAAAATTAATGTGTGTTCTCTGTCAGTGTGTTAATATTGCTGAGGACAGTGGGGGTGTTTTACACTTCACAGGGTGAATCTGACTGTGGGTCATGATATACACAGTGTGTCAGTGAGTGTGTTAATATTAATCTGTGTTCTCTGTCAGTGTGTTAATATTACTGAGGACAGTGGGGGTGTTTTACACTTCACAGGGTGTATCTGACTGTGGGTCATGATATACACAGTGTGTCAGTGAGTGTGTCAATATTAATCTGTGTTCTCTGTCAGTGTGTTAATATTCCTGAGGACAGTGGGGGTGTTTTACACTTCACAGGGTGTATCTGAAAGTGGGTCATGATATACACAGTGTGTCAGTGAGTGTGTTAATATTAATCTGTGTTCTCTGTCAGTGTGTTAATATTACTGAGGACAGTGGGGGTGTTTTACACTTCACAGGGTTTATCTGACTGTGGGTCATGATGTACACAGTGTGTCAGTGAGTGTGTTAATATTAATCTGTGTTCTCTGTCAGTGTGTTAATATTACTGAGGACAGTTGGGGTGTTTTACACTTCACAGGGTTTATCTGACTGTGGGTCATGATGTACACAATGTGTCAGTGAGTGTGTTAATATTAATCTGTGTTCTCTGTCAGTGTGTTAATATTACTGAGGACAGTGGGGGTGTTTTACACTTCACAGGGTGTATCTGACTGTGGGTCATGATGTACACAGTGTGTCAGTGAGTGTGTTAATATTAATCTGTGTTCTCTGTCAGTGTGTTAATATTCCTGAGGACAGTGGGGGTGTTTTACACTTCACAGGGTGTATCTGACTGTGGGTCATGATATACACAGTGTGTCAGTGAGTGTGTTAATATTAATCTGTGTTCTCTGTCAGTGTGTTAATATTACTGAGGACAGTGGGGGTGTTTTACACTTCACAGGGTGTATCTGACTGTGGGTCATGATATACACAGTGTGTCAGTGAGTGTGTTAATATTAATCTGTGTTCTCTGTCAGTGTGTTAATATTCCTGAGGACAGTGGGGATGTTTTACACTTCACAGGGTGTATCTGACTGTGGGTCATGATGTACACAGTGTGTCAGTGAGTGTGTTAATATTAATCTGTGTACTCTGTCAGTGTGTTAATATTGCTGAGGACATTGGGGGTGTTTTACACTTCACAGTGTGTATCTGACTGTGGGTCATGATATACACAGTGTGTCAGTGAGTGTGTTAATATTAATCTGTGTTCTCTGTCAGTGGGTTAATATTACTGAGGACAGTGGGGGTGTTTTACACTTCACAGAGTGTATCTGACTGTGGGTCATGATGTACACAGTGTGTCAGTGAGTGTGTTAATATTAATCTGTGTTCTCCGTCAGTGTGTTAATATTCCTGAGGACAGTGGGGGTGTTTTACACTTCACAGGGTGTATCTGACTGTGGGTCATGATGTACACAGTGTGTCAGTGAGTGTGTTAATATTAATCTGTGTTCTCTGTCAGTGTGTTAATATTCCTGAGGACAGTGGGGATGTTTTACACTTCACAGGGTGTATCTAACTGTGGGTCATGATGTACACAGTGTGTCAGTGAGTGTGTTAATATTAATCTGTGTTCTCTGTCAGTGTGATAATATTCTTGAGGACAGTGGGGTTGTTTTACACTTCACAGGGTTTATCTGACTTTGGGTCATGATATAGACAGTGTGTCAGTGAGTGTGTTAATATTAATCTGTGTTCACTGTCAGTGTGTTAATATTACTGAGGACAGTGGGGGTGTTTTACACTTCACAGGGTGTATCTGACTGTGGGTCATGATATACACAGTGTGTCAGTGAGTGTGTTAATATTAATCTGTGTTCTCTGTCAGTGTGTTAATATTCCTGAGGACAGTGGGGGTGTGTTACACTTCACCGGGTGTATCTGACTGTGGGTCATGATATACACAGTGTGTCAGTGAGTGTGTTAAAATTAATCTGTGTTCTCTGTCAGTGTGTTAATATTGCTGAGGACAGTGGGGGTGTTTTACACTTCACAGGGTGAATCTGACTGTGGGTCATGATATACACAGTGTGTCAGTGAGTGTGTTAATATTAATCTGTGTTCTCTGTCAGTGTGTTAATATTACTGAGGACAGTGGGGGTGTTTTACCTTTCACAGGGTGTATCTGACTGTGGGTCATGATATACACAGTGTGTCAGTGAGTGTGTCAATATTAATCTGTGTTCTCTGTCAGTGTGTTAATATTCCTGAGGACAGTGGGGGTGTTTTACACTTCACAGGGTGTATCTGAAAGTGGGTCATGATATACACAGTGTGTCAGTGAGTGTGTTAATATTAATCTGTGTTCTCTGTCAGTGTGTTAATATTACTGAGGACAGTGGGGGTGTTTTACACTTCACAGGGTTTATCTGACTGTGGGTCATGATGTACACAGTGTGTCAGTGAGTGTGTTAATATTAATCTGTGTTCTCTGTCAGTGTGTTAATATTACTGAGGACTGTTGGGGTGTTTTACACTTCACAGGGTTTATCTGACTGTGAGTCATGATGTACACAGTGTGTCAGTGAGTGTGTTAATATTAATCTGTGTTCTCTGTCAGTGTGTTAATATTACTGAGGACAGTGGGGGTGTTTTACACTTCACAGGGTGTATCTGACTGTGGGTCATGATGTACACAGTGTGTCAGTGATTGTGTTAATATTAATTTGTGTTCTCTGTCAGTGTGTTAATATTCCTGAGGACAGTGGGGGTGTTTTACACTTCACAGGGTGTATCTGACTCTGGGTCATGATATACACAGTGTGTCAGTGAGTGTGTTAATATTAATCTGTGTTCTCTGTCAGTGTGTTAATGTTCCTGAGGACAGTGGGGGTGTTTTACACTTCACAGGGTGTATCTGACTCTGGGTCATGATGTACACAGTGTGTCAGTGAGTGTGTTAATATTAATCTGTGTTCTCTGTCAGTGTGTTAATATTCCTGAGGACAGTGGGGGTGTTTTACACTTCACCGGGTGTATCTGACTGTGGGTCATGATATACACAGTGTGTCAGTGAGTGTGTTAATATTAATCTGTGTCCTCTGTCAGTGTGTTAATATTCCTGAGGACAGTGGGGGTGTTTTACACTTCACAGGGTTTAACTGACTGTGGGTCATGATATACACAGTGTGTCAGTGATTGTGTTAATATTAATCTGTGTTCTCTGTCAGTGTGTTAATATTACTGAGTACAGTGGGGGTGTTTTACACTTCACGGGGTGTATCTGACTGTGGGTCATGATATACACAGTGTGTCAGTGAGTGTGTTAATATTAATCTGTGTTCTCTGTCAGTGTGTTAATATTACTGAGGACAGTGGGAAAGTTTTACACTTCACAGGGTGTATCTGACTGTGGGTCATGATGTACACAGTGTGTCAGTGAGTGTGTTAATATTAATCTGTGTTCTCTGTCAGTGTGTTAATATTACTGAGGACAGTGGGAAGGTTTTACACTTCACAGGTTTTATCTGACTGTGGGTCATGATATACACAGTGTGTCAGTGAGTGTGTTAATATTAATCTGTGTTCTCTGTCAGTGTGTTAATATACCTGAGGACAGTGGGGGTGTTTTACACTTCACAGGGTTTATCTGACTGTGGGTCATGATATACACAGTGTGTCAGTGAGTCTGTTAATATTAATCTGTGTTCTCTGTCAGTGTGTAAATATTCCTGAGGACAGTGGGGGTGTTTTACACTTCACAGGGTTTATCTGACTGTGGGTCATGATATACACAGTGTGTCAGTGAGTGTGTTAATATTAATCTGTGTTCTCTGTCAGTGTGTTAATATTACTGAGGACAGTGGGGGTGTTTTACACTTCACAGGGTTTAACTGACTGTGGGTCATGATATACACAGTGTGTCAGTGAGTGTGTTAATATTAATCTGTGCTCTCTGTCAGTGTGTTAATATTCCTGAGGACAGTGGGGGTGTTTTACACTTCACCGGGTGTATCTGACTGTGGGTCATGATATACACAGTGTGTCAGTGAGTGTGTTAATATTAATCTGTGTTCTCTGTCAGTGTGTTAATATTACTGAGGACCGTGGGGGTGTTTTACACTTCACCGGGTGCATCTGACTGTGGGTCATGATATACACAGTGTGTCAGTGAGTGTGTTAATATTAATCTGTGTTCTCTGTCAGTGTGTTAATATTACTGAGAACAGTGGGGGTGTTTTACACTTCACCGGGTGTATCTGACTGTGGTTCATGATATACACAGTGTGTCAGTGATTGTGTTAATATTAATCTGTGTTCTCTGTCAGTGTGTTAATATTACTGAGGACAGTGGGGGTGTTTTACACTTCACGGGGTGTATCTGACTGTGGGTCATGATATACACAGTGTGTCAGTGAGTGTGTTAATATTAATCTGTGTTCTCTGTCAGTGTGTTAATATTACTGAGGACAGTGGGAAAGTTTTACACTTCACCGGGTGTATCTGACTGTGGGTCATGATGTACACAGTGTGTCAGTGAGTGTGTTAATATTAATCTGTGTTCTCTGTCAGTGTGTTAATATTACTGAGGACAGTGGGAAAGTTTTACACTTCACAGGGTTTATCTGACTGTGGGTCATGATATACACAGTGTGTCAGTGATTGTGTTAATATTAATCTGTGTTCTCTGTCAGTGTGTTAATATTCCTGAGGACAGTGGGGGTGTTTTACACTTCACAGGGTGTATCTGACTGTGGGTCATGATATACACAGTGTGTCAGTGAGTGTGTTAATATTAATCTGTGTTCTCTGTCAGTGTGTTAATATTACTGAGGACAGTGGGGGTGTTTTACACTTCACAGGGTGTATCTGACTGTGGGTCATGATATACACAGTGTGTCAGTGAGTGTGTTAATATTAATCTGTGTTTTCTGTCCGGTGTTAATATTCCTGAGGACAGTGGGGGTGTTTTACACTTCACAGGGTGTATCTGACTCTGGGTCATGATGTACACAGTGTGTCAGTGAGTGTGTTAATATTAATCTGTGTTCTCTGTCAGTGTGTTAATATTCCTGAGGACAGTGGGGGTGTTTTACACTTCACCGGGTGTATCTGACTGTGGGTCATGATATACACAGTGTGTCAGTGAGTGTGTTAATATTAATCTGTGTCCTCTGTCAGTGTGTTAATATTCCTGAGGACAGTGGGGGTGTTTTACACTTCACCGGGTGTATCTGACTGTGGGTCATGATATACACAGTGTGTCAGTGAGTGTGTTAATATTAATCTGTGTTCTCTGTCAGTGTGTTGATATTCCTGAGGACAGTGGGGATGTTTTACACTTCACAGGGTTTATCTGACTGTGGGTCATGATATACACAGTGTGTCAGTGAGTGTGTTAATATTAATCTGTGTTCTCTGTCAGTGTGTTAAAATTACTGAGGACAGTGGGGGTGTTTTACACTTCACAGGGTGTATCTGACTGTGGGTCATGATATACACAGTGTGTCAGTGAGTGTGTTAATATTAATCTGTGTTCTCTGTCAGTGTGTTAATATTACTGAGGACAGTGGGGGTGTTTTACACTTCACAAGGTGTATCTGACTGTGGGTCATGTTATACACAGTGTGTCAGTGAGTGTGTTAATATTAATCTGTGTTCTCTGTCAGTGTGTTAATATTAGTGAGGACAGTGGGGGTGTTTTACACTTCACAGGGTGTATCTGACTGTGGGTCATGATATACACAGTGTGTCAGTGAGTGTGTTAATATTAATCTGTGTTCTCTGTCAGTGTGTTAATATACCTGAGGAAAGTGGGGGTGTTTTACACTTCACAGGGTTTATCTGACTGTGGGTCATGATATACACAGTGTGTCAGTGAGTCTGTTAATATTAATCTGTGTTCTCTGTCAGTGTGTAAATATTCCTGATGACAGTGGGGTGTTTTACACTTCACAGGGTTTATCTGACTGTGGGTCATGATATACACAGTGTGTCAGTGAGTGTGTTAATATTAATCTGTGTTCTCTGTCATTGTGTTAATATTACTGAGGACAGTGGGGGTGTTTTACACTTCACAGGGTTTAACTGACTGTGGGTCATGATATACACAGTGTGTCAGTGATTGTGTTAATATTAATCTGTGTTCTCTGTCAGTGTGTTAATATTACTGAGGACAGTGGGGGTGTTTTACACTTCACGGGGTGTATCTGACTGTGGGTCATGATATACACAGTGTGTCAGTGAGTGTGTTAATATTAATCTGTGTTCTCTGTCAGTGTGTTAATATTACTGAGGACAGTGGGAAAGTTTTACACTTCACCGGGTGTATCTGACTGTGGGTCATGATGTACACAGTGTGTCAGTGAGTGTGTTAATATTAATCTGTGTTCTCTGTCAGTGTGTTAATATTACTGAGGACAGTGGGAAGGTTTCACACTTCACAGGTTTTATCTGACTGTGGGTCATGATATACACAGTGTGTCAGTGATTGTGTTAATATTAATCTGTGTTCTCTGTCAGTGTGTTAATATTCCTGAGGACAGTGGGGGTGTTTTACACTTCACAGGGTGTATCTGACTGTGGGTCATGATATACACAGTGTGTCAGTGAGTGTGTCAATATTAATCTGTGTTCTCTGTCAGTGTGTTAATATTCCTGAGGACAGTGGGGGTGTTTTACACTTCACAGGGTGTATCTGAAAGTGGGTCATGATATACACAGTGTGTCAGTGAGTGTGTTAATATTAATCTGTGTTCTCTGTCAGTGTGTTAATATTACTGAGGACAGTGGGGGTGTTTTACACTTCACAGGGTTTATCTGACTGTGGGTCATGATGTACACAGTGTGTCAGTGAGTGTGTTAATATTAATCTGTGTTCTCTGTCAGTGTGTTAATATTACTGAGGACAGTTGGGGTGTTTTACACTTCACAGGGTTTATCTGACTGTGAGTCATGATGTACACAGTGTGTCAGTGAGTGTGTTAATATTAATCTGTGTTCTCTGTCAGTGTGTTAATATTACTGAGGACAGTGGGGGTGTTTTACACTTCACAGGGTGTATCTGACTGTGGGTCATGATGTACACAGTGTGTCAGTGAGTGTGTTAATATTAATTTGTGTTCTCTGTCAGTGTGTTAATATTCCTGAGGACAGTGGGGGTGTTTTACACTTCACAGGGTGTATCTGACTCTGGGTCATGATATACACAGTGTGTCAGTGAGTGTGTTAATATTAATCTGTGTTCTCTGTCAGTGTGTTAATGTTCCTGAGGACAGTGGGGGTGTTTTACACTTCACAGGGTGTATCTGACTCTGGGTCATGATGTACACAGTGTGTCAGTGAGTGTGTTAATATTAATCTGTGTTCTCTGTCAATGTGTTAATATTCCTGAGGACAGTGGGGGTGTTTTACACTTCACCGGGTGTATCTGACTGTGGGTCATGATATACACAGTGTGTCAGTGAGTGTGTTAATATTAATCTGTGTCCTCTGTCAGTGTGTTAATATTCCTGAGGACAGTGGGGGTGTTTTACACTTCACCGGGTGTATCTGACTGTGGGTCATGATATACACAGTGTGTCAGTGAGTGTGTTAATAATAATCTGTGTTCTCTGTCAGTGTGTTAATATTCCTGAGGACAGTGGGGATGTTTTACACTTCACAGGGTTTATCTGACTGTGGGTCATGATATACACAGTGTGTCAGTGAGTGTGTTAATATTAATCTGTGTTCTCTGTCAGTGTGTTAATATTACTGAGGACAGTGGGGGTGTTTTACACTTCACAGGGTGTATCTGACTGTGGGTCATGTTATACACAGTGTGTCAGTGAGTGTGTTAATATTAATCTGTGTTCTCTGTCAGTGTGTTAATATTACTGAGGACAGTGGGGGTGTTTTACACTTCACAGGGTGTATCTGACTGTGGGTCATGATATACACAGTGTGTCAGTGAGTGTGTTAATATTAATCTGTGTTCTCTGTCAGTGTGTTAATATACCTGAGGACAGTGGGGGTGTTTTACACTTCACAGGGTTTATCTGACTGTGGGTCATGATATACACAGTGTGTCAGTGAGTCTGTTAATATTAATCTGTGTTCTCTGTCAGTGTGTAAATATTCCTGAGGACAGTGGGGGTGTTTTACACTTCACAGGGTTTATCTGACTGTGGGTCATGATATACACAGTGTGTCAGTGAGTGTGTTAATATTAATCTGTGTTCTCTGTCAGTGTGTTAATATTACTGAGGACAGTGGGGGTGTTTTACACTTCACAGGGTTTAACTGACTGTGGGTCATGATATACACAGTGTGTCAGTGAGTGTGTTAATATTAATCTGTGCTCTCTGTCAGTGTGTTAATATTCCTGAGGACAGTGGGGGTGTTTTACACTTCACCGGGTGTATCTGACTGTGGGTCATGATATACACAGTGTGTCAGTGAGTGTGTTAATATTAATCTGTGTTCTCTGTCAGTGTGTTAATATTACTGAGGACAGTGGGGGTGTTTTACACTTCACCGGGTGTATCTGACTGTGGGTCATGATATACACAGTGTGTCAGTGAGTGTGTTAATATTAATCTGTGTTCTCTGTCAGTGTGTTAATATTACTGAGGACAGTGGGGGTGTTTTACACTTCACCGGGTGTATCTGACTGTGGGTCATGATATACACAGTGTGTCAGTGATTGTGTTAATATTAATCTGTGTTGTCTGTCAGTGTGTTAATATTACTGAGGACAGTGGGGGTGTTTTACACTTCACGGGGTGTATCTGACTGTGGGTCATGATATACACAGTGTGTCAGTGAGTGTGTTAATATTAATCTGTGTTCTCTGTCAGTGTGTTAATATTACTGAGGACAGTGGGAAAGTTTTACACTTCACCGGGTGTATCTGACTGTGGGTCATGATGTACACAGTGTGTCAGTGAGTGTGTTAATATTAATCTGTGTTCTCTGTCAGTGTGTTAATATTACTGAGGACAGTGGGAAAGTTTTACACTTCACAGGGTTTATCTGACTGTGGGTCATGATATACACAGTGTGTCAGTGATTGTGTTAATATTAATCTGTGTTCTCTGTCAGTGTGTTAATATTTCTGAGGACAGTGGGGGTGTTTTACACTTCACAGGGTGTATCTGACTGTGGGTCATGATATACACAGTGTGTCAGTGAGTGTGTTAATATTAATCTGTGTTCTCTGTCAGTGTGTTAATATTACTGAGGACAGTGGGGTGTTTTACACTTCACAGGGTGTATCTGTCTGTGGGTCATGATATACACAGTGTGTCAGTGAGTGTGTTAATATTAATCTTTGTTTTCTGTCCGGTGTTAATATTCCTGAGGACAGTGGGGGTGTTTTACACTTCACAGGGTGTATCTGACTGTGGGTCATGATATACACAGTGTGTCAGTGAGTGTGTTAATATTAATCTGTGTTCTCTGTCAGTGTGTTAATATTCCTGAGGACAGTGGGGGTGTTTTACACTTCACAGGGTGTATCTGACTGTGGGTCATGATGGACACAGTGTGTCAGTGAGTGTGTTAATATTAATTTGTGTTCTCTGTCAGTGTGTTAATATTCCTGAGGACAGTGGGGGTGTTTTACACTTCACAGGGTGTATCTGACTCTGGGTCATGATATACACAGTGTGTCAGTGAGTGTGTTAATATTAATCTGTGTTCTCTGTCAGTGTGTTAATGTTCCTGAGGACAGTGGGGGTGTTTTACACTTCACAGGGTGTATCTGACTCTGGGTCATGATGTACACAGTGTGTCAGTGAGTGTGTTAATATTAATCTGTGTTCTCTGTCAGTGTGTTAATATTCCTGAGGACAGTGGGGGTGTTTTACACTTCACCGGGTGTATCTGACTGTGGGTCATGATATACACAGTGTGACAGTGAGTGTGTTAATATTAATCTGTGTCCTCTGTCAGTGTGTTAATATTCCTGAGGACAGTGGGGGTGTTTTACACTTCACCGGGTGTATCTGACTGTGGGTCATGATATACACAGTGTGTCAGTGAGTGTGTTAATATTAATCTGTGTTCTCTGTCAGTGTGTTAATATTCCTGAGGACAGTGGGGATGTTTTACACTTCACAGGGTTTATCTGACTGTGGGTCATGATATACACAGTGTGTCAGTGAGTGTGTTAATATTAATCTGTATTCTCTGTCAAAGTGTTAATATTACTGAGGACTGTGGGGGTGTTTTACACTTCACAGGGTGTATCTGACTGTGGGTCATGATATACACAGTGTGTCAGTGAGTGTGTTAATATTAATCTGTGTTCTCTGTCAGTGTGTTAATATTACTGAGGACAGTGGGGGTGTTTTACACTTCACAGGGTGTATCTGACTGTGGGTCATGTTATACACAGTGTGTCAGTGAGTGTGTTAATATTAATCTGTGTTCCTGTCAGTGTGTTAATATTACTGAGGACAGCGGGGGTGTTTTACACTTCACAGGGTGTATCTGACTGTGGGTCATGATATACACAGTGTGTCAGTGAGTGTGTTAATATTAATCTGTGTTCTCTGTCAGTGTGTTAATATACCTGAGGACAGTGGGGGTGTTTTACACTTCACAGGGTTTATCTGACTGTGGGTCATGATATACACAGTGTGTCAGTGAGTCTGTTAATATTAATCTGTGTTCTCTGTCAGTGTGTAAATATTCCTGAGGACAGTGGGGGTGTTTTACACTTCACAGGGTTTAACTGACTGTGGGTCATGATATACACAGTGTGTCAGTGAGTGTGTTAATATTAATCTGTGTTCTCTGTCAGTGTGTTAATATTACTGAGGACAGTGGGGGTGTTTTACACTTCACCGGGTGTATCTGACTGTGGGTCATGATATACACAGTGTGTCAGTGATTGTGTTAATATTAATCTGTGTTCTCTGTCAGTGTGTTAATATTACTGAGGACAGTGGGGGTGTTTTACACTTCACAGGGTGTATCTGACTGTGGGTCATGATATACACAGTGTGTCAGTGAGTGTGTTAATATTAATCTGTGTTCTCTGTCAGTGTGTTAATATTACTGAGGACAGTGGGAAAGTTTTACACTTCACCGGGTGTATCTGACTGTGGGTCATGATGTACACAGTGTGTCAGTGAGTGTGTTAATATTAATCTGTGTTCTTTGTCAGTGTGTTAATATTACTGAGGACAGTGGGAAAGTTTTACACTTCACAGGGTTTATCTGACTGTGGGTCATGATATACACAGTGTGTCAGTGATTGTGTTAATATTAATCTGTGTTCTCTGTCAGTGTGTTAATATTCCTGAGGACAGTGGGGGTGTTTTACACTTCACAGGGTGTATCTGACTGTGGGTCATGATATACACAGTGTGTCAGTGAGTGTGTTAATATTAATCAGTGTTCTCTGTCAGTGTGTTAATATTACTGAGGACAGTGGGAATGTTTTACACTTCACAGGGTGTATCTGACTGTGGGTCATGATATACACAGTGTGTCAGTGAGTGTGTTAATATTAATCTGTGTTTTCTGTCAGGTGTTAATATTCCTGAGGACAGTGGGGGTGTTTTACACTTCACAGGGTGTATCTGACTGTGGGTCATGATATACACAGTGTGTCAGTGAGTGTGTTAATATGAATCTGTGTTCTCTGTCAGTGTGTTAATATTACTGAGGACAGTGGGGGTGTTTTACACTTCACAGGGTGTATCTGACTGTGGTCATGATATACACAGTGTGTCAGTGAGTGTGTTAATATTAATCTGTGTTCTCTGTCAGTGTGTTAATATTCCTGAGGACAGTGGGGGTGTTTTACACTTCACAGGGTGTATCTGACTGTGGGTCATGATGTACACAGTGTGTCAGTGAGTGTGTTAATATTAATCTGTGTTCTCTGTCAGTGTGTTAATATTCCTGAGGACAGTGGGGATGTTTTACACTTCACAGGGTGTATCTGACTGTGGGTCATGATATACACAGTGTGTCAGTGAGTGTGTTAATATTAATCTGTGTTCTCTGTCAGTGTGCTAATATTACTGAGGACAGTGGGGGTGTTTTACACTTCACAGGGTGTATCTGACTGTGGGTCATGATATACACAGTGTGTCAGTGAGTGTGTTAATATTAATCTGTGTTCTCTGTCAGTGTGTTAATATTCCTGAGGACAGTGGGGGTGTTTTACACTTCACAGGGTGTATCTGACTGTGGGTCATGATGGACACAGTGTGTCAGTGAGTGTATTAATATTAATTTGTGTTCTCTGTCAGTGTGTTAATATTCCTGAGGACAGTGGGGGTGTTTTACACTTCACAGGGTGTATCTGACTCTGGGTCATGATATACACAGTGTGTCAGTGAGTGTGTTAATATTAATCTGTGTTCTCTGTCAGTGTGTTAATATTACTGAGGACAGTGGGGGTGTTTTACACTTCACCGGGTGATATCTGACTGTGGGTCATGATATACACAGTGTGTCAGTGAGTGTGTTAATATTAATCTGTGTTCTCTGTCAGTGTGTTAATATTACTGAGGACAGTGGGGGTGTTTTACACTTCACCGGGTGTATCTGACTGTGGGTCATGATATACACAGTGTGTCAGTGATTGTGTTAATATTAATCTGAGTTCTCTGTCAGTGTGTTAATATTACTGAGGACAGTGGGGGTGTTTTACACTTCACAGGGTGTATCTGACTGTGGGTCATGATATACACAGTGTGTCAGTGAGTGTGTTAATATTAATCTGTGTTCTCTGTCAGTGTGTTAATATTACTGAGGACAGTGGGAAAGTTTTACACTTCACCGGGTGTATCTGACTGTGGGTCATGATGTACACAGTGTGTCAGTGAGTGTGTTAATATTAATCTGTGTTCTCTGTCAGTGTGTTAATATTACTGAGGACAGTGGGAAAGTTTTACACTTCACAGGGTTTATCTGACTGTGGGTCATGATCTCCACAGTGTGTCAGTGATTGTGTTAATATTAATCTGTGTTCTCTGTCAGTGTGTTAATATTCCTGAGGACAGTGGGGGTGTTTTACACTTCACAGGGTGTATCTGACTGTGGGTCATGATATACACAGTGTGTCAGTGAGTGTGTTAATATTAATCTGTGTTCTCTGTCAGTGTGTTAATATTACTGAGGACAGTGGGAATGTTTTACACTTCACAGGGTGTATCTGACTGTGGGTCATGATATACACAGTGTGTCAGTGAGTGTGTTAATATTAATCTGTGTTTTCTGTCAGGTGTTAATATTCCTGAGGACAGTGGGGGTGTTTTACACTTCACAGGGTGTATCTGACTGTGGGTCATGATGTACACAGTGTGTCAGTGAGTGTGTTAATATTAATCTGTGTTCTCTGTCAGTGTGTTAATATTACTGAGGACAGCGGGGGTGTTTTACACTTCACAGGGTGCATCTGACTGTGGGTCATGATATACACAGTGTGTCAGTGAGTGTGTTAATATTAATCTGTGTTCTCTGTCAGTGTGCTAATATTACTGAGGACAGTGGGGGTGTTTTACACTTCACAGGGTGTATCTGACTGTGGGTCATGATATACACAGTGTGTCAGTGAGTGTGTTAATATTAATCTGTGTTCTCTGTCAGTGTGTTAATATTCCTGAGGACAGTGGGGGTGTTTTACACTTCACAGGGTGTATCTGACTGTGGGTCATGATATACACAGTGTGTCAGTGAGTGTGTTAATATGAATCTGTGTTCTCTGTCAGTGTGTTAATATTACTGAGGACAGTGGGGGTGTTTTACACTTCACAGGGTGTATCTGACTGTGGGTCATGATATACACAGTGTGTCAGTGAGTGTGTTAATATTAATCTGTGTTCTCTGTCAGTGTGTTAATATTCCTGAGGACAGTGGGGGTGTTTTACACTTCACAGGGTGTATCTGACTGTGGGTCATGATGTACACAGTGTGTCAGTGAGTGTGTTAATATTAATCTGTGTTCTCTGTCAGTGTGTTAATATTCCTGAGGACAGTGGGGATGTTTTACACTTCACAGGGTGTATCTGACTGTGGGTCATGATATACACAGTGTGTCAGTGAGTGTGTTAATATTAATCTGTGTTCTCTGTCAGTGTGTTAATATTACTGAGGACAGTGGGAAAGTTTTACACTTCACAGGGTTTATCAGACTGTTGTTCATGATATACACAGTGTGTCAGTGAGTGTGTTAATATTAATCTGTGTTCTCTGTCAGTGTGTTAATATTCCTGAGGACAGTGGGGGTGTTTTACACTTCACAGGGTGCATCTGACTGTGGGTCATGATATACACAGTGTGTCAGTGAGTGTGTTAATATTAATCTGTGTTCTCTGTCAGTGTGTTAATATTACTGAGGACAGTGGGAAAGTTTTACACTTCACCGGGTGTATCTGACTGTGGGTCATGATGTACACAGTGTGTCAGTGAATGTGTTAATATTAATCTGTGTTCTCTGTCAGTGTGTTAATATTCCTGAGGACAGTGGGCATGTTTTACTCTTCACCGGGTTTATCTGACTGTGGGTCATGACATACACAGTGTGTCAGTGAGTGTGTTAATATTAATCTGTGTTCTCTGTCAGTGTGTTAATATTACTGAGGGCAGTGGGGATGTTTTACACTTCACAGGGTGTATTTGACTCTGGGTCATGATATACACAGTTTGTCAGTGAGTGTGTTAATATTAATCTGTGTTCTCTGTCAGTGTGTTAATATTCCTGAGGACAGTGGGGGTGTTTTACACTTCACAGGGTGTATCTGACTGTGGGTCATGATATACCCAGTGTGTCAGTGAGTGTGTTAATATTAATCTGTGTTCTCTGTCAGTGTGTTAATATTACTGAGGACAGTGGGGGTGTTTTACACTTCACAGGGTGTATCTGACTGTGGGTCATGATATACACAGTGTGTCAGTGAGTGTGTTAATATTAATCTGTGTTCTCTGTCAGTGTGTTAATATTCCTGAGGACAGTGGGGGTGTTTTACACTTCACAGGGTGTATCTGGCTGTGAGTCATGATGTACACAGTGTGTCAGTGAGTGTGTTAATATTAATCTGTGTTCTCTGTCAGTGTGTTAATATTCCTGAGGACAGTGGGGGTGTTTTACACTTCACAGGGTGTATCTGACTGTGGGTCATGATATACACAGTGTGTCAGTGAGTGTGTTAATATTAATCTGTGTTCTCTGTCAGTGTGTTAATATTCCTGAGGACAGTGGGGGTGTTTTACACTTCACAGGGTGTATCTGACTGTGGGTCATGATATACACAGTGTGTCAGTGAGTGTGTTAATATTAATCTGTGTTCTCTGACAGATGTTAATATTCCACCCTAGCCAAATCGCCCCTTTCACATTTTGCTCTCTCTCTCCCCCCACAACTCCTCTTGCACCTTCTCCTCCTTTGAGCTCATCACTTTGTTCCCCAAATCCCATCCCCCACTCCCAAACACCATTCCCCGATACCACTACCCCCGAACACCCCTCCCTCACTCCCATACCCCACATCCCACCCAGCCACCCCTCGCCCACTACCCTTCCCCACTCCCCTCCCAACTTCCCTCCTTCATTCCCCTCCCCCACTCCCCAACCCCACCCCCAACCACATACCCCTATCCCACTGCTTCCCCCACTGCCCTCCCTCACTCTCCTACCCCAAACCCCTCCCCCACTCCCCTCCCCATCTCCCCTCAACCGCTCCACTCCCCAACTCCATCACTATCGCCCCTCCCCCACTCCCCTCCCCCACTCCCCTCCGCCAATCCCCTCCGCCAATCCGCTCCCCCACTCTGCTCCACACTCCCCTCCCCAACTCCGCTCCCCTACTCCCCTCTTCCTTCCCCTCCCACACTCCCCTCCCACACTCCCCAGCCCACTTCCCTCCCCCACTCCCCTACCCCATTCCTGCTGCCACTCCCCTACCCTACTCCCCTTCCCCACTCCACTCCACTCTCAATGCCTCCACTCCCCTACCGCACTGCCCTCCCCAGTCCCCTTACCACTCCACTCCCACTCTCCCCTACATCATTCCCCTACCCCACTCCCCTACACCACTCCCATCCCCCACCCCCCTACCACACTCCCCTTCCCTACTCCCTTCCCACACTCCCCCTACCGAACTCCCCGCCCACACTCCCCGACCACTCTCCCCTACCACGCTCCCCTCCTCCACTCCCCTCTCCCAGCCCTGACTCACCTACCGCACTCCCCTACCCCACTTCCTGTCCCCCACTCCCCACTCCCACTCCCTTCACCCACTCCCCTACCCCACTCCCATACACCACTCCCCTCCCCCACTCCCTGTCCCCCACTCCCCTCCCCCACTCCCCTAACCCACTCCCATTTATCACTCCCCTACCACACCCCCTGTCCCCCAATCCCTGTTCCCCCACTCCCTGTCCCCCACTCCCCTCCCCCACTCCCCTACCCACTCTCCTACCTCACACTCCTCCCCCACTCCCCGCAACACTCCCCTCCCCAACTCCCCTCAACCGCTCCACTCCCCAACTCCACCAGCATCTCCTCTCCCCCACTCCCTTCCCCAACTCCCCTCCACCAATCCCCTCCACCAATCCCCTCCCCCAGACCCCTCCCCACTCCCCTCCCCAACTCCGCGCCCCTACTCCCCTCTCCGCTCCCCTCCCACTCTACCCTCCCTCACTCCCCAGCTCACATCCCTCCCGCACTCCCCTACCCCATTCCTGCCGCCACTCCCCTCCCCCACTCCCCTCCCCTACTCCACACCCGTCTCACTGCCCCACTCCCCTACCCCACTCCCCTCGCCAGTCCCCTTTCCACTCCACTCCCACACACCCCTACATCACTGCCCTACCCCACTCCCCTACCCCACTCCCATCCCCCACTCCCTTACAACACTCCCCTTCCCTACTCCCTTCCCACACTCCCCCTACCGAACTCCCCTCCCACACTCCCCGACTACACTCCCCTACACCACTTCCTGTCCCCCACTCCCCTCTCCCACTCCCTTCATCCACTCCCCTCCCCCACTCCCCTCCCCCACTCCCCTATATCACTCCCCTACCCCACTACTTATCCCCCACTCCCTGTCCCCCCTCCCCTCCCCCACTCCCCTACCCCACTCCCCTCGACCATTCCCCTAACCCACTCCCCTATATCACTCCCCTACCCCACTCCCCCTGTCCCCCATTCCCTGTCCCCCACTCCCCTCCACAACTCACCTCCCCCACTCCCCTACTCCACTCCCGCTCCCCACTCCTTACCCCCACTCCTCTACCCAACTCCCCTCCCCAACTCCCCTCCCCAACTCCCCTCCCCCCTCCCCTCCCCCACTCCCCACCCAACTCATTACCCCACTCCCCTACCCCACTCCCCTCACCAACTCCCTTACCACCCGCCCCTACTCCACTCCCCTCCCAAACTCACCTCCCCCACTCCCCTCCACAACTCCCCTCCCTCACTTCCCTCCAGAACACCCCTCCCCAACTCCCCCCAACAGCCCTCCCCCACTCCCCTCCCCCTCTCCCCGCCCCAGCTCCCCTCGTCCACTCCCCTCCCACATTAACTTCCCCCACTCTCCTCCCCACTCCCCTCCCCAACTAGCCTCCCCAACTCCGCTACCACACTCCCCTACCCCATTCGCTGAACCCACTCCCTTACCACACCCCACCACCAATCCCCTCCCCTACTCCGATCCACCACTCCGCTTCCCTCCACCTCTTCACTGCCCTCACCTAAGACAATCCC